>NW_027507748.1:573987015-574587015 GCF_037356315.1 Lithobates pipiens
GGGTCACATTTGCACGGGCATGGCAGCCAATCCAAATTAATGGGCTGCTGTGCAAAAAAAAAATGCATTCACCTTTTCAAAAGCGCGGTTCTAGGGAACTCGCATGGTCTCTTTGACAGTGCATTTTCCCTGCAGCTCCCACAAAGGCACTGAGATGCATGGAGTTGTCATTCAGAATGAATGGCAGCCCTGTGTGCCTCTGAAGAGCAGCGCCATTTGGCTGTGGGTGGTTGCGGATGCGTGGACAGATGCAATTCCCGCACCGCACTCATAGGTGTGAACCTAGGGTTAGGGTGTACATTTACATCAGATGTGGGGGGGTCTGCTGTTGGGCAGCTATTCAGCCCAGCCAGCCCCACTGCATGATAAGGTAAAATGCTTTGTCTCCTATGTGCATGAGCCACACCACAATTGAAGCTGAACTCCAGTATCTCCAGTATCTTATGTGGTTTGTGGGATAATGGTTTTACATAAATAAAAGCTGATCATTGTAAGTACCACTGTCAGTTGCAACCCTTTAACTGCTACATCTGCAGGACAGCTTGTTCTGCTGAAAATCAACAGACATACTGGTTGGATCACCAGATGAAAATAAAAGAAAGAGAGCCTAAAAAAGAAAATAAACGCAACCATCACATCTAAGAATTGGTAACCTGCAACATAAGAGATGTTTGCTTTTGGGTTTGATTCTAGTTTAACTGTAAGTTCTCAGCTGAATAACACTGCTGATTGGGACTGAGCACTGCAAGTCCAGAATTCAGAATCCTCCTGGCTAGAAGTTGGAATCTTACATATTATAATAATGGGGGGGGTGGGGGGGTGGGACACATCCATAATATGTGAGACTCTCTAATTTAGTCAGGGTGGATAAGGACTACATGGTTATGGTGACATATTTAAAATATGTGCGTATGTATATACACTATATTACCTAAAGTATTGGGACACCTGCCTTTACACGCACATGAACTTTAAAGCGGGAGTCCGCCGGGACTCCGTGTTTTTTTTTTTTTTTTAAAGTCAGCAGCTACAAATGCTGCAGCTGCTGACTTTTAAAATAGTGACACTTACCTGTCCAGCGCGCCCGCGATGTCGGCACCCGAAGCCGATCTCTAGATCGACACTCGAGTGCTGCCGCCGCCATCTTGGGTATGGGAATCAGGAAATGGAGCCTTTCGGCTTCATTTCCCAGTTCCCTACTGCGCATGCGCGAGCCGCGCTGCGCAATGAGGACGGTCCCCGCTGCCTCCGGGATCTGTGTGTTTCCCAGCAGGCAGCGGGGCACTTGCGGAAGGGGGCGGGCACTTGTGGAAAGGGGCGTAATGTACGCCCCTTTCCGCAGAGAGCTATCCCGGAAGTGGGTGCAGTTACCTGGATTATCCAGGTAACTGCACCCCCCTCCCCCCTGAAAGGTGCCAATTGTGGCGCCGGAGGGGGGGAGGAATCCGATGAGCAGAAGGTCCATTTTAGGGTGGACCTCCGCTTTAATGGCATCCCATTCTTAGTCTGTAGGGTTCAATATTGAGTTTGCCAACCCTTTGCCCCTATAACAGCTTCAACTTTTCTGGGGAGGTGGTCCACAAGCTTTGGTAGTATGTCTAATGGGAATGTTTGACCATTCTTCCAGAAGTGCATTTGAGAGGTCAGGCACTGATGTTGGATGAGAAGTTTAGAGTGGAAGAACTTGACTGGCCTGCACAGAGTCCTGACCTCAATCCGATAGAACACCTTTGGGATGAATTAGAGTGGAGACTGTGAGCCAGGCCTTCTCGTCCACATCAGTGCCTGACCTCACAAATGCGATTCTAGAAGATTGGTCAAACATTCCCATAGACACACTCCTAAACCTTGTGGACAGCCTTCCCAGAAGAGTTGAAGCTGTTATAGCTGCAAAAGGTGGGCCAACTCCATATTTAACCCTACAGACTAAGACTGGGATGACATTAAAGAGGAAGTAAACCCTGATGAGTTTACTTCCTCTTTCATTCCCTGCAAAGGTAAAGCATAATGGATTACTATGCATCGCATAGTAGCCCATTATGTGTCACTTACCTGACACAGGAGCCAGCAATGTCACTTCTGTCCCCTGTAGTCTGGCGCATCCATCTTCTCGGTGGGGTCTTGCAGCTCCGCCTCTGTCATTCGGCGAAGCCGCGATGACGTCACTCCCACGCATGCGCACGGGAGCCGACACGCGTGGCATCTTCGTTGTTGACGATGCCGCGCTCAGTGCGCCTGCGTTCCGCTGTGCCTGTCTTTGGGCAAATAACTCCTAAACCGTGTAGGTTTAGGAGATATTTCTTGGACCTACAGGTAAGCCTTAATCTAGGCTTACCTGTAGGTCAAAGTGTGTTGTAAGGGTTTACAACCACTTTAAAGTTCATGTGAATGTAAAGGCAGGTGTCCCAATACTTTTGGTGATCTGGTGTGTATAGATATATATCTATGACTGTATGTATGGTGTGTTGATGAGGAAATGTTTGTATGTCTATGGGCAGCACACAACATGTTATAACAGTGAGTAGATTTGGTAAGTCGATGGGTGATTTCAGTTGTTGTCCTGCCTGTTCTTTTTGTGGCTATGAGTCAGTTCTTTAAAATGAGAAGAGTGCTCTGTTTCATCATGGCATTGTCATGGTCACCAAAGTTTCCCATTGTTGTTAAAAGCTATGACTAATATGTCTCCTGGATTATTTTGATAAATTTGTCTACCTATAGAATCCAGTGAAGTTTGAGACACTTCCCCCTTGTAGCTCCCTTCTCATCATTGACTGTAGATAAAAGTGTGGTTTTAAAATAATTTTTTATACTTCTAGATAGAAGACCTATCCCCTGTACAGTGACGCAGCCTGCACACAACATAACATATAGTTTGATATACAAGTAAATGTGACAGTTAGCGCTTACGTGTTCATGCCAGACCCATTCATTCCATTATGCCCAGAGATGCCGGGTGTGAACTGTGGGTATTAGGATAATGGCATGAATAAGCCTGTGTCGGGCAGTTATGGCTCATTTACAGGTATCATCTTAATCTAGTTCCTCCGGATGTTCTCTCTTCCACAAAACAAGGTGGGAATTGGAAATTAAGCAGAGGAGTCAAGAACACAATTTGTAACCTTTTTATGACATTGTAGCTGCAACATTTTAAACAAAGTGAATTTGTGTTCGCTTCATAAATCCAGCCATGTGCAGAAAAATAAAAATAGTACATGGGTTTTTGGCATAGCAATCTAAAATTGCCTGCTGTGAATTGCCAGCAATTGTCTATTGAATGGTACGTATAGGAAACAATGGAGTTTGGCGCGTAGAAGCATTTAATCACTAATGATTGCACAGTGCACCTATGTGCAGTGAATAATTGCAGGCAATTTTAGTCGTTTGATTATACTACCAAAAATTGACAATGCGTGCCCAACTATACATATTACTGCATGTTCTAGGGTACATTGCATGCATTCTCCTAGATGAATTTGTGCGCTCCTGCCTTTCCTTTCACAGTTTTCTGTCTAATTTGCCACTTTTTTTTTTTTATATCCTTTTCTGTTATGTCACTTTCCCAGTCATGGGCTTTGAAAACATACACACATGCAATCGATAAGCATTTTTAATTCATAATATTAATCACTGAAATGTATAGTATGCAGTACAAAAATGAGTGCAATGTGTGTGTTCGAGACTTGAAATTATTGGTGGTTTTATTACATTATGCTATCTCTTATCTACTGTAGATGAAAGACTGGCCTTTTTTTTTTTTTTTTCACTAATCTTTGTGTTTTAAAGATTAAATATTTATTTTAAATCGTACTAGAAGCTAAAAACTGGTAATGCTACTAAACCTAGCTTACACATTTCTTTTAATATCAAGCATCAGGGCCACTAACTCCTTAAAAAATAATTTAATAGCTGGTTGTTAAGGAGCTGGCTGGCAAACCAGCCGCCACATCTTTAACCACTACAATACAGGGCCCTTTCGCCCCCTTCCTTCCCAGCCCAATTTTCAGCTTTCATCGTTCTCACAATTTCAATGACAATTGCGCGTCATGCTACGCTGTACCCAAATTAAATTGTTATCATTTTGTTTGCACAAATAGAGCTTTATTTTGGTGTTATTTATTAACGACTCCGTTCTTAATTTTTTGTTATATAAGCAAAAAAAGAGCGGAAATTTGGAAAAAAAACAATATTTTCTCCTTTCTATTTTAAAAGAGATACAATAAAATCGAATTTTGTCATAAATTTAAGCCAAAATGTATTCTGCTACATGTCTTTGGTAAAAAAAAATGTGGTTAAGTGTATAATAATTGGTTTGTGTGATCACGGACATATGTACTCAAATGATCATGTACAGATGTGTGCAGGTGATCACAGACATATGTGTGCAGATAATCGTTGGGACATGTGATTTTAGTGGGACATATGTGGTGGACATGTTTTTATTATTAGGGACATGTGTTTTTATTATTTGGGGACATGTATGTTTTGAGGACATGTGTGTTTTGGGGACATATGTGGGGACATTGTGTTTATACTAGGCTGGTGATCAGTGAGTAAAAAGCTGTAAAAAACAGCGATGACATCTCTGTGAGGAGAGGAGGAGCCGATTGCCTAGAAACCGGCTGTTTGTTTACATCACATGACGGCCGTGATTGGACACGGCTGTCATGTGATCAGGAGGGCCAATCACAGAGCCCTCCTGCCGATCTGAGATGCGACTTGTCCGGGGGACACGGGCGCATCGTGATCGCGCCGCTGCGCGGGCATGCAAGTGCATGATCCCCCTACTTCTGATGGACGTTCAGGAATGTCCACTCAGAAGTAGAGAGTTCCCACCCGGCCGTATATGTACATTGGCCAGGTGGGAAGTAGTTAACAATGGATGCGTCATAAGCTGTCAGTGGGATTCCCCGCTGACAGCTGAATATAAACAAAACAACTGACGGAAATAAAAAATTGAGAAAATAAAACTGCGTGCCCCCCCCCCCCCTCCCCATCCATTCCAGGCCCGTTGAGTATGGATTTTAATGGGAACTTCACTGCAAAAACAAAAATGGCTTGGGGACCCCCCAAAATACATACCGGACCCCTGTCCGAGCATGCAGCCTGGTATGCCAGGAACTGGAGGAGGAAAGAGTGAGCCCCCCCCCAAGCAATACCTGGCTACATGCCCTCAATAACCCCCCCCCCCCCCCTTGCATCTTGCTCAAAACCTTGGCCTGGAGGTTGTGGAGGTGCAGGGGTTGAACTTTAGCAAGAGGGCCCCAAGATCTCACCCCCATGTAAATGATTATCAGGTACATAGTATCCCTACTCATTCACCAGAAAAAATGTAAAAGTGAGTGAAAACACAACAGTTTTTGACAAGTCCTTTATTAAAATAAAAATAAAAATTGTCCCCTGGTGTAGATCCAATGTCTATCACGATGAACGCCAACCCAAACACAAAAAATCAAAATAAGGGATAGGCCAATCCAATGGTGTCACTGGGTGACTCTGCCTCCTTGTGACATTATTGACTGGTGCAATGGGGGGGGGGGGGGTAAACACACTACTGGTGGCTGAAGCATCGAGAGTGTCTGTCTATCTGACAAGCCGACTGCTGGCTGTTGGATGGAATTGATCCAGTGTCTTGGCAGCTGTCCGGTCGCTTCCACACACTTTGGAGAGAACCTAAGAATATCATCAAATAGGGCAGAGTATAAAGAGAATATAAATTGTATTCCAATATGGATTGCAGCGATTGGCACCCCTCGGAGCACTTTGCACTGTTTTATTAAATAAGCCCTTCTCAATTACAAGTACTTTCCTATATTTTGTTGCCTTTTTAAACAATGTGTGTAATGTTTTGCATACTGAACATTGTATCAGTTGCTTAAAAAAATACAATGTCTTTCTGCCTCTTGCATAATATATTGTTGGGGATATAATGTATTCTATAATGTTGTAGATCTGAGTTTTTATGGTAGTTTGGTAATTGGCACTTTAAAGGTCAATGAAAAAGTGAAAAACAATAGGCACGACTAGCCCTAAATGGCCAGGTTTTTTGTTTTTTAAGTTGATGCTTGAGAATTAAGTCTAGGTTCACAACTATGCATTTTTCAGTGCATTTACAGAAACACACTACAGTTTGTTAAACATTAGTTCCTATGGATCACGTTCACATCTATGCAGCTTCCACTGGTGTGGAGGGTGCCTGGCTTCTTTTTTTTTTAACTTGCAGCACAGTGTGTTTTTGGCTCCATAGACTTCAATGGAATTGCATGTACATCTTTTGCAAGAAAACCATTTTCTTGTTCTTTGGCTCCAAAATATTCTCATCATAAATAACCCATTTTCTTTATGCTAAACAGTGCTGAGAAGAAAAAGGGGGTTGCCATAGCATTCTCAAAGTGTAGCATTCTCACAACCTAAAGTCCAATTTATTTTTTTCATACATTTCACACAACCTATTGCCACACATGACAGGACACTTAATCATGGGTGGATATAACAATATCTTGTTGGATCAGATTTTGGACAAATCGGGTCCCCATAAAACATCTTGAAATACCCACTGAACCAGAGCCTCAGAATCACTAGACTGTTTCACTGCAATGATTTGATCTGGAGAGAATGTAACCCCATGCGGAGAGACTATATGCACTACTCCCATGTACGTAGGACATTCTCTCGAATAGACCATCTTTTTACATTCTCTCCATTACTTCCATTTGTCAATGCGACTAAGATCTTTATGGTGCCATGATCTTGTCATATCATTCTTTCACCTTGACACCACCCTAATAAACGACCCTAAATAAGGTGTCCCCATTAGGACTTGCTCAAGCAAATAAAAGAAGCTCATACGGCCTTGGACATGAGCCTTACTACTAAAGAGGAAAAGGCCATTAGATGGGGCAGACATAAATTCTACACATTGTGTAATATTATCTTTTACAATAATAGTAATAATAAAAATAAAAAAAAACGGGCTAACTTTACTGTTGTGCTATTTTTTTTAAATTAAAAGTGTGTTTTTTCCAAAAAAAGTGTGCTTGTAAGACTGCCACACAAATATGGTGTGACAAAGTATTGCAACGACCACCATTTTATGCTCTAGGGTGTTAGGAATATATATATATGCTAGAAAATTACTTGGAACCTCCAAATATAAATAAATATTTATTATGTTGCAATGTTTTCTGTCACACTGTTTTTACGTAGCAGTCTTTAAAACGCAATTTTTTTGGGGAAAAAATACACTTTAATGAATAATAAAAAAAACAAAAAAAACTAGACAGTAAAGTTAGCCCATTTTTTGTGTAATGTGAAAGATGTTACGCAGCGAAAATTATGATCTTTATTCTAAGCAAAAAAATTGTGATTCTCATTTTAGCCAGAATCGTACGTTCTAGTTATAGTCAAAGTAGAATTAAACCCAGCTTTTTTTTTTTTTTTTTTTTTTTTTTAACCACTTCCCACCCGGCCAATGCACATATACGGCCGGGTGGGAGCCATCTACTCCTGATAGGACGTTCAGGAACGTCCATCAGGAGGAGCGGGATCGCGCGCGCGCGTGCCCGCGCAGCGGCGCGATCCCGATGCGCCCGTGTCACCGGGACACGGCGCATCTCAGATCGGCAGGAGGGCTCTGTGATTGGCCCTCCTGATCACATGACGGCCGTGTCCAATCACCGCCGTCATGTGATGTAAACAAACAGCCGGTTGCTAGGCAATCGGCTCCTCCTCTTCTCACACAGAAGTCATCGCTGAGGAGAGCAGATCGCTGCAGCCGGCTGATGATCAGTGAGTATGAGCTGTTTTTTACAGCTTTTTACTCACTGATCACCAGTCTAGTGTAATACACACAACACACCACACAGTATAAACACAGTCCCCACATATGTCCCCATAACACACATGTCCCCAAAACATACATGTCCCCAAAAAATAAAAACACATGTCCCTAATAATAAAAACATGTCCCCCACATATGTCCCACTAAAATCACTTGTCCCAATGATTATGTGCACACATATGTACATGATCATTTGCGTACATATGTCCGTGATCACACAAACCAATTATTATACACTTAACAGAATTTTTTTTACCAAAAACATGTAGCAGAATACATTTTGGCTTAAATTTATGACAAAATTTGATTTTATTGGATTTCTTTTACAATAGAAAAAAGAAAATATAGTTTTTTTTCCAAATTTACGCTTTTTTGCGCTTATATCGCAAAAAATAAAAAACGGAGTCGTGAATAAATACCACCAAAATAAAGCTTTATTTGTTGCGAACAAAATGATAAAAATGTCATTTGGGTACAGTGTAGCATGACCGCGCAATTGTCACTGAAAGCGCTAGAGCGATAAAAGCTGAAAATTGGGCTGTGAAGGAAGGGGGCGAAAGTGCCCTGTATTGTAGTGGTTAAGGCCACTAGGTGGTTTATGCCATAATGTATTACTATACACTGAATACTGGCACAGTATGACATATTTGCCTTTCAAAGGAAGCCCTCCTGCGCAAAGCTGTCTCCACTCCCACTAGTCACAACTGCTTCCATATTCGCCTGGTCTCCTCCTTTCTGGGTTTGCTCTTATTGTCTACTTAATTGCGCACAGGGGCCACATAGTCATGGCACGGTGCTTGCACAGTAGATATAATTCCAGCCATGGCTGTGGAGCAAGCATCTAGCCTGCAGAATGTGTACACCACTGCCCCTGCAGCTAAAGGAGGGGCAGTAAAAACATGTTTCAAACGTGGAAGTTTATCACTCCTCAACTGCTAGTGTGAACAACCCCTAAGTTATTCTAGAGGTGTTACAAAGCTGTCTAATGCACTAAATCTCACAGAACTGCAGTCACAGCTTATGAAAATGTGCTTGGAACTTCCCAAGTCTGGAATCAGACCAGTTGTTAAGGTGTTAATAGGTTGGTCACGAGTTCCCCTTGATTCCAGTGGCTGCTAAACTGTTTTCCGAATACTGTCTGCTACTTGTGTCATTTTTCTCTCGACTTGTCTGGCAATCTGTGCCTGGATAGTGTCACATAAGCTGCTCCACTTTATGTAACTGTACTTTTGAAGGGTTTTCTGTACTCCAAATAGGGATTTCACATGTAGAACATCAGTTACATCTCCAATGGATTAGAGGCTTATTTTTATGAATGGTACTGCAGTTACATACTCATTTTGAAGGATCAGCGCAAAGCCCAAAATTTATATTTATTTATTTTTAGGGATACATTTTAGTGGCTAGACATCCCATAGTTTTTCATATACAGTATTTCTGGATCTTCAGTTTTGAGGTCATACTGCTGGAGACTAGAGCTGCACAATTAATCATTAAAAAATTGTGATCTCGATTCAACCCTTCCGATGATCTCTATTGCAGAGTTTGCCGATTCTTTCATACAACAAGTGGAGAGACTTATCTGCTCACTCAGCTGTCAAAAGAAAACATGCGGGCAGTCTGCCAAGTTTTTAATATGAAACACTGTAACTAACTCTTCCTTCTTAGATCAATTTCTGTGCGAAGAAAAAATCCGGCCAGTCTGCCAAGTTTTTAAACAAGGTGTAAATGCAGGTTAAACCACTTGAAGTCTAAATCTTTTTTTGACACGTGTTTAAGTTAAAATCAATATTTTTTTCTAGAAAATTACTTGGAACCCCCAAACATTATACAGTGGGGACGGAAAGTATTCAGACCCCCTTAAATTTTTCACTCTTTGTTATATTGCAGCCATTTGCTAAAATCATTCATTCTAATCATCATTCTAAGCTAAGTTCATTTTTTTCCTCATTAATGTACACACAGCACCCTATATTGACAGAAAAACACAGAATTGTTGACATTTTTGCAGATTTATTAAAAAAGAAAAACTGAAATATCACAAGGTCCCAAGTATTCAGACCCTTTGCTCAGTATTTAGTAGAAGCACCCTTTTGATCTAATACAACCATGAGTCTTTTTGGGAAAGATGCAACAAGTTTTTCACACCTGGATTTGGGGATCCTCTGCCATTCCTCCTTGCAGATCCTCTCCAGTTCTGTCAGGTTGGATGGTAAACGTTGGTGGACAGCCATTATTAGGTCTCTCCAGAGATGCTCAATTGAGTTTAAGTCAGGGCTCTGGGTGAGCCATTAAAGAACAGTCACGGAGTTGTTGTGAAGCCACTCCTTCGTTATTTTGCTTGGGTCATTGTCGCTTTGGAAGGTAAACCATTGGCCCAGTCTGAGGTCCTGAGCACTCTGGAGAAGGTTTTCATCCAGGATATCCCTGTACTTGGCCATATTCATCTTTCCCTCCACCAGTCATCCTGCCCCTGCAGCTGAAAAACACCCCCACAGCATGATGCTGCCACCACCATGCTTCACTGTTGGGATTGTATTGGACAGGTGATGAGCAGTGCCTGGTTTTCTCCACACATACCACTTAAAATTAAGGCCAAAAAGTTCTATCTTGGTCTCATCAGACCAGATAATCTTATTTCTCACCAACTTTTGTTTTTTAGCAAACTCCATGCAGGCTTTCATGTGTCTTGCACTGAGGAGAGGCTTCCGTCAGTCCGAGTGTTCTTAATCTATTTTTAAACTATTAAAACCTTTTAAAACGTTATTAGACTATGCAAGTTCTCGTTTCTACTATGGCTTGATGTACATGAATGTTTTCACACGGGGAGCATTGATGTCCATTATGCATCCGCTGCTCAATTTCTGTGTGTGTACCAGCGCCATATTGAGTGTAGCTTTTGGAGACGGCTCGTGGAGCGGAGACTCGCCAGCTTTTCATTATAAAGCTTATCACGACTTGCTAGGCATATGCCTACCCAAGTCTGTGAATTCCGGTAAGTCTCACTCTTATAGGCGCTGATGTCGTTTGAACACTATCTCACTATCGCACTTTCCAGTGTCACTGGTTGAATACAAGATATCAGTCACCATTTTAAGGACTTCACCATTTGAGGACTGTTTTCTTTTTGCACAATTATGTGGTGTTTGGGTTGACAATCACAAGCACTTGGTTATTTATTTTTTGCTGTATCATTATTTATGATTAGCATTTATTTCATTGGTTATTGTACATTTATAATTTTATATTTGTATGAACATTTACTTATTGTCTTCTCTACTGTGGGTTTGTAAGACATCTATGGTATATGCACAATAGCACTTTAGCGCAACATTATTTTTCTTCCCATTTTTTTCCAACCGATGAATCTTTCGGTAATGTTTGCAGCTTTCTTTACATATTCATTTTTAATCACAGCACAGTATTTTCCATTTTTTTTCACTTTGATCAGAAGAAATGGACAGCACCTGAGTTAAATATGAGTGTCACAGCAAAGGGTCTGAATACTTGGGACTATGTGATATTTCGGTTTTTCTTTTTTTAATAAATCTGTAAACATGTCAACAATTCTGTGCTTTTCTGTCAATATGAGGTGCTGTGTGTACATTAATGAGGAAAAAAATTTACTTAAATTATTTCAGCAAATGGCTCCAATATAACAAAGAGTGAAAAATTTAAGGGGGCCTGAATATTTTCCATCCCCACTGTATATATTTTAGCAGAGACCCTAGGGAATACAATGTCAATTACTGCAATATTTTATGTCACACTGTATTTGCCCAGCAATCTTTCAAATGCAATGAAAAAAAAATAAAAAATTAAGAAATAAGTAAAGTTATCCCAATATTTTTTATTTTTTTTGTTTTAATGTGAAAGATGATAATTCCGTGAGAATCGTGATCTTTCTTCTAAGAAAAAAAAAAAAAACGTGATTCTCATTTTAGCCAGAATCGTGCAGCTCTACTGGAGATCCTTGCTCTGTGTCCACCGAACATTGCAGTCTTGTTACAGCTAGAGGAGACCTAACTTTCTTACATTAATGTCTGTAATGTGGTCATGTTCTCTGTCCCCTACATTACTCTTGTGCCCTGTAGTGGTTTAAAGTGGACCTTCAACCTAAAACAAATCTACTCTTGCCCTGCATTCTGCTGCTGCCCAGGTGAGTTATGCCATAGGGCTTTGGGTCCTGACAACCCTGCAGGACATCTATGCATGTGTCCGTTTCCCTGTACATATGTGCATGCTTTAACCCTTTCGCTGCTAGAGAAGTTTTGCGTATACACCTAAAAAACTATTTTAGACCTGAAAATTATATAGCACACCCAAAACATATGTTTTCTGAAAGCAGACACCTTAGAGAATAAAATAGTGGTAGTTCCAAATTTTTTTTTATGTCACGCACTATTAGCACAATGGTTTAAGAAATGCAAAATGTCAGTAAAAGATACGCTAAAGTTTATTTTGGAGTACATAAATGCAATAATAAACACATGTCATAACATTATGACCACCCATAACCCACCCATTGAGGTATGGACTTCACTAGACCTATGAAGGTATGGTGTGATATCTGACACCAAGCCATCCATAGAAAAACCTTTTAAGTTGCAAGGTGGGACCTCCATAGATCGGACTAGTTTTTCAGCACATCCCACAGATGCTCAATTTGAATTGTGATCTGGAGAACTTAGAGGAAAAGTCAACACCTCAAACTCGTGTTCCTCAAACCTCTCTTGAATTCGTCAAACAGGCTACCTTCTTTTATAGCTCCATGGTCCAGTTCCAATACTCATGCCCATGCAATTGTAGGAGCTTTTGGCTATGGACAAGGATCAGCATGGGCACCCAGACCAGTCTGCAGCTATGCAGCCCCAATGCGCAAAAACGCAGGGGCTGGTGTGCTGTGTGATACGGTGGGATCACTGATGTACTGATCTCGTCTCATTGCTAGCTCATCATGTATTACTTACCTTAGATCGAAGCCCCCGCAGTGGTCCTCGTTTGCCGCTCCGGATGGCGACATTTCTCCCGGAGTTACTTCCGGGTATTGTGGCTCCGGCGATGTGATTGGCTGGAACCGCAATGACGTCACTGGGGTAGCTACATGTAAGCCTTATTATAGGCTTACCTGTTTCAAAAAGTGTGTTGTAAGGGTTTGCAACCACTTTAAGATGAATTGGCTGCCCCACGGTGTGAGAAGAATTGCATGTAGTACTTTTTTCAGCACACATTGCCTGCACACAACCGCAACGCAGCAGTGTAAACTGTGCGCATAGGAGACTAGGCATTTTGCCTTATCTTGCAGTGGGCCTGCGCTGTCCAATGCAGTCACACCGCACCTGATGTGAATGTAACCTTAAAGACTTGCTGGAGAAATCACAGCACACGTGTTATAATAATTCCTACTCCTAGGAAAGGAGGCCTAGGCTTTTTACCAGACAAGAAACAGGAAGTGGGCTGTATAAGATATTTACTGACAGAAATGTTTTACGATCCAAAGTTAAAACAACAAGGGCAGAAGATTTAATAGATGGAAAGTTGAAAAAATGATTAAGTGCCCTGTGCAATCAAATTCATATATTCAATGAAGTGTTGCGTGCATTCCAATGAAAGTTTCCCATGCAGGTAAACAAGCTCAGGTACAACAAAATCCATGTGCAGGCAAAGTTCATCCAGGAAAATGTGCTTGTGTTCCAAAAGAAATCTCTTCTCCAGTCTGTGTCCACTCTTTGATCTCCTTCACCACAAACACTGGCTAGCTACTCACCAAACATTTGTCAGCAGCAAACCTTGGTTTTGTATCGCGTATAGCAATCTGCTTAATCCAGCTAATAATGGATTAACTCAAAGGAAAAAAAGCTGTGCTAACCTCTTCTAAAACTGCAATGGTGCTGTGCAAAAAAATACAAATGAACTGTCACATGATACACCAATTTTTTTAAATATCTCCAAGTGCTAGTGCAAACTAAGAACACAGGGTAAAGATAAAAGCCCTGTCAGCGGCGACCACACACCACTGGAGGGCTTTCTTCTAAGGTAAGTATTTTGTAATGTGCTAGTATGTGATGCATACTAGCACATTATTCAGTTGCCTTCAGGGGATTTTTTTAAAATGTAGAATTATTTAAAAATGTCGATTATTTTCTTTTACAAAAGGTTTTATTGATAACCATAGCAATTTCACAGTTTAACAGTGTAGAGAATGCATCATAAATGAACATAACATAAAATTTAGCATCTTATAAATAAGTATGCTAGTAAATCAAATAAAAAGAAAACAAAAAAAATATAACAGAAGCTGAAAACAGTTGTATGTTGGAAACATGAAAGTGGTTGGACACACTAAGGTTTCAGGAATGCCCATAGGGCCACGTCCGATGTTTAACAAATACTTGAAGAGTTTGTCTCAACAGGGGCCTAACTGTAAATAATCCTGAGTATCTATTCATGTAACCGTCTCATCCAAGGCTAGCCAAGGTGGCCAGATGGATTCTTAGGTGCAACTGAGAAGTAAGAGTATTGATAGGAAGGCTAAAGAAGAAATAGGGGTTGAGATTCGCTAAGAAGGGAGGAGTAAAGAGAGGGGAAGGAAAGAAGAGGGAAAAAAGGAGGGGTGGGTCCTCGCAGTGGGGAGCAAGAGTGTATTAAATCCGAAGAAGGGTGGTATCAAATCTGGTGGGTTTAGTATATTCGACCCATGGCCTCCTTATCTTCAGGAACTTATCATGAATGTCCGAAAGGACAGCAGTCAGCTTTTCATTGTCCATTATATCATCCATAACTGCCTCAAAACTTAGTACCTGTGTCTTCCATGCCCTAGCTATCGTTAGTTTGGTTGCAGTAAAGAGATGCAGAGCCAGTTGGCTCTCTGGGCGAAGCAGTTCTGCGATTGGGTTGCAGAGAAGTGCTTCGTATGGATCTTTTTTGAGGTCAGCATGGAGTATGTTTCGGAGGAGGGAGTAAACTCTGATCCATAACCTGCATACCCTCGGACAGGTCCATCAGATGTGCGTCATTGTGCCCTCCTGAGAGCACCCTCGGAAACATGGGGGAGAATAGGCTGGAATGAAACGGTCTAGCCGGTGTGTAGTACAACCTGTAAAGTACCTTTTTTATAGGCATTTTATAAAAAGAGTATGTTCTTTGAGCATTTGGATATCGTTAAAGTCATGACCTGCCAGTCCTCTGGATCTAGCTGTTTTCCTAGTTCCCTTTCCCATTGAAGGCGATAGGGCCGTGTCTGTGTTTTTTTAGAGGTAATAATAGAGGAATAGATCAGTGATATTAAACCCGAGGTTTGGGGTCTAGCTCTGCAGAAGGGGTTCAAGGTATAAGGGGTTGGTCAAAATTTTATAAGCCCCTGGAGAAAATGGTGAATCTGTAGGTAACTGTAGTGTTAACGGGATATTGTGAGAGGATCTAAAATGTAGATATTTTCAAATAAATTGCTAGTGCTCAAACAAAGTGTAGTAAGTTCTAGAGATGGGCAAAAAAATAAAAAATTGCGCAAAAATTTTTTTTTTCTGTTCCCCCCACCCCCCAAGCTGTTTTTTATTATTTTATATTTTCCAGAAATATTGGAAAGAAAAAAGAAAAGCGTAGAATATGTTCTTTTACAATGAATTGTAAAGTCCTTTTTTTTTTTTTAAAGAACAAACCTGTTGTACTTACCTCCTCTGTGCAGTTGGTTTTGCACAGAGCAGCCTGGATCCTCCTCTTCTCGGGTCCCTCTTTGGTGCTCCTTGCCCCTCCCTCCTGTCAAGTGCCCCCACAGCAAGCGGCTTGCTATTGGGGTACCCTAGCCTAGTTGCAGCTCTGTGTATCCATTCAGACACGGAGCTGCCGTTCGGCCCCACCCTCTCTCTCTTGAGAGAGTCCCAGATGGCTGAGGGACTTGTGTACATTGATGGACAGGGATGGGGCTCATTTAAGTATTAGGGGGTGCTGGGGAGGCTGCTGCACACAATGTTTATTTTATCTTGATGCATAGAATGCACTTTCTGCCTTTACAAATTCTCAATGCAGTTCTCAAACAAGAGAAATATGCAAATCTGCCACTAAATGGCACTGCATGGGAAAGGCTCCAGTTTAGTTTGCCTGTGGGCTCCATTGTGTACCTCCTACAGTTGGGTGATTGTTAGGATTTAGTCTATTATGGTTTCTGTCCTCCCCTGCCCTTAAAAGAGAAGTATGGTTTTGGTTTTTCTCCCCCTTTTATACTTGGGTATAAAATGGGACTGATGCTGCATCTTTCCCTCAGCTTCTCTGCACTGAGAACCGAGCCACCGAACACCGCTGATGGCTCGGTTCTCACAAATCCCAGAGATTAGAGCTGCTGCCTGTTAGTCAGCAGCTCTCCTCTCTGCGCCTCCGCGCTCACTGGAGTGCTGAGCTGTGGAGGAGCGGGGATTGGTCATCTCAGTCTCTCAGCAACTCGCTGAGAGACTGAGACAGGCATCAGTCCAAGCACCTGGCAGATCCCGACTTTGTTGTGCCTAGACTTCAGACTGCTGAAAATGAGTCACAGGAGTGCAAAACGAATTGCACTCCTGTGACCCTTACAAGTCCAGCCAAACAAGCTCATGCTGGACTTCTCCTTTAAAGTGCTACTACACCCAGGACCCTGCATTCACTATATCTGGTCTCCTACAGTACATAGAACATGGAAATGCAATTATTTTAGTAAATAAACTGCTAAAAAACTTTTCACATCAGCAGTATATAGCAGTCGTGTGACTTCTATCAGTGTCTGGTTAAAGCTTCTAGGAGAAGTTTTCGTTCTACTCTGACTGTCCTATGAGGCTGCAGGACCCCTTACCCTCTGTCTGGACAGTGCTGATTGGCCCTGTGTTGATCACATGCACCCTCCCAAGAAAAAAAAAACACTCTAGTAATACACCCCAAACTGAGCATGTGCAGAGTGCCCCCAAGGCTATGTTCTATCAGCAGATGAATTGGGGACTGTGGGAGAAGGGGAGGATCAAACAACCTTTTTACACAATGCAGAGGATTACCACTTAGACTCCACAGTAAGTAGAACCAGCATGCTTTACTGTAACCTTTTAAATAATTTGGATTAATGTTCTCCACAATCACAACATAATGTTTCCCTATAGTCTGGTCAGTAAATTGTGTTGTGTTTTTTTTTTTTTTCCATCCTCTCAGTAAAATGGCGAGACCAACATCTAGAATTTGGAAACATTTCCACAGAGAAAACATATTGTTTTCCAAATGATACAAGGATGACAAAACACATCCTGATATATCAGAGGTGCCCTAAAGACACTAAAAAATACTTTATGGAAATAAATGATGAGAACCATAAATGAGGAGGATCATAATGAAAGTGCAAGTAGCTTTTACATTTTTAGAGCAGTGTTCCCCAACCTTTTCACAGTCAAGGCACCCTTTAAAATTATGCACAAGGCACCCCATTCTAAAATTGAAAAGAAACAAACAGTTTTTACGTAATGTGGCAGCATTGACACACATAGGACACGCAACATTAGAAAGTGTGCACCTTTGCACATTGGTACTGACTATTATTCCAGTGGTTCTCCTCTCCCTCATTCAGCTAATGTGACCCCAGTGTCCAATAAGTGGGCATATACCATGATGGAAAGTTAATAGTGATATATAAATATGATGAAAGAAAAGCTGCGACACAAAAAAATTTGATATTCATGTGAAAGAACAAATATAAGTGGAAGCTTAGCCACGCTAATTAATATACAACATACACATTTTCTTACAAAGTAAATCCAAAAACATATTTAAAAAGATTCTGCCGGCATTCAAAATCTAAAAAGCGAGCGCTGGTGCCCCTTGGTCACGTAAGAGTGTGGTGGCGTCAATGCGTAGCTCCACCCTGACATGTTTTGTCACACATGACGTTCACATGAGGGTGCCCTGTGAGAACGTCATGTGTGACAAACATGTCAGGGCAGAGCTACGCATTGATGTCACCACGCTCTTACGTAAAACCGGAAGCACGGGAGCTCGCTTTTTAGATTTTGAATGCTGGCAGAATTTTTTTAAATATGTTTTTTGGATTTACTTTGTAAAAAAAATTTATGAATAAATCTCATAGTGTTTAAAGGATAACACACTATTGGAGTTCTTTTTTCACCTTTACATGGCCCATTCTGGTCCGAGGAGTGTACTAGCTTCTCGCCAGAGGGACCTACAGAGGACAGTGATACGGCGCGTGGAGGGAGGAGGACGGTAAAGGTTTGGAGACCCATGCATCCCGAATCAGAAAGACCCCGCAGAGGGTTATATCTGCAGGATATTACAACCTCACTATTTATAGGAGGTCCATCAGATCTGGTAAGGGTCCCAGTTTTTACTTTGGACGCATGCTTTAACCACTTTCAGACCGGACCATTTTGCTGGTAAATGACCAGAGGTCTTTTTACACTTTGGCACTGCGCTGCTTTAACTGGTAATTGCGCGGTCATGCAATGTTGTACCCAAACAAAATTTGCGTCCTTTTCTTCCCACAAATAGAGCTTTCTTTTGATGGTATTTGATTGCCTCTGCGATTTTTATTTTTTGCGATATAAACGTAAAAAGACCGCAAATTTTGAAAAAAAATGATATTTTCTACTTTTTGTTATTAGAAAAATCCAATAAACTCAATTTTAGTCATACATTTAGGCCAAAATGTATTCAGCCACATGTCTTTGGTAAAAAAAAAGTCAATAATTGTATATTTATTGGTTTGCGCAAAAGTTGTCACATCTACAAACTAAGGTACGTTTTCTGGAATTTACGCAGCTTTTAGTTTACGACTGCCTATCTCATTTCTTGAGGTGCTAAAATGGCAGGGCAGTACAAAACCCCCACAAATGACCCCATTTTGGAAAGTAGACCCCCTAAGGAAATTGATAAGAGGCATGTTGAGCCCATTGAATATTCTATTTTTTTGCCTCAAGCGATTGAATAATGACAAAAAAAAAATTATTTTTTTTTTTTTACACAAAGTTGTCACTAAATGATATATTGCTCACACATGCTCTGTGCGTATGTGAAATGACACCCCAAAATAAATTCTGCTGCTTCTCCCGAGTACGGGGATACCACATATGTGGGACTTTTTGGGAGCCTAGCCGCGTACGGGGCCCCGAAAACCAAGCACCGCCTTCAGGCTTTCTAAGGGCGTACATTTTTGAGTTCACTTCTCACTACCTATTACAGTTTTGAAGGCCATAAAATGCCAAGATGGCACAAAACCCCCACAAATGACCCCATTTTAGAAAGTAGACACCCCAAGCTATTTGCTGAGAGGCATGTTGAGTTCATGGAATATTTTATATTTTGCCACAAGTTGCGGGAAAATTACAAACTTTTTTTTTTTTTTTTTTTTTTTTCACAAAGTTGTCACTAAATGATATATTGCTCACACATGCCATGGGCATATGTGAAATGACACCCCAAAATAAATTCTGCTGCTTCTCCTGAGTACGGGGATACCACATATGTGGGACTTTTTGGGAGCCTAGCCGCGTACGGGGCCCCGAAAACCAAGCACCGCCTTCAGGCTTTCTAAGGGCGTACATTTTTGAGTTCACTTCTCACTACCTATTACAGTTTTGAAGGCCATAAAATGCCAAGATGGCACAAAACCCCCACAAATGACCCCATTTTAGAAAGTAGACACCCCAAGCTATTTGCTGAGAGGCATGTTGAGTCCATGGAATATTTTATATTTTGCCACAAGTTGCGGGAAAATTACAAACTTTTTTTTTTTTTTTTTTTTTTTCACAAAGTTGTCACTAAATGATATATTGCTCACGCATGCCATGGGCATATGTGAAATGACACCCCAAAATAAATTCTGCTGCTTCTCCTGAGTACGGGGATACCACATATGTGGGACTTTTTGGGAGCCTAGCCGCGTACGGGGCCCCGAAAACCAAGCACCGCCTTCAGGCTTTCTAAGGGCGTTACAGTTTTGAAGGCCATAAAATGCCAAGATGGCACAAACCCCCCCCAAATGACCCCATTTTGGAAAGTAGACACCCCTAAATTTAGGGGTACACTAGTGAGACTAGGTAATAAATGGCGGGTGCCCTGAAACTATAAAAAAATAACTAACCAACCAGCGTCACCTGTAACAGTTATATGGTGATCACTGGTGAAAGGGTTAACTAGGGGGCAATCAGGGGGCTTTATGCGGTAGTATATGGGGGTCCCTGGCGCTATAAAAAGCTGCGGCGAACCTAAATACCTACCTGCCTAACTAGCGTCACCTGTGACACTAATACAGCGATCAGAAAAACGATCGCTTATTAGGCTGGGTTCACACTGGAGCGATGCGGGAACGCCACGAATGCGCGGCGGGTTCCTGCATCACATGCCTCCCGGCGGCAGTTCACACTGCCCTATGCGAACTGCTGGGAGTGTCAGTGAAATGTTACTGACACCCCCAGATCAGTTCGCATATCGCAGTGCGATCTGCAAACTCGGATCGCATGGTGTGAACACCCATGCGATCCGATTCTGCTGCGGGCCAAAAAAAGGGTCCCGTGCGAATTTGCGGCGGGTGCGGCGGGTGTGGCGGGTGCGGCGAATGGCTGAACTCGAATCGCACAGAGATCGGATGTGATTTGCACTGCAGTGCGGTGCGAATCACATCCGTTCTCAAACCGCTGCAATGTGAACCCAGCCTTAGTGACACTGGCGACGGGGGGTGATCACGGGGTTAAACCTTTATTGGGGGGGTTAGGGGGGTACCTTAGAACTAAAGGGGGCTAACCCTAACTGCCCTAACAGTTATTAGTCACAAATGACACCCGCCGGGTGATCAGGGGGTTAAACCTTTATTAGGTAATAAATGGCGGGTGCCCTGAAACTATAAAAAAATAACTAACCAACCAGCGTCACCTGTAACAGTTATATGGTGATCACAGGTGAAAGGGTTAACTAGGGGGCAATCAGGGGGCTTTATGCGGTAGTATATGGGGGTCCCTGGCGCTATAAAAAGCTGCGGCGAACCTAAATACCTACCTGCCTAACTAGCGTCACCTGTGACACTAATACGGCGATCAGAAAAATGATCGCTTATTAGGCTGGGTTCACACTGGAGCGATGCGGAAATGCCGCGAATCCGCGGCGGGTTCCCGCATCGCATGCCTCCCGGCGGCAGTTCACACTGCCCTATGCGAACTGCTGGGAGTGTCAGTGAAATGTTACTGACACCCCCAGATCAGTTCGCATATCGCAGTGCGATCTGCAAACTCGGATCGCATGGTGTGAACACCCATGCGATCCGATTCTGCTGCGGGCCAAAAAAAGGGTCCCGTGCGAATTTGCGGCGGGTGCGGCGGGTGTGGCGGGTGCGGCGAATGGCTGAACTCGAATCGCACAGAGATCGGATGTGATTTGCACTGCAGTGCGGTGCGAATCACATTCGTTCTCATAAACCGCTGCAATGTGAACCCAGCCTTAGTGACACTGGCGACGGGGGGTGATCACGGGGTTAAACCTTTATTGGGGGGGTTAGGGGGGTACATTAGAACTAAAGGGGGCTAACTCTAACTGCCCTAACAGTTATTACAGTCACAAATGACACCAATGCAAAAAAAAAAAAAAAAAAATGACATTGGTGTCACTGTGACTGGGGGGCAGGGGTAATTGGGGGGGTGATCGGGGGGTAAAGGGGGGGTGTGAGTGTGCCTGGCATGTTCTACTGTGTGTGTAGAGTGTTGGTGCAACTCACCGATCCGCTCTCCTCCGTGTCGGAACGAAAAATACCGACACAGAGGAGAGAATACATCACTTCCTCTCCTGTGTTTACATTACAGGAGAGGAAGTGATGTCACGGGGGATTTCCATTCGTCGAGAGCGATCGCGAGGGGGTGGCCATGAATGAATGGCCGCCCCCTCATCCCGGATCGCTCTCGAAGGAATGCCGACCGCCGCAGGCACCGGGGGGGGGCCCGATCGGGCCCCCCACCCGCGGGCAGGCAGGGACTTATATATACGCCCATATGCCTGCCCGTGCCATTCTGCCGACGTATATCGTCGTGCGGCGGTCGGCAAGTGGTTAAGGAGAGGCTCACCTTTTCATCTTTCGTCGCCCCGATGGTGGCGGAATCAACCTACAGCTTACATCTTCAGCGTCTCTTCTTGTATTTTTGTTTTATTTTTTAATTTTTGGTGGATTGGACTCAATGCTCATCACTTTTGAACTATACATGGTTTCACATATATGAAAAATTAATACATTTTTTGTACATTTGTGAACTCTTATGTGGACTTTTATCTTATAACTTTCATCCATGAGGATGGATAGTTTTAGTTTTATGTAATTTACTCACTCATTTATTGTATGAATTGCACATTTTATTTACTCATTTATGCAGCGTCATTTTAGGTATTGCATATATGTGGACACACTTATCAGTCTTATGCCCTGTACACACGGTCAGACATCCCGACCACAAAATCTGTTGGAATTTTTCCGACCGCAAAATCTGTCGGATATTTTTCAGACGGATTTTGGCCGAAACTTGTTTTGCATACATACGGTCGCACAAAGTTGTCGGAAAATCTGATCGTTCGGAATGAGGTAACGTACGATGGGACTACGTAGAGGCCAGTAGCCAATAGCTTTCTTCTCCAATTTTTTTCTGAGCATGCGTGAAAAAGTCCGATCGGAATTTGTTGTGGGAAAATTTTAGATCCAGCTCTCAAACTTTTTCCGTCGGAAATTTCGACAGAAAAATTCTGATAGAGCCCACACACGATCGGATTTTCCGACAACATAATCTGATCGGACTTTTTCCGTCAGAATTTCCGACCATGTGACCCCAGTGCAGAAAGAGAAGGGCAAACAAGGACATCCCCCAATTATTTATGACATCATCATTTATTAGCATCCCAGCACCTGGCTCGCACAGTGTCCAGGATCGTAATGCTGCACAAATTAAAACCGGTGGCTTTGTGTAACAAAAAAAATTCAGGTGAGATCCACCTACTAGCATGCTGACAATTTTGGACAATATGTGAGGCAATTTTTTTCATTTTACCAAGGCACCCATGAGAAGCCCAGAAGGCACTTTGGTTGAAAAAGGCTGTTTTAGAGTTCGCAGTCCAGAAACACTTTCTTCTGCTTCTGGATCATCACAAAGTGTTTCTTCACCCGCAGAATTCTTAAAGCGTTACTAAACCCACAACAGCACAATAATTCTGTATATGCAGTAAAGCATGCTTGTTATACTAACTGTGGAACCTAAAGGGTTAATCCTCTGTATATGCAGTAAAGCATGCTTGTTATACTAACTGTGGAACCTAAAGGGTTAATCCTCTGCATTGTTTAAAAAGGCTGTTTGATCCTGTATGCACAGATCATCCCCTTTTTGCATTGTCCACAAAACATGTCCAGATAAGACAGAGCCATTTGGAGTCAGGCTGCACATGCTCAGTTTGGTGTGTATTTCTAGAGAGTTTTGTTTTTTTCTTGGGAGAGTGCATGTGATCAGCACAGGGCTGATCACATGCACTCGCTTACTTACGTCTGCACTGTCCAGACAGAGGGTCAGGGGTACTGCATCCTGATAGACCAGCCAGTGCAATATGAAAACTCTTCCTACATGCTTTAACCAGACACTGATAGAAGTCACAAGACTGCTATATACTGCTGATGAAAAAAGGTATTTAGCAGGTTTATATTTATTCAAACACTTTTATATATACTGCATTTCACCTTCCCACTGTAACAAAACGACTTAATTTGTAAATCTCCTCCACCCGGAACTTTTTTTCTTTCCAAAATTTCCATTGTTCCGGAAAACTTTTTTTTTTTTTCCCAGGGCCTCAAAATTAACCACTTGCCGCCCGCCCTATAGCAAATGGATGGCGGCAAAGTGGTTTCATAATCCTGACCGGACGTCATATGACGTGATCAGGATTATGAGACGCTGCGCGCCCCCGGGGGCGCGCATCGCGGCGATCGTTGTTGCGGGGTGTCAGTCTGACACCCGGCAACTACGATCTCGGTAAAGAGTCTCCAACGGAGACTCTTTACCACGTGATCAGCCGTGTCCAATCACGGCTGATCACAGTGTAAATAGGAAAAGCCGGTGATCGGCTTTTCCTCACTCGCGTCTGTCAGACGTGAGTAGAGGAGAGCCGATCGGCTGCTCCTCTGACAGGGGGGGTCTGTGCTGATCGATTATCAGCACAGCCCCCCCCCGAGGATGCCCACACTGGACCACCAGGGACGCCCCAGACCACCAGGGATGCCAAGGACAAGGTATGCCACCCTAGACCACCAGGGATTCTAGTCAGTGCCACAATGGATGCCAATCAGTGCCCATAATGGATGCCAATCAGTGCCCACAATGGGCATCACTGATTGGCATGCATTATTGATTGGCACTGATTGGCATCCATTAGTGCAATATATTATAATACAATGCCGCCTATCAGTTCCCATCTGTGCCGCCTATCAGTGCCTACCCATGCCCACCTGTGCCGCCTACCCATGCCCACCTGTGCCACCTACCCATGCCCACCTGTGCCGCCTACCCATGCCCACCTGTGCCGCCTACCCATGCCCACCTGTGCCGCCTAACCCATGCCCACCTGTGCCACTTATCCATGCCCATCCATGCCAATTTGTGCCACCTATCAGTGCCCATCCGTGTCGCCCATCAGTGCCACCCATCAGTGCCGCCTATCAGTGCCACATATCGGTGTCCATCAATGCCACCTCATCAGTGCCACTTTATTGGTGCCACCTCATCGGTGCCCATCAGTGCCGCCTTATCATTGCCCATCAGTGTAACCCCATCAGTGCCCATCAGTGAAGGAGAAAACTTACTTATTTGCAAAGTTTTGAAACTGAAACAAAAAAAAACATTTATTTTTTCAAAATTTTCGGTATTTTTTTATTTGTTTAGCAAAACATAAAAACCGTAGAGGTGATCAAATACCACCAAAAGAAAGCTCTATTTTGGGTAAAAAATGATACAAATTTCATTTGTGTACAGTGTAGCATGACCGCGCAATTGTCATTCAAAGTGCGACAGCGCTGAAAGCTCAAAATTGGTCTGGGCAGGAAGGTGTTTAAGTGCCCGGTATTGAAGTGGTTAACATCTCTAGTAGGTCCACAAAAGTGATGCCTTCTGACGACGTCTGAGACGTGACGGAAGTTGGAATATACGCTGGCTCTGGGGCAGATCGGAGAAGGGGTGCTCCTAGGAAAAAGTCGGCAAGTCATCCGGGTGCCTGGGGGACACTAAAACTTGTGAGTCCAATACTTTTTATGTGGATTTGAGCAATTTTATTAAAGCATACTGCACAATATTAGGTTTTTTGGTTCCTTCTCTCTGTTAAACTTATGGGCCTGGAGTATTGTGAGCTGTGGAGATTGCAAAGTGGACCAGTGATTGCAAGTGCTGTTTGATCACCCTAGGTCAACTGCATTTGGTGAGTGCATTTCCAATTGGGGGTCACCAGTGGTGTGGTTATGGTGAACATTAGAACAAGATTGCACTGGTCATATAGAACGAGTACTCTGCACTAAAAAAAAAGCTGCAAGATTTTGCAGAAGCACTTTTGTGAACTTACTACACTTTGTTGTTTGAGCACTAGCATTTTATTTGAAGATTTCTACATTTTTATTGGCTACACCTCTTCAGTGGACTTATTACACTTTGCTTATTTCTTGGTTTAGCACTAGCAGTTTGGAGATATTTATATGTTTGTATGCACAGAATTCATGTGTATCAAGTGACACTTCATTTGTGTTTTTTTTCTTTTGCACAGCACAATGGCACAGTTTTAGCAAAGGTTAGCACAGCTTTTTTCCTTTCTTTGTACATTTTATATGAGGCAGCATACTCTATATTGGCAGTAGCAGCAGTAAGACTCCTTTCAAACTGAGCCGCCACCGGCATCAGCAGTGCTGCTTTACCGTAGTTTTTGCAGTGCTATTCGGCTGCTAGCGGGGGGGGGGGGGTTTAACCCCCCGCTAGCAGCTGTAGAGGGGTTAAATCCACCCGCAAAACACCGCCGGAGCAGCGTTTTGCCAGCGGTATCGCAGCGCTGCCCCGTTGATTTCAATGGGGAACGGTGGTGGAGGAGCGGCGAGTTCACCGCTCCAAAGAAGCTGGCAAGACTTTTTCTGACGTCCTGCCAGCTAGAGCTGCACGATTAATCGTTACAAAATCGCAATCTCGATTCACCCCCCTGATGATCTCTCCTGCTGAGAATAGGCGATTCTTTCATATAAACAAGTGGAGAGATTATCTGCTTACTTGCTGTCAAAAGAAAGCATCCCTGGCAGTCTGCCAAGTTTAGAACTTGAAACATTGTAACTAACTCTTCTTAGATCAAAGGGATAGAACTTCTTGTGTAAACAATTAAACTGGGCAGTCTGCCAAGCTTTTAACCACTTAAAGTCTAAATCTTTTTCTGACACTTCTTTCTTAAAGAGGAAGTAAACCCTTCCAAACAACTTGGACCTATAGGTAAGCCTAGATTAAGGCTTACCTGTAGGTCCAAGCAATATCTCCTAAACCTATATGGTTTAGGAGATATTTGCCCGAAAATGGGCACCGCTGTCTACGGCGCATGCGCCGTAGACAGCGGCGCGCAGGCGCACTAAATGCGGCAAATCCAAGAATGGATTTGCCAAATTTGTCGACTCCCGTGCGCATGCGCGGGAGTGACGTCATCGCGGCTTCGCCGTATGGCAGCGGTGGAGCTGCGAGACGCGACTCCCGTGCGCATGCGCGGGAGTGACGTCATCGTGGTTGCGCCGCTGTGATTCGTCGGAGCTGCGAGACGCCACAAGCAACATGGATGCGGCGGACTACAGGGGACAGCGGCGACTTCGCTGGCTCCTGTGTCAGGTAAGTGACACATAATGAGCTACTATGCGATGCATAGTAGTCCATTATGCTTTACCTTTGCAGGGAAAAAAAGGGGAAGTAAACCCATCAGGGTTTACTTCCTCTTTAAGTTAAAATCAATATCTTTTTGCTGGAAAATTACTTGGACTCCCAAACATTCTCTCTCTCTCTCTCTCTCTCTCTCTCTCTCTCTCTCTCTCTCTCTCTCTCTCTCTCTCTCTCTCTCTCTCTCTCTCTCTCTATATATATATATATATATATATATATATATATATATATATATATATATATTTTTTTTTTATAATTTTAGCAGAGACCCTAGGGAATAAAATGGCAATTGCTGCAATATTTATGTCACACTGTATTTGCCCAATGGTCTTTCAAATGCAGTTTTTTGGGAAAAAATAAATTTTAATAAAAAAATGAAACAGTAAAGTTAGCACAATTTTTTTTGTTTTACTGTGAAAGATGATGTTACGCCACGAGAATCGTGAGAAAATCGTGATCTATCTTCTAAGCTAAAAAATTGTGATTCTCATTTTAGCCAGAATCGTGCAGCTCTACTGCCAGCGCACCGCTCCAGTGTGAAAGCCCAGAAAAAGACAGACATTTTTGGGGAAAAAAATGATATTTTCTACTTTTTGTTATAAGAAAAATCCAATAAACTCAATTTTAGTCATACATTTAGGCCAAAATGTATTCAGCCACATGTCTTTGGTAAAAAAGATGTCAATAAGTAAACTAAAATGGTAGGGCAGTACAAACCCCCCCAAATGACCCCATTTTGGAAAGTAGACACCCTAAGGAAATTGCTAAGAGGCATGTTGAGCCCATTGAATATTTAATTTTTTGTTCCAAGTGATTGAATAATGACAACATTTTTTTTTTTTTTTTTACAAACAGTTGTCACTAAAGGATATATTGCTCACACAAGCCATGGTTATATGTGGAATTGCACCCCAAAATACATTTTGCTGCTTCTCCTGAGTACGGGGATACCACATCTGTGGGACTTTTTGGGAGCCTAGCCGTGTACGGGGTCCCGAAAACCAATCACTGCCTTCAGGCTTTCTATGGTGTACCTTTTTTGATTTCACGCCTCACTGCCTATCAGTTTTGCAGGCCATGGAATGCCTGAATGGCACAACCCCCCCCCCCCCCCCCCCAAATGACCCAATTTTGGAAAGTAGGCACCCCAAGCTATGTGCTGAGAGGTATGGTGAGTATTTTGCAGATCTCGCTTTTTGTCACTAAAACAGACCCATAGAAAGCCATAGAAAGCCATAGAAAGCCTGAAGGTGGTGCTTGGTTTTCAGGGTCCTGTATGTGGCCAGGCTACCAAAAAGTCTCACACACGTGGTATCCCTGTAGTCAGGAGAAGCAACAGAATGTATTTTGGGGTATAATTTCGCATATGCCCATGGAATGTTTGAGCAATATATCATTTAGTGACAACTTTGTGAAAAAAAAAAGTTTGTAATTTTTAGC
The DNA here is from genome assembly GCF_037356315.1 of Lithobates pipiens. NCBI lineage: Eukaryota > Metazoa > Chordata > Amphibia > Anura > Ranidae > Lithobates > Lithobates pipiens. The sequence continues at coordinate 574,015,207 of NW_027507748.1, forward strand.
TTGTGGCAAAATATAAAATATTCCGTGGACTCAACATGCCTCTCAGAAAATAGCTTTGGGTGTCCACTTTCCAAAATGAGGTCATTTCGGGGGGGGTTTAACTTGTATGCACACTTTTATGCACAACATTTAGACGCTTATGTCACACATCACTCATTCTTCTAACCACTTGAAGACAAAGCCCTTTCTGACACTTTTTTTGTTTACATGAAAAAAAAATTTTTTGCAAGAAAATTACTTTGAACCCCCAAACATTATATATATTTTTTTTAAAGCAAAGGCCCTACAGATTAAAATGGTGGGTGTTTCATTTTTTTCCCACAAAGTATTTGCGCAGTAATTTTTCAAACGCATTTTTTGGGGGGAAAAACACACTTTTTTTAACCACTTGTTGCCCAAGCTACGTCATATGACGTAGTGGGCTTTGTGGTGTTATATCTGAATGATGCCTGAGGCTACAGACATCATTCAGATATTTGCATTTTCATCTGGCGATTCCCTGCACCATAAGAACGATCATAGCGGCTGTTCCGCCGCTTGATCGTTCTTACGGGAGGCGGGATTTGATGCCCCCCCTCCCGCTGCCCTCCGGTGCTTCTACCGACTCACCGCTTCCATCGGCGAGTCGGTCTCAGGATCCGCCGCCCCCGGATGGTATCATAGAGATTTCCGGTGGACCAGATGGAGTCTCTATGATCGTTCAGAGGCCGGGTGCGATGTTATGACGTCACGCCCGTCCTCTGCAATCAAAATAACGGCGCCACCTTGGCTGGGAAGCCGTGATCGTTTTTTTTTTTTTGATTTTAGGCTTCCCAGCCTAGAGGTGAGATGTGGGGTCTTATTGACCCCATATCTCACTGTAAATAGGTCCGATCGTGCCATATTCCTATTACAAGGGATGTTTACATTCCTTGTAATGGGAATAAAAGTAATCAATTATTTTTTTTTTTTAATTAAAGTGTCAAACTAAAAAAAATGAAAGTAAAATTAACAATAAAATTTTTTTTAAATTAAAGCGCCCCTGTCCCCGTGAGCTCGTACACAGAAGCGAACGCATACGTAAGTCCTGCCCACACATGAAAATGGTGTTCAAACCACACATGTGAGGTATCGCCGCAAATGCTGGAGTGAGAGCAATAATTCTAGCCCTAGACCTCCTCTGTAACTCAAAACATGTAACCAATCAAAAAAATTTAAAGCATCGCCTATGGGGATTTTTAAATACCAAAGTTTGGCGCCATTCCATGAGTGTGTGCAATTTTGAAGCGTGACATGTTTGGTATCTATTTACTCGGCGTATCTTCATCTTTCACATTATGCAAAAAAATTGGGCTAACTTTACTGTGTTTTTTTTTTTTTTTTAAAGCACGAAACTGTTTTTTTTTTCTGAAAAAAAACTTGTTCGAAAAATTGCTGCGCAAATACCGTGCGAGATGAAAAGTTGCCACGACTGTCATTGTATTCTCTAGGGTCTTTGCTAGAAAAACATATATAATGTTTGGGGGTTCTATGTAATTTTCTAGCAAAAAAATTATGAATTTTACATGTAGAAGAGAAATGTCAGAATTGGCCTGGATGCGAAGTGGTTAACTTTAATGCACTAAAACACACTATATTGCTCAAAAGTTTGATGAAATAAAAAAGATGATCTTAGGCCGAGTACATGGATACCAAACACAACATGCTTTAAAATTGGTGCTGTTTACATCTGGCGAAATCGAAGTCATGAAATGCTTGTAACTTCCGGTTTCTTAGGCCATAGAGATGATTGGAGCTGTTCTGGTCTCTGATCAGCTCTCTGATCAGCTGGTGGAACCACTGGTTGCATTCTCAGGTTCCCTGATGGGATAGGAGAGCCAGAGAAACCCATGGAAGACCGGGGGGAGGGGGGAGCATTCCCCTTCCACTGCTTGCAAAAGCAGTCTAGAGGCTAATTAGCTGCTAGGATTGCTTTTACATGAAAGCCGAACTCTGGCTGAAAAGAATGATACTAAGATGATACCGAAACCCGCAGGTTTCATTCTGGTATAACCACTCAAAGTCCAGCAACATACCAGTTGCTGGTCCTTGTTGGGCATGTATTGTTGTCTTTTTTTTTTTCATGTAGCCTGTGGGCTGGATGAAAAAAAGAGATTGATCGGTGGGTATGCCCACCATTAGAATAACCCCCTTCATCCACCCACTTCTAATGATGGGCATACATGCACCATTTATATATAGTTACATAATAAGGTTGAATAAAGACACCAGTCCATCCAGTTCAACCTGAGTGAGTGTCTACAATTGTCCCTATCCCTGTACATTGCACACTCACATCGGTCCCCACCTTCAAGGAGCCCAGATGCTGAAGCATGGGGGCATCCGCCCCAAAAAGGTAGGAGCAAATCTCTCCTCCACCCCTGCTGCCCCCATGCTTCGGCATATATGCTCTTTTTATTTTTAACTGTGGTGGTGAAATCACCTCCTACTGCACTGGAAAGGCTTTATGTATCGTGGGAGCAAACGCTGTTGCTGTCAAGATAATAAATCAAGCAACTGAATGGCGTATCTGCTAAGCAAATGATGGTTAACAATAAAACAAAGTAACATTACAGTATAACAGTAAGACTTGCCATACCTGCAAAGCAAATACAAAATAAACATAGTAAAAAATACAACATTTTTGAACGCAATCTGTGCCTAATATATATATATATATATATATATATATATATATATATATATATATATATATGTATGTATATGTCGAAGCATGGGGGCATCTGCCCCAATAGGTAGAAGCAAATTGCTCCTCCACCCCTGCTGCCCCATGCTTCGGCATATATGCGCTTTTTTTAAACTGTGGTGTGGAAATCGGCTCCTACAGCGCTGGAGTCACGGCTTTATCTATCGTGGGAGCAAACGCTGTTGCTGTCGAGATAGATAAATCTGCAATGCAGCTGAATGGCGTACCTGCTAAGCAAATGATGGTTAACAATAAATCAAAGATTACAGTATAACAGACCATACCTGCAAAGCAAATACAAAAAAACATAGTAAAAATAAAACCAAGAGAGAACGATAGATATAGAACAATAGTGAGCGAACAGTAGAGTTGAAAGTAGAGCGCGAACATAAGAGAGAGAGAAGAAAAATACAACCAGAACTTTTTTTGTCTTTTTTTATTCTACATTTTTTTTTGTGTTTTTGTGTGTGTTTTTCACTTTTTTCACTTTTAGAAAAACTGTAAAAAAAAACTATAAACTGAACGTTGCAGATTAGGGTCTCTCAAAATGTGATGGCCATCACATCTTTCGAGACCCCCAAGACCCTGTGTATGTGTGCTTATGACTGTGTGATGCTGTACCCTACGCTAATACTCAACTAGTGTGTGGTAGCGTTCAAAACAGTCACCAATGCAAAGACTGGGTTGGTCAGGACAGGAGGGACAATAAATGCGGTTGTCACGCCTAAATCCGTGCTTTCTACAGACACATCTTCTTTGGGGGTTTCTTTAGATAGGGGTACCAAAGAGGACATGCGGAAAATGCCTCTCATGCAGCCGCCTTAGTGCATTTGCACTGGGAAGTTGGGCCAGAGTACCTTCTGGAAACAGAAGGGCTCTGATGATCTTTTCCTGGAATTTAAGGAAGGATCCAGTTCGTCCTGAAGCTCTAGCGTTCAGCAAAGCCAATTGAAATAAGTATACAGACACTTTTTTATACCAGCCTTTGGCCTTACGGGCAATTGGGTAAGGCACCAACAACTGGTTGTTGAGGTCCACCCCTCCCATATTTTTGTTATATTCGTGGACACAGAGGGGTTTCTCCACAACACCAGTCTCCGTAATAATTTGAACAGTCGTGTCTGCATGAAGGGAGATTAAGAACGAAAACATTCTTATTATCCCTCCACTTCATAGCAAGCAAATTATTACATCTCTCTCCCCCAGCCTAAGACAGCAATCTACAAGGGGCTGGGGAAAGCCCCAGCAATTAGATCACACGGTGCCATAGGCACCAATTTGATGATCAAACAAGTGACTAAGATCTGCTCGTATCGTGTCCTGGTCATGGAGGCAGATAACACGGGCATATGGTGAATTGGATCAGTGGACCAATATGACTGCAACTCACTCTTTTGGTTATGCCCATGAGGAGGGATAGGCCCAGAAAGGTGTTAAATTCTGAGACCGTAATTGGTCTCCAATTTCTGGCAAGGGTCAGCTGGGGATTAGCGGCGATGTATTGACTAGCATACAAATTGCTTTGGTACACAATAGATCTATAGAGATCTTCGGTGAAAAACAGCGAATAAAAATCAAGTGACGTAAAATCAACTGTTTCCACCTGAATGCCGGGTTGGCTAGTGAATGGGGAAAGTGGTGGGTTCCTAATTAGGATTGGCAAATGCAGCAGGAAGGGCACTGTGGGCTCGATGGACCTGTCTTTGTCTTCTTGGTGGCAGAGGGACACTACTTGTACTTGCCACCTCACCAGCTTGAACTGAGTTTATGGGACTCTCCACGTCACCAAGTGTTACTGCAGGCTGGATGTACGACCGGGATGTTCCTCAGCCGCTGTTGCTTGCCAGTTCACCAGAAGGAATAGCGGCGCTAGTACTGGCTCTCTGCTCCATACGAGGGACCTGCGGTTCTTGCACCTCAGCGACAGAAGAAGAAGATCGGGATCTGGTACGCCTGACCTTGACAGGGACCACAACTCCGTCGTCAGGGCTATCTGCCAGGGTGCCGCTGTCGTCTACAGGATCGTATTCTGAGCCTGAATCTGATAGATGAGTGACTTCCTCTTCACTATCTGTCATGCTCAGAAACGTGTAGGCCTCTTCACTAGTGTACCTTTGATTTGCCATTTTGGGCTCTAAATTTATTGGTACAACTAGTGAGACTCACAGGTAAAAAAGCTCTTAGGCTGTCAGCGACTGTATCAAAACGCTACCAAAAAAACTGTTAGCATTCGCAGGAATCAGGCCTGACTCTGCGAAGGCTGCAGTTATGTGTTTAGTGTTTTGTAAGTGACAGTGATCGATGCACTTGGTGGGCTGGGCTGGGCGAAGGGGCTAAATGCAGGTGTTAGCAGGTATCTGGGCTGATCCCACAAACACTACGTTTTTGGGAACCCTAAACTGTTGGGGATGCTAATATAGTTCTGATCAGATCAGATATTGATCTGTTCAGACACTATACTACTTAGCCCTTGTACACACGGTCGGAGATTCTGACAACCAAATCCGTCGAAATTTGTCCGTCGGATCTTGTCCGACGGATTTTGTCTGAAACTGTTGCATACACACGGTCGGACAAAGTTGTCAGAAAATCCGATCTTTCAGAACGTCATGACGTAATTTCGTTAGTTAGTAGCTAGTAGCCAATAGCTTTGATGTAGGAATTTGATCTGAGCATGCGGGGCACTTTGTCCGATCGGAATTCTCTACACATGATTGGAGTATGTCCGATCGGAGCATTTTGTCGGAAAATATTTCCGGGAAGTTGTAAAATTTGGTCCGACGGATATTCCGACAGAAACCGATGCAGACCACACACAGTCGGAATATCCGACAAAACGCTCCGATCGGACACATTCCGTTGGAATCTCCGATCGTGTGTACAAGGGAAAGGAAGGTGTATGCTGCATGCGTGCGTGGGCACACCCTAATCACACCCATGTGCATCGCTCTGTCTGACCCTGGTAATCTGTATGGGTTCCTGGCAGCAGAGAGAGGAGCCCAACTCACAAACTCAGGGCACCTCTGCTCTGCAGCTAATTGAAAAAGAAAAAACAGCCCCATTGTTTATCTGCCTGGCGGGACCAAAAGGGGACTATTTAACCACTTTTGGGTGCAGGCAAAGTGATCTACTGCCCTGTGGTTCCCAACAATTAAATCAAAGTCCCGGGTTCCCGCTTCCTCTATAACAATCTCTGCCGGGGGTTTAATCTAATTGCAAGCAAAGGCTGTGGATAAACAGTACTCCTTTGGCCCCAGACTCTAGTGCCCAGCGCAGTGCAGTGGATGGAGTGGTGGGTCTGGGATGGTGAATCCCAGTGATTGATGTTGTGCCCGACTCTCGGTGTCTGACATTATACATGGAGCAGTGGGCGTAAGAGCAGAGGATGGCTGGCTGTGTGGATCCGTCCAGTGTGTCCCAGGTCCCTCCCTCGTGATGCCGACTCATATCCCCCCCACCCTCAAGTGGATGTGCTGCAGGAAGAATTTGGCTACACCGCTGGCTGCCCAAATCATGAGTAGCAGGTAACCTCCTAACCCAGCCAGGCTATCTGGGGTTCCACTCTGACACTGTTCTCTGCTCCTCTCCTGACCCTGTGAATTCCATCTGCCCTACACCTCTCACCCTATACTGACCTACTCTACAGCACCCTGCACCCCTCACTATGCACCCTGGCCCCACCCAACAGAACCATGCACCCCTCACTATGCAGCCTGCACCCCTCACTGTGCACCCCTCACTATGCACCCTGCCCCCACCCCACAGAACCTTACACCCCTCACTATGCACCCTGCCCCCACCCCACAGAACCTTACACCCCTCACTATGCACCCTGCCCCCAATCCACAGAACCTTACACCCCTCACTATGCACCCTGCCCCCACCCCACAGAACCTTACACCCCTCACTGTACACCCTGCCCCCACCCCTCAGAACTCTGCAACCCTCATTGTGCACCCTGCCCCCACCCCACAGAACCCTGCACCCCTCACTGTGCACCCTGCCCCCACCCCACAGAACCCTGCACCCCTCACTGTGCACCCTGCCCCCACCCCACAGAACCCTGCACCCCTCACTGTGCACCCTGCCCCCACCCCACAGAACCCTGTACCCTTCACTATACACCCTGCACCCACCTCGTAGAACACTGCGCCCCTGTCAGGCTTGGGCCCTAGCTCTGTCAGGTGGAGGGAGCTTTGTCAGGTATACTGTATCAGGCCCATGATTTCTGACAGTGGCCCTGTGTGCTGGCGGGGTGATGGGAAAGGTCTCCCTCTCTTCTCTTTCACTATGCGGGTGGGGAGATGAGATAGAGATATATTATATACTTACACCCACACGTGTGTTTGAGCTTTGGGGTGCACACCCTAATGTAATAGGCTGTGCATGCCTATGGAAGTAGCTCACTGTGAATAGGCAGAATGATACTGTTGTTCTGTTTAAAGAGGACCAGCGGCTCTCAACGGAGAAAGAAGCGAACAGCTCTGGAGCATAGAGAGGCTAAGTACAGCTGGAGAGCAATTTTTCTCTTTAATTCAGGTAGGAGAAAATTGATTAGAAAAGCTCAGATTTTCCAGCACTGCTGTACCACTCCTGCGATTGTAAAAGGGTTGCGCTGCTTGCCCTCCCCTTCTGCTCTCCTCTTGCATTCAGCAGCACAAGTGTTTCACACTGGCAGCGGCTGATGTCCACAGTGCTTCATTGCTCTGGATGGCAAGAATGAAAAAAAAAAAACTAAGCTTCAGCTTTAATGATGATGTCCAAGGAAAACAAAAATTCTCTTTTGCAGGGGAGCTGCTCCCACACTGTAAGGGTTAAAGGCACATTTATGTTTAGGGTACTGGAAAAAGCATCACACTTGTACCCTAGACATAAATGAGCATTTAACTCCTGTGGCGCAAGTGATGAATTTTTTTTTTTTTTTCCAAGAGTTTTTAGCTTTAACCGTTCTAGACAACATAGATCATATAAAAACTGATTTTTGTAATAGAGATTCCTTTGTGCAGCTTATTCAGGACCGTTTTCTAAACTATATGTATATCTTAAGTTTTACCTGTAAAATGTCTTTATTCTAAAATGAGTGCTTTTTTATAATGCATATGTTGAGAATAACCAGTTTTCACTATTGCATATGGTAAATATAAATACTATGGAAAGCATTTTAAGCATTCCTGTAGCTGAAGAGGACTGTTTTACAGATTATATTGTATACTGATCTGTTATTTTATAGTTTAAATTACTTTCCAAACAATAGTTTAATGCAGAATGTAAAACTGTTTGCTATACTTTAATGAGGCATTCAGAAAACCATTAACAGGGTTATTTTAATCGAATGTATCTGCTTTCTATGCAGTGCTCAATAACCGCATTTATTTATACTGCTGAAGATGTTTTAGTATTCAATTGCTATTATTTATAATGCAAGGTTGTTGTGGCTGATATTCTTCTTGCAAATTAGCACTCTTTGTACTGATCTAGGTTTAAGCAGGTTTATCCTGCACTTCTATTCAGCAAGGTAGAAAACAAACTTGAAGTCAATGCAGGAAGACTTTGTAGACCATGCATAAAACAAACAAAACAAATGCTTGTCCAGCCGTTAGCTAAAGTCTGGCCAGTTTATGACAAACATGGTGGTCCTTAATGTGTTCCCCAAACAAGCAGGCAGAATATGTACCTTTCAGGCCAGGTTCACATATGTGCAGCTGCGGTTTGCAGTCTAGGGTTTGGTTCCTGTCTGTTCACCGGTTCAGGTAAATCGGGTTCAAATTTCTGAATTTTTTAACCTTTTTTTTTTTTTTTTTTTTAAACCACACTGCAGCCTCGAACATGTGTGAATCGGCTCCATTGAGAGCCAGTCACATTCACATGTCGTACGAATTGGATGCGGTTTAAAACGCATCCAGTTTACATATATGTGAACCCGGCCTGAGTGTTTTGTCAGTACACAGCCTTTTCACCCAGCAGCAGACTGACTCCAAGAGAAAAAAGTTAGAGCCCAGAGTATCTATCAACTCACATAAAGGCCTGTGCACAGCTGAGACTAATGTCTTCTGGCTACTGCCTCATTTCCCAGGTGAATGTGACCATTTTGAATATTTGAATTTGAGAACAACTTGCTGATGCTGCTTGTGTGAACAACTCTTATGGCGCGTACACACGACCAGACTTTTCGAGGGACTAAGTCTGACAGACTTTCGACGGAGTTCTGACGGAGTTCTGACAGAGTTCTGATGGACTTTCCGAATGAACGGACTTGGCCACACACAATCACACCAAAGTCCGACGGATTCGAACGTGATGACGTACGACTGGACTAGAATAAGGAAGTTCATAGCCAGTAGCCAATAGCTGCCCTAGCGTCGGTTTTTGTCCGTCGGACTAGCACACACACAAGCGCATTTCTCAGTAGGAACTGGGTCCGGCAGAGTTCTGTTGGAAAAATTTGAAACATGTTCCATTACTAAAGTCTGTCAGACTTTTGCAAATCAAAAGTCTGCTGCAGCCCACACACGTTCGAATAGTCTGCCGGAATCATTCCGTCAGACTTTTGATGTTGAAAAGTCTGGTCGTGTGTACGGGGCATAATGGCCCATACACATGATCCAAATATAGTACGAAAACTGTCGTCCGAGGAAGAATCGTACGATTTTCGGTCGTGCACACTACTTTCAACAGCCGATCACAACAGTTCATCTGATATTATTCGATTGGACATGCATGAACATTTTTCTTCGTATGATTAGAGATCGTACAATTTTCGTTTAGTCAGTATAGTTGTCATCCGAAAATACAATACAAATTCGTTACATCACTTCAGATTTTTTTTTTTTTCCTATCGTACTAGAATTTTTGTAACTTTATTTTCCTATTCAATTTCTACTTGCGATTATTAAGCGAAAAAGGTTGTACGATCTGTCATACAATATTTGAATCGTGTGTACGAGCCATAACTGTTTGACTCTTCCCCAAAAGAAAATTCATATAGATGTAAGCAGTCATTTCATAACCAGATTTCAGTCATGGTAAACCTGAAACCACAGCGTTAGGCACTCAGTGCAAGGTTGGTCAGGCTTCTGTACATCTTGTAGCCAACAGCATATGTTGGAGTATATCTGTTACCAATACAAAGTAGTAGCTGCATATTTGAGCACTAATGTTCCTTTTTTTTTTAAACCACCTGCTGCCCGCCCACAGTAGTTGCACTGCAAATGGATGGCAGCTGCAGGCTGGGCAACGTACTGGTACCATTTTTAAACCGGGAACAAAGCACCAGACAGATTCCTAATTTCTTTTGAAAGATGAATCTTGATTAGCTGCTAGTGGCCACAGCACAATATTTTATCATTACCACCACTAAAATCAATACTGTTGGTTGCTATGAGCACCTCAGCGCCATTGTTCCTCCAACTTTCATAAATTATTTTCATAGGTAAAACAGATCTTTATCTTCCACATAAATTTCCCCTCTCACGACCCCTGCTCCCTTCCTCTACAGAAATAGCGCTGTTTTTTCTTTGTGTAAACTGGTCCACCCCCCATGCCCAGTGCTCGCAGTACCTTCTGTGGTATGCATGTCACATATCCCAGGAGGCCTTAGTCTTCCTTTTATAATGGAGCAGAGGGCAGAACCAGCGGCGCATCATTTCTGGGCCCGCCCAGTAGAGCCGGAGGCCCTCTTGATGACCTCACAAACAGCGTGGTGGCAAAGGATTGTATGGTATCTGATGATAGGAGGATCTCAGCGGGACAACGCTAGATCCTCTGAGTGGGAGAGTATCTGATCTGTGCAGAAAACCCCACCCTGTAAGCGTGAGTCCTTTCGGTAATATGGTGTTGGAAAACTAGTGTATTAATGTCAAATAAATGGGACCATGTGATTTATTTCCTTGTATGTCTTCGCTGATAAACAGACCACATGTGCCTCGATAGATGTGGTTATATTTAGCTTGTTAACATATACTTTGAAAGCTAGTTCATGCTGGTATGTAGTGTGAACAGCAAAGTGCATACTGATTCCTGGTTGTTTCTTTTTGTAACTCCCCTCTTCTTAACCCTTCTGTATTGTTTAGTGCTTCAGTAGATGCATCCTAGGAAAGTTTAGGCTGTAATTTAAAAAGCAAGGGTGAAATAATTATCTTTTCTTAAATTGGTTGTAAAGGCAAAATACTTTTTACCATGCATTCAGGTAAAAAAAAAAACACCTTACAGTAGCAGTACCCCCCTCCCGTAACCTCTTCCTTTATAAATCCAGCACGGTGCTTGGCTTCAGTTCTTTTCTTCCTTTTTTCTTCTCTCATCTTCACTGAGAGCATTGGAAGCGATTGGCGCCTTCTGTCAGTCAAATCATGTGAGGAGGGAGTCGAGGGGGGGGGCTCAGCCAAGCTGCACTGTGTGTGTCTATGGACGTGCACAGCCTTGCTTGGCAGTGAGCTTGCATATCTGCCCCCATAGCAAACAATCTTGCTATGAGGCAGACACAGAAGAGGAGGAGCCTAGAGGGCCAGCTGGGGACCCCAGAAGAGGCGGTCTGGGGGCGTGTGTGCAATAATATTGCACAGAGCAGGTAAGTATAACATGTTTGCCATTTTGCAAAAAAAAAAAAAAAACGCCTTTGCAACCTCTTTAAAGTATTAAAAAAAAAATCTGCTAAGAAGTGTGAGTGCATCCAAGCAGTTTTGTTGAACTCAAAAGCTGACTGTACACTAGTAGAAATTGTTTTCAATTTTTTTCATTTTAAGAATGTTCTTTCAATTTTCTAATCGGTAATGGGGTCAAATTAACAAATATTTTCGACTTCAGTCTTGTGAAAATTCAAAGGAGTAGGGTGGAAATTTTTTCTCAAACAAGCAAATTTCTTACAGTGTATATGCATTTCCTTTGGGAAAGTCCATTTGTTCTAAATTGCAAGCAAACAACATTTTGAAGCAAGTTTCAAAAAATCTACTGGTGTATGGCCAGCTTTAATGTTGAAAATCTCCTGCTCTTTCCCACCCTATGCATATTCCCGTGGGCCCACTGCTATGAAGGTTTGTCTTATTCCCCTTTCAAACGGGCGACTGTTCTGCCGCTGTTAAAAGCATGTTTTGTTATTTTGAAATCCAGAGAATCCTGGCACATCGTTCATATTGTAATTAGCTGCATTTACATGCGGCTGCGTTTAGCTGTGCTGGAACATTCTTGCCATTTCTGATGTGCTCCTTGTTTTTCTTTCCTTGTTGCCGCTGCTATCTGCAGGAGAAATCGTACACTACGATTACCTGCAGTTATGTGCAGATAGAGGCAATAAACCAGTCCTGGACGCAGTCAAATTCATTTTTTCTAACTGCACCAAACCCCATGTAGCAAAACCGTTGCTAAATGCAGTGTGTGAATGGAGCCATAGGAAAGCATTGTGTGAGTTTAGTTGCATAGATAACTTGTTCTTTCCGCAGCTAAAAGCTGAATTCTATCCGCCCCCGTGAAAGAGGCCTTATTGGTCAGCAGGAATTTGCATGAGACCGGTAAGCTTTGATCCTGCAAGGAAGTGCTAGAGCTTTGTCCATCACAACAACTCGGGATATAGACATAGCAGCGAGACTGCAGGCTATATCTATGTGTTGCTAATATTTTTAATGGATTTGTTACTAGATGATGGTGTGATGGGTTTAATCAGTTAAAATGAGGGATTTTTAATTTGTAAAACCCTTTTCTCAAAGCACAGTGCAGGTCGTTGACATATTTATATGATTCTATGCAAAAGTTTAGGCAGGCGTGAAAAATGCTGTAAATTAAGAATGCTTTCAGAAATAGAAGTGTATCATTAAACATAAAGGAAAATAAATGAAAAGAAGGGAAAATCAAATCAATAGATTTGGTGTGACCACCCTTTGCCTTTAAAGCAGCATCAATTCTTCTAGGCACAATTGCACAGTTTTTGAAGGAACTCTGAAGGTCAGTTGTTCCAAACATCTTGGAGAACTAATCACAGATCTTCTGTGGATGTCGGCTGCCTCAACTCCTTCTGTCTCCATGCAATCCCAGATCAGGGCTCTGTGGAGGCCAAACCATCACTTCCAGAACTCCTTGTTGTTCTTTACACCGAGGATAGTTCATAATTGGCTGCATGTTTGGAGTCATCATCCTGCTAAAGAATAAATTTGGGTCCAATCGCACACCTCCCCAATTGTATGACATAATGGATTAGTATCTGCCTGTATTTCTCAGCATTGAGGATTGATGCGCCAACATTGAGGACCGTAGACACAGTGGTTGGCAAAGGAAACCTAATGCAGCAGATGAAAGACACCCATCCATATAATATACCTTACTATCTGTTTACTTATGCTAGCAGCATAGGGATTGAAAATAGTTAATGTTGAATGAGAGAGTTTAGTACCACTTTAATAAAACACTGCTTTGTTAAAGAGTAGCCACACTTAAGTTGTGAAAAAACATTCCCCTCTGAGTGGTCAATGTACATTGCAAGGATTTTAACAAACTTTGTTGTAGATCCCTACCTTTTATTATTCTGAAGAAATCCCTGTGTTTGTGAGCCATGTGGACACAATGGGAGTGGTTTCATAATTATCAATCCGCTGCAGCAACTGCAGGGCACTAATGAGGAAAGATGCTGGGCCTGAATCCCTTTGGATGTGATTTCCTATTGGAAGTATCTTGCCAAAATGACATTTTTGTTACAGGGAATGCCTGAAATCTGACTTGTATTTTAGTGTGGACTTCTGGGAAAATCAGTGAGTCAATCACACAGCCAGGAAATGTTTGTGGGGGGTTTTCTGCACACATTTTGTGTGCAGAACCCCTCCAGGTAGCCATATTGCATTGCATTTTCTGAATATTACAGCGGCTGCAGATTGAAAACCATATTGGCGTAGAACATGCACCATCGTATAACATGCACCCCAAGTTTAACCACTTACAGACCGGACCATTTTGCTAACTGACAATTGCGCGGTCGTGCGTCGTTGCTCCCAAACAAAATTGACGTCCTTTTTTTCCCACAAATAGAGCTTTCTTTTGGTGGTATTTGATCACCCCTGCGGTTTTTATTTTTTGCGCTATAAACAAAAATAGAGCGACAATTTTGAAAAAAACGCATTATTTTTTACTTTTTGTTATAATAAATATCCCCCAAAAATATATAAAAAAAACATTTTTTTCCCTCAGTTTAGGTCGATACGTATTCTTCTATATATTTTTGGTAAAAAAAAATCACGAATAAGCGATTATTGATTGGTTTCCGCAAAAGTTATAGCGTTTACAAAATAGGGATAGTTTTATAGCATTTTTATTAATAATTTTTTTTTTTACTAGTAATGGCGGCGATCAGCGATTTTTATTGTGACTGCGACATTGTGGGGGACCCATCGGACATTTTTGACACATTTTTGGGACCATTGTCATTTATACAGTAATCACTGCTATATAAATGCAGTGATTCCTGTGTAAATGACACAGGCAGTGAAAGGGTTAACCAGTGGGTGGCAGTGTAGGGGTTAAGTGTTCCTAGGGGTGTGTTACTAACTGTGGGGGGGTTGGGCTTTCATTTAGTGAACACTGATCTCTGCTCCAATCACTAGTTGCTAGGCAGAATGGAGAAATGCTGTTTACACGGCATTTCCTCCATTCAGCCGTCCCGTGAGACGATCGCGGGTATGCCCACGGCGATCGAGTCCACGGGTCCCGCGACCGGACTCACAGGGGTCCCGACCAGCGCGGGAGCGCCCTGCCGCCGGCGTGCTCCCGATGACAGGGCGGCATTGAAGATTGGATGTACATGTACGCCAATATGCCTGCCCGTGCCATTCTGTCGACGTACATCGTCGTGCGCTGGTCGGGAAGTGGTTAAGAGGGAATTTTAAGGAAAACAACTTTTAGGAGGGAAGTTTAAGGAAGAAAAACTTTCATTAAAATGCTCATCAATGCAGCCTTATCAGTGTCCATCTGCAGCCTTGTCCATCATTGCATCCTAGCCCAGTGACCATCTGCAGGCTTGTCCATCATTATAGCCTTGCCCAGTACCTTTTTAGCCTTGCCAGTCTCTTTGCAGCATTTGCCTGATTTAAATTTGGCGCCGATTTCCGCTGACTGTGAGCGGACACCGGAGAGGAGCAAGCGGAGCCGAGATACAGAAAGCCAAGCGTACTTCGACTTTACTCGTCTCTGCTCACAGTCCCGCCCATCTCCACTGATTGCAAGAGGAGAGGAGCAAGCGCCGCTGACATACAGAAAGCCGAGTGTACTTCGGCCAGACTTGGCTCTGCTCACAGTCATGGGCGGGACTGCGAGAGGAGCCGAGACTAGCCGAAGTACATTAGACTTTCTGTATGTCAGTGGCGCTCGCTTCTCTCGCAATCAGTGGAGGTGGGCTGGACTGTGAGAGGAGCCGAGTGTACTTTGGCTTTGTGTATCTGGGCTCCGCTCACTTGTTTCCTTAAAACCAGCAGGGGATCGGCGTATAACACGCACCCACGATTTTCCCCTGATTTTAAGGGGAAAAAAGTGCATGTTATACGCCGATAAATACGGTAATTACAATATGACTTGAGTTGCAATTGTATACGTTATATTGTTTTTTCTTTGCTATTTTTTTTCCCTGCAAAAGTGTGTGTGTGTGTGTGTGTGTGTGTGTGTTTATATATATATATATATATATATATATATATATATATATATATATATATATATATTATATAGTACCGTATATACTCGAGTATAAGCCGAGATTTTCAGCCTCTTTTTTTGAGGCTGAAAGTGCCCCCCTCGGCTTATACTCGAGTCATCGCTGTCTGCCCGCTCGATCAGCGTGTCGAGCAGACAGACAGCGGCCATTCTATTCAAAAGCCGCGCCTCCGGCTCCGCCTTCGCCTGTGATAGGCGGAACACTGAATTTCCCAGCAGCCTGTGTTCCGCCTATCACGGACATCGTATCATCCTCGTACTACGGACGAGGATGATACGACGTCTGTGATAGGCGGAACACAGGCTGCTGGGAAATTCAGTGTTCCGCCTATCACAGGCGAAGGCGGCGGCGCAGCTTTTGAATTTTACAATGGCCGCCGACGAAGAGGGCACGGGACGGAGGCAAGGCAAGGCACGGCACGGCACGGGACGGGACGGGACGGGGGCAAGGCAAGGCACGACACGGGACGGATGCAAGGCAAGGCACGGCACGGGACGGAGGCAAGGAGGCAAGGCACGGGACGGAGGCTCGGGACAAAGGTAGGCTGGACACACACACACACACACACACACACACACACACACACACACACACACACACACACACACACGGATGGATGGAGACACACACAGGGATGGATGGATGGATGGATGGAGACACACACACACAGGGATGGATGGATGGATGGATGGAGACACACACACACAGGGATGGATGGATGGATGGATGGAGACACACACACACAGGGATGGATGGATGGATGGACACACACACACACAGGGATGGATGGACGGACACACAGGGATGGACGGACACACAGGGATGGACGGACACACAGGGATGGACGGACACACAGGGATGGACGGACACACACACAGGGATGGACAGGCATGTCTCACCCTCGGCTTATACACGAGTCAATAAGTTTGCCAGTTTTTTTGGGGGTAAATTGGGGGCCTCGGCTTATATTCGGGTCGGCCTATACTCGAGTATATACGGTATCTCACAAAAGTGAATACACCCCTCACATTTTTGTAAATATTTTATTATATCTTTTCATGTGACAACACTGAAGAAATGACACTTTACTAAAATGTAAAGTAGTGACTCAGCAGGTGCCATGGGTAGAGGGGATTGAGCAGAGTGGACACACATCTACTCTCCTCCCCTCCTTCTTACTGAGCCAGAAAGTGAAGTTTTTGATGTCACTTTCGGGTCTGCCTGCAATGTCACTTTCTCTGTCCTCGGCCACCATGGTCGGGAAAGATTGTATTGCAACACGATCTGCATTGTATTACATTTAGGGGAGCACAGCGGAGACATCCAGGGTCTAAAAAACCTTTCACCAAAAAATCATCACATAGGGGACTCTTAAGTATTAAAAACATTGTTTTAAGCATTTGTGCAAAAACACGCCCTTTCTGCGAAAGGGTCAAACATCTCTTATCTCATCCAATAACCACTTCAGCAGTGTTTGAAAAGCCATACTATAGGCATGCTGTGAAAGAACTAATAACACAAGTAAAAGTGCATCCATTTGATGACATTTATGTAATTTTTACACTGGCCTATTAACTTTAGAGTTGAGATTAGTCTTAATAAGTTTCCTATAAATTAGGAGCTGCTATTTTGGGTTCTATCAACTGCACTGGAACTTGATTGCAACAACCCTACTGACGTCATTTGTTCACCTTCCTGTTAGCATACTGTAGGCTGTTTTTGTGGTACACTTCCCATATTTATTTGATGTGTTCTGGTATTTTGTACTGTGCAAAAATACTTAGTCATAATATGATTAGGATCTCATACACTCTGCTCTCTCTCTCTCTCTGTTTATTGCCAGTTATCAAGACACTAAATTGCTTTGTGACCCAATTAATCCTTTACAGTTTGCAATAGGCATTCCATAAAATGAGTAGATATACGTTTCAGTCAATTCAAGAGTTTTATGATTACTACAGATTTAAAGTTCAACTATATTCCACTTTTCTTGTGCTGTTAGAATTTTAGTGTGTTCAGTGTTGTGCTTCATCCATTTCTGTTTGTCTTTTTATTATAGGTAGTGGGATCATCAGCTCAGTAGTTTTACTTTTATTCCAAGCTTTTTTTCTAGTAATTTGTTTTATTTATGTACACTATGGGGGTAATTTACTAACATGAATGTACTGCGCCGGTTCATACCTTAATTTGTGCGCCAGATAAATTATTAATTGAGCGTGTGAACCAGTGCACTCATAAGTGCAACAGATAATATGCACGCGATGATATGCCATTGATAATAGCGCCCGCCGTATCATTAACAGTCCATTGACACAGGGCCAACGCTACTTCCAGTGCTACTTTGGGAGGCAACTTGGACACGACTTGAGTATGAATCAAAGTGTGACCTGGGGGCGACTTACAACGCGACTTTAAGTCGGCCCCAGGCCAGGTGACTTTAATTAAAAAAAAAAAAAAAAAACGGCACTGACTCCCCTCCAAGAGAATACCAGGCACTTCAGGTCTGGTATGGATATTAAGGGGAACCCCACGGCAAACAAAAAAAATGGTGTGGGGGGGTCCCCCTCAAAATCCATACCAGGCCCTTATCCGAGCACGCAACCTGGCAGGCCACAGGAAAAGGGGGGATGAGAGAGCACCCCCCAACCGTACCAGGCCACATGCCCTCAACATTGGGAGGATGCTTTGGGGTACACCCCCATCCCCACAACCCTGGCTGGTGGTTGTGGGGGTCTGTGGGTGTGGGGCTTATCGGAATCTGGAAGCCACCTTTTAAAAAGGGGACTCCCAGATCCCGGCCTCCCCCCCGTGTGAAATGGTAATGGGGTACAAAAGTATCACTACCATTTCACCAAAAAAGTGCTAAAAATGTTAAAAATGATTAGCCAGTTTTTAACAAAGAAGATGAAAGAAAAATACTTTAATAAAGCAATTGTCAAAAACTGGCACTTGTCATTTTTAACACTTTTGTCACTTTTTTGGTGAAATGGTAGGGGTACTCCCTTACCATTTCATACGGGGGGGAGGCTCTGGGGTCCCCTTGTTTAAAGGGGGCTTCCAGATTCCGATAAGCCCCTCGCCCACAGACCCCCACAACCAACAACCAGGGTTGTGGGCATGAGGCCCTTGTCCTCATCAACATGGGTATCCCAAAGGACCCTCCCAATGTTGAGGGCATGTGGCCTAGTACTGTTCAGGAGGGGGGGTGCTCTCTCGTCCCCCCCTCTTTTCCTGCGGCCTGCCAGGTTGCATCCTCCGATAAGGGTCTGGTATGGATTTTGAGGGGGCCCCCACACCATTTTTTTGTCTGGCGTGGGGTACCCCTTTATATCCATGCCAGACCTGAAGGGCCTGGTATGGAATTTCGGGGGACCCCCACGCATTTGTTTTTTTTCTTATTTTTTTATTTTTTCTTAATGCTAACATAACCTGTAAAAAAAAAAAAAAAAGAACGAAAGGAACCCATAGAAGTGAACCAGCGTAAAAGAAAAAAAAAAAAAAGTCAAGTTGAGAGGTGTGCCTGTTCAACTTATGCAAATGCATCTACGTGGCTTGACATTTACTAAGATTTTGCCGGCGCAGTGAACCAAAGCACTTGAACGTGCGCAAATGCCGCTTGCGCAGTGCATAAAATGACCTCACGCAGTTCCAAGTGTATTTGCAGGCGCAGCAGGCTTGGTCACAGAAAGTTACATTATCATTCTATTTTGGGCATATTTGTTACTTGGTTACTTACAGACATAACGATACTTTCTCACATCACACACATCACCCGCATAATATTGGCACTTCCACCTTCTTTTAATTCTGAGTTGAAGAATGTGTGCACCATGTCTATAGCGGCGCACAGATCGCTGCCTCCCATGCGCTGGCATGATCGTAAATGGGGAATTGTGCTGTTAAATGTGCAAATGCTTTGTGAATACAAAAACAGCCGTTGGTCATCGGCGTGCGCTGCAACTCATGGTGCAAATCGTTTGTAAATCACCCCCTATGTGTCTATAGTGTGTGTGTGTGTGTGTGTGTGTGTGAGAGAGAGAGAGAGAGAGAGTGTGTGAGAGAAGAGAGAGAGTGTGTAATATATAGAATCAGAGCATTTGTTAACATACCGTAATTGTTACGGAAATTGTATGTATTATTGTGAGAACGGTTTGTAGATTTCTTTTACAGTATGTAAGCAAAGTCTAACTATAAAACAAGAGATTCTTGGAATATGGATTTAGGAGATTATTATTATTATTATTTTTTTTTATTCCCTTGGTAGTGAGTCAGTTTCCTGGTTTCCCACTCTGTGTTTCCACCTAATTCCTCACCACACATTGCCACATCACTTTCAATACCAAAAGACTCCTCCTGCATTTTTTCAGTCAGTCCCAAGTAAAAAAATATGTTTTCTGTTGCAACCAGTTATCTTCCAAGATAACAGATTTTGGCATCTATAAAACAATGGAACAATCACACATGACAGATAATTGTATTTATTATGTACAGTGCCTTGCGAAAGTATTCGGCCCCCTTGAACTTTTCAACCTTTTGCCACATTTCAGGCTTCAAACATAAAGATATAAAATTTACATTTTTTGTGAAGAATCACCAACAAGTGGGACACAATTGTGAAGTGGAACGAAATCTATTGGATATTTTAAACTTTTTTAGCAAATAAAAAACTGAAAAGTGGTGCGTGCAAAATTACTTTACTTTCAGTGCAGCAAACTCACTCCAGAAGTTCAGCGAGGATCTCTGAATGATCCAATGTTGTCCTAAATGACTGATGGTGATAAATAGAATCCACCTGTGTGTAATCAAGTCTCTGTATAAGTGCACCTGCTCTGTGATAGTCTCAGGGTTCTGTTGAAAGCGCAGAGAGCATCATGAAGACCAAGGAACACACCAGGCAGGTCCGTAAAACTGTTGTGGAGAAGTTTAAAGCCGGATTTGGATACAAAAAGATTTCCCAAGCTTTAAACATCCCAAGGAGCACTGTGCAAGGGATCATTTTGAAATGGAAGGAGTATCAGACCACTGCAAATCTACCAAGACCTGGCCATCCCCCTAAACTTTCAGCTCAGACAAGGAGAAGACTAATCAGAGATGCAGCCAAGAGGCCCATGATCACTCTGGATGAACTGCAGAGAACTACAGCTGAGGTGGGAGAGTCTGTCCATAGGACAACAATCAGTCGTACACTGCACAAATCTGGCCTTTATGGAAGAGTGGCAAGAAGAAAGCCATTTCTCAAAGATATCCATAAAAAGTCTTGTCTAAAGTTTGCCACAAGCCACCTGGGAGACACACCAAATTTGTGGAAGAAGGTGCTCTGGTCAGATGAAACCAAAATCAAACTTTTTGCCCACAATGCAAAACGATATGTTTGGCGTAAAAGCAACACAGCTCATCACCCTCAACACACCATCCCCACTGTCAAACATGGTGGTGGCAGCATCATGGTTTGGGCCTGCTTTTCTTCAGCAGGGACAGGGAAGATGGTTAAAATTGAGGGGAAGATGGATGCAGCCAAATACAGGACCATTCTGGATGAAAACCTGTTGGAGTCTGCAAAAGACCTGAAACTGGGACAGAGATTTATCTTCCAACAAGACAATGATCCCAAACATACATCAAAATCTACAAAGGAATGGTTCACAAATAAATGTATCCAGGTGTTAGAATGGCAAGTCAAAGTCCAGACCTGAATCCAATCGAGAATCTGTGGAAAGAGCTGAAAACTGCTGTTCACAAACGCTCTCCATCCAACCTCACTGAGCTCGAGCTGTTTTGCAAGGAAGAATGGGCAAGAATTTCAGTCTCTTGATGTACAAAACTGATAGAGACATACCCCAAGCGACTTGCAGCTGTAATCGCAGCAAAAGGTGGCTCTACAAAGTATTAACGCAAGGGGGCCGAATAATTTTGCACGCCCCACTTTTCATTTTTTTATTAAAGTTTCAAAAATCCATTAGATTTTGTTCCACTTCACAATTGTGTCCCACTTGTTAGTGATTCTTCACAAAAAATTAAAATTTTATATCTTTATGTTTGAAGCCTGAAATGTGGCAAAAGATTGAAAAGTTCAAGGGGGCCGAATACTTTCGCAAGGCACTGTATGTGTGTGCTTTTTGAGAACATCTTTCATGTGTAGATCATGATTCACTGTGTCAAAGTGCTATATTTCAATAAGTTAAATGCTGGAAGCAACTGGATAAAAAAAAATAATCCTCATATACAGTTGTCCTCAAAAGTTTACATACCCTGGCAGAAATTGTGAAATTTTGGCCTTAAAGAGGTTGTAAAGGTAAATGTTTTCATTTTCAACATCTCACACTGCCGGCGCCCCCAGTCCCCCCGTTTTACTTACCTGACCCCACGAAAATCCTGCGCTCGCCCCCGCCGTCCTCTTCACCGCTCAGCCCGGCCGATGTTTGGCTGGAGTGGATGCATTGAAAGCAGCGCAGCCATTGGCGCACGCTGCTGTCAATCACATCCAATGACGCAGCGCGCCGGGGGGCGGGGCCGTGTGATACGGCGAGCGGCTATACCCGCCGGCTGTATCACGGGAGTGCGCTCGCAGGTGCTTCTCACCATGCGAGGGAGCTCGCATGAACGTGAGAAGTACCTGCGGGAGGAAGCAGAGACAGCCGCCGAGGGACCCCAGAAGAGCAGGTTCGGGGCCACTCTGTGCAAAACGAGCTGCACAGTGCAGGTAAGTATAACATGTTTGTTATTTTAAAAAAAATTTAAATTTTACTTTACAATCCCTTTAAAGAGGAAGTAAACCCTGATGAGTTTACTTCCTCTTTCATTCCCTGCAAAGGCAAAGTATAATGGACTACTATGCATCGCATAGTAGTCCATTATGTGTCACTTACCTGACACAGGAGCCAGGAGCCAGCGAAGTCGCCGCTGTCCCCTGTAGTCCTCCGCATCCATCTTCTTGGTGGGGTCTCGCAGCTCCGCCGCTGTCATTCGGCGAAGCCGCGATGACGTCACTCCCACGCATGCGCTCGGGAGCCGACACGCGCGGCAGCTCCGTCGTTGAGAATGCCGTGCTCAGTGCGCCTGCGTGCTGTAGACAGCAGTGCCTGTTTTCGGGCAAATATCTCCTAAACCATATAGGTTTAGGAGATATTTCTTGGACCTACAGGTAAGCCTTAATCTAGGCTTACCTGTAGGTAAAAGTGGTTTGTAAGGGTTTACAACCACTTTAAGTGTCTTTTATTTAAGGATAGCAATCACATGAAGCCATTTATTATCACATAGCTTTTTTGCATCCTTTTTAAATCATAACTGAAATCACCAAAATGGCCCTGATCAAAAGTTTACATACCCTGGAATGTTTGGCCTTGGTACAGACACAGAAGGTGGAACACACAGGTTAACATGGCAATTAAAGGTTAATGTCCCACATTTGTAGATTTTTAAATTACAATTGGTATCTGAATAGTCAATGAGTTTGTTAGCTCTCACATGGATGCACTAAGCAGGCTAGACACAGAGCCATGAGGAGGTAGAAAAGAACAGTCAAATGACCTGCGTAACAAGGTAATGAAACTTTACAGAGATGGAAAAGGATCTAAGAAGATATCCAAAGCCTTGAATATGCCACTTAGTACTGTTCAATCACGTAATGGGAAAGTGTAAAATTTGAGGATCTCTTGATACCAAGCCAAGGTCAGGTAGATACAGAAAAATTTCAGCCACAACTAGGGCTACAGTTAACGATTATTTTTATGATCGATTAGTTGGCTGATTATTGTTTCAATAGGAAAAAAAATCATATGAAAAAAAAAAATATGCAATTTTTTCGTTTATTTCAAATAATAATGAAATAATGGAGCGTTGCACTCAAACTGCATCACAAGATAACTACTATAGTAAATTCCTCATTCATTACTGACAATGCAGTGAGGGGGCTGGCCCTGAATGGGAGAGGGAACCGTACTGGAGAGTGGGATGTTGTAACCTAGTTTGGAGACCAGGCGTTGGGAGGGAGCGAGTTTGGAAGAAAGGAATGTGGGAGAGGAACTGGACCAGAGGGGGTTGCGATAGAAAGGGAGTTTGTTTGGACCAGGGGCCAGCCCCAAAATGGGGGGAGTGGGCTGGGGCAAGGGACCAGACCAAAGCGGGCTGGAGGAACCAGAGTGGGGGGTGGAGAGGTGGCGGCTCCAGACCGCAGTGTGAGAGGGAGGGGTCTGTGTATTCCCCAAACTGACACCAATGATGGGGCACTCCCCCCCGGAACATCAACGGGCACTATTCCCTCCCAGGAACACCAATGATGGGGCACTATCCCCCCCCCAGGAACACCAATGATGGGGCACTACCTTCCCCCTTTCCAGGAACACCAATGATGAGGCACAATTCTCCCCAGGAACACCAATGATCGGGCACTACTATTCCCCCTTTTCAGGAACACCAATGATGGGGCACTACTATTCCCCCTTTCCAGGAACACCAATCATGGGGTACTATTCTCTCCAGGAACACCAATTATGGGGCACTACTCTCTCCAGGAACACCAATGATGGGGCCCTATACCCCCCAGGAACACCAATGATGAGCCCCTATACCCCCCAGGAACACCAATGATGGGGCACTATACCCCCCAGGAACACTAATGATGGGGCACTATACCTCCCCCAGGAGCACCCATGATGGGGCACTATTCCCCCCCACCCAGGAACACCAATTTTGGGGTACTATTCCCCCCAGGAACAAAAGAAATTTCGTTTTTATTTGTTTGTTTTTTTGGGGGATATTTATTATAGCAAAAAGTACAAAATGTTGTGGTGTTTTTCAAAATTGGCACTATATTTTTGTTTATAGCGCAAAAAATAAAAACTGCAGAAGTGATCAAATACCACCAAAAGAAAACTATATTTGTGGGGAAAAAAGGACATAAATTTTGTTTGGGTACAACATTGCACGACCACGCAACTGTTAGTTAAAGTGATGCAGTGCTGCATCACACAAAATGGCCTGGTCAGGAAGGGGGCAAATCCTCCTGGGGCTGAAGTAGTTAAGGAGCACAATATGATGATACTTGAACAAAAAATAGCTGCATGGTCAAGTTGCCACAAAGAAGCCTTTACTGTACAAGTTCCACAAAAAAGACTGGTTACAATATGCCCAACACCTTGACATGCCTCATTGTTTTTTTTTTTTGTGGCATTGGCGCAGTAAATGCTTCCTTCTGGCAGCTCAACCATGCAGCTATTTTTTGTTCAAGTATTGAATTGTGCTCCTTTAAAACAACCACGGCGTCTTTTTTGGAGAGCAGCCTGTATTTCTCCTGCAGATACCTGTGGGTTTTTCTTAGTATCCTGAGCAATTCTTCCGCCAGTTGTGGCTGCAATCGTTCTTGGTCTACCTGACCTTTGCTTGGTATCAAAAGAGCCCCTCATTTTCCACTTTTTAATAAGTGGTTAACCACTTCAGCCCCGGAAGATTTGGCTGCTGAATGACCGGGCCATTGTTTGCAATTCAGCACTGTGTTGCTACGCTGCACCTGAACAAAACTGACGTCCTTTTTTTCCCACAAATAGAGCTTTCTTTTGTTGGTATTTTCTTTTTTGAGCTATAAACAAAAAAAGCGTCAATTTTGAAAAAAGCACATTATTTTCTATTTTGTTATAATAAATATCTCAATTTTTTATTCTTTTTTTTAAAGCAATTTTTTTTCTCAGTTTAGGCCGATATGTATTCTTCTACATATTTTTGGTAAAAAAAAAAAAAACTGCAGTAAGCGTATATTGATTGATTTGCACAAAAGTTCTAGCGTCTACAAAATGGATAGATTTATAGCATTTTTATTATTATTTTCTATTTACTAGTAATGACAGCGATCTGCTATTTTTATCAGGACTGTGACATTATGGTGGACACATCGGACACTATTGACACATTTTTGGGACCATTGGCATTTATAAAGCAATCGGTGCTAAAAAAAAAAAAATGCATTGTTTACTGTAAAAATGTCACTGGCAGGGAATGGGTTAACACTAGAGGTCGATCAAGGGGTTAACTGTGTTCCCTGTGTGTGTTTCTAACTGAAGGGGGAGGGGACTGACTAGAGGAAGTGACGGATCGTGGTTCCTAGCTAATAGGAACACACGATCTGTCACTCCTCTCAGAACAGACCAGGAATTTGTGTGTTTACACACACACACACTTCCATGTTCTGTCTCTCATGCTCGCGATTGTTCGTGGCCAGAGGTCATCGCGCCTGCTGGCCACGAGCATTGGCACCCCCGCAGTGCAGCGAGTGCATGCCTGCTATCCCGATCCCACGAGCTGACGTATAGCTACCATGGTTCATGGGATCGTGCTGACCCGCCGCCGTAATTAAACAGTACTGACTGGCATAAAAACATGTGCAAAACAATGCTGATTGTGTGCATAACCTCAGTAATTAAAATGCCATCACATTTATGTGGGTGAGATAGCCTGTAAACAAAATAATACACACCACATATGACAAAATAGAAATGTGCAATGACCATATAGGCCTGAATAATGTAATAATGTAAAGTGCATCCACTGCATTCTAATCAGTCCATAAAGTGCAAGTCAAAATATATGAAGTGCTAGAAAAGTGCATAAAAAGTGCTTCAGGATTCAAGGATTCAGTGCTGTAGTTCAAGTAAATGCATATATTCTTTACGGCAAGATTCCCACTGCAAAACCTTGACTGTAATTCCACTGGTGTGCTCTCAGTGCTCTTACCTCATGGGCATGAATATATGCCTTAAGTATGTGCCTTGACCATTTATGGGATCATGCCCTTGCCTCCATGGGTGCAGGTAAGCCAATAAAAAGGTGAACATCCACTATGAGCAGTACGTGGGAACTTGCATTTGTTAGTTGTATCCACATGTAAAAATGAATGAACCTCCAATAGTGCATTGCCAAACAAACTGGTTTATTACAAATAAAAATGGCTGCTTATAATATCGTAGCAAAAATATGGCCAATTGTGAAGTACATTGGCGTTCCATGCCACCACATACGTTACTTCTGGTGTATGATCTCTACTTCCGTTTCACAGTAACAACTTATGGTTCGCAGTGACTACTTCGTTACGTACTTACTGGCATTTTCAAGGCTTTTGATATCTTTTTATAACCTTTTCCATCTTTATAAAGTTTCATTACCTTGTTACGCAGGTCTTTTGACTGCTCTTTTCTACTGTATCATGGCTCATTGTCTAGCCTGCTTAGTGCATCCATGTGAGAGCTAACATACTCATTGACTATTTACACACAGACACTAATTCATAATTTCATAGTTTCATAGTTGTGACTAATTGTGATTTAAAAAGACACAAATGTAGGAAATTAACCTTTAATTGCCATTTTAACCTGTGTGTGCCACCTTCTGTGACTGTATCAAGACAAAACATTCCAGGGTATGTAAACTTTTGATCAGGGCCATTTGGGTGATTTCTGTTACGATTTAAAAAGGATCCAAAAAACTATGTGATAATAAATGGCTTCATGTGATTGCTATCCTTAAATAAAAGACAGGTTTTTGGCATTAATATTGACTGTATACATTTTTTGTGATAGTTTGTACTTTCTGTAGTCGATTTGGACCTTAGTTTACCTTTAAAGGGCTCTAGTATCACAGTTGGTCATAAGCCAGGACCTTTTTTCACTTGGCTTTGTTAACATGAGTTCCTGATAACAAAATGGCTATAGTGCCAGATGCCTTGTCTCATGCACTTTATCGTTAAAAGTATGTGAACACCTACAGTGCCTTGAAAAAGTATTTGCCCCCTTCCTGTTTTTTTATTATTATTTTTTTTTTTTGCATATTTGTCACACTAAAATGATTCAGATCATTAAACAAATGTTAATATTACACAAGATAACCCAAGTCAATACAAAATGCAGTTTTTATATAATAATGTCATATCAAGGGAAAGAAATCTGTCCAAACCTGCTTGGCCCTATGTAAAAAAAGCAATTGCCCCCTAAAACTAATAACCGATTGTGCCACCCTTTGGCGGCAACAATTGAAATCAAGCGTTTGCAATAACTAGCAATCAGTCTTTCACGTTGCTGTAGAATTGTTTTAATTCAGCCATATTGGAGGGTTTTCCAGCATGAACGGCCTCTTTAACCACTTAAGGACCGCCGCATGGCAATGTACGTCGGCGCAATGGCACCGACAGGCACAAGCACGTACATGTACGTGCTCGCGTTCCAGCGGGTGGGGGGTTCGATCGGACCCCCTCCCGCTGGATGCGGCGGTCCGTTTCGCTGCAGGAGCGATCCGGGATGAGGCGATGGCCGTTGGTTTCTGGCCATCCCCTCTCGATCGCTCCTGGCGAATGAGAAGCTTCCCCCGCTGTGTATAGTAAACACAGGCAGGGAGGAAGTGATGTCATTCTCCTCGGGGTGGTCTTTTTGACCGGACTGCGAGGAGAACATAGAAAGTAAGTGTGCACCAACACTACACTGAAATGTAGGTACACATAGGCACACAAATCCCCCGATCACCCTCCCGTAGTGGTATAGAATCTGAACAGATCAATATCTGATCAGATCTATACTAGCATCCCCAGCAGTTTAGGGTTCCAAAAAAAACGCATTGTTAGCGAGATCAGCCCAGATACCTGCTGGCACCTGCGTTTTGCCCCTCCGCCCAGCCCACCCAAGTGCAGTATCAATCGATCACTGTCACTTACAAAACACTAAACACATAACTGCAGCGTTCGCAGAGTCAGGCCTGATCCCTGCGATCGCTAACAGTTTTTTTTTGGTAGCGTTTTATATTTAAATCCGGAAGGCAGTACTTGGTTTTCTGGGTCCCGTACGTGTCTAGGCTCCCAAAATGTCCCCCACATGTGGTATCCCCACACTCTGGAGAAGCAGCAGAATTTATTTTGGGGTATAATTTCACTTATGCCCATAGCATGTGTGAGCAATATATCATTTAGTGACAACTTTGTACAGAAATTTTTTTTTTTTTTAATATTCCTGCAACTTGTGGCAAAATATAAAATATTTCATGGACTCAACATGCCTCTCAGTAAATAGCTTGGGGTGTCTACTTTACAAAATGGGGTCATTTGGGGGGGGGGGGTTTGTGCTATTTTGGCATTTTATGGCCTTTGAAACTATGATAGGTAGTGAGGAGTGAAATCAAAAATGTGCACCCTTAGAAATCCTGAAGGCAGTGATTGGTTTTCGGGGTGCCGTACGCGGCTAGACTCCCAAAAAGTCCCACACATGTGGTATCCCCATACTCAGAAGAAGCAGCAGAATATATTTTGGGGTGCAATTCCACATATAACTATGGCATGTGTGAGCAATATATAATTTAGTGACAATTTTGTAAACTTTTTTTTTTTTGTGTCATTATTCAATCACTTGGGACAAAAAAATAAAATAAATATTCAAT
Organism: Lithobates pipiens; assembly: GCF_037356315.1. Classification (NCBI taxonomy): domain Eukaryota; kingdom Metazoa; phylum Chordata; class Amphibia; order Anura; family Ranidae; genus Lithobates; species Lithobates pipiens. Next base: position 574,044,015 of record NW_027507748.1, read on the forward strand.
GGGCTCAACATGCCCCTCAGCAATTTTCTTGGGGTGTCTACTTTCCAAAATGGGGTCATTTGGGGGGGGGTTGTACTGCCCTGCCATTTTAGCACCTCAAGAAATGAGATAGGCAGTCATAAATTAAAAGCTGTGTAAATTCCAGAAAATGTACTCTAGTTTGTAGACGCTATAACTTTTGCGCAAACCAATAAATATACGCTTATTGACATTTTTTTTACTAAAGACATGTGGCTGAATAAATGTTGCCCTAAATGTATGACTAAAATCGAGTTTATTCGATTTTTCTTATAACAAAAAGTAGAAAATATATTTTTTTCTCGAAATTTTCGGTCTTTTTCCATTTATATTGCAAAAAATAAAAATCACAGAGGCAATCAAATACCATCAAAAGAAAGCTCTATTTGTGGGAAGAAAAGGCGCAAATTTTGTTTGGGTACAACATTGCATGACCGCGCAATTACCAGTTAAAGCAGTGCAGTGCGAAATTGTAAAAAGACCTCTGGCTGACAATTGGTCCGAGGCTGAAGTGGTTAAGGTCATGCCACATCATCTCAATCTGGTTTACGTCTGGACTTTGATTAAACCACTTCAAAACCTTCATTTTTTTTTTTGAGCCATCCAGAGGTAAACTTGCTGGTGTTTTTCAGTCAATTGTCCTACTGCATAACTCAAATGCGCTTTAGCTTGAGGTCACAAACTGATGGCCAGACATTCTCCTTCAGGATTTTCTGGTAGAGCACAGAATTCATGGTTCCATCGATTATGGCAAGTTGTCAAGGTCCTAAAGCTGCAAAGCAGCCCCAGATCACCACACTACCACCAGCATGTTTGACTGTTGGTATGATTTTTTTTTTGTGAAATTCTGTGTTAGTTTTACGTCATGTAACGGGAATGCACACCTTCCAAAAAGTTAAACTTTTGTCTCTCACCCATCCACAGAATACTTGCGTAAAAGTCTTGGGGATAATCAAGATCTGTTGGCTAATATGAGACGAGCCTTTTGTGTTCTTTTTGGTCAGCAGTGGCTTTCACCTTGGCTCTCTCCCATGAATGCCCGGTCTCTCTCTTCTTGTTGAATCTTGAACACTGACCTTAACTGAGACAAGTGTGACCTGCAGTTCTTTTAGATGTCATTGTGCTCTTGGAGTAATTTTGAAAGCCGGTCACTCCTGGGAAGGTTCACAACTGTTTTCACTATTTGTGGGTAATGGCTCTCATGTGGTTCACTGGAGTCCCAGAGTCTTAAGCCCCATACACACTATCAAATTTTCTGCTGATTTTTGTCTTCTTATTTATCAAAACCATGTAGTGCAAGGGCCGGCTTGATTGCATACAAATTGAAACTCCTAAGGTTTGACCTCATATTTATAAGGTTTTGGTAAATCTGAAGGAAAAAAATCAACAGAAAATCTGATAGTGTGTATGGGGCTTTAGAGATGGTCTGAATCATTTTAAGTGTGACAAATATAAAAAAAAATCAGGAAGGGGGCAAATACCTTTTCAGAGCACTGTATATCAACATTAGTCAAGGTATTTCCAGTTAAGTATACTGTTAATATAGCATACAAAGACATTTAAGACAGATATGTATATATGTATATATATGTATATATAATAATATTTGGGGGTTCCAAGTCATTTTCCAGCAACAAATACTGATTTTAACTTTGGAAGAAACAAATGTCAGAAAAAAGGTTCAGTTTTTAAGGCGGAGTTCCAGTCATAAAACAAATTTTATATTATTCATCTGCATTAAATACAAGTAACCTTTGGAATTTTTTTTTTATTTTTTACTTACCTTTTCAGGTCTTTTGCTGGGGGGTCCCTCGTAATCTGCCTCTTCCTCCACGGTGCCTGACATCAATTCCCTTGGCGCCCATGCTCGCTAGTGCTCCTGGGAGATGTCTGTCATCCTTTGTGATGGCAACATCAGAAGTGTACGGTGCCTTGCGTTGTACATACTGTGCATGTGAGAGAACTGGCGGTGCATGCTGGTCACTCAGCTGCACCAGAGCCCAGAAGATTTTGCTTGTGGGCTTCACATGCCCACAAGCATGATGGTAATTTACTACAACAAGAAAGGAATAAACCGCACCATTTAAACAGAAACACACGAGTGCTATTAACAACTTTTTAAATATTAAGATATTCATCCTAAAAAAAAAATTTCACAGTTGGAACTCCGCTTTAAGTGGTTAAACTTCCCTCATTTACAGATGAAGTTCCTCCCTTTGATCTAAGAACAAAAAGTTACAATGTCTTTATAGTTATCTATTAGCGCAGACAATGTTGTGAAAAACTTGTCAGGCTGCCATTTTTTCTTTTCTTTTGACAGATGAGTGAGCGGAGAACTCGCTATACTTGTTACATGAATGAATCGGGAAATTCTGCATAGAGATCGTGAGGGGGCATGAATCGAGATTGCGATTTATTATTTTTTTTTTTTTAACGATTAATTGTGCAGCTCTACTATGTGTGTTGGTTTTACTAAGGGAAGTAATGAATTTTGACAGGACAGAGCTCTGCCTTGTTTACATATGCGTTTTCCCAATGATCAGCGGGTGCGGGTGGTCATCCATTGGCAGGCACCCACTGATTGGCATCTGCTGTGTCCAATCACAGCACACCCGGGCCGCCGTTGACACGTGCTCCCCCCCCCCCCCCGCTGCCTAGAAGTGCTAGATTACATTGCTGCCATATATGTAAGTTATACGGTCGGCAATTGGTTAATATATACTCCTGACCAAAGTGTTCATTATCTCAACAGTTTATGGTTGCTAAGTAGTCCTTGATTATTTTAATGATGATCTGCTAGACTGAAATAAAAATCTGACGAGTTCTAGCGCTCCCTACTCTCTACTACAGAAAAACATTCATTAACATCTAAATGATTGATTTTACAGTCTGGCTAGTAGTAAATGGGCTCACCTAGCAGGAGTAATAGTGTCTCAATGTCAGCTGCTGAAAAACAGATGGAGCTTTGTACCTTGAACTTGACCTACAGATTAGGGCAGACATTCAGGGAGATACTAGTAAGCATTGATAAGTATAACATCTATTAAAAGCCTACACTGGTATATACTGCAAACCACAGTGCTATACATTAACCCGTGCTGTGTTTCCTTACTAGTCTGAAAAAGACTGAGAAGGTGTTTTCGAGCTTTATTTTTTTTATTAATTTTTTTTATAACCTTTTCATATACATGGCTGGTATAACATTTTTGGGACTAAGCCAAGTTCTGCAAGTATGTATAAATAAGGTCACTTTGCAGTAAAATGTTAAAGTGATTTGTAAACACTCTTTTTTAAAATAAAAATAACAAACCTGTTCTACTTACCTGCTCTCTGTAATGGTTTTGAACAGAGCAGCCCATATCCTCTTCTGGGGTGCCGCTTCGGCGCTCCAAAGGCCCTCCTCTTCGTCAGGTGCCCCCACGGAAAACCACATTCCATGGGAGTCCCGCTGCTGGGTCCATTGGCTCCTGCTATCAATCTGTTGCATGAAGAGAGCAACAATGGCTGCGGGCACTGCGCTAGTGCACATTGCTAGATTGGATGGGACTCTGGTAAGAAAGGGGGGGGGGAGTTCTAGGGGGCTACTGCAGCACAGAAGGTTTTTCACCTTCATGCATAGAATGCAACCACTTTGACTGCTTATCATACATAATCTCTACACTGTTTTTCAGAGAGACTTCAGTAGGGGGCTTATAGGGGGCTCAGGACAGTAAGGGCTCGTTTTTACATTTGGAAGGCAGTAAAACTTAGTTGAGATGTGTTTTTACTACACCCCTCCAACCACCGATGTAGTGTCAGTTCATTTCAATGGTCCTAGTGCATCAAAATGTACCAAAAAGGGTGAATGCCGCATTTGGCAGGGCATAGCATAGCAAAGCCGAAGCGCATGGTACCGCAAGGTCAAGGACATTTGAGCATTTCTCATGTGTAGGGAAGCCCATTGAAGTGAATGGGCTGCACTGCACATGAAAACACGTGCATGCTCACTCACACCTGCATTGTGTGAATTGAACCTAAGCTTATACATCTGTTGAAAAAAAACATTCCCCTTGAAATTCTTGTGTGAAAGCATAGCAGGTACAAGGAATGTAGCTTTTAAAGGAATGCAAGATTGTCTTCTAAGCTGAAAATGAAAGCAGCATTCTTTTAGTTTTCAAATGACACACTCCATTTCAGCTGCATTGAAATGAGCTGTACTAATACTTGAGGGTATAAATGTATGGTTTTACAATATTGATTTAGCCCATGTTCACACTGCTGCGGGATTGAAATTGTGCAAGTTCAGCTGTCAGTCCAACAATTTCAGAGACATCTGTGCGGTTTCCTGCACAGATGTCTATTGAAAATCGCCAACAGTAGAACAGAAACTACTTTTGGAAGTCGGTGCGGCACTGCAAAGTCGACGTCGCACTAATTCAGACGGTTCCATTGTGGGCAATAGCCGCCGATTTAACATGTGATTTGACAATCAAATCACATGCCAAATCACATCAATGTTGAACCAGGGCTTCAGAAAGGCAGTTAATACCAGCACTTATGTACAACCTGTAGCCTCCACCAAACTGGCATGGGGTAGGGGTAGCTGCTAATTCAGCAATACAGAACACCTGAAGACTAATAAAACTATACTTATCTTTCCCAATCCAGCAAGATATTTCTTCCTTGATTGCCTGGCTGCTTCTAACTCTTTGCAGTTCACTGCTTCTGATTCTTTGAGATATGGACAAAGAGTAACACAACTGGAAGTCAAGGATTTGTATTTCCCTGGTAGTTAAAGCTGAGAACGCAGCAAAGCAGGATCCTGGTACTTGTAGTTCCTGAGACTGCATTGTTATAAAGGCTAATCATGTCTTCTCTATGCTGCTAAAACATGTAGATACTGTATACCATAGAGATTTTGTGTGATTGGTCTCTTTCCCTGTTTCAGACCAAGCAGAAAATATTTGCAGATTGGCTGAGAACTGGAGCATTCACTTTAACCCTTTCATGGCTAGAGATTATTGAAACTTAGATGTATGAGCCGAATTTAGAGCCACTTTAAAGTGATACTGATGTCTTGATTTTTAATGTATTTAATACTTGGTACAAAATCCTTTTGTTGGTAATGACATCTTCAAGATGCCTCCTGTATTGAGAAACTTAGCTCATTCTTCCACACAAACAGTCTTCAAATCTTGAACATTCCAGTGGATTTCAAGTCAGGTGATTAGCTGGGCCATTCTATCAGCTTTTTTTTCTAATTCTTTATTTACCGAAACAGAGTAGAGCATCCATCAGTACAGAACAGTAAAGACTAAAAACGTTATCCCACATAAGATAAAGACAAACCAAAGAGACATGGAGTAGAATAGAAAACAAGTTACACAGATATCAAGAGAAACATAAATGACTTCCCTTTTCCGGTAACAAGAAACTAACTGTAGTAAATATGGCAGGTCTCGCTCTAATGGAAGTTCTAATTTTCAAAAGGGAAAATTAAATGAACAGAGACTAAGGGATGCTGTAGACAGCAGAAAGAAAGGGGTCAGGGGGACCACATCTTAGTATATTGCTCTCTCCTGTTTTGATAAGAACTAGATCTTCTAGAGCATCAATGTTGCTGACTTTATTAAGCCACATAGCAATGGGGGGGGGGGGGGCTTAGGTGACACAAGCCTTGGTGGCATTAATCAAGTGACGAAGGATTGATTTCTTATGTCTTAAGAGGAATTTTCGAGCAATGGAGCAGGAAGAAGGCAGGATCCTCCGGTATCGGGAAATCTGTAAATTGTTTGGAGATCTTCTGTACTTCCAACCAGTACTGTTTAAGTCTTGGGCAAGTCCAGAAGATGTGTAGCAAGGTCCCCTTTTCCTCCTGGCATCTCCAGCAATGATCCGAAGCCGCGGGAGAGTATTTAGACAGAACTGACAGAGTAAGGTACCAAGGTGTTAATATTTTGTAGTTTGTTTCTTGCACACTTGTGCAAATGAAGGATTTCAGGGCAAGGTGTATGATTCTCTGACTTTGGGCAGGTGCAAAGGGCCTATTGAGATCCTTCTCCCATTTACTTAGGGCTGGCATAATCTAATCCTCAGAGGGGGAGATCAATAGCTTCTACATCTTAGAGAACTTGGAAGAGGGTTACTATCTTAACAGTAGGGTTCAATCATCATCAGCTAGTGCCGAAAGTTCACAAGGGGGGCCTAAAGTTCGGAGAAAATGGAGCAAATGCGGTGCTTGCCAGAGATTTAATCTGAACTGTATATCTGACTGCGTCAATGTAGAGACCGAGACCCAAGCATCAAAGCTCAAAAAACTAGAAACTTGGAAGCAACCTCTCTCTCTAGAAGACCACAATACGGACCAAGCCCTGTACCCGGGAGGAAGCTAGGGTTCCCCAGGATGGGAAATAATGGCGATGGACTGGAGGAAAGCTCTGGATTCTGACATTCCACAGTGTGGGGCCTATAGTGGGGCGTGATTTAAGAGAAGTCAGTAGGGCATCGTCACCCCATGGTGCTCTTCTCAAGGGAACAGGACTATACTGCTGCTCAATGGTTGTCCATAATTTAAGGTCTCCGTGTCTACACCAGTCCATCACCTGTCCAAGGTGAGCAGCCTGGTAATATTTGAGTGCGTCTGGAACCGCTACTCCTCCATGGCGTTTAGACAATGTCATGAGGCGTCTACACAGTCTGGATCGTTTATGGACCCTGATAAAATAGTAAATTAGAGCGTTTATTTGACAAGAAAAGGTAGCGAGAATATGAAAATACGAATTTTAATGGTGTTACAGTGGCCGAACCAAGATCTAATAGCACACGGACCTTGCTGAGCAAGGGTGGGAAATTCAAAGCAAAGACATCAGCTGGATTTGGAGGAATAAAAATGCTGTAATATTTCAACGCAGAGGGCGTCCATTTAAAGTTAATGTTAAGCTGCTGGGTCCGAAGTAAAGGAGGGGGTAGTACAACCCCCATGGCTAGAAGGTAAAATTCCTCCATAAGATTGGGTAGAGAGATATGCAGGTTAGACAAAGAAAAGAGCAGATTGTCCACATGAGATTTTAAGGTGGAGATCACACACCTGTAATCCCGAGATATCGGGATTTAGTCTAACTCTGTTCAGAAAGGGTTCCAGTAAAAGGGCAAATGGCAAGGGTGAAAGGGGACAACCCTGCCGGGTGCCATTTGATATGGTAAACTATTTCGAAAATACCCTATTTGCCTTGACAGAGGTTTGTGGGCTGGAATACACTGAAGCAGCTGGTCCCCAACGCCCATATCTCTCAGGACCGCAAACATAAAAGCCCAATTCACCCTGTCAAAGGCCTTCTCAGCATCCATACTTGGGTAGACACTGGAGGAACCACTGTGGTTAGCTGGGTGAACCAAATTAAGTAGTTTGATGGTAGTCTCTTGCTTCTCGTGCGGGAATGAAGCCTACTTGATCTAAGTGGACCAGCTGGGGCAACTATGATTGAAGATGGGAGGCAAGAAGCTTGGTGAAGAGCTTCAAGTCCATGTTAAGCAATGCAATTGGTCGGTAACTGCCACATGCAGAGGAGTCTTTACCTTCCTTTCGGAATGATTGAAATATGAGCCAAAAGGGTGGGGAGAAAGAGGTGGACTGTCCCACAGCATTGAAAACCTTGAGCATATGAGGACCCAGTAAGGACAATAGAAGCTTGTAATACTAAATGGTAAAGCCATCTGGGCCAGGCGCTTTTCCCGGGTTTAGCAATCTTTACAGCTGTCTGTAGTTCCTCGACCATAAGGGGAGTCTCTAGGTCACGACGGACAGGGGACAAGAGACGATAGAGGTGCGCTGAGGAGAGGTATACTTCAATATCAGAAAGGGACAAAGGGGAAGGTGAGAGGTAATACAAGGATGAATAAAATTCCACAAACTCCTGTGCAATATCCTTAGAAAGGGAAATGTATTCCCTGATTCATAAGACAGTTTCCTACAAGACTGTAGTGCCACTTTAGCTTTGTAGCAGAGATGGTCTGACACCTGACGAAGGAGATGGGCAAGATCGTTCTCCAGCTGAGGGGTAGGCGTCTTCTTATGTTGCAATTCGAGAGGGGGAATATCACAGAGCAACTTCATCAGTTGTTGTTCTCGCGCTTTAATACAAGATCTATTCTTAATCAGAACCCCTCTAATGACAGCTTTTTGGGCTTCCCATACTATACCAGGGTCACTATCTAGGGTATCTTTCCTCTGAAAATACGCTGCTAGTTCCTTAGAAACATCCATGAGAAGCCCAGGGTTCTTCAGGAGGCTTTTATTCCGATGCCATCGCCATTCCGACGAGGAAGTCGAATTAGACGGGGTAGCCACAGCATAATCGCGGAATGGTCTGACCACATGATGTGCCTTATGGAAATGTCCACAACTGAAGAGAGAAATTGATGAGGTAGCAAAAAGAGGTCTATACGAGAGTATAGTTGGTGGGGGGGGGTGGAGAAAAAGGTGCGCCATGCATCAACCAACTACAGTTCATGTAATGTGCACAGGATATACTTCCTGGAGCCAAGAGGAATAAAGGAGGTGCCTGAAGATGTGTCCACACAGGCCATGGCGGTTGAGTGCCTTCTCTCTGTAGATAGGACTACAAATGGAAGTGCCAAGACTGACGGCTGAGGATAAAGGAGGAATAGCAGCCTTACAAACAGGAAATTACTGGGGATTAATGGCTTTTCTTCAAATCAGGCTACTACAAAGCTTAGAAGAAGATGGATGGCATAGATGGTAAATGTAGGAGATCAGCAACAAGGGCAGGGGGAAAAAAATGTTTTGCCTGGAGTTCTGCTTTAATACATTCCTTGCATCAAGGTGTTATTTTATCACGGATACGTGATGGTTTACATTTTTGGATTTGTATTCGATATGTGCAAAGAGAAATCGCAAAATACTTATAGGTGTAACATTTAATTAAGTAGTTACAGAGAACAAATAATATTAGAAAATATAACAAAAATACTTAACTAAAGATGGTTTTCCCTCCACGGGTCCCTCCATTATATGGCTTGGCGCCGACAACCAGAATCAGACGCAGGTCTGATACGAGAAAGTTACTACAAGTTCTACCTGTGATATATCCTCAAATGTAAGGAAATGGTCAACTTCCACTGCAAGCAACAAGATTTGTAACTTTTAAAATATTTTATTCATCAATTGTAGTAGTTTATATCAGTTATATTTTCCTGTTTAGATTTTGGATTTTTCAAAACTACCTTTGTAAATAAACAGTTCATTTTCGGCTGAAAGCCTTGCCTGTGGTACTCACTTTTCCAAAAGGCTTGTTTCACATAGATCAGTCTTTCCTAAAATTCCCGCCTCACCACAACAAATTTTAAAGTAATCCTGTAAGGATGGACAGTGCCTTGAAATATTATTCATACCCCTTGACATTTTCCACATTTTGTCATGTTACAACCAAAAACATAAATGTATTTTATTAGGATTTTATGTGATGGATCAACACAAAGTGGCACATAATTGTGATGTTGAAGGAAAATTATAAATGTTTTTATAAAAATTATTTTATAAATATGTGAAAAGTGTGGCGTGCATTTGTGTTCAGCCCCCTTTACTCTTAATTCCCCTAACTAAAATCTAGTGGAACCGATTGCCTTCAGAAGCCACCTAATTAGTAAATAGTCCACCTGTGTGTAATTTAATCTTAGTATAAGTACAGCTGTTCTGTGAAGCCGTCAGAGGTTTGTTAGAGAACCTTGGTGAACAAACAATATCCTGAAGGCCAAGGAACACACCAGACAGATCAGGGATAAAGTTGTGGAGAAGTTTAAAGCAGGGGTAGGTTATAAAAAGATATTTCAAGCTTTGAACATCTCGGAGCATTGTTCAATCCATCATCTGAAAAAAGGAAAGCGTATGGCACAACTGCAAACTTACCACGTGGCCGTCCGCCTAAACTGACAGGCCGGGCAAAGAGAGCATTAATCAGAGAAGCAGCCAAGAGACCCATAGTAACTCTGGAGGAGCTGCAGAGATCCACAGTTCAGGTGGGAGAATCTGTCCATAGGACAACTATTGGTCTTGCACTCCACAAATCTAGCCTTTATGGAAGAGTGGCAAGAAGAAAACCATTGCTGATAGACATAAGTCTTGTTGGAAGTTTATGAGAAGCCATGTGGGGGACACAGAAAACATGGAAGAAGGTGCTCTGGTCAAATTAGACCATAATTTTACTTTTTGGTCTAAAAGCAAAACACTATGTGTGGCAGAAACCTAATACTGCACATCATCCTGAACACACCATCCCCACCATGAAACATGGATGGAGCCAAATATAGGGCAATCTTAGAAGAAAACCTGTTAGTCTGCATAAGACTTGAGACTGGGACGGAGGTTCACCTTCCAGCAGGACAACGACCCTAAATAGCTACAATGGAATGGTTTAGATCAAAGCATATTCATGTGTGAGAATGTCCCAGTCCAGACCAATTGAGAATCTGTGACAAGACTTGAAAATTGCCATTCACAGATGCTCGCCATGCAGTCTGACAGAGCTTGAGCTGTTGTGCAAAGAGCAACAGGCAAAAATGTCATGCTCTAGATGTGCAAAGCTCGTAGAAACATCCCAAAAAGACTTGCAGCTGTAACTGCAACGAAAGGTGGTTCTACAAAGTATTGACTCAGGGGGGCTGAATACAAATGCACACCACACTTTCCCTATATTATTTGTAAAACATTTTGAAAACCATTTATAATTTTCCTTCCACTTCACAATTATGTGCCATTTTGTGTTGGCCTTTCAGATAAAATCCCAATAAAATACATTTACATTAAGACCCCTTTCACACCACACCACCCTCTGCGTTGGCGGTAAAATGCCACTATTTTTAGCGGCGTTTTACCGCCGGATTAGCGGCGCATTTCGGCGAAAGGGTTAAAGGGTTAAAACCGTCGGCAATAGCGGCGTTTTGCCGGCGGCATTACAGCGCTGCCCCATTGATTTCAATGGGGAGCAGTGGTGGAGGAGCGGTAAACACACTGCTCCTTCACCGCTCCAAAGAAGCTGCTGGCAGGACTTTTTTCTGACGTCCTGCCAGCGCACTGCTGTAGTGTAAAAGCCCTCTGGGCTTTCACACTACAAACAATGGTGCAGCTTCTTTAGGGCGGATTGCAGGCGCTATTTCTAACGCTATAGCGCCTGCAAAACGCCCTGGTGTGAAAGGGGTGTGAATGTGGAAAATTTCAAGGTATATGAATACTTTTTCAAGGCACTGTATGTGAGCTGCCATTGCTTGCTTGTTTTTTAGATGTTTTTTTCCAGGGTCGGTGTCTTACTGGGTATTGTAACAATGTATCACTTGCAATGGTGATATTGGTGACCTAATGGGCCCCTCTCCAGGCCTTCTCTCTTTCATAGCTGAGGTGGATTTTCCCCTTTTGGGGGAATAGAAAACTAAGGCCCAGGGCACTAGATTTACAAAGCTGTTACAAAGCACCTGATTCAAAGCACACGATTCAAACTGAATTACCGGTATCTCTCAGCCTGAGTTGGATGCAAAGCCTCAGCCTGGCTAATCATGTATATTGCAGACTGGCAGAAAAAATTGCTGCCTTTTTTTATTTATTTTTTATTACTATGCAGAAGTGTCCATGCACGTTGTGGCAAATGCCACCAAACCTGCATTTGGAGAGGAGTTGACTGGCATAATGTATCAGTAAACACACATATAAAGATGTGTAAATGCATTTTAGTAGCTGGAATAAATTATTATTCTGGCCAACACAGTACTGCATGGACCTTGAAGAAGGTGACATACCCTGAAAGCTTGTCACAAAAATGATATGATAATAAAAATTGTATCAGGGACAGTACTCAGTTGTATCTATTCTTACCAATAGAATGCATTTTTGTACATATACTTGCCATACGCCTGGAACCGCACATAAACGTGTAATTACATGCCAAAGTGAGCATGTTTTTCCATGCTGAATTTTTCTGCAAGCTCTTTGCAGAAAAATCCAGCATAGATAAGAGTATTTTATTGCGGCCATGTGCATGAGGCATTAGAAGTACTAGACTAATGAATTTGGCTCTTATTAGAGATTTTCGTGAAGTACTAGACTAAAAAATTTAGCTTTTACAGCCAAATAGTTTTTTGCATTGTTTGTTGATATTTACTTTACTTTAAATTGATCATTGCACTGGCAGAAAGAGAGCGAATGTCATATACAGGATCTCACAATAGTGAGTACACCCCTCACTTTTTTTTTTATTATAGCTTCATGTGACAACACCAGAAATTACACTACAATGTAAAGTAGTAAGTTTACAGCTTGAATAACAGTGTAAATTTGCTGCCCCTCAAAATAACGCAACACACAGCCATTAATGTCTAAACCGCTGGCAACAAAAGTGAGTACACCCCTAAGTGAAAATGTCCAAATTGGACCCAGTTGGCCATTTTCCCTCCCCAGTGTCACGTGACTCGTTAGTGTTAGAATGTCTCAGGTGTGAATGGGGAGCAGGTTTGTACCGATACTCGTGCAAATGCTTAGTATCGCCACCAGTATCAGTATTGGTGCAACCCTACTTTATAACAAGGTGACCAGTTCAGAATAAGCACTTCATTAAAAGAGCATAACTTTAGGCTACCTTCAGTGGAAACTACATATCATTAGATGTACAAATCTATAATAGAAAACACGCTGGTGGGTACAAAATAAAGCTGCTGGAAAAAACAGTCAGAGATACTGTGTATCCAAAATTATAAACATTTGCTGTGCGATGGGAAACATACAAAATACAATGCAATAGTGAAAAAACAAGAAAATATGACCTAATATAAATATGAAAAAAATTAATTTCGTGTATACGCAATAAAGTGACCATCCAAGCCAATGGTGTAACACTGCTGTCTTTTAAAAAGATGTTATTGAGATGAATCCTGTGATCACCGCATGAACTGTTCCCGCTATAGGGAATGGCTACTTACCAGAGTGAGCTGACCCTATTCCAGAGTCAAGTCGGCCTGTAAGTAAAATCCTGTCATGAGGTACTGTGACCCATGTTGCTTTATTGGACTCCCGTGATGTCTCCAATTTCCCAGACATATGTTACATATGCATGGTAAACATCACATCACGAGACTCCACCATAAAATCAGGATGAAAATGCCCACATAGTGTGAATCCATAAACTTTTTATTAAAATCAAAGTGTGTAAAACTACTCACATGTGAGCCATAAAACAGCACAGTACTTATAAAGTGCTCCCAGGCAATCGTGCAAGTAAATCCAAGCAGTTCAAACAGGCACAGTGACATTGCGTGCGTTAGATGTACATAGCTGGTCTCCCATGCAAATATCTACCTGATTGGCTGAAGGATCAGCAGGGCTGGAGTCAAGGTCCGCTTTATCTGGAACGGTTAAAGCAGTATTGGACCTCTTAAACACTGCAGCTTGAAAAATCTCAGTACAGCTTATTTTTTTACTGAGCTAAAATACGGCCCATTAATTGTCATGTGCCTATGCGCACAAGCACGTAAACAAGTGTATGTGCACATTTGTACCAAATATCCAGCAACATATTGTGAAAACGAGAATAAGTATGCGCACAAAAATGTGCAAAGTCGTGTGAACGCATATGCGCTAAAAATACACACAACTACATACTAAAAAAAAAAGGCTGAAAAAAAATAGATGCTCAAACAGGATTATTGTGTGCAAAAGGCCTTAGGCTTCATGTACGTACTGTGGTTTTGCTTTGTTTTGTGTTTTCTGGTGGTCAAAACGTTCCCATCCTAAACGCAATTTTTCTGCATTCAGAAGAGGGAGGTTGAACCTCACCTAACCGTGGAAGCTCCTAAATTCTGCTAAAAGCCTATGTGTACATTTAAAGTGGATATAAACCCTCACATGTTTCCAGTGCAATGAACAGCCTCAGATGATGCTCAGTGATGAAAAAAACCTCCAGAAAATAAGTTTTACATGTACAGTGGTGTGAAAAAGTGTTTGCCCCCTTCCTCATTTCCTGTTCCTTTGCATGTTTGTCACACTTAAGTGTTTCGGAACATCAAACCAATTTAAACAATAGTCAAGGACAACACAAGTAAACACAAAATGCAATTTGTAAATGAAGGTGTTTATTATTAAAGGTGAAAAAAAATCCAAACCATCATGGCCCTGTGTGAAAAAGTGATTGCCCCCCTTGTTAAAACATACTATAACTGTGGTTGTCCACACCTGAGTTCAATTTCTCTAGCCACACCCAGGCCTGATTATTGCCACACCTGTTCACAATCAAGGCATCACTTAAATAGGAGCTGCTTGACACAGTAAGGTCCACCAGAAGATCCTTAAAAGCTACACATCATGCCGAGACCCAAAGAAATTCAGGAACAATTGAGAAAGAAAGTAATTGAGATCTATCAGTCTGGAAAGGGTTATAAAGCCATTTCCAAAGCTTTGGGAATCCAGCGAACCACAATGAGAGCCATTATCCACAAATGGCGAAGACATGGAACAGTGGTGAACCTTCCCAGGAGTGGCCGGCCGCCCAAAATTACCCCAAGAGCGCAGCGACGACTCATCCAAGAGGTCACAAAAGACCCCACAACAACGTCCAAGGAACTGCAGGCCTCACTTGCCTCAGTTAAGGTCAGCGTTCATGCCTCCACCATCAGGAAAAGACTGGGCAAAAATGGCCTGCATGGCAGAGTTCCAAGGAGAAAACCACTGCTGAGCAAAAAGAACATCAAAGCTCGTCTCAATTTCTCCACAACACATCTTGATGATCCCCAAGACTTTTGGGACAACATTCTGTGGACCGATGAGACAAAAGTGGAACTCTTTGGAAGGTGTGTGTCCAAGTATATCTGGCGTAGAAGGAACACTGCATTTCATAAAAAGAACATTATACCAACCGTAAAATATGGTGGTGGTAGTGTGATGGTCTGGGGCTGTTTTGCTGCTTCAGGACCTGGAAGACTTGCCGTGATAAAAGGAACTATGAATTCTGCTGTCTACCAAGAGATCCTGAAGGAGAATGTCCGACCATCTGTTCGTGTACTCAAGCTGAAACGAACTTGGGTTCTGCAGCAGGACAATGATCCTAAACACACCAGCAAGTCCACCACCGAATGGCTGAAGAAAAACAAAATGAAGACTTTGGAGTGGCCTAGCCAAAGTCCTGACCTGAATCCTATTGAGATGTTGTGGTATGACCTTAAAAAGGCCGTTCATGCTCGAAAAACCCTCTAATGTAACTGAATTAGGACAATTCTGCAAGGATGAGTGGGCCAAAATTCCTCCAGGACGCTGTAAAAGCCTCATTGCACGTTATCGCAAACGCTTGGTTGCAGTTGTTGCTGCTAAGGGTGGCCCAACCAGTTATTAGGTTTAGGGGGCAATCACTTTTTCACACAGGGCCATGATGGTTTGGATTTTTTTTCACCTTTAATAATAAACACCTTCATTTACAAATTGCATTTTGTGTTTACTTGTGTTGTCCTTGACTATTGTTTAAATTGGTTTGATGTTCCGAAACACTTAAGTGTGACAAACATGCAAAGGAACAGGAAATGAGGAAGGGGGCAAACACTTTTTCACACCACTGTATATCTGCTGTCTTCACCTTGCTATATTCTTTAGAATTCTTATATCGCATAAGAATTTTCACTTCCTTATTCAGTAGTAGGGGTGTCTTTCTGACATATTCTGTGTGACAGCTGATTGGAGGAAAGGCACCCCTAACCCCCCAGCCCACATTGGCAGATGAAGTCAGTCAAGCTTTCTGCTAATCTATTTATAACAACCTCACATAACAACATACATTTCAGGCTACTTTAATCTCCCGTCTTTAAGAACCACTTAGTGCAATGTGTGCACTCTAAGTGACACATGATCAGTCATTACATATACACAACTTTTTGAAAGGCCCCAGAGGCTGCAACACCTAAGCAAGAGGCACCACTATCCAATCACTGCCATGAAAACCAATGAACTCTACGAACAAGTAGGGGACAATGTTGTTGAGAAGTAAAAGTTATGGTTAGGTTATAAAAAAAATATCCAAATCTTTGCTGATTCCTAGGAGTGCCATCAAATCTATCATAGCCAAAAGGAAAGAACATGGCACAATGGCAAATCTGCCAAGAGACGGCCACACACCAAAACTCATGGAACGGGCAAGGAAGGCATTAATCAGACATGCAGCACAGAGACATAAGGTAATCCTGGAGGAGCTGCAGAGTTCCACAGCAGAGACTATCTGTACATAGGTCGATGATAAGCTGTAGCCTCCATAGAGTTGGGCTTCATGGCAGAGTGGCCAGAAGAAAGCCATTACTTTCCACAAAAAACAAAATGGCACATTTTGAGTTTGGGAAAATGCATGTGGGAGACCTCCAAAATGTATGGAGGAAGGTGCTCTGGTCTCATGAGACTAAAATTTAACTTTTTGGCCATCAAGGAAAGTGTTCTGTCTGGCGCAAACCCAACACATCACATCACCCAAAGAACACCATCCCCACAGTGAAAAGTGGTGGTGGCAGCATCATGCTATGGGGATGTTTTTCAGCAGTCGGGACTGGGAAACTGGTCAGAGTTGAGGGAAAGATGGATGGTGCGAAATACAGGGATATTCTTGAGCAAAACCTTTACCACTCTGTGTGTGATTTTAGGCTAGGACAGAGGTTCAACTTCCAGCAGGACAATGACCCCAAACACACTGCTAAAGCAACACTTGAGAGGTTTTAGGGGAAACATGTAAATGTGTTGGAATGGTCTAGTCAAAGTCCAGACCTCAATCCAATATAAAATCTGTGGTCAGACTTATGCCGCGTACACACGATTGGACTTGGTCTGGCGGACCAGAGTCTGTCGGACAATTCGATTGTGTGTGGGCTCCAGCAGACTTTTTTTTCCCCAAAGTCCGGCGGACCTAGAAATAAGACTGGCTTCACATTTGTCCGCTGGACTCGGCTTTTAGCGGACAGTCCGTTCGTGTGTGTGTTAGTCCGATGGACTAAAACCGATGCTGGGCAGCTATTGGCTACTGGCTATGAACTTCCTTACTCTATGTCATCACCTCCAAATCTGTCGGACTTTTGTAGTGATCGTGTCTGGCCAAGTCCGTTCGTTTGAAAGTCCAGTGGACTTCAGCTGCAAAGTCCGTTGGATTGTCCGCTGGACCAAGTCCGTCAATGTCTGGTCGCATGCACGCGGCATTAGATTGCTGTTCACAAGCACAAACCTTCCAACTTGAAGGAGCTGGAGAGAAGTTTTGCAAGGAGGAATGGGCAAAAATCCCAGTGGTAAGATGTGGCAAGCTCATAGAGACTTATGCAAAGCGAATTGGAGCTGTGATAGTCGCAAAAGGTGGTTCTACAAAGTATTGACTTTAGGGGGGTGAATAGTTATACACATTGACATTTTCTGTTATTTTGTCCTATTTGTTTGCTTCACATTAAAAAATAAATAAAAAAAAAACATCTTCAAAGTTGTGGGCATGTTTTGTAAATTAAATGATACAAATCCTCAAACCATCCATGTTAATTCCAGGTTGTGAGGCAACAAAACACGAAAAATGCCAAGGGAGGTGAATACTTTTGCAAGGCACGGTGTGTGTGTGTGTGTATATATATGTGTGTGTGTGTGTGTGTGTGTGTGTGTGTGTGTGTGTGTATATATATATATATATATATATATATATATATATATATATATATATATATATATAAATATATATTAGAGTTGCATGATTAATCGCTAAGAATCGTTATCGCAAAAAGTGTTTTCCGATTCTTTCTATGCAGAGAATTCTCTCTGCCCTGCTAAAGTTCACAGCCCTCTAAAGAAAGGAGAAAAAAAATGGGCAATGTGCCAAGAATCACAACATTCTTTAGCAGTGAAACTTAAGTATAAACATTGTAACAATTTGTCCTTTAGATCAAAGGAATACACTTTGGTGTGAAAATGAGGGAAGTTTAACCACTTAAACACTAAACATTTTTCTGACATTTGTTGGTTTAAAGTTAAAATCATCTTTTTTTTTTTTTCTAGAAAATTACTTAGAACCCCCAAACATAATATATACATATGTGTGTGCATGTATGTGTGTATATGTATATATATATATATATAATTTTAGTAGAGATCCTAGAGAATAAAATGTTGGTTGTTGCAATATTTTATGTCACACTGTATTTGCGCAGCAGTCATTCAAATGCAATTTTTGGAGAAAAAAAGCTAACCAGTAAAGTTAGCCCGATTTTTTTTTTTTTTTTTTTTTTTTTGTATAATGTGAAAGATTTTACACTGCAAGAATTGTCTCATTTTGCCCAGAATCGCACAGCTCTAGTTTGTGTGTGTGTGTATATAATAAATTATATTTATATTTATAAATTATATATATATAATGTTTGGGTGTATTTTTTTTATATTTCGATTTTTACATGTAGGAGGGAGATGCCTAAATTAGCCTGGATTAGAAGTGGTTAATGAGAAAAAAAATTTAAGTGATCGTCCTTTTTAAATGAGAACGCATCTCAAAATTATAAATTTTGTTCATATGTTCAGCTGATGAGTGTTCATTTTAAAATATCAGGCTGAACGTCATCTTTAACCTAATTGGGTTTAAACATAGTATGTGTGCTTTTGAAACTACAGGTCATCCAGATTAAGGCATATAACAGGCCTGCCTGGATATCGGAACACTCAGTATAGAGCTAAGCCTACATTGCATTGGCCTCGTGTTACGTAGGTAGTCTGTGTTTCTTTAGTGAGTTTAGCTGGACTTTACCTTTTACCTTACATTTTCCATGAGTGAAACAAACAAGACTCTTTTTTATCTCATGCGTTTAAACACTGGAAACCTCTTTGCGTGTGACTCTGCAATAACTTCATAAAAGGAGTTAAGGTAGATGGGCTGCAGTTTACAAATTACCGCTACAATTTGTGGTTAATGCTTTCTTTTCTGAAAATGTGACACAAATGATTAATCCTTTTACCAAACACTGTCACTTTTCTTCCTCCCCAGCCTTTCTGCGCAATAGTGACCTGGTCACATGAAAGCACAAGAAGATGTTTACTTTGTCTATGAATAAAATTGTATAGAGAAAACAGGATTGCATGTTACGGTCAAAACAGAAGTTACAGTTCATATGTTCAGCTGATGAGTGTTGGTTTTTAAGGCTCTGTAACTATAGGCCATTTACTGCTGGTTGCTGCTGTCTCATGCAAGGGTGACTTATTGGGGTTAATTTACTAAAGCTGAAGAGTGCAAAATCAGGCTCACTTCAGCAAAGAAAACAAATTGGCTTCTAACCTGAGCTTGTTCAATTAAGCTGTGGCAATAAAACCTGGAAGCTGGTTGGTTTCTATGCAGAAGGCCCCATTCACACCTCAGCGTTTTGGAGCTTGAAGCGCTTTTTTCTCGCACACAAATTTGCAACCTATAGATGTAAACCAAAGCCATGGAATACTATGCTTTTTAAATGACCTGCAAATCTGTGTGTTCCTAAACGCATCAAACCCATTGTAATTTCGCATCAGTGTGAACCGGGGCTAAATTATGTATTGATGACATCGCTTCATTAATTTGTATCTTTTATATCTTCCTTGAGTTCAGCTTCAATAAAGAAAAGATGTCTGTAAAAAAGCATGGTGTCTGGACACTGATATGAAAATTGCACCAGTAGCATTTGTTGGTAATTCAGCACATTGCAACTTTCTGTCAGTCAATCTGGCAACAGTCCCACTAAGCAGGTTAACTAGGGTAATCTCCAAACAGAAACCTTTTTTTGGTAGAGTATGGAAATGCTAGAACCTTTTATCTTTTTATTGCTGTCTGTGCCCCTGTTGCAGATTTGAGCATGCCACCTGCTGAATGCAAGTGGTATATAAGAGTATAATTATCTGACTAATATTTTTTTAGACCTGAACCCTATGAATAAAAAGTAAAAATTATGTAAAAAATAAAATAAATAACATTACTTTTTTTTTAATCCATGATCTTGAATATTTAACAGCAGGTCTTTTAAAGTGAAACTAAACGTAACTTTTAGAAAACTGCGAACAAGCCGCTTTTTATTGCAGACGAGACCAACTTACCTGCCTGTTCGCAGTTCTTTACTTTTCTTTTTCTGTACCAGCTCAGCGTGCATTCCCGGTATACTTTGGCTATGCTGGAATAATTGACTCCCATGCACAGGATGACCTCATCCCCCACCAGCCAAGGCCATCACTGAGACCAACAACTCGGCACCATGGGGAGAAGATGTCAAGGGATGTTACCACCACATTGCTAAAAGGTGGCGGTGAGTATACTGGGTAGTTTAGCTCCGATTTAAAGGATACATGTTTACCATTTACCCCAGCTCATGCTCTAGAGCAGGGGTCTCCAAACTACGGCCCGCAGGCCACATCTGGCCCGCTGGGATGTTTTTTCCGGCCCGCAGTCTGAGTCCTCAGACTCACTGCAGGGTCGGTTTCTTCTCAAGCTATGTTGGGGAGCAGGGCGTGCGCTGCATACTCACCCCTGGCAGTATGCAGTGCTGGTCCCGCAACTCGACAAAGCTTGCCAACCCAGAGCCTCACTAAGCAGCTGTTTGCTAGAACTGCTGGCTAGGACCTGCTGCACCTCCTAGCTCCCTCCCCGCTGACAGTTTGCATACCATGTACCTGTGTAACAGCCAGGCAGGAGCCGGGAGATACAGTAGTGCTGCATTGAAGCTGGACATCGATATTACTGGGACTGAAATCTGAGTGCTGGTGGGGGGGGGGGGGGGGGGCGCTGATGGGGACCTAAATGTGGAAATGTGGAGAGGTGGGTCTGATAAAGGACAGAAATGTGGAAGGGGTCACATTATTGGTTAGGGTCTTTGATGGGGACATCGTGTATGTGGGGGTCTCTGATGGGGACATCGTGTATGTGGGGGGTCTCTGATGGGGACATCGTGTATGTGGGGGGTCTCTGATGGGGACATTGTTTGTGTGTGGGGGGGGTCTCTGATGGGAACATTGTGTGTGTGTGCGGGGGGGGGGGGGGTCTCTGATGGGGACATTGTGTGGGGGGGTCTCTGATGGGGACATTGTGTGGGGGGATCTCTGATGGGGACATTATTCTGTGTGGGGATCTCTGATGGGGACATTGTGGGTGGGGGTCTCTGGTGAGGACATTATTGTGTGTGGGTGTCTCTGATGTGACATTGTGTGTGTGTGTGGGGAGGTCTCTGATGGGGAAATTATTGTGTGTGTATGGGGGTCTCTGTTGGGGACATTGTGGGGGTCTCTGATGGGGGCATTATTGTGTGTGGGGGTCTCTGATGGGGGCAGTATTGTGTGTGGGGGTCTCTGGTGAGGACATTATTGTGTGTCTGTGTCTCTGATGGGGACATTATTGTGTGTGGGGGGTCTCTGGTGAGGACATTATTGTGTGTCTGTGTCTCTGATGGGGACATTATTGTGTGTGGGGGGTCTCTGGTGAGGACATTGTCGTGTGTGGGGGTCTCTGTTGGTGACATTATTGTGTGTGTGTGTGGGGGGGGGGTCTCTGATCTTTTTTTCTGTGGCCCACAAATATATGGAAAAAGTAAAATCTGACCTTCAAAGTAAAAAGTTTGGAGACCCCCCTATCATGTCCGCAGTCTCTGACCCTCTGTTGTATCATGTCCACAGTCTCTGACCCTCTCTTGTATTATGTCTGCAGTCTCTGACCCTCTCTTGTAGTATTTGGGGGGCAGTCTGGAGCTCCTTTTTAAGTTGTCTGCTGTAATTTACACTTTGCTACATGCAGGGAGTGTTGTGTTTGAGTTCTTCTGACTGCTTGAATTTTTTGGATGAAAACTGAGCACAGTAATCGTGATGCATCGCGTAATCAAATTGAATCAAATAGTGGACAGGAAATCGTAATCGAATTGTGAGGTCAGTGAAGATGCGCACCCCTAATACACAATACCTATGGATAGTGATCTGAGTTGATTTAACCCATGCAGCTTAACATTTTACTAAACCCACAACAGTAAAATCGTTCTGTATATGCAGTAAAGTATGGTTGTTATACTCACTGTTTGAGCTGCACGATTCTGGCCAAAATGAGAATCATGATTTTTTTTCACATTATACAAAAAAGTTGGACTAACTTTACTGGTTAGTTTTTTTTAAATTCATTAACCACTTGAGGTGCGGGCCATAGCCGAATGATGGCTACAGTGCGGACCTCAATTTCCGGGAGGCCGTCATAGGATGTCCTCCCCTGTGCATGCTGTGATCACTGAGTCATGAAGACTCGGCTGATCACCGGCCCCTTACCATGTGATCAGCTGTCAGCCAAAACAAAAGCTCGATAGTGTGAGGAGAAAAAAAGCCCATCACCGGCTTTTGTTAAAGGGACATCAGTCCCGAAGAGGAAGGAGGTACATCTGCCTCCTCTGTGACATTTAGTACCCCCTGCCAGTGCCACCTGTCATTGTGCCCATAGTGCCACCTATCAATGCCACCTATCAATGCTCATGAGTGCCAACTATCAATGCCCACCAGTGGTGCCAATCAGTGCCACCTAGCAGTGCTGCCTATCAGTGTAAGCAATCAGTGCACATCACTGCCGCCTCATCAGCGTACATCAATGAAGGAGAATAATTACCTGTTTACAAAATTTCATAACAAAATATAAAAATATATAAAACATTTTTTTTTTAAATTCGGTCTTTCAATTTTTTTGAAACAAAAAATATAAACCGACCAATGTCAAAAAAAGGTTTAATGTTTAACCACTTGCTTACTGTGCACTTAAACCCCCCTCAGTCCCAGTCCAATTTTCAGCTTTCAGCGCTGATGCATTTTGAATAACAATTGCGCGGTCATACAACACTGTACCCAAATGAAATTTTTATCATTTTTTTCCCACAAATAGAGCTTTCTTTTGGTGGTATTTAGTTACAGCTCAGAGTTTTATTTTTTGCTAAACAAACAAAAAAAGATGCAAAAAAAAATCAAAAAAAAATCATGTTTTAATAGTTTGTTATAAAATTTTGCAAACGGGTCATTTTTCTCCTTCATTGAAGTGCGCTGATTAGGCGGCACTGATAGGCTGCACTGGTGGGCACTGATGGGCTGCATTGGTGGGCACTGATAGGCTGCATTGGTGGGCACTGATAGGCTGCACTGGTGGGCACTGATAGGCATAGTTAAGGCGGCACTAATAGGCACAGATAAGGTGGCACCGATGGGCACAGATAAGGCGGCACTGATGGGCAAAGATGGGCACAGATAAGATGGCACGGATGGGTGGCACGGATGGGTGGCACGGATGGGCACTGATAGGTACCACTGATAGATGGGACTGATGGGCACTGATAGGTGGCACTGATAGGTGGCACTGATAGGTGGCTCTGATAGGTGGCACTGCTGGGCACTGATGGGCGGCACTGCTGGGCACTGGTAGATGACACTGACGGGCACGGATATGTGGCACTGGGGTGCAGTACCTTTGAGGCAGATTGTGGGCACTGCTGGGTGGCACTGCTGGGTGGCACTGTGGCCACTGCTGGGTGGCACTGTGGGCACTGCTGGGTGGCACTGACGGGGGGCACTTACTTTTAGTACATGTGGCACTGCAGGGGGCAGGTGGGCACTGGCAGGGGGCAGTTAGGCACTAGCAGGGCTGGCCGTGATCGGGACTGATGTCCCGATCACGGCCGCCGGGGATCGGCTTTTTTGCGCGAGGAGGAATAATAGCCGATTACCGGCTCCGTTATATCACATGATCAGCTGTCATTGGCTGACAGCTGATCACGTGATAAGGGGTCGGGATCGACCCCTTGCACGGATCGGTGATCAGGCGAGTCTCATGGACTCGCCGATCACAGAGCGCGCCGCGCGCGCCCCTTAGGGGGCGCGCAGGCCGCTCGTACACGGGACTACGTCTATTGACATCATCCCGGAAAAGGAGATCCGCGCTGTAGCCGTCATTTGGCTATAGCGCGGATCTCAAGTGGTTATGTGGTTAAACTTCCCTCATTTGCACACCAAAATGTATTCCTTTGATCTAAAGGACAAATCGTTACAATTAGAGGTCGACCGATATGGATTTTTCTCTGGCCGATGCCGATATTTAGAAATCATGGCGGCCGATAGCCGATATATGATGCCGATTTTTTTGGGCCGATATGTTAGGCCGATTTTTTTTTTTTTTTATCCCCCCTTGATCTCATCAAATCTAACACCTTTCGCACTGGGACATTTTTCAGGCGCTTTTGGGCTAAAAATAGCGCCTGTAAAGTGCATGCAAAACGGCTCCCCTGCAGTCTGTGTGAAAGACAGAGTGCTTTCACACTGAGTGCCCGTTCACACAGGGGCGACACGACTTGCAGCGCGACTCACAGACGCGACCTGCACACGACTTCAGCAGCGACTTGCAAAACGACGACTGTATAGAAGTCAATGCAAGTCGCCTGAAGTCGCCCCAAAAATAGTACAGGAACCTTTTTCTATGTCGGAGCGACTTGAGTCGCTCCTATTAGAACGGTTCCATAGTACAGAACGGAGCGCGACTTGTCAGGCGACCAAGTCGCCTGACAAGTCGCAGTAGTGTGAACGGGCACTAAGGCGATGCGCTGGCAGGATCTTAAAAAAAAGTCCTGCAAGCAGCACGTTTGGAGTGGTGTATACCGCTCCTCCACCACTCCTGCCCATTGATATGAATGGGCACCACTGCCGAAGCGCATGCAATGCGATTTGGCAGCGGTGCTTCAGGGGCGCATTTAACCTCTTCTTCGGCCGCTAGCTGGGTTTTATGTGCCCCACTAGCAGCCAAATAGCGCCGCTAAAATGATGGTAAAGAGCCGCTAAAACTTGCAGTGTTTTACCATCAACGCCTGACCGCTCCAGTGTGAAAGCAGTCTTCATAAGTGATACAGAAAATTTCTTACATTTATTAAACAAAACAAACCTCCAATCAGTTTACTTGTATGTATGATTTAGATAAAAAAAAAAACGGTAGTCAAAACTTTTGGACGAAAAAAAAAAATGGGCTAACTTTTTTTTTTTTAAATAGTGTATTTTTTTCCCAAAAAAATGCATTTGAAAGACCTCTGTGCAAATGCCGTGTGACATAAAATATTGCAACAACCGCTATTTTATTCCCTAGGATCTCTGCTAAAAAAAATATATATAATTTTTGGGGGGTCTAAGTGATTTTCTGGCAGAAAATACTGGATTTTTACTTGTAAGCAACAAGTGTCAGAAAAGATTTAGTCTTTAAATGGTTAAACTGAGAACTTCTACACACTGAGATGATTTTATTCATTCAAGTGTAAACATTGTATCTTTCTGTTCTTTTCTTGGCAGGCTGCCCAGAGAGGAGGAAAGTCGTTTCTATGACGACTCAGCAACTTACACTGACTTCTATTACAGAAGTCTTTCCAAGTCGCGCTGTTCTAAATCGGCCTTTTTATCAGCACAATCGGCCGATGCCGATTAATTAAAAAACGGCGTATATATCGGCCGATATATCGGTCGACCTCTAGTTACAATGTTTATACTTAAGTTCCATTGCTAAAGAATGTTGTGATTCTTGGCAGACTGCCCATTTTTTTTTTTTTGACAGTGTCAGCTTCAGCAGAGCAGAGAGAATTCTCTGCATAGAAAGAATCAGGAAATACTTTGTCAAGATCGCAAGGGGGGGAAAAAAACACGATAAGGATTCTTAGCGATTAATCGTGCAGCTCTACTCATTGTGGAACATAAGGGGTTAATCCACTGAATTGTGTAAAAAGGCTGTTTGATCCCATCTTCTGTGATCCTCCTTATCTTCCACTGTCCCCAATCCATCTCCTGATAAGGCAGAGCATTTGGAGTCACTCTGCACAAGCTCAGTTTGGTGTGCATTGCTAGAGAGTTGTTGTTTTTTCTTGGGAGGGTGCATGTGATTAACACAAGGCCAATCAGCACTGTCCAGACAGATGGTCAGAGGTACTGCAGCCAGAGTAGAATGAAAATTCCTCCAACAAGCCTTAACCAGACACTGATATACTGCTGATGAGAAAAGATATTTAGCAGTTTATATTTACTAAAATAATTGCATTTCCATGTTCTGTGTACTGTCAGATATAGTGAATGCAGGGTCCTGGGTTTAGTAATACTTTAACACATACATACATTTTATTGTATTAAAGGTGCAGATAACCTAAATACCTTTAAATGAAATGCTTAACGTCCACAACATACAGGGTTATAAAATGTAATGCTGACATAAAATTGCGCACATAGGTTGGACTTGATGGACTTGTGTCTTTTTCAACCTCACCTACTATGTAATTATTTAAAATTTTCATATGTGTATCATTTTTTGCATTGCCAGTGCTGCTGAACTTCTGCAGCTGCTTTGCAGCAACTGTCTGTCTTTCTACACGTTCTCTAGCTATGGCTGTATGGCATTTCTCAGGTTGGGTGGACCATGAGTCCAAACGTCAACTTGTAGTCTCTTTGGAAAACGGTGTGACAGGATGACAACACAGGAGAACGGTTGGGAGACATTTTCACCCCCCATAAAGAAAGGTTCTTTCAAGGCAGGATCACTAGAATATAATATCAAATAATATAAATATACTCAAGTTTATTTAATGCATTTTCATTTACTTTATTACATTGTGGGTAGAATGTGCCTTTAGTTTAGGTTTTGTATGACCTTCTAAATGTCTGCCATTTCAAACCTGCTTTGGCTTTGAGTGTGTTTTTCTTTCTACTAATGTGATCTGAGAGGAACAATGGCATTCCAGCCTCAAAAATAAAATGTAACATTTGATTGTAGTTGCAAAATGACATGTTTCATCATAAAAAAAACATTTTATATTTCAGCCGCACGAATTGTGGCTTGATGGCATTTTGCTTGACTGGTATGAATGTGTGTACTTTGCTTACAAGGCCAAATGTATATTTGTCCTGGCTTTGTGTCAATTACTTTACTGATACAGTGTCTGTACAGTAGCAGTCAGTGGCTGTACACAGTTGATTAATGACACTTCCATCAAATTATTAAAGCTGCATTTCAGGTATGTTTTTTCTTTTTTTGCATAGTTACACAGTTGCAACATAGACCAGTGTAGGTATATAAGCCAAGCCTGGTTATAACTGTGGAAGCAGATAATTACATTAGTAGCATTCGCTACAATAGTGATCCCTGCTGTCTTTTGGATCTTATGCTGAGGGGCTGCGTAGTCACCATAGGGGGTTGCTCACATGGCAAGGGCTCCATTCAGAGAACGTTTTGCATTTTTTTTTCCTGAATGAATACAAAGTATTCATTGATTAGACAAGGTACAGAGGTGGGACAGTG
Source organism: Lithobates pipiens (assembly GCF_037356315.1). Taxonomy (NCBI): domain Eukaryota; kingdom Metazoa; phylum Chordata; class Amphibia; order Anura; family Ranidae; genus Lithobates; species Lithobates pipiens. Next base: position 574,071,332 of record NW_027507748.1, read on the forward strand.
ATACTTCGCTCTCCACCTTGTCCACCCAAAGAATGCCTTGTATTTCGTAAGAAAAATACAAGGTGTTCTCTGAATAGAGCCGGTGCTGAGTGGGCAACCCCCTGTGGACACTTTGCAGCAAGGCAGCTGCTAGGCACTGGACCTGGAGGACAGCAAGGATCACTTTAGTACAGGGGTGTCCAAACTTTTTTCAAAGAGGGCCGGATTTGATGAAGTGAACATGCGCGAGGGCCGACCATTTTGCCTGACATTCTTTGAATCGTTAAAATTCGGTCTAAGTGTGTTCGTTCGAGCTCTAATACACTGCCCAACAAGAATTCTCTTGCCTTTGTGGCTGTGTGTGGGAAGAAATGAGCTTGGGCGTATTTGTACATACTGTATTAATTGGCATATAACACACACCTTCACTTTAAGAGGGAAGTTTCAGGAAAAAAAAATGTTTAAATAAAGAACTGTGGAGCAAAATAATGGTCAGTGCCCACCAATGCAGCCTAATCAGTGCACATCTGCAGACCCACCTTTGCCAGGAACACACCCACCACAGCCAGGAATGCACTCACCATAGCCAGGAATGCCCCCACCATAGCCAGGAATGCCCCCCCATAGCCAGGAATGCCCCCCATAGCCAGGAATACCCCCACCATAGCAAGGAATGCCCCCACCATAGCAAGGAATGCCCCCACCATAGCCAGGAATGCCCCCACCATAGCCAGGAATGCCCCCACCATAGCCAGGAATGCACTCACCATAGCCAGGAATGCCCCCACCATAGCCAGGAATGCCCCCCCATAGCCAGGAATGCCCCCCATAGCCAGGAATGCCCCCACCATAGCAAGGAATGCCCCCACCATAGCAAGGAATGCCCCCACCATAGCCAGGAATGCCCCCACCATAGCCAGGAATGCCCCCAGCATAGCCAGGAATGCCCCCACCATAGCCAGGAATGCAGCACCATTGCCAGGGACGCAGCACCATTGCCAGGGACGCAGCACCATTGCCAGGGACGCAGCACCATTGCCAGGGACGCAGCACCATTGCCAGGGATGCAGCACCATTGCCAGGGACGCAGCACCATTGCCAGAAATGCCTCCCCAAATGCCTCACCATTGCCAGGAATGCCTCCCCAAATGCCTCACCATTGCCAGGAATGCAGCACCATTGCCAGGAATGACTCACCATTGCCAGGAACGCAGCACCATTGCCAGGAACGCAGCACCATTGCCAGGAACGCAGCACCATTGCCAGGAACACAGCACCATTGCCAGGAATGCACTGACGAGCGCCAAAGGAGAATCTCCTGTTTACACGGCGGCTTCTTTAATAGAAAGTCCCGCCTCCTTTGATGGACAGAACAGTCGTCCAATGGCAGTGCAGGAGAAGGACTTCCTATTACAGAGGCCGCCCGTAAACAGGAAATTCTCCTGTGTACGGTGCTCGGTCCTGTCCTCCCTGTACCTTCCGAAGCATATATATCTTTTGTGGCTCCGGTGCTGGGAGATCGTCGGGGGCCACAAAAGATATGTATGTCCAAATAACCAGGCGGGCCGTTCAAAACCACGGCCCGCGGGCCGGACTTTGGACATGCCTGCTTTAGTAGCAGAGACTACTACAGTGATTCTCCACTTCCACAGGGATGTAATATGCATACTTACACTGGTCCAAACTAAACATAGGTAGCTATGTTTTAAAAAAAAAAAAAAACATCTATAATTCAGTTTTCAAGATTTAGGTTTACAATTCACATCTATCTGTTTCCACTTTTGTCCATTTTTTGGTGCGTTTTCATAATGCGTTCACAGCACGTGAAACCTCACTTTTCAGACTGTAGCACAATGAGCACATTGGAGAGCTACCAGCTGTCTGCTGTGGTGGCAGACGGGACTTTGTAGTGTCTTCATTCAGCTTTTCACCCAATTTTAAAATGTGACAGCTGATGTGGGTAGAGGATCCTCTGCCTACTGTCACAAGTAGGGGGGTTAGCAGGGCACAAGCTGGAACATGCTACATGTTCCACCCTAAATACAGATCTAACATGTTCCAAAGGTGAACTTTGTCTTTGATGTTTTTCATGGTAACCAGGCCTGGACTGGGAAAAAAAATAGGCCCGGGCATTTTGAACTGAGCAGCCCATGACATGTTAACTGGCCCCTTCCCCACTCTCCACTCTGACGGATCCTCCGGGAGAGGGGCGGGGGGACCCAGCGGGGGGGGGGGGGGTTGGAGAGCACAGGGAGGAACCTTGAGAACACAGGGTGGGGCGAGAGCACAGGGGAGACCAAAGAGCACTCTGGGGGGAGGTGGTGAGCAAGGCAGTGAGCCCAGGAGGCAGAGAACACAGAGAGGAGGAGAGCACAGGGGGGCCAGAGAGCAGGGGGGGCTTGAGATCACAGGGGGTGGGGATTTGGAGTGCACAGGTGGAAGCAAAAATAGGGGTTGGAGCGGAGAGCACCAGGAAGGCACGGGGCAGAAAGCATGGGGGGAGGCGAAGATCACTGGGAGCCAGGGGGAAATGGAGAGCACAGGGGGTTGGAGAACACGGGGCATCTGAAAGGAACCGGGGGGGTTAGAGAGCACAGGGGAAAGCAACATGGGGTAAGGCGGAGAACATGGGGGGGGCTGCAGGTGAAGAGCACTGGAGGGGCTGGAGAGCATGGGAGCTGGAGAGCGCTGGGGGGGGGGAGGCAGAGGGCACAGAGGGAGGTGGAGAGCACAGGGGCTGAGGGCACGGAGGGTCAAGAGTACGAGTGGGCAGCAGTGAACATGGGGAGCCGAAAAGCACAAGAGGGGAGGCAGAGAACATGAGGGAGTTTTGCAGCCCTAAAACTGCTGCACCATTGTCTGTAGTGTGAAAGTCCTGCAAGCAGCTTCTTTGGCGCGGTGAAGGAGTGGTGTGTTTACCGCTCCTCCACCGCTGCTCCCCGTTGAAATCAGTGGGGCAGTGCAAAGCGCTGATATTGCGGTGTATTGCCGGCGGTTTTAACCCTTTCCCTGCCCCTAGCGGGGGGTAAAATCGCCCCCATAGCGGCCGAAATGTGGCGCAAATCCGGTGGTAAAACGCCGCTAAAAATAGTGGCGTTTTACCGCCGATGCTATGGGCGGTGTGGTGTGAAAGGGGTCTAAATCTGATACCCCTAACTAAAATCTAGTGGAACCAATTGCCTTCAGAAGTCGCCTAACTAGTAAATAGTCCACCTGTGTGTAATTTAATCTCGGTGTAAATACAGCTGTTGCTCAGAGATTTGTTAGAGAACCTTAGTGAGCAAACGGCATCATGAAGGCCAAGGAACACACCAGACAGGTCAGGTATAAAGTTGTGGAGAAGTTTAAAGGGATTTTAAAGCTTTTTTTTAAATTAACAAACATGTCCTACTTACCTCCACTGTGCAGTTTGTTTTGCACAGAGTGGCCCTGAATATCCTCTTCTGGGGTACCCTCAGCGGCGCTCCTGGCTCCTCCCCGCATCAAGTGTCCACCTTGGAGAATCTCTCTCCTACGTTGTACACCCATGTGGGCGTCCTCCCGAGTCCTGCATCTGTGTCCACTCACAGAATGCAGGACTTGGCCCCGACCCCTGGCGCCACGTCATTGGATTTGATTGGCAGCAGCAGGAGCCAATGGCTGCGCTGCTATCAATCTATCCGATTAGGATACCAGACACCAGCTAGAGCTGGTGTGCTCGTTCCCGGCCAGCAGAGGATTGGGGGTCAAGTAAAACGGGGGCTCGGGGGGGAGGGGGCGGCTGCAGCACCACAGCAGGTTTTTCACCTTAATGCATAGAATGCATCAAGGTGAAAAACCCTGAGGGTTCACAACCCCTTTAAAGCAGGGTTGGGTTATGAAAAAAAAAATCCCAAGTGTTGAACATTTCATAGAGGATTCATCATCTGAAAATGGAAAGAGTATGGCACAACTGCAAACCTATGAAGACGTGGCTGTCCACCTAAACGGACAAGCTGAGCAAGGAGAGGTTAAATTTTTGTGTGAGCCTCCGCTTTAAGGTATCAGTATACAATACCTATTTTTATGTAGATTTTACACAGTATCCCAACTTTTTGGGGGATTGAGAAAATGTATTCCAAAGTCCAATGAGGGGGGGGAAAGGCAATTTCCAGTTCCTCCATACTACAGTACACACTGCACTATAGGTAAAATCACCAGGCAGCACTGCTGGTATCTCTCAGGGCTTATTCACACCATAACCCAATTTATAAAGTGTAGTGTGACATATAAGGGTACAATGCAGTTCTTTCCACCTGAGTTACATCACACACCAATGCACTTATATGTGCATTTCCTTTTATTACTTTTATTGAGATTTTTTAAGAACAGGACGTTCCTTGTATGGAAATAAAGAGTGTGGTATTAAGCTGGGTATGCCAGCTGTACAGCAAATATAGTAATAGTTATATAGAAAGGAGAGAGACAAAAAAAAAATCATATTGGTGTACTGAGACCATGCATTTGGCTCTGCTCCCTGCATTTCATTGTGCGGCACTGAAAAGAAAAAATTTCAGGAGATATTTTAACCACTTCAGTCTGGAAGAATTTACTCCCTTCTTGACCAGAGCAATTTTTGTGATTCGGCACTGCGTCACTTTAACTGACAATTGCGCAGTCATGCAACGTTGCACCCCAACAAAATTGATGTCCTTTTTTCCCCATAAATAGAGCTTTCTTTTGGTGGTAGTTGATTGCCTCTGCGTTTTTTTTTGCGCTATATACAAAAAATGGTGACAATTCCGAGAGAAAAAAGAAAAACGCTATATTTTGTACTTTTTGCTATAATAAATATACCCATTATTTTTTTTTTAAATGTATTCTACATATTTTTGGTAAAAAAAATTAAATAAATCACAATAAGCATACATTCATTGGTTTGCGCAAATGTTATAGCATCTGCAAAATAAGGGATCCATTTTTAGCATTTTTATTATTTTTTTTTTTTTTTACTAGTACTAGGCGGCGATCTGCGATTTTTATTGTGACTGCGACATGGCAGACAAAGACAATTTTGACACATTTTTGGGACCATTGGCATAAATACAGCGATCAATGCTATAAAAATGCATTGATTACTGTAAAAATGTCACTGGCAGTGAAGAGGTTAACAATAGGGGTCGATCTAGGGGTTAACTGTGTTCCCTGGGAGGTGATTTTAACTGAAGGGGGAGGGGACTGACTAGAGGAAGTGACAGATCGTGGTTCCTAGCTAATAGGAACACACAATCTGTCACGCCTGTCGGAATAGAACAGGAAAGTGTGTGTTTACTCACACTCGTCCCTGTTCTGTATCTCCTGCTCACAGCCACGAGGATCGGCACCCCTGCTGTGCAGCGTGCGCGCATGTCCCCTGTGGCGCGCGCACCTGCTATTCCAACCCCTCAAGAGGAGCCAATAGTAGAGTAGAGCTGCGCCGGTTGGTCTGGAAGCGGTTAAATGCATTGCCAGTCTATTTAGAATTAATACACTGCTTAACGCTTCTCTTATGTGTCCGTGACTTGGGCTGTCACAGGATAATCTATTGTACTGCTCCTAATAAAACGCAGAATAGCTACTGAATTACTAAAGATGTCATGGGCATATGTGGATGCTACATTAGGTGGAAGGTTTGATTTAGTGGGAAAACAAAAGTAGTAAAGGTGAGCTTTTTTTAAGGTTATTCACTAATAAAATGCTTCATATGATAGCCAGTGAATTCATCACCTTGAAGAAAAATGAAAATGTATAGTTGGGATTAGCCTTATCACGTTTTACTTCTTATTCTGCTTTCACACTGAGTAGTTTTTAAAGCACTTTTGCGTTACAAAAAACACCAGAAAAGCTCAAGAAAAATGTAGGTGTAAAAAAAAAAAATACTGCTTATCCATTTTTGGAGGAAAGTTTGATCAGTTAAAATAAAAACTGCACCAAAAATGCACCTCGCCATTGAAATCAATGCAAAACACAGCAAAAGCACCTCAAAACGCTTCAAAAATGCACTTGTGAGGTGTTTTTTGGTGCAGTTTGTGAGTCGCTTCTCCTTGAGAAAACCTACCTCAAATGCGGTAAAAACAATTGTTTTTGCAGATTTTTTCAGGGTGGATCAGTGTGAAAGTAGCCTTACGATGTTGATTTCTTAAATGTAGATCATATTGCAGCACAGGCTGCATGGTAAGGCCATCCATAGCTGGTTTGAATCTTGGCCGGTTCATCAGCAACCGTCCGATATTCGAACCGAGTGTGGGCAGGCTGAATGTATAAAGTTGATTCAACTTGGGTACAACCAGCCTGCCGGATCCAGATTATTGCTGGGAACCAATCCCCATCTGTCTGTTTTTAGCGGATAGGATCGGATGTCGATGGTTGTGAACGGACACCCGCTGCTTCATAGAGGAGACTGGAGGGTCTGATCAGGTCCGCCTGAAAAACTGACAATCGGTCCGCTAGTGTGAAAGGGGCCTTAAAGGGTATTTTCTTCTGCTCCCGGTGATGAATGGAGTGGCGAGGTAGCAAAGGATAAATAAGTATATACTACTGGAATGGGAGAGAGGGGGTTAAATCAAATATGTTGCTTGGTCCTGAATGTTCAAAACACTCAGGGAACACGCTAATGCCAACATTTGTGTGCTCACAAATCCAGAAATCTATGGGTAGGACTGCGTGCTGCCAGGTGCCGATTGACAAGCTACAAGCAACAACAATAGCCCACATTCCCATAGCCATGTTTGCTTCAACATTCCTTTCACCCCATGTAGTACCCTCAGGCATGGCATGCCCGAGGACGGCAGCTCTGCTTGAAATTTACGATCAGTACATCGAGACACCATCACAGGCAGCTTCATCAGGTATTTGTGGGATTTGGGTGGGGAACTATAAGTGTAGATGCACTTATAGTTAAAGGATAAATTCACCTTTGGAGCATGTTACAGATAACATTATAATATTTAGGATGTAACATACTCCTAACCCCCTCCCCCCGCCCCTGTTCTCCCCCCGCCCTCTGTCGCATTTTAAAACTGGCATGGCTATGTGGGGCTCTGCCCACATAACATAATTTGTGAATGAGAAAACGAAAAGTCTCATCTGCCGCTGCGACAAATGTCTTGTAGTTTGCAGCAAACTGCTAGAGTGCCAATGAGCGTTTGGTTTATTTTCAAGCCCTACAGCATTTTTAAAAAGAAAGCCTGCACACAAGTAAAGGGCAGAAAACTGTAGGACTTCTCAGTAGGAGCCTGACATTGCACCTGTGATCCATTTGGGGGAAAGAAATAATACATGCAGTTAAGGCTGAAACAACGAATTGATTAATCGTCAACTAATCGATTATGAAATTAATCGATTATGAAAATGGTAATCGATTAATCGGCCACTAAAATAATGGGGTTAAAAAAAACTAAAATTAGCCCTTTATGGTACAAAAAGAGCAAATCACTTTTACTTCACTGTCCCATGGTAAAAAAAAATTAACCCCTTACAGTAGCGATTATTTGCTTTTTTTGTAGTAATTTTAATTTTTTTGACCCCATTATGTTACTAAACATCTCAGGCCTGGGTCACACCTCTGTTTTTTTGTGCTTTTTGCAGAAACACACTACAGTTCATTTACATGGTTTCCTATGGGACATGTTCGTATCCATGATTTTTTCAGCTGCTGCGTATTTGGAAAAGACAAGGACTTTTTTTAACGCAAAACAGTGCTATTTTGGTTAAATATACTTCAGCGGAGAAGCTGCAGAAAAGCATGTAAGGTTATTAACCGATTAATCAAAACAATAATCGGCCAACTAATCGATTATGAAAATAATCGTTAGTTGCAGCCCTATATGCAGTTTTCTCAGTACCCACTGCCACGTTTTACACACTTAATGTAGTATGTTTTTTTCTACAGATAATTGGAAAGCATGGTAAGAGTGTGTACCGCTTCTACAGGCACAATAGAGATTAAATGTCTGTAAAGATACTAATGGCAAGCTATTCTAAACGTACAATGCCTTGAGAAAGTATAAATATCCCTTGATATTCCACATTGTGTCATGTTACAACCAAAAACGTAAATATAATTTATTGGGATTTTTTTGATAGACCAACACAAAGTGACACATAATTGTGAAGTGGAAAGAAAATGATAAACGGTTTTAATTTTTTTTTTTACAAATAAATATCTGTAAAGTATGGGGCGCATTTATATTCAGCCTCCTGAGTCAATACTTTGTAGAACCCCCTTTCGCTGCAATTACAGCTGCAAGTCTTTTTGGGGATGTCTCTACCAGCTTTTCATATCTAAAGAGTGAAATTTTTGCCTATTATTCTTCTTTGCAAAATAGCTCAAGCTCTGTGAGATTGATGGAGAGCGTTTATGAACAGCAATTTTCATGTCTTGCCACAGATTTTCAATTGGATTTAGGTCTGGAATTTGACTCGGCCATTCTAACACATGAATATGCTTTGATCTAAACCAGGGGCCTCAAACTGGCGGCCCTCCAGCTGTTGCAAAACTAGTCCCATCTCGTCCCAACTGTCAACCTTGCAATGCCTCATGGGACTTGTAGTTTTGCAACAGCTGGAGGGCTGCTAGTTTGAGACCCCTGGTTTAGATCAAAGCATATTCATGTGTTAAAATGGCCGAGTCAAATTCCAGACCTAAATCCAATTGAGAATCTGTGGCAAGACATGAAAATTGCTGTTCATAAACGCTCTCCATCAATCTCACACAGCTTGAGCTATTTTGCAAAGAATAATAATAGGCAAAAATGTCACTCTTTAGTGTCATACACTCATTGTAGCACACTCATTGTAGCTCTGGCTGTATGTTTAGGGTCATTGTCCTGCTTGACGTTGAACCCCAGTCTCAAGTCTTTTACAGACACTAACTAACAGGTTTTCTTCTATGATTGCCTTGTATTTGGCTCCATCCATCTTCCCATCAACTCTGACCAGCTTTCCTGTCCCTGGTGACGAAAAGCATCTCCACAACATGATGATGCCACCATGTGCAGTGTTAGTTTTACGCTACACATACATAGCACTTTGCTTTTAGGCCAAAAAGATAAATTTTGGTCTCGTCTGACCAGAGCACCTTCTTCCACATGTTTGCTGTGTCCCCCACATGGCTTATGGCAAACTGCAAATGGGACTTTTTATGGCTTTCTTCTTATCTCTCTTCTATAAAGGCCAGATTTGCAGAGTGCAGGACTAATATTTGTCCTATGGACAGATTCTCCCACCTGATCTTTGGATTTCTGTAGCTCCTCCAGAGTTACCATGGGCCTCTTGGCTGCTTTTCTGATTAATGCTCTCCTTGCCAAGCCTGTCAGTTTAGGTGGACAGCCATGTCTTGGTAGATTTGCAGGTGTGCCATACTCTTTACGTTTTCAGAGGGTGGATTGAACAGTGCTCCGTGAGATGGTCAACGCTTGGGATATTTTTTTTTATAACCTAACCCTGCTTTAAACTTCTCCACAACCTTATTCATGACCTGTCTGCCGTGTTATTTAGCCTTCGTGATGCTGTTTGTTCACTAAGGTTCTCTAACAAACCTCTAAAGGCTTCACAGAATAGCTGGATTGTATGCTGAGGTTAAATTGCACACAAGTGAATACTTTTTCAAGGCACTGTAATACATATACAGTGGGTAAAATAAGTATTGAACACGTCACCATTTTTTTTTTTAGGTGCTATTGACCTGAAATGTTCACCACATGTCAGTAACAACCCATGCAATCCATACATACAAAGAAACCAAAACAAATATGTTCAAAAATGATGTGTAATAAAATGGAATGACACAGGGAAAAAGTATTGAACATGCTAACTGAAATGTATTTAAAATCATTTGTTGGTTATGACAGCTTCAATACGCCTCCTGTATGGAGAAACTAGTCTCATGCATGGCTCAGGTGTGATTTTGGCTCATTCTTTCACACAGTCTTTAAATCTTGAGGCTTCCATGGGCCTCTATAAGCTCAGATCTTTTAGTTCTTTCCATAGATTTTCTCTTGGATTTAAGTCAGATGATTGGCTGGGCCATTCTAGCAGCTTTATTTTCTCTCTTTAAACCAACTGAGAGTTTCCTTGGCTTTGTGTTTGGAATTAATGTTTTGCTGAAATGTCCACCCTCGTTTCATCTTCATCATCATGGTATATGGCAGCAGATTTTTATCAAGAAGTCTTGGTACATTTTTCCATTCATGCTTCCTTCAGTGGTATGAAGTTTGCCAGTGCTGTATGCTGAAAAACAGCCCCACACCATGATGTATGTATTGTGGCATTCAAAGAGTTTTTTGGTCTCATCTGACCACATTACAAATGACCCAGTATTTCACAGGCGTGTCTAAATGTTGTGCAGCAACCTTTCAACAAACTTCAGCATGCTTTTTCTTCAGCAATGGAGTCTTGCATGGGGAGTGTGCATACAAGCCATGGCGGTTGAGTGCAATGCTTATTGTTTTGTTTGAAACAATTGTACCTGCTAATTGCAGGTATTTTTGAAGCTCTTCACAAGTGGTCTTTGGCTCTTGGGCAACTCTTCTGATAATTCTTTTCACTCCTCTGTCAGAAATCTTGTGAGGAGCACCTGGTTGTGGGCGGTTTATGGTAAAATTATGTTATTTTTACTTCCCGAGTATGGCCCCCAACAGTGCTCACTGGAACATTCAGAAGGTTAGAAGTCCAATAAAGTCCAACAATAAGGTTGCAAAGGACGAGAGACCTCTTTGCTTTTACCCATTATGAGAGGTTTCTTGTGTGAGACACCTTTTTATAGGCCATCAGTTGAGACTGAACCAGCTGATATTAATTTGCACTGACAAGGGAAAGAATTGCGTCCTAATTACTGATAGATTTCAGCTGGTGTCTTGGCTTCCCATGCCTTTTTACACCCCCCCCCCCCTTTCTCATGTGTTCAATACTTTTTCCCTGTATCAGTCTATTTTATTACATAACTTAATTTCTAAACGTATTTGTTTAGGTTTCTTTGTATGGATTGCATGGGTTGTTCCCGCATGTGGTGAAAATTATTTTACCCGCTGTGTGTGTGTGTATATATATAATATTATATACATACATACATACATACATACATACATAGCCACACAGACAGACAAACTCTCAGTTGGTTTCAAAGAAAGAAAATGAAACTGCTAGAATGACCCAGCCAGTCACCCGACTTGAATCCAATAGACAATCTATGGGAAGAAGTAAAGGTCGGAGTTCATAGAGGCCCACAGAAACTTCAAAATTTGAAGACTGTGTGGAAGAATGGCCAAAATCACACTTGAGCAATGCATGCTCTGTATGTCTATTCAGACACTGAGCCATAGCTTGGCCCCTCCCCCTCTCTCCCCTCATTGGCTGTCTGGCTTTGATTGAGAGCATCGGGAGCCAATGAGGAGGGAGAGTACAGGAAAGCTGATGTTCTCGTGCACATTGCTGGATCGAGAGGAGGGCTGGGGGTGGACTGCTGCACATAGAAGGTTTTTTACCTTCATGCATAGATTGTATAAAGGTAAAAATTATTCAGTCTTTAGAACCACTTTACGTAAAGATGAACTTTTTCAGCCAGCTACAAATCTTCATGTAAAAATTGTTTAGTTATTTGCAGCTGGTACCTAAATCTGTTAGCAAATCACCACCATAAACTTGTTACAATTTCTTATAAAGTTACTGTATAGCAAGAATATTAGAGATACTGATCTTTCACTTTTACTTTTTATAGATTTTTATTGATCAACTTTAAGGTACAAAACATAGCGTTGGGCTGGCCATGCATTATACAATTTTCCTTTAAATTTAACAAAACCATATAATTTGAAGTCAAACCTAAACACTTTCAATTTGTATGGGATCTGGCAGGTCTTTGCACTTCATAGTTGAAGGTAAATCTAAAAGAAATTGAATAAGAAAATTGTATAATGTATAACCAGCATCAACTTTTTGTAATTGCCAAGAAGATGTTAGACATTTGGAACGTAGCTGCTGAGAATCTAAAAACATCCAGAGATCCTAATCTTTTAAATGTTGTGTTCATGTAATATGTTTATCATTAATCATTAGCAATCATCAGTTACAATTTATCATCATCACTCAGCAACTAATAGGCGTTCAAGTGAATTTATATTCGAATTGCGTGCTGTGGTGTTGGGTGTGGCAGGTTACCAGTTTTATAGGTATAGTACTTTCTGCAACTTCAAAAATGAGAACAGGCGAGTTGAGAAATAAATTCTACAGTGCACCAAAATAATTTGAAATAGCAGACATGTTGGGCCTCGGAGTGCAAAACATACTGGGTTACACACCATTAGAGATCTGGTGAAAGTCTGAGCTGACCCTATACATGGATGTCACAAGAGGGTCATGCCTAAGCAAAGCAGTATTTGGCATTGTTACAATCAAAATGCAGCTCTATCGTAGTAATACAAGACGCCTGAATGTGAAATAGTAGTTTGCTCCAGATGGATGGGAAATTAGCCCTGGTTTGTGCATTTTTCAGGCCATGATGTAAACACCTGGGGTATATTCAAACCTCTGTCTTTTGATCCTTTTATTTTTAAAAGATATTCTGCTTGCTGCATCTTTGGTGTGGTTTCCAGAAAAAGCACGTTCCATAGGAATGACAGGTATGGCATGAAAATGCAAAACATTGAAGCAGAACTACCTAAAAAATGGATTTTACTGTGGCGCGTTAGAAAATCTTGCCAGCTAATTTTTCAGTGCTGTTTTTAGAAATGTACCAAGTCTGTTGGTAGCCGTACAAAACTTATGTTAAATGTGTGAAAAACACATCTAAAACACACCATGTTGTAACAGTACCACATGTGGGGCAACACAGTGGCCTAATGTTTAGCTCTTCTGTCTTGCAGCAATTGAGGTACTTGGTTGTAATCCGGACCAGGAAGTGTTGAGTTTGAATGTTCTCCTTGTGCGTGTTTCTCTGGATACTTTGGTTTCCTCCTACACTCCATATACATGCCGCTAGGTTAATTGGCTCCTATCTAAATTATCCCTAGTATATAGTGTATGTATGCATATGAGATGGGAACATTAGATTGTAAGCTCTTTGAGTGCAGGGACTGATGTTAGCGTACAGTGTACATGTAAAGTGCTGCTATATAAATGTCTGTAATAAGGTGAAGAGATGAGACTTTAGCTTACTGTGTTGCAGTTAATAATTAGTTCTAGGAGCTATCAGTTGCCTAGCATTGTGCCTTGGTAGCTCCTGAAAACAGTGACTGCACAAAATCCACTAAGTACACTGTTCCATAGAAGTACAGTGTATGTATCTTTAACATGTTTACTGCACTCATGTCAAATTCCTGTTATAGTGTACAATGAACAGTTCTTATCTTCTAGGTCAGTGACTCAGCAAGTCTCCAGTTTTCACTGTGTACACTAATCTTTGTTATAGATTTTTATTATCCCCTTGGCACAGGCACCTGCCCAGAAAAAGAAAAACATTTGAGGGAATGGAAGCAGTGGGCTAAAAAAGAATGGCATGTAGAACAGCAGCTTTTATCGCCATCATATTACTTGTATAGCTTTCCAAATTGATAAACTGGGTTATTCTTTGTTTTCATTAGTATCCTGTGTAAATCTGTCTCTCTACAGACATCTCGATTGTAAACCAAGTAGGTCAAATGCAGATTGTTTCTTTTGGATCTTAAGAAAATTGTTTTATATGTGTCCTACTCACACCATACATGTAAGGTGGTGAGCGTTGTGTAAAAATGCAGCATTTTTGCATTTTTACACCGTGCACATTATAGCAAGTCACAACTTGCTGCAGTACATAAAGTTGAAAGAAATTAATTTTTTTTCTTTTTTCTATCCTTTTCTTAAAGCGGAGGTCCACCCTAAAGTGGACCTTTTGCTCATTGGAATCCTCCCCCCCTCCGGCGCCACAATTGGCACCTTTCAGGGGGGAGGGGGGTGCAGGTACCTGTACAGTACAGGTATCTGCACCCACTTCCGGCGTAGATTCTGCAGAAGGTACGCCCCTTTCTGCAGAATCTACGCCCCTTTCCGAAAGTCCCCCGCTGCCTGCTGGGAAACACACGGATCCCAGAGACAGCGGGGACCATCCTTATTGTGCAGCGCGACTCGCGCATGCGCAGTAGGGAACCGGGAAGTGAAGCTGAAAGGCTCCACTTCCTGATTCCCATACCCAAGATGGCGGCGGCAGCACCCAAGAGACGATCGAGAGATCGGCTTCGGGTGCCGACACCGCGGGCGCGCTGGGAGGGTAAGTGTCACTATTTTAAAAGTCAGCAGCTGCAGTATTTGTAGCTGCTGGCTTTTAAAAAAAAAAAAACGGCGGAACTCCCGGCGGACTCCCGCTTTAAAAGTGATTTAAAGTCACAGCACGCATCTTCATTGTATAACATCAGTATTGTAATAGCAATACAAATTATTTCATGTTGTGAGTTCTGCCCATCTACTGACCACCTATTTCTACAACTTCCTGGGTTCCCTGCATGTTTTTAAGCTTCTCCTGGTTCATTCCTTTGGTTTACTTTTGATTTTTACAGACTACATGTCACATAGTACCTTGCCTATAAGCAGTGATGATGTCACATATGATGTGTTTCCTGTACGGACTGTGCCTCTTGAAACTCCTTCGTAGTTCAGAAAGCAGGCTCTGTAAATTCTGTGACACAACCAGTATATTTTACAAAGCATAATTAATGTGTCCGCTTTCTACAAAAAAGTACATTTTTAAATATCAAGATTGTTTAGATTAACCAGTTGCCGCCCGCCCACCCTTTCTGACAGCGCACCCGAACAACCGCTCCCACGTGCCCCTTGGGGCGTCCAGAGTGCCATGCCATGTTGCCAGGACACGGCGTGACCCTGACGTGGATCTTTACCATGTGTTCGGCTTTGTCCAATCACAGCCAGTCATATTAGTGCCACCTACTTAGTGCCCATAAATGCCACCTCATCAGTGCAGCCTCATCAACGCACATCAGTGAAGGAGAAAAACTACTGATTTACAAAATTTACTGACAGAAACTAAGACAAACTTTGTTTTTGATTTTTCAAAATGTCTTTAACGTACATCACGGGACATAGAGCCATAGTAGTTACTATGTAGTTATAGGCCACCTTCAGGTGATGGACACTGGCACACCCTAAGACAAGAAGTCCACTCCCTACTACTGGGAGTACCTCCGTTTTTTTCGCCAGTGTCCTAGGTGTTGGTCATGAGTAAAGATGTGCTGTGCTGAGCTCCTCTGGAATATTCCTTGCTGGGGCAGGCTATGCAACCGGATACATTTGTGCATTGGGCTATGGTCAGAAGGGGCAGTAGAAACACCCCAAAAAAAGGCTCAAGGTGGACTCCTTCAAGCCTAAACTCCTAAAGTGTAATCTCTACAT
Organism: Lithobates pipiens; assembly: GCF_037356315.1. Taxonomy (NCBI): domain Eukaryota; kingdom Metazoa; phylum Chordata; class Amphibia; order Anura; family Ranidae; genus Lithobates; species Lithobates pipiens. The sequence goes on from NW_027507748.1 coordinate 574,086,683, forward strand.
CCTCCCCTGAGAGATCTGAGGTGGCTGGTCAGAGTGAGCCATCAGGGCTGGCAAGTGTTGCAACTGTTTCCAACACTGCAGCCCCTGTCTATATTACTGAAGAAGTTTTTTCTGCAGTCAGGATGGGTTTAGAAGATAGATTAGCAGCTTTAATCGCATCCCAGTGTGGGACAAAATGTTACAGGTCCTCTTCCATTACCCAGGACCTGCAAACTGAGGATCTCGGGATGGGGAAAAATGAATTTCCTTCAGGGGACCATGAAGAGGCTGATTACTCCTCTTCTAAGTGGTCAAATTTGGAAGGATTAGCTTCACAATCTGATAGATTGTTGGTGCAATCTCTTACTGAGATTGTCCGTTCCACATTTTTGCTACCCTTAACTGAGTCGGTTGATAAGCTCACTTCTTGTTTGGGTTCATTAAAGCCTCCTAAAGCCGTGCATGCCTTTCCTGTCCAGTCATTGTTGGAAAAGCTTATGTATTTAAAGTGGGATCACCCAGATAAGCATTTTTTTCCTCCAAACTAATTTTCAACACTTTATCCTATGGAGGAAAAATTCACTAAGAAGTGGGAGATAGCAGCAATTGACACTATTTCCTCCTGATTATAGATACAGCCCAGAAAAATTTATTCTTGCCCCAGGCAAAGATCAGTTCCATAGAGGAACTGATTCAGGTGGTCAAGGCAAAGAAGAATCCTTCCATTCCATTTTGAGGTTGTTGGGGAAAAATGGTGGCTTTATACGAGGCAGTTCCTTATGCTCAATTTCATTCGAGGCTGCTGCAAAACAGTATCCTATTGGCTTGGAACAAGAAGGTCCAAGCGCTAGATTTCCCAATGTGCCTGCCTCCAAGGGTGCGCCGGAGCCTCAGTTGGTGGTTAATAGAATATCCTTCCTACCAGTCACCTGGAAGGTGGTAACAGATGCCAGCCTTTCAGGTTGGGGAGCAGTCCTGGAAGAGTTGATTGTCCAAGGGAAATGGTCCAGATCAGAAATGACCTTGCCCATCAAAATTCTAGAGATTCAGGCAGCACGCTTGGCCCTGAGGCCCTGGATGCTCAGGTTACAGAATTGTCCTGCCAGGATCCTATCCGACAATGCCACAGCAGTGGCCTATATCAATCACCAAGCGGGCACGGGAAGTCGTGCAGCCCAGTAGAGGGGAATCATATCTTAACTTGGGCAGAACACAATGTACCGGCAGTCTTCATTCATTCCAGGAATAGAAAATTGGCAGGCTGACTACTTGAGTCACCAGCAGTTGTTCCTGGGAGAATGGGCCCTTTACCCTGATATCTTCCTGGCAATATGCCAGAGATGGGGGATCCCAGAAGTAGATCTGTTTGCGTCCAGGTTCAAAAAAAGATCGACAACTTTGTGTCAAGAACAAGGGATCCACTAGCATGAGGAGCAAATGCCTCGGTGTTCCCGTGGAATCGGTTCTCACTGATTTATGCATTCCCTCCTATTCTGCTTCCACAATTTCTTGTCAGGGTCAAGCAGGAAGGGAAGTTGGTGATTCTTGTGGCCACAGTGTGGCCCAGAAGATCCTGGTATGCAGAGATCATAAGAATGGGGGTAGGGGAATCAAGGACCCTACCACTACGTCCATACCTTCTCTCGCAAGGTCCGGTATTCCATCCTACCTTAAGCGCTAAATTTAACGGTTTGGCTATTGAGACCCACATTCTGAAGAAGGATGGTCTATCGGGTTCTGTGGTGTCTACCTTGATTAATGTAATGAAGCTGTCCTCCAGAGTCATATATTATAGTGTCTGGAAGGCATATGTCTCCTGGTGTGAATCCACGGGTTGGCACCTTAGGAAGTATGTCATAGGTAGAATCCTTGACTTTCTGCAGATGGGGTTAGAGATGAAGCTGGCCTTGAGTACTATCAAAGGCCAGGTCTCAGCCTTATTGGTATTTTTTCAATGACCACTTGCTTCGCATTCTTGGTTTGTGGTTTTATTCAGGGGGTTACACGGCTTAATCCTCTGGTTAGGTCACCCCTGAACCTTTGGGACTTGAATTTAGTTCTGTCGGAGTTGCAGATACAGCTTTTTGAGCCGATACGGCATATGCCCTTGGTTTTTTTGACAAGGAAACTAATTTTTCTGGTAGTCATATCTTCTGCAAGAAGGTTATCAGATTTAGCTGCTCTTGTAAAGCGCCATATTTAATGATTCACAAGAATAAGGTAGTATTGCGTCCTCATCCTAATTTTTCTACCGAAGGTAGTGTCAAGTTTTCATTTAAACCAGGATATTATTCTGCCTACATTCTTTCCAGTACCCTGCTCTATGGAAGAGAAATCGCTACATTCTTTAGATTTGGTAAGAGCAGTCAAAGTCTACTTGAATACGACTGCTCACATCCGAAAAACTGATAGTTACATAGTTAGTAAGGTTGAATAAAGACACCAGTCCATTCAGTTCAACCTGAGTGATGTTTTGCTTGTTTTTCCTGAAGATCCTAAAAGAGGACAGGTAGCATTGAAATCTACTATTTCTAAATGAATTCGGCAAGTAATTGTTCAAGCTTATGGTTTGAAGAGGAAGATTCTACCCATTTAAATCAAAGTGCACTCCACTAGGGCTGTTAGTGCTTCCTGAGCAGTGCATCACCAAGTCTCCATGGCTCAAATCTGCAAGGCTGCAACTTGGTCTTCAGTCCATACATTTACCAGATTCTATCAGGTGGATTTAAAAAAGCGTGAAGATATTGCTTTTGGGCTTAGTGTGGTGCAGGCAGCAGTATAAGTCCTCTAGTCTTATGGTGCCTGACTTTTGTTGTGTCTCCCTCCCCTCAGTTAGCATTGCTCTTGGACGTCCCACATAGTAACTACTATGGCTTGGTGTCCCGTGATGTACGATAAAGAAAATAGGATTTTTATAATTGCTTACCTGTAAAAACCCTTTTCTTGGAGTACATCATGGGACACAGAGGTCCCTCCCCTCTTCCAATGCACGTATATTGTTTTGCTACAAAAACTGAAGTACTCCCAGTAGTGGGAAGGGTTATATAGGGAGTGGATTTCTTGGGTGTGCCAGTGTTATCACCTGAAGGTGGCCTATAACCACATAGTAACTACTATGGCTCTGTGTTCCGTGATGTAATCCAAGAAAAGGATTTTACAGGTGAGCTGTTATAAAAATCCTATTGTTCTTTTTTTTCAAAATTTACGGTCTTTGATTAAATACCACCAAAAGAAATCTATTTGTGTGAAGAAAATGATAAGAATTTCACATGTTTACAGTGTAGCGTGGCAACGCAATTGTCATTCAAAGTGTGACAGAATGGAAAGCTGAAGTATGGCCTGGGCAGGAAGGGGGTGATAGTTCCCTGTATTGGGGTGGTTAATTGAAGCCTAGAAATAATTAGATTTTTTTTAAATAAATGGTGTTTTTGTTTTTATTTTTTATTTTAACTTGAATATAAAGTAAATATAATAATAATAATGGTACAGATAGTAAAATGTTCAGTGCACACACAGGAATAAAAAGGTGAAGAGGCAGAGAGAAAGATCAGGAAGGGACAAAGGAGAAGGAAGAGAGGATAATGATAAATAAGGAAATGGAAGGAGAGAAAAGACCTTGAGGGAACCTTCCACTCTCCAAATGTGAAAATATACAGCATTGATACCCATGACCCAGAGTAAGAGGCACTGAGCCAAAGATATAATACATTGCATTGTAGATTCTCTAGCCTAAACCCAGGTTGCCCGGATTCTATCAAACTTCTTGGGACAATTGCTGTTCATATAGGTACAGATATACAAAGGGAGCACTGCATTAATCCTTGATCTCCATGCATAAACAATTGGAGGTTCTGGTAGTTTCCACCTAATCAAAATAGTTTTTCTAGCATAAAATGCACGATAAAAAATGAGTAGCTTCTTATGGAAAGTTGTGACATTATCACAAATACCTTAAAGAAGGATCAGAGGGTTTACCACAATGGACAGGCCACCCTCTCACTTTGATATCAGCCCCGACCCCACACCAGAAGCACTGAAGTACAGGACCAGACTATATGTAGGAATTTACTAACCTCTTGTTGACATTTAGTACATTATTTATCAAGAATAGAATATATAACAGAAAAACACTGCGGGTATAGTATACAGGATGTAGAAATTCCAATTTTATGAACCGATTCCTAGCTGAAATCATAAGGGACAGAAATTGCTGTCCTCCCTACCCCCAGTCAGCATGAGAGTCGGGATTTGCCCCTTACCAGGAATGAAAAAGTTGGGATATCCTCTCAGTTTCCACACTTGTAATCCTAAGGTTCAGGAATGAAAGGATCTTGCCTAAAAAACCTTACTTAAACACTCGACAGAGTGGGAAGCCAATGTAACAGACACAGAAAATTGAGACTGGACTGCATGCTGCTGTTGGAGAAACCTTAAAGGGATACTAAAGCCTTTATGTTATACTTACCTGCTCTGTGTAATGGTTTTGCACAGAGCAGCCCAGATCCTCCTCTTCTCGTGTCCACGACGGACAGTAAAGTGTGATAGAGTTTGGCTCACCAATAGTCATAATCCTCTGTTTCCATACTTGAACAGTAGTCTTCATGGGTATCGTAATATCCGGGTTGGAATGGGGCCTAAATACAAAGTTGCTCAGTTTAGAATAGGAGCCCAAGAGAGCAGCCTCCAGGGTCACCACTGGATTTCTAGCAGTTTGGGACAACCAGCGCAACTGCCCAATAAAAAGCAGGAGAGAGGAAGTTGTAAGGTGAACCTGACCATCCTCTGAGTAGAATCTGCCCAAATAAAGGAAGAGACTATTTGATCAAATGTATTAAAAAAGGATTTAGGAAACGGAACAAGTGTATTCATGAAAACATTAAAACATTTCTGAAGGAACATAAATTTAAGTAGTGTTTTCCAAACAGCACATTTGTTGGTTAGTTGTTAAACTGGATAAATATTGTCAGATAATTAGCTGGAGAGGTCTCCACGGACATTTATTTCTTGGCACTTTAAGAAACCATTGAAATCAGTATATTTAACATTTTGACCATAAATACATTTTGATTTTCTTTGTGCGCTTGGAGTAAAAAAAAAAAAAAAGTTTAACAACCAAAGTATCTACATAAGTCTAACAATTTTCCCTGTCATAAATTGTATGGTTCGTTTATCTTCTGGGGCCTAAAGCAGGCAATACAAGCAGAGTGGCATTCCTTCTCTTTTTTATTTACTGCTGTTTTTTCATGAAATTGCTATGTAATGCTATATGCAGCTTATACTACATACTATGAAGGTTGGCTGCAGAGTATTTTTGTATTCAAAACAAAGGATATTGCATAGGTCAGTAAACATTTTTAAACTGTAGCTGTGACTTTATAGTAGACCATTTTCAGTAGTTCTTCTTACGTTTTTAGACAATGTTCAGTCTATGTTATTGGGGCGGAATTCCACCCATCTTCAGGATGCTTTTGGCAGGAGAAGCAGAACATGTGAATAACTAACACCACTAACGCCCCAATTGGAATGGTTTGACACTGTAATCAAGCCCTTTGTGTGCATGTTGCTTTGCTATGGTCAGTACTACTTCCCAGGTGCGCCTTTTTACACCCCTGTATGCTTTATATGTTTGGTTTACATAGCTTTATATGGCACCACTTATATCTTGAGATACAGTTATGGGAAGTACACCCCACCCCATGAAAATTTGTGGGGTTTTTTTCTACATATTTGAACAGGTAAAGATTAGGTATTCATTTAATAAATGCCCACAGAAAAAAATGTAATAATAAAGTATAACCCCAATTCCAAAAAAGGTTGGGATTCTGTGTAAAATCTACATAAAAACAGAAAGCAATGATTTGCAATCTTCATAAACTCATATTTTATTCACAATGGATAATAAAAAGCATATCAAATGTTTAAACTGGTGAAATGTACCATTTCAAGAAAAAATTAACGCCAGCAACGCCTCTCAAAAAAGTTAGGACAGGGCCATGTTTACCACAATGTAGCATCTCCTCTTCTAACAATAGAAACTAAGTAAAAAAAACATTTTTTTCTTCAACATTTAAATACCACCAAATAAAATTTCTATTTGTGTGAACAAAATTATAATAATTTCACATTGTTACAGTGTAGCATGACCACGCAATTGTCATTCAAAGTATGACAGCACTGAAAAATTACTTGGCCAGAAAGGGGGTGAAAGTGCCCTACGTTGAGGTGATTAATTGAAGCCTAGAAATAATTGTGTTTTTTTTTAACAGATAGTTTTTTTTTTATTATTTTAACTCAACTTGAATATAAAATAAAAAATAAATATAATATAAAAGAGATCAGGGAGGGACAAAGGAGAAGGCAGAGAGGATAATGGTAAATAAGGAAATGGAAGGACAAAAAATTCACTGAGGGAACCTTCCTCTCTCCAACCATGAAAATATACAGCATTGACACCCATGACCCAGAGTAAGAGGCACTTAGTCAAAGCTATGATAAATTGCATTGTCCATTCTCTAGCCTAAACCCGGTTGCCCAGATTCTAGCAAACTTCTTGGAATAGTTGCAGTTCATATAGGTACATTTATACAAAGGGAGCACTGAATTAATCCTAGATCGCCACACAAACAATTGGAGGTTCTGGTAGTTTCCACCGAATCAAAATAGATTTCCTAGCATAAAATCCATGATAAAAAATGAACAGCCTTTTATGGGGAAGTTGTGACGTTATTACAAATACCTTAAAAAAGAATCAGATGGTCTACTAATATTGGACAGGCCACCCACTACTTTGATCTCAGCCCGACCCCACACCAGAAGCGCTGAAGTAAAGGACCAGACTATACAGTGCCTTGCGAAAGTATTCGGCCCCCTCAAACTTTTCAACCTTTTGCCACATTTCAGGCTTCAAACATAAAGATATAAAATTTTTATTTTTTGTGAAGAATCACCAACAAGTGGGACACAATTGTGAAGTGGAACAAAATCTATTGGATTTTTGAAACTTTTTTAACTAATAAAAAAATTAAAAGTGGGGCGTGCAAAATTATTCGGCCCCCTTGCGTTAATACTTTGTAGAGCCACCTTTTGCTGCGATTACAGCTGCAAGTCGCTTGGGGTATGTCTCTATCAGTTTTGCACATCGAGAGACTGAAATTCTTGCCCATTCTTCCTTGCAAAACAGCTTGAGCTCAGTGAGGTTGGATGGAGAGCATTTGTGAACAGCAGTTTTCAGCTCTTTCCACAGATTCTCGATTGGATTCAGGTCTGGACTTTGACTTGGCCATTCTAACACCTGGATACGTTTATTTGTGAACCATTCCTTTCTAGATTTTGCTGTATGTTTGGGATCATTGTCTTGTTGGAAGATAAATCTCCGTCCCAGTTTCAGGTCTTTTGCAGACTCCAACAGGTTTTCATCCAGAATGGTCCTGTATTTGGCTGCATCCATCTTCCCCTCAATTTTAACCATCTTCCCTGTCCCTGCTGAAGAAAAACAGGCCCAAACCATGATGCTGCCACCACCATGTTTGACACTGGGGATGGTGTGTTGAGGGTGATGAGCTGTGTTGCTTTTACGCCAAACATATCGTTTTGCATTGTGGGCAAAAAGTTCGATTTTGGTTTCATCTGACCAGAGCACCTTCTTCCACATGTTTGGTGTGTCTCCCAGGTGGCTTGTGGCAAACTTTACAGGAGACTTTTTATGGATATCTTTGAGAAATGGCTTTCTTCTTGCCACTCTTCCATAAAGGCCAGATTTGTGCAGTGTACGACTGATTGTTGTCCTATGGACAGACTCTCCCACCTCAGCTGTAGTTCTCTGCAGTTCATCCAGAGTGATCATGGGCCTCTTGGCTGCATCTCTGATCAGTCTTCTCCTTGTCTGAGCTGAAAGTTTAGAGGGACGGCCAGAAACTGTGTGGGCTCCCACAGGGCAGCCTTGTTGTTTTAATATTTGCAAGCAAACAGTGGCAGTTTTTAGAAGACACAGACTAGGCTTACATCTGCATAGTTTTTTGTGATTCACTCTCAGGAATGCATCTCCACAGCCATTAATGAGCATATCTTATGAGGTTAGTACGGTAAATTGATGTTAGCAGTTTTAAGCCAGAGCACTATTGGGCAAGGTATTTTTTTTTTTTTTTATTATAAAAAAAAACGTAGCAGAATACATTTTTGCCCAAAATTTATAAAGAAATTTTATTTATTTAGATTTTTTTTACTTTTTTTATTGGACATGTTTTTTTGTAGAAATTAAAAAATATTGCTTTTTTTTAACATTTTCAATATTTTTTCACTTCTAGCGCAAAAAAATACCCAGTGGTGATCCAATACCACCAAATAAAGAAAGCTCTGTTTGTGTGAAAAAAATGATATCAATTTTGTTTTGTGTACAGCATTGCATGACCCTGCAATCGCCAGTTAAAGTACACAGTGCTGAATAGCAAAAACTTCTGCGCATTGCCAGCTTAATGGATAAAAGTAAGTTATAAATAAAATATTATTATAGGAAATGTAACTAGCGGCCGAAAAAGCGTTAAAACCACCCGCAAAGTGCCGCAGCGGCGCTTTGCTGGTGGCATGGCCGCGCTGCCCCATTGATTTCAATGGGTAGGAGCGGTGAATACACTGACTTTTTTCACCGTCCTGCCAGCGCACCCTCCGGCTTTCACACTGGAGTGAAAGGGGCTGTTTTTTTTTCAAGCGCTACACATGCGTTATTTTTAGCGATATAGCACCAGAAAACCACCTCGGTGTGACAGGGGCCTAAGTAACTAGAGAATTTGGAAACTCTTTAATTCCCTTCCCTCTGAGCACATTGTGATCCAACAAGAGGGCCACTGATGAGGAAAAATTACAATAAATTTACAGAAAGGCGTTTTTCAGGCGCTTTTTGGGCTAAAAAAAAAAAAACGGCTCCCCTGCAGTCTGAGGCGATGCGCTGGCAGGACGTTAAAAAAAAAAAACTCCTGCAATCAGCATCTTTGGAGTGGTGTATTGAAATGAATGGGCAGCGGCGCTTTGCAGGTCGTTTTAACTTTTTTCGTCCGCCAACGGGGGTTAAAAGTACCCTGCTATAGGCTGAAAACCTCTGTATAAACAACGGTAAGGCACCGCTAAAAATAGCGCCACTTTGCCGCCGACTCCCTAGTGGCAAAGCAGCCTAAAGGTCAGGGGCAATCAGAAATAGAAAACCAAAGATCAGGGACAGGGGATTTCAAGGATGGATAGAAACAACCAAGTCAACACCAAATAAGTACACAGTAAACACAATGCTCCTGATAAGCAATATTATTCTTTGACTACTTTAATGGCATGGGGGGGGGGGGACTGAGTGGGAGCCACATATATTAAAGAAAACCAGCAACTTCAATAATATATACTGGCTTAGCAGCATAAAGGCTCATCTGAACAGAAGGTCAACGGATTAGAAATATTACTTGGAGTTGTAGAAAATCACAAAGAATCAATGAGTGAGGTACACAATTATGACTCTGATTTGGTGCTTGATATCTAACATGGAAGACTTCATAGCTTCATTCACACTGTCACTTCTACATTTACTATGCAAGAAAATTAATCTGCAAAGTATAAACAACTTTTCGGATTACTTTTTCTTGCATGTGTTCCTGTTTTAACATAATTTAGATGTTTACGTGCGTTTACATTGTCTAGTTGGGATGCACAGAATCCTACGTTCTCTAAAGACTGTATGTAAAAGCAGGTTAACGTACATTGTGAATGCCATCATTAAAAATTGTTTATATGCATGTAGAAATGTCCTCTAAACGCCTACCGTATAAATGTAAGTTTGACACTGCAAGTGCATAAGTGAAGTGTCACTTTCGTGCACTTCAAATAAAGTTTCTACAAAAAAGGGAGCTGTGTTATGCATTGAATTGCACACCACACCGCCCCCTACTGCAGTTGGAACACACAGCTGCCAGAGAAGTAAACCACTGCAGTTTAACTCTCCGGCAGCCATCTGTTTGGTGTTAAAAGGCTCTACAGCTAATGAACTTGTTCTCAATAATTTGTAAGTGTGCCCGGGGGGTACTTCTGAAGGTTTTTTTGGTATAGAGACCTACAAAGTCTTGTCTACTACTAAAAAAAAATAAAATAAAAACTCTACCTACTAGAAATTTTGTTTTCAGCCTATAGTACTGCTTTACCCCCACAGACATTTTTTTACACACGTGCTAAAACTCAGTTTTTTTGGACTAAACATTACTTCTTACCCCAAAATGTTTTCTTTAAACAGACCTATATATATTTATTAGTTTACCAACCTGTATTTTTGGTAAAAAATAAATACAAAAATAGTGTGTGCAAACCCAATATAATCTCCATTTTTTAAATTGTAAAATATAAAAGAGCAGTGGCGGCTGGTGCTCAGAATTTTTGGGAGAGCAAAAAATTAAAAAATTAATAAATCTATTGCAGCCACTGTGCCCGTCAAACACTGCCAGTGTGCCCATCATATTCTGCCAGTGACACCCCACTTGCTTACCCTGGTAAGGTGTCCTCTTCTCCAGTGCTTCCTCTCCTCTTTTCAGCTTCCTCCACCCTGTCCCACGTCCGCCACGTCCCCACGTCTGAGCATCCAATAGGGACGTCGGGCGCTTTGGCCCAATCAGGAAACAGGTCTCATTGGGTGGGATCAGGGTACACTTTCTGCTCCTTGAGCCCACCCTTTTTTGAAGCCTATTAGAGCCTCTGGCTCTAATCAGGTGCTTAAAAAATACACCCCCTCCTGCCCACGCCATAGGAGTCCATGAGTCCTGAAAGGGGCCGGGTGCATGGATGGGGGGGGCAGCACCCATGCGCCCACAATGCATGGGCTGCCACTGTAAAAGGAGACTGTTGGGTAAGTACTGTATTTATTGGTGTATAACACTAATTTTTTCACCATGAAAATTGGGTGCAAATTGCGTGTGCGTGCTATACACCAATACTTACATTTTAGCTGCCTTATTTAAAATTTAAGTTTTTTTCCTGAAACTTCCCTCTTAAAATGAAAGTGTGTATTATACGCTGATAAATATGGTAGATGCCGTATATGTCAGGCCTCAGCATTGTGTGTGTGTGTCCACGGTGACAAACTATGATACTTATAAAATTATACTCAGGTGATGCTTTAAAAACCCTTGCTGTTTATCAGTTCAGAATTCACTTTTTATAATGACCTTAGAATATGCTCTGCGAAAATGGCTGTACCATGTGTATGGGCACCTTAGATGTGCATAATTTTAAGTATGTGCATATGAAAGTAGGCTGGGATCATTTACATTGTTTGATCAATTCTAGTGTGGATATTAAAGCTGATTGCATGATGTGCTATTGTTGTGTTTGGTATGAGACAGAACTGCACATTGACGGATAATCCTTTAGCCTGGACTTTGTCAGATCGGTGAACACTTAGCTAAGCTGTTGATAGGTTGAAGGGTGGGGTGTTTGCTGACACACTGGAATTGCTAGAAAGTGCACAGTTCATATACACAAGATATCTTGACTCAATATTGTTTCCTCCAGGTAAAATTGCATAACTTTATAGTAAGACATGTTTTCACACGGTATTGTGACTTTCCGCATTTCTGTTTATTTCAGTGAGCTCTACTTTAAAAACATTTTATGAAGCACACCCCCTACAGTGGAAATATTTTTCATTATTTTCAGTAAGCCTGCTTACATGCTTACATATGTGTGTGTGTATGCACAACACAGCACTGCATGCAAAATAAAATACTGTATGCTGCAATTTGACTGCAGGAGCATATTTGAAAACGCCAAACACTCACCAAGCTCATTAAAGTGGATGTAAACCCTCACTTATATCCAGTGAAGTGAACGTGCTCAGATCATACAAAGGGATAAAACAAATCTCCCTACATAAGTTTTACAGGCTGAAAAGCTGCAAGTTTGTGAATCAACAGTAACAATGCTGATAGCAAGCTTCTGCCTGCATGATCCCTCCCAGAGCCTGCATCCAGTTACTTTTTTTTGTGCAGCAACTAAATTGCCCTAAACAGTTACTGTAATAGGGGCAGTGATGTAAGTAACTCAGTTAAAATAAACAGAATTACTTAACGCAGTTACTTTAGAGAATAACGAGTAATCTAACTGATTACTCTTCCCCTCATGGTAACTCATTTCCCATTACTTGGGTGGCGTTACCGCAGTTACATCTACTGCCTGGGAGGCCCATCGTGGCCGCACTGCCTGGCCGTTCGTTCCGCCACAGGGAGGGGGGCTTTTCGCCTGCTGAGCTGAGAAGAGGCTAAGACTCAGAGAGATTGCCTGGACCGCCCCATCCCACCCCGTCTATTCAGAGAGAGAATGTAGGGAGGTGTGGCAGACACTGAAAAACGAAGTCAGCTGACTAGCTGACACCAATCGAGTGAAGAGGAGGGTCTCTCTCTCTCCCCATGAGGAAAGGCATCCCAAGTCCTCCACCACCTCTGCTTCTTACTGATCCCATCCCTACCCACACACCATCACTTCTATAACAGAGGTGGTGGGGGGGATACGGTAGGGATGAGATCAGTGGTGGTGGGGGATGGGATCAGTAAGAGGCAGAGGTGGTGGTGGGAGAGGATGGCACCACCACAGCTGCCACCCCCCCAAGTACCACCGCTGCCTGCCACCCCCCAAGTACACCACCACTGCCACCCCCCCAGTACACCACCGTCGCTCACCCCCCCAAGTACCATCGCTGCCACCACCCCAAGTACTGTACACCACCACCACTGCCACCCCCCCAAGTACACCACCGCTGCCACCCCCAAGCACTGTACACCACTGCCACCCTCCCAAGTACACCACTGCCACCCCCCTCAAGTACCACCGCTGGCACCCCTCAAGTACCACCGCTGCCACCCCTCAAGAACCACCGCTACCACCCCCTCAAGTACCACTGCTACCACCCCCTCAACCGCTGCCACCCATGTCACAGTTACTTTGCTGAGTAACTAATTACTTTTCCAATGTAGTAACCAAGTTACTAAAGCAATTACTTTTTGGGAGAAGTAATTTGTAACTTAACTAATTACTTTTTTAACCACTTGAGATCCGCGCTATAGTCAATTGACGGCTACAGCGCGGATCTCCTTTTCCGGGACGACGTCTATTGACGTCGTCCCGTGTACGAGCGGCCTGCGCGCTCTGTGATCGGCGAGTCCATGAGACTCGCCTGATCACCGATCCGTGCAAGGGGTCGATCCCGACCCCTTATCACGTGATCAGCTGTCAGCCAATGACAGCTGATCATGTGATATAACGGAGCTGGTAATCGGCTAGTATTCCTCCTCGCGCTGTCAGCAGAAAAAAAAAAGCCGATCACCGGCGGCCGTGATCGGGACATCAGTCCCGATCACGGCCAGCAATGCAAGCGACCACCTGCCCCCTGCCAGTGCCCACCTGCCCCCTGCAGTGCCATCCTGAATAAAAGTAAGTGCCCCCCGTCAGTGCCACCCAGCAGTGCCCATAGTGCCACCGAGCAGTGCCCACAGTGCCACCCACAGTGCCACCCAGCAGTGCCACCCACAGTGCCACCCATAGTGCCCACAATCTCCCTCAAAGGTGCTGCACCCCAGTGCCGCCCATCAGTGCCCAGCAGTGCCGCCCATCAGTGCCCAGCAGTGCCACCCATCAGTGCCCAGCAGTGCCACCTATCAGTGCCACCTATCAGTGCCCATCCGTGCCACCCATCCGTGCCACTTATCCGTGCCATCTTATCTGTGCCCATCTTTGCCCATCAGTGCCGCCTTATCTGTGCCCATCGGTGCCGCCTTATCTGTGCCTATTAGTGCCGCCTTAACTATGCCTATCAGTGCCTACCAGTGCAGCCTATCAGTGCCCAGCAGTGCAGCCTATCAGTGCCCACCAATGCAGTCCATCAGTGCCCACCAATGCAGCCTATCAATGCCGCCTAATCAGCGCACTTCAATGAAGGAGAAAAATGACCCGTTTGCAAAATTTTATAACAAACTATTAAAACATGATTTTTATTTTATTTTTTTTGCATCTTTTTTTGTTTGTTTAGCAAAAAATAAAACTCCGAGCTGTAACTAAATACCACCAAAAGAAAGCTCTATTTGTGGGAAGAAAATGATAAAAATTTAATTTGGGTACAGTGTTGTATGCCCGCACAATTGTCATTCAAAGTGCATCAGCGCTGAAAGCTGAAAATTGGTCTGGGACTGAGGGGGGTTTAAGTGCCCAGTAAGCAAGTGGTTAAAGTAATGCCCCGTACACACGAGCGGACTTAAGTCCGACAGACTTCCAAAGGAGTTCCGTCGGAGTTCTGCTGGAATTCCGACGGAGTTCTGACAGACTTTTCGGCCGAACGGACTTGGCCACACACAATCACACTAAACTCCGACGGATTCGAACGTGATGACGTACGACCCGACTCGAATAAGGAAGTTCATAGCCAGTAGCCAATAGCTGCCCTAGCGTCGGTTTTAGTCCGTCGGAGTAGCATACACACGAGCGGAGTTTTCGAAGGGGACCGGGTCCGGCGGAGTTCCTTCGGGAAAATTTGAAGCATGTTCCATATTCTAAAGTCCTCCGGACTTTGGCGAGTCAAAAGTACGTTGCAGCCCACACACGATCGGATAGTCTGACGGACTCAGTCCTTCGGACTTTGGATGTTGAAAAGTCCGCTCGTGTGTACGCGGCATAAGATGACCAACACTGAATAGGGGATACAGTGAACAGATGTCTGTCTGATTTGTGACTTGTCTCTTTCTGCTCTTTTCATCTCTTTATTGGCTCCATCAATTTCTCCAGCCAGTTTGGAGTTGAGGTAGGAAGGGATAGATTACCTCCCAATCATTAAAAGACCTATTTGCCTTTTCCACTATTTATATGCTCAGGTTGTAAATTGAGCAGGATGCTTTTTCAAAACAATGTATCCATGTTTGCAGGCTCCAAGAGGCTTCTGCACTATTATTTAGGCAGTGGTTGTCTGTGGCCAAAACTACCAAGTGCTTGTTTTAAGATACTAACCATGAAGCAAAAATGTAAGCAAATAGAAGCTAATCTTTTGCATATACTCTGTAATTGCCAATGTCCTAAACTTTTTTTTGGTACTAGGTGTGCCATTTTACTCCACACATTTACTTAATTGTAGCCTAAAATCACCAGAATGTGAAATATATACAGTATCTCACAAAAGTGAGTACACCCCTCACATTTTTGTAAACATGTTATTATATCTTTTCATGTGACAACACTGAAGAAATGACACTTTGCTACGATGTAAAGTAGTGAGTGTACAGCTTGGATAACAATGTAAATTTTTTGTCCCCTCAAAATAACTCAACACACAGCCAATGATGTCTAAACCGCTGGCAACAAAAGTGAGTACACCCTAAAGTGAAAATGTCCAAATTGTGCCCAAAGTGTCAATATTTTGTGTAGCCACCATTATTTTCCAGCACTGCCTCAACCCTCTTGGGTATGGAGTTCACCAGAGCTTTATAGGTTGCCCCTGGAGTCTCCTCTTCCATGCCTCCATGTTGACATCACGGACCTGGTGGATGTTAGAGACCTTGCGCTCCTCCACCTTCCGTTTGAGGATGCCCCACAGATACTCAATAGATTTCAGGTCTGGAGACATTTTTGGCAAGTCCATCACCTTTACCCTTAGCTTCTTCAGCAAGGCAGAGGTCGTTATGTTGGAATACTGCCCTGCAGCCCAGTCTCCGAAGACAGGGGATCATGCTCTGCTTCAGTATGTCACAGAACATGTTGGCATTCATGATTCCCTCAATGAACTGTAGCTCCCGAGTGTTGGCAGCACTCATGCAGCTCCAGACCATGACACTCCCACCACCATGCTTGACTGTAGGCAAGATACACTTGTCTTTGTACTCATCACCTGGTTGCCGCCACATACGATTGACACCATCTGAACCAAATAAGTTATGTTGGTCTCATCAGACCACAGGACATGGTTCCAGTAATCCAGTAGTAGTAGAGCAACGTTTCTTTTTTTCAGATCCTCAGAGATCTTTCCCATGAGTTGCCATATTAAACTTCCAGGGACCAGTATGAGAGTGAGCGTGATAACACCAAATTGAACACACCCGCTCCCCATTCACACCTGAGACCTTGTAACACTGAGTCACATGACACCGGGAGGAAAAATGGCTAACTGGGCCCAATTTTGACATTTTCACTTAGGGGTGTACTCAATTTTGTAGGAAAAAAACACAATCCAGTGCATCCTATTTAAAAACAACTATAATATAACAATAATATATTACTGTTCATTAAAAGAGCATGATGAAAAGGAAAAAAAGCATAAAAGGTATGAACAAAAATATAATAACTTTTTTTTAACCACTTAAGGACCAGCCGCCGTTGTTATACATCAGTACTTTGATGCTAAATACCGGGCAGCAGCTATAACCCCATCAGTAGAGGTGGGGGCGATCGCGCCTGCTCCCCTCACAGCCTGGATGCAGAGTGAGGGAAAGATGGCCCCCACTTGGTTCCATAGCACTCATAGCACTGGAGGGGGGAATCAACGTCAAACGTCACTTTCGCCCAATGATCTAAAGGGTGAATTTTTTTTTTTTTTGTAAAAAAAAAAAAATTGACATTTATTATTTTTTTTATTGAATTTTAGTGTAAATATGAGATCTGGGGTCTTTTTTGACCCCAGATCTCATATTCAAGAGGTCCTGTCATGCTTTTTTTTCATTACAAGGGATGTTTACATTCCTTGTAATAGGAATAAAAGTGACCCATTTTTTATTTATTTTTTTAAAGGACAGTAAAGTAAAATAAATAAGTAAGAAAAAATAATTTAAAGCGCCCCATCCCGCTGAGCTCACGTGCAGAAGCGAATGCATATGTAAGTCACACCCACATATGAAAACTGTATTCAAACCACACATGTGAGGTATCGCTTTTGAAGCCTGACATGTTGGAAATCAGTTTACTCAAAGTAACATTATCTTTCTCAATCTAGAAAAAAATTGGGATAGCTTTTCTGTTGTCTTATTTTTTAATTCAAACAAGTGTATTTTTTCCCAAAACATTGCACTTGTAAGACCGCTGCACAAATACGGTGTGACAGAAAGTCTTGCAACAACCGCCATTTTATTCTATAGGGTGTTACAAAAAAAATATAGAATGTTTGGGAGTTCTAAGTAATTTTCTAGCAAAAATTTTTTTAACTTGTAAACAACAAATCTCAAATGAGGCTCGGTCCTTAAGTGGTTAAAGGACACTGTTACGAATAAAAAGTTAAAAGTGTAACTTAACAGTTTTTAAGCACCACACACTGAAAAAAGATATGCAATTCATTTTAATATTAAAGTGGTTGTAAACCTCAGTCATGGATATCTGTAGTGTTAACTTATCTCTCTCCAAGGCTCTGAAGGGGTTTCTCTCTGGTGCTTTATTCCTCTGTTATCAGCATGAGTCAATTCTGAGACGTTTTCCTGACACAAGATACAATTTGTGTCAGGGGAGGGGAAAGGCACAGAACTTGACTACTCAGAGCACAGTTATGCTGTGTGAGAAGGGGGTGTGTTGCTTTACTCCAATCAATTCTCACATACTTTAACTGCAGCCCCCCCCCCTCCACTGTGCTCCCAACAGATCATTATTATTATACAGGATTTATATAACGCCAACAGCTTGCACACAGCACTTTACAACATTAGGGCAGATCGTACAATTGCAATAAAATTCAATACAGGGGGAATCAGAGAGCCCTGCTCGTTAGAGCTTACAATCTAGGATGAAGAGAGAATTTAACAGGATCTGCCCTTTTTGAAGGGTGTAGGGAAAAGTAAACTGCAGATAAAAAAAAATACAACTTATGTAGGAGGATTTGCTTCATCTTTGTGTATCATCTGAGGCTATTCACTTCACTGGCAATATGTGAGGGTTTAAAATCATTTTAAAGGGGTTGTAAAGCTTCATGTTTTTTCACCTTAATGCATCCTATGCATTAAGGTGAAAAAACACCTTGCACTCTTCGGCCCTCCTGAGCCCTGAATCTCCGTGGACGTGATCCCGTGTTGCTTTCCTCCAGCTCTTGTGGGTTCTTCATTGGCTGATTGATAGCAGTGCAGCCATTGGCTCCTGCTGCTGTCTGTCAAATCACTGACGTGGCGTGCAGGGGAGTCGGGCCGAGTGGCTATGGCCACCGACTGTATCACACAGGACTGCGCCCGCAAGCTAACTCCCTTAGGAGAGCGCTTCCCAGAGGGTGGGTTAGCTCTTGTGGGGAGGAGCCAAGACAGCCGCAGAGGCACCCCCAGAAGACGAGACGAACTGCATAGTTAAAAAAAAAAAAAATCTTTACAACCCCTTTAAAGCAAAATCACCCATGTAACAACAGATCCATGCTTTATTTTGTTGAAAAAACATTTTGACCCCCCCCCCCTTTAACATTTCTAGCTCTGGTCATCTTGAGTAAGGGCAGGGGTTTCATGTAGCACCATGGAATCTACTGCCCTTAGCTCAGGCATGCAAGCAGGAGAGTGTACTTGGCTAAGAAAGCCCCTCCTCCAGTTGAAAGAAAATAAATTGCTATTAAAGACCCATGAGATGGATGACATAATTTTGGCCTAGTCTACAATACAGGAAGCAATAGACAACATGTAAAAAAATAATAATATGGACAGCAAAGTTAAAACAAGTAAATATAATATACCTTACTATTTATTAATGCTAGCTGCATAGGAATTGAAAATTGGTTAATTTTCATTGAGAGAGTTTAGTTTTACAACTGCTGCCAATAATGGAAAATGTATCCTCATTATAAAACACAACAGTGTGCCTTTAAACTGTTATTAACTTACTATTGATGCTGTTAACTAGGGAAGAATATGACCAGGTTTGTAGAGCCTATTCTTACCGATCCTTCTCTGTAAGGAAAGCTTGTGAAATAGCCACTGTGCTCAGTGAAGAATGCTGTGCTCTTGTGCAGCACTCATGGAAGAGTTGGACTCTGTTTATGGGAACATTCAATAGATGGATGACCAAATACAACATAATTGGAATCATTGTGTAAAGAGATGGGGCACACAATGGTACACTCCTTTTAATTGCCGTCTTGGAACATCTAGGTTCTGGCTTGAAACCACACCTACCCCTTGTTTGTATATTTAGATGTTTTCTCTTTGACGTTTTATTGCATACACCCCATTGTATGTTACATCAACTAGAGTTACCCTGTGTTAATTTTACAGGCGAACACACACATATAGATTCTTAACCCACATATCTTCGAAATGAGTATTAAAAAAATATGAGAATACTTGTGTTAAAAGAGAAGTATGGGTTTGGCTTTTTTACCCTATCATACTTACCTAGGTGGATACAGCATCGAACCGATGCTGCATCTGTCCCCCGGCGTCTCTGCACTAAGAACCGAGCGATCAAACATCGCAGATGGCTCAGTTCTTTCAGCTCCTGAGAGGAGAGCTGCTGACTGTCAATCAGCAGCTCTCCTGCTCTGTTCCTCCACACTCACTGGAGAGCTGAGCTGTGGAGGAGTGGACAGCGGCCCTCTCAGTGTCTTGGTGAGAGGCTGAAACAGCCATCAGTGCAGGCACCTGGCGGATTCAGACTTTCGAAGTTGAGATGATTCGGTGCCTGGACTGATCTGTGTGACGTCAGCAGAGAGCGGACTTCAGACCACTCTCCGCTGAAAACAGGTCACATGAGTTCAAAACAAATTGCACTTCTGTGACCCATAGGAGAAGCCCAGCCTAACAAGCCCAGGTTGGGCTTCTTCTTTAAGTAGGCAGATCAAGAGTTTGATAACTTGTGCACTTTTCCTAAATGTCGTTGCCAGCAGACAAGCACTAAACATTTTGGGTTGAGTTCTGCTAGATTTTAACTGATAATGTACAAAAAAATTACAGATAATATTTTGGGGTAGTGTTTGGCCAGATGAGTTGCATTTGTTAAATGTTGTATGCACTACTGAATTGCTATATTGTGTGTAGGTAATATTATTGTTTTGGGGTTTTTTTTGTATGGGGGGGTTTGTCCAAAGGTTTCTGCACTTTTTTTAAACTCTATTTTATATATAAGTGTAGAAACTTTTTGAAGACCCCTCCATAGATGTTGTGCAAATTGTCACCAGTACTACTGTAATTTTGGTAGGATAGTATAGTTTGAGCTGAGGTTATTACCATGATAGTATAACTTTTTTTGTGATGATTATCGCTAAACCTGAAGGTTAAATTTAGATGCAATTAATATTTTATAAAGTTTGCAGAAATTTCAGATGCAGCAAAAGGGAAAATCCATGCCCAAATTAGTGGTAAAAAAAACCACACCCAAAATTTTGGTTCAAAATGCCTTTGCTCAAACTAGCCAGGCTGTGATTTTATGAAGATAAAGTACACATCTTGTTCCGGAATAGTATCTGATGCAATTTTTTATTTGAGTACCATGCAAATGTTATACATACTAGTGGAAACCACATTGAGTACACAATCATAAGGTCTTTCAAATAACACATGGTCTAGAATTAACTATGCTAGGGTAATCAGTATGCTAACTCAGCATGGAACTGCATTTACTATGCATGATCAACAAATAAACGTTTAATAATAGAATGATAGAACTAGTTACATAAACTAAATGGGTTTATTAACGCACTTTATAGGGTTTCTAGACATGCATATTAATTTAACTGGATTTATGCATTAGGTTTGTTTATTTTTTTTTGTTTTTTTGTATATGCAGAAAAGTTGTGGAAGCTAGTCTTGTAAAGAGATGGGGTTCATATTTATTTAGGTGATAGGTTAATTGGTTCCTGTCTAAATATGTGTATGTATGAATGTGAGTAAGGCCCCTTTTACAAAGTCTTTCTGATCAGGTCTGTCTGACTTGATCGGAGCCTCCATTCACTTCTATGAAGCGGTGGATGCCTGCAGTGACATTTCCGCTGACATCCGCCGCTATCTGATCTGATCCGATCCTGTCTGTGAAATTTAGACAAATGGTGACCCTATTTTCCATCCGTCTGGCAGATTGGATGGGATAGGATTGGATGAAAACAGGCAGGTGATCCGTTTTTTAACCAATGTTTCCATAGAGGAAAGCAGGACTGTAACAGGTCCGTGTCTGCACAGTGAGCAGAGACAGACCTGTCATCAGTTTGCTCAGCAGGGTTCAGCACAATGTATGTGCAATGTATGTAAAGTGCTGTGTAAATTGACTGTGCTATATAAGCACCTGAAATAAATAAATATGCAGAAAAGTTGTGGAAACTAGTCTTTTGAACAGATGGGGTTCATATGCTAATTACTTACTCTATATATATATATATATATATATATATATATATATATATATATATATATATATATATATATATATATATATATGCCCCTTTAAGTCTGAAAATGTTTGATAAGGATGCGCTTTAATGCCATTACCCTCTTAAAGAGGAGCTGCACCTAAAAAAAAAATATTAAAAGCCAGCAGCTACTAATATTGCAGCTGCTGACTTTTAATAAAATCACACTTGCCTGTCCCAGGTTCCAGCGATGTCGGCGGCAGATGACGAGCGATCGCTCGTCTCGCTGCTGCCACCGCCGCCATCCTCTGTCAGGGAATCGGGAAGTGAAGCATGACGGCTTCACTGCCCGGTTCCCTACTGCGCATGCACGAGTCGCGATGCGCGTCTCTTATGGTCCCCCGCTGTGTCTCTGGGAACTGTGTGTTTCCCAGAACACAACGGGAGGGGGGGGGGGCGGAGCGTCTGCGGCGGTCTGGCCGGAAGTGGGTGCAGTTACCTGGATTACCCACACACACACTTTTTTTTTTTTATTATTCTAACACCCTAGAGAGTAAAATGGTGGTCGTTGCAATAATGTCTGTCACACCATATTTGCACAGCGGACTTACAAGCGCACTTTTTTGGGGGAAAAATGTTTTATTTAATAAAAAAAATAAGACAACAGTAAAGTCAGCGGCGGGACAGGGCGCGTTTAAAAAAAAATTTTTTTTCTTTATTTTAACTTTTATTTTTATTTTTTTCACTGTTCTTTTAAAAAAAAGTGTGTCACTTTTATTCCTATTACAAGGAATGTAAAAATCCCTTGTAATAGAAAAAAGCATGACAGGTCCTCTTATATATGAGATCTGGGGTCAGAGAGACCTCACATCTCATATTTACACTAAAATGCAATTTAAAAAAAAAATCGTCATTTGAAAAAAATAAAACAAATAAAATGTCCCTCTAGAGCTATGGGCAATGACTTGGAGACAGGTGGGGGGCTGGGGGCTATCTTCCCCTCACTCGTCTCCATGTCAGGCCAGGGACAGGTCCAGATCGCCGTCACGGACCTGGCTCCTAACTTTTTTAGCTGGCTCCTAGATTCCAAGCAAATTTGTCAACCCCTGGGCTAATCTAACAAATAGAGATAATTTAGGTTGGACAGTTTATATGTTTGGGATTGGGGTGTACCAGGACACCGTAGAAGATGGAGAAAGGTACATACCAGTAGCCATAGTTAATTGCTATTAATTTCTAAATAGTTATATCAGTGGTATCCATAGCTATAAAAGTTGGCACAAATAGTATTTTTCAGTGGTTGCTGTGATATCAATCCAATATTAGGGTGCTGCGTGTGCACTCAGGTGCTCCCCCCAGGTAATGGCCGCTCACCTTAGAGCGTGTGACCTTGCTGATTAGGCTTGATCAATGCACGCATTGGAACCTGTAAATGGTTCAGTGGTAAATAAGGATTCCTGTGGTAGCCTCTCGCTGTGCTTCAATTTGGTAATGGAGTCCCCTTTTGTGCCTCAGTAATAGCAATAGAAAAAGGAGGACTTCATAGTGTAGTATGTTAAAACTTTTATTATGAACACAGTAAAGATCCCTTACAGCAGTGGTCCCCAACCTTTTTGGCACCGGGGACCGGCGTAGTTGAAGAAAATTGTGCCAAGGCCCAGGGGGGCGTATGCAGCTTTTCGCGGGCAATTTATCGGGCGATGGCTGGCGTTGGCACTTCAATCATCCCGGGACCATCATTGATATGATGTCAGGATGATTGAAGCGCATTATTTCTATTATTACATTGTAATATATAATGAAATAGTTCAACTCCCCATAACGCAGAATGTGCCAGAGTGTCACTTGCCACGTCGCCTGTCACCAGATGCAGATTGTCACTTTCCACGTCGCCTGCCTTCAGATGCAGCTTGTCACCAGAAGCATTTTGTCCCTTGCCACGTCGCCTGGCACCAGATGCTTTTTTGTCCCTTGCCATGTCACCTGCCACCAGATGCAGCTTGTCCCTTGTCACGTCACTTGTCACCAGATGCAATTTGTCCCTTGCCACGTCACCTACCAAATGCGGATTGTCACTTGCCATGTCGCCTGCCTTTTATGCAGCTTGTCACTTGCCATGTCATCTGCCACCAGATGCATTTTGTCCCTTGCCACGTCACCTGCCACCAGATTTGGATTGTCACTTGCCACGTCCCCTGCCATCAGATGCAGCTTGTCATTTGCGGCATCGCCTGCCATCAGATGCAGCTTGTCATTTGCCATGACACCTGCCACCAAATGTGGATTGTCACCTGCCACCACATGACTGTTGTCACTGCAGTGGTGGCAGCACAGGTGTGCACATTAGTTCAGAGGCAAGCCTGCACTAATGGATAGTAAGGAAGAACAGCAGTGGGGCGCCAGTAGTGAGCAATGTTCTCACCTGCCTCAGCTTCAATAGTGTATCAGTAAAGCGGGCGGGCAGTGAGAGATGAGCTCATCTCTCTGTTCCCCCGCCTCAACTCCAGCGTTATAGCATCCCCGCTGTGAGTGCGGAAGAGCGGCGATGCGGGCGGGCGGAGATGATCTCATCTCACTGCTCGCTCGCCTCCATATAGCGGCCCCGCTCTGAGCGCGGAACAGCGGTAATGCGGGCGGGCGGTGAGAGATGATGTCATCTCTCTGCCTGCTCCGCCGCCGCTCATCAGAGTGCAGCCTTCGCGGCCCGGCTGCAAGCAGGCCACGGCCCGGCAGTGGGCCGCGGCCCGGGGGTTGATGACCCCTGCCTTACAGGGTACTCACATTTGCATGGCGCTACAGGGTGCCACTCTAAAATTAGCATAAAACCGAGCTGTAGCGGCTGATATTGGGGTGGTATGCTGATTGTCCTTAGTGGATGCACTAACTAGCATTCCGTCCTGTCCCCTTCCCCAACGCGTGTCGATACAAGGGGTTAATTCGTATCTTCCTCAGGGGGTGACCTCCTATACTGCCCGACCAGTGGGTTTGCAAACTGGTTTAATCGAGATGCAAGGTAGTTCCTTTCTTGTCCACCAGATTTTTTCCCTCCAACCTACCTCTACTTCCAGCTCGTCAGGAAGCCCTGTTCGGGGCAGTCCTGCTACTGCACGGGTTGATAGTACCTATACCGACGCTGGAAAGGTTTCAGGGGTTCGACTCCAATCTGTTTGTAGTCCCCAAAAAGGAAGGGGTACATCCAATCCTGGACTTTAAGGCCCTCGACAGCTTTGTGAAAGTGCAAAGGTTCAGGATGGAATCAGTTCGCTCCATGGTCGCTGCACTCCATAAGCGGGACTTCCTGGTATCCCTGGATATCCAGCACACGTATTTACATGTACCCATATGCATCAGAAGTTTCTGCAATTTGCAGTCGGGGAAGAGCACTATCAGTTTGTGGCTCTCCCTTTTGGCCAGCGTCAGCACCCCGAATCTTTACCAAAGTGTTAGCTCCAATTCTGGTGCTGTTAAGGCAACGTGGGTTCACAATCGTGAGTTACCTAGACGACCTCCTTCTGAGAGCAGCTTCTGCCTCAGAATTAAGGGAGGATGTAGCGATCACCATGCAGACTCTCCCGGAGTTTGGTTGGGTGCTGAACTTAAAGAAGTCGGTGTTAGTGCTGACTCAACGCCTGGAGTACCTGGGCTTACTGTTGGACTCCTCTGAAGCGAGAGTTTTTCTCCCTTCAGATAAGCTGCAGACTCTTCAAGCTGCGATGAAGTTGTCGATGAACCGCAGGTGGTCGTCGCTGCGCTTCTGCATGCACGTTCTGGGAATCAAAGGTAGCCACTTTCGAGGAGGTACCGTACACTCAATTTCACACTCCAGTCTTGCAGAAGGAGATTTTGTCAAATGGAACAAATCTCCATTATCCCTGGATTATCAAATTTGGGTGAGCCAGTTAGTCATGGATTCCCTTCTCTGGTGGCTGAGGTCTCCAGCCCTTTGGTCCGAGAGATCATTCCTTCATCTCAATTGGACGTTGATCACAACGGACATCAGCCTGACTCGTTGAGGGGGGGGGGGGGAGTGCTGGGAGTACAGTCGGCCCAGGGCCTTTGCTCGTGAAAGAATCCCAACTGCCGATCAATGTGCTCGAGCTTCGGGCAATCAGACTTTGCCTCTCCACATGTCAATGAGGCTACAAGGGTGTCCGATCAGGATCCAGACAACGCCACAGTGCTGGCGTACGTCAACCATCAAGGAGAAACGAGGAGCTCAACTGCAGCACGGGAGGTCCCTCACATCCTCCAGTGGGCAGAGCGACACGTGCCGGTACTGTCGGTCATATATATCCTGGGCGTAGAAAACTGGCAGGCGGACTACCTAAGTTGTCAGATGCTGGACCCAGGGGAATGGTCGTTGCATCCAGAGGTATTCAGGCTCCTTTGCCTAAGGTGGGGCACACCAGATGTGTACCTCTTGGACTCTCCATGGGGGCATTATCGGCTGATTTATGCCTTCCCCCTACTCAAGCTTCTACCAAGTCTGCTGTGCAGAGTGGAGGCTGAGGGGATTCCAGTAATTCTGATTGCCCCAGATTGGCCTCTGCGTCCTTGGTACACCGACCTAGTACGACTGGTGGTGGATGTTCCTTGGTGGCTATCGCTGCGAGAGGACCTTCTAGTGCAAGGTCCAATACTTAATCCTACTTTACCGTTGCTGGTTTTAATGGCATGGCTGTCTGTTAGACACGGTAATTTCCACTATGCTGAGAGAACGGAAGTCTTCTTCTCCGAAGATTTACCATCATGCGTGGAAGGCTTACATCTCTATGTGTGAGGTGATGGGGTGGCGTCCGTGCACTTATTCAGTTTCTAGGATCCTGCTGTATTTGCAGCGAGGAATGGATCAGAAACTTGCCTTAAGCACCATCAAGGGACAGATATCAGCCTTAGCTGTCTTTTTCCAACGCCCCTTGGTGACTCACTCATTGGTGAGTACCTTTGTGCAAGGGGTTCGGTGCGTAGTCCCTCCGGTTCAACCACCGCTACCTTTGTGGGATCCAAATCTGGTGCTATCGGCACTTCAGAAACCGCCGTTTGAGAACATTAGGGAGATTCCCTTGTTAACACTCTCAGAAAGTAATTTTTGTAGTGGCTATTACATCTGCCAGGAGGGTTTCTGATTTGGCGGCCTTGTCATGCAAGTCTCCCTACCTGGTCATCCATAAGGATAAGGTGGTGCTACGTCCACAGCCCTCTTTCCTTCCAAAGGTGGTTTCGGCATTCCATCTAAATGAGGACAATGTGTTACCTCCCTTATGTCCTAAGCCGACACACCCAAAAGAGGTTGCCTTACATTCCCTGGACGTGGTCCATGCTTTACAAGTGTATCTGTCTGCTACGACTCCCTTCCGGAAGTCAGACTCTCTGTCTTGGTCTGGCTGGTCTGTAAAAAGGTCTGGCGGTCTCGTCGTCCACAATTTCTCAGTGAATCAGCCAGATCATGGTTCAGGCCTATGCCTTAAAGGGGCAGGTACTGGCTCATTCCACCAGAGCAATTGGGACCTCCTGGGCTTTCCAACATAAAGCATATGTCTCCCAGGTGTGTAAGGCGGCGACTTGGTCACCCCTTCACACTTTCACAAAATTCTACAAAGTTGACGTAAGAGCATCTTCGGATGCTTGCTTTGGCCGCAAGGTTTTGCAGGCGGCTGTGTAAGGTTGCAATTACACTTTCTTTGTTGTGGGTGACGTTATGTTTTGCAGTTTCCACCCAGTTTTACACTGCTTGGGGACGTCCCTAAGGTCAAGAATTAAAGGAGCTGTGTCTGTCAATGAACGAAAGAGAAAATGGGATTTTTGTACTCGCCGTAAAATCCTTTTCTCTGAAGTTCATTGACGAACACAGCACCCACCCCTTCTATTTATGTTTGTACTTTTTGACGAACTGAGCTTCAGGAAGCAGGGTGAGGGGTTTTAGCCAGAGGAACCGCCCCCTGGGTGGTGCTGCTCAGTCTTGCTGTTATTTAAATGTGTTACATGTTCTGCCTAGTCCTCTCCTGAAATGGCGTGATAACCCTAATGTCAAGAATTAAAGGAGCTGTGTCAGTGAAGGGGTTAACCACTAGGAGGCAGGAGGGGTTAAGTGTGTCCTGGGGAGTGATTCTAACTGTCTGGGGGATGGGCTACCAGTGACACGACACTGATTGCTGCTCCCGATGACATGGAGCAGACGATCAGTTTCCTGTCACTAGGCAGAGTGGGGAGATGCTGTGTTTACATCGGCATCTCCTCATTCTTCAGCTCCGTGAGACAATCGTGGGCATCCAGCGGACATCGAGTCCGCGGGTCCCACAGACATGGTCACGGAGCTTGCGGCAGGCACACGAGCACGGCGGGAAATTCAAAGTATACAGGTACATTACTTTGCCCAACTGTGGCATTCTGCCAACGTATTTCTACAGGAGCAGGTCCTTAAGTGGTTAAAGGTTCTGTAGCTACTAAACCCCAATAGATGTGCATAAATTGTTGGCTGTGACAATCTGCCTCATATGAAAGTTTCAGGTTTCTATGGCCTGACCTGGCCCACTATTATACGTTTAATAGCTTTAAAGTTATTTGGCTTGATTGCCACATTGAAAGTAGAACTTTTGTAAAGGCATTGCTGATTTGGTGCTAAAATTAGCTCAATTTACAAAACATTTCTTTGTTGATCCCCCTCAGTATCTCCAATATGGTCTCTGATACTGCTATAGTCGTGGCAGTAATCTTTGCCCCAGGGAAATATCCATGGTGTCATTTCAGCCTAGTGTGAAGCTGCTTTGTAGAGTTTCTTCCACATTCATGCTAGTGTTGTGCATGAAAGTGCACATAATTGTGTTACTTTGTAAACATTCACAAAATGTGTGAAAAATGCGTGGTACTCCTGTGGTGTCATTCATTGTTAATGTCACCCCAAATGTGCCAAGCAAGAACTGCGGTTCTGAATGTGTGAGAACATGCGCAGCTCAAAAAGATATGAGCTTCTTTGCCATTTTTGTTACATGTAGGACAGCCCATTGACATGAAAGGGTGTGTAAAGGCCACACTACGCTATAGTGAATGGGGGCACAAAAGCATCAAAACATTTACAAGCACCTTCCATAGCGCTTTTATTTCACCCTTTTTATATACTTGTAAAAGAAGGAGATAAAATGTTGTGGTGTGCCACGGGATATTGTGTGGTATTATATTTACACAAGCCTTAACATAGCCTTCCAAACTTGCTGGAATCACAAAATAAGTTAAAAGGATTAGTAAGAATCATTTGGGGTTAAGAAAATGAATTAATCATCCCAACAAATTCCTATTGTTGAAACCACTGGTATATTTTTCCACAACTTCCGTCTCTGGAAATCTCTGGATTTTTCCACTTGGCCTGTGTCTATAATTTGTTTGGTCTGTTTTTTCCTGTAATTACTGGATGGGTCACATTCTAAAATCTGTAAACACATATCATTCTTCAGCCAATTAAAAAGCCGTGTTGTGGGAAAAAAGGTGTGGTTTTAAAACTATTTTCAGTTTGTGTAATTCGATTATTCAGTATATAAATTTTTTTGTGCACATTTTATTTATATTTGTCCTGACATTTACATGTAAACAAAGTTGTCCAGGAAAATTTAGAGCTGTTAGAACAAATACGCTGCCACAGGTGCTACAGTCAGCTTTTTGTGTTTTTTCTTTTTTTTTTTAATCCATTGTGTTGTTTTACCATGCATTGTGGCTCTTTGCAATATGAAGCTGTATTGCCTTAGTGTGTTGCCATTAAATAAATGTGACACATTATGAAGTTACTACAATGCACCATATCACAAATGTGTCCTTCAACCCTCCAAGAAAACCTTTCCACGTTGCTTTGAAAGTCCTGTGATATTTGCTGCCCATGGCAACCAATTAGTGAATGTCTATCCCCTCTCGGTTGTGTTCAGTGTGTGTGAAAGAACATCTGAGTGAGTCAGTTATTGTGAGGGACTAAAACCTGTGTCTGCCTTTAATTAGGGTAAGCTTGAGGGGCATGACAAAATTAGCAGCTGATTTTGACAAAATCTGTGAAACTGGGTTCACATATATGTCAATTGGATGCGGATTTCCCCTGTATCCAATTCACATGACATGAGAGTGTGCCCGGCTCACAATGGAGCCGTTTCACAAAGCTCCAGGGCAGCCAAGGTCTGCATTTCAAAAGGGTCCTGTGCTTCTTTGGTTCTGATTCAGGTGTGAATTCGGACAAAAATTTGGACCTGAATCGGTGAACAGGGAATGCACTGGACCACCTGCTGTGAACCCAGCCTAAGGCTTCATGTACACGGGATGTTTCTCAACCTCTCCTGAACGCTGGAACATCACAGCTAGTAATCCACATTTAAAAATGTGTGTTTAGCAGCCTCTACAAGCCGCATTCAACCACGTTTGCAGTCAGAAGCATATACTAAAGATAACCTCAGGAGACCCTCCCAAATGATTTAGAAAGCACTTAAAAAAAAATATTTATTAACTATTTCAGCCATTCTGTGAGAGAACAGTGTGAGTAGCAGCTGAGAAAGCAGTGTGCTTGTAGATAGCTGTTATGTTTTGGTTAGTTTGTTAATATGGATCCCATGATGAGCATGTGTGAGGAAATGCTCCTGATGTTGCTTTTGCTGAGGCTCCAAAGACATAGAAAATTGCATGAGAGGACCAGAGTTTGTCGCTACTGGACAGATCCATTGATGGCTCCACGCTTGTCCACAGGATAATTTTCTAATATGTATGTTCAGCTGCGTAATTACCCAGAGAAATCTTTTCATTTTACACGCATGTCAATTGCCACCTTTGACGTTCTCTTGGAAAAGGTTAGACCCCGTTTAGTTTGCATGGACATTAACACGAGGAAAAGCCTGCCACCAGAGGAACGTCTGTTGGTGACACTCAACTTCAGTATCAAGTAATGCATGTTGTTTATTGTACAGCATAATTGGCTGATGAGCGGAATATCACATGGTATTTCAAGCTTGCAGGCAGTGATAATTTAGTTTTTGGTGTGTTTTTAGCATTTTCCAGGCTCAAAAGTAATAAATAGTTTCCCTTTAAAAATTTGTCTAGACCAAAACACGCCTAAACGCAGGTAACCACGTTTGGCGCTTAAAATTACTCTAAACAGCTTCTGAACACATTTTTGTGGGTTCCAAAAAAAGACTCAACTGCCTGGAAACAAACCTGTGTAAGTGTACTACGGTAATAAGATATCATAGAGGAGAGTTCAGGAGCAGTTGAAAAAAAATGCCCAACTGCTCCTAAACATCCCTTTACCAGCAGCAGTGTACATGAGGCCTAATTCTACAGCTAAAATTGATTAATGGAGAAGTGTGAGGTTATGAACAAATGAAAAAACCTCCACACTCGCCTCCATGCTGCGGCATCAATGTGATGCTGCAGCTGTCCCACATAAGCTGAACTGAGTGATCAAATGACTGATGAATGCTAATTTCTCAGTCTGCTCAGGGTAGAGAGCTGTGGCAGTCAGTTACCCTTTCTACTATGTCCCCCTTGTTCTCACTGGAGCACTGAGCTGGGGAAGAGGTAGCGCAGCTCACTCTGGCTCTCATCTGCATACTGAGAGGTAGAGTCAGCTGTCAAAACAGGCAGCTGGTTGGATCCCACTGATATTGTGGGAATCCTTCCAGAGCAGCTCTACCTGGTCATCTGATAGCGAACAATAGCAACTATCAGGTGTCTCTGGGTCACATGAAAATGAAAGCGAGTGCATTCCTGTGACCCACAAGAGAATTACAGCAAAAAAAGCTTTGGTCATACTTCTCTTTTAAGCCATAATCATCTTGCTCATCACTATTGATTTAATCAAAATGTATGTTTTTTTTTCTGTGTTTTGCTAATTTGTAGACCGGTAATGTTGTAATACTGCCAGGTTTTGGTTCCGGTACTGTAGATCTACTCAGCCCTAATCTGTAGCAGCTCATGTCCACATAAGTATGAGTATGTCTGTCATTAAAGAGAACTTCATGCCCTTGTATTGTTTCCCCTCCCCCAGTCCCCTTACCTGGTTTGTTGGTTAATGCTCAGTAATCCTATTTGCATGCCCAGTGAATCCAGCAGCATCCTGTAGTTACCCGTCTTGCTCTCTGATATTATTAGGGGGGTGGCTGTGAGAACTAGAAAGAGACGGGCGGGCTTTATGAAAGCAGTACATGCTGAGCTGAAGCCTTCTAGGATGCATGATGTTGAGTAGCATATTTTTTGAGTCAGTGGGAGGACTAGTGCCCCATCATTGGTGTCGATGGAAGTGATTTTACCCTTTTGATGGTGACAGTTGGAGGAATAGTGCCACATTGTTGGTGTCAACAGCAAGAATGATTCCCCATTGTTGGTGTCAGTGGATGAAATGGTTCCCCAAGGGCCAGATAAAGGGCAGCAAAGAGCCAAAGTTTGGAGACCCCTGATCTAACTGAAAAGGAAACCACACAAGTTGCCCATCTTGACTGTAAGTTATGTACCTTTTGCTGATTTTTCAGTTTTTTTATTTTGGCAGCACTTGACTTGAGGTTTAAAATATTTTCCAAGTCACGCCCTTTGGTAATATTTCCTGTGCGGTTTGCCTACTGGGTAAGAAGGAGGCAGATTGGCCACGTGGCAATAATCTCATATCATTCTTTCACTAGACTAGAGTATACCAACTGGGATGTAACTAGTCTTTAGAAGTTTCTATTTTACCAGCAAGAAAAATAACCCATGCTTTGAACGTGACAATAGTAGACAAGTCTCGTAAAGTCGATCTTTGCTTAAAAATATGTTCAACGTTCAAAATTTTTATTTATCTCAGCATAGACAAACAATAACATGTCTAGAATAGCACATTGATAAAAGCAACACACATATCATAAATACCTAACATAAGGGTATTATTGCAAAATGATAAACAGAAAATAGGAGACCTGAAGGCAATACCAATAAGAAGAACCACCGAAATGCATGGGAGTGTATATGGAGGCCCTTGGTATTGCTACAGAGCTCGTTACACAAAAAAGTTATTTGTAAAGCACTCCTGATCGGTGCAAAATGCCATAAGTCACTGTCAATACTACATTAACAAAGATAAGGTGATGGTTATTAAAGAGGGACAACAAGAGATCCAAAAGGAGAAGAAAGAAGAGAAAAATCTGAAAAAAATTAGAATTTAGGAGACACGAGGAGAACTATTTTTAAAAGAATGTTGGTGTAGAAAGGGAATAGGTCCGGTGCTTGTACCGTACTGGGCGTCATGCATAAGGGTATATAAGCATTTATATACGCAAGGCTCCCAAGTCTGTTCAAACAACTTACCACAAACGTTAATGAACCCTGCAATTTTTTTTTTTTTTTTTTTTTTTTATGAACCATAATCCAAGAGACTTGCTCAAAAAATATATTTTTATTAATTTTGTGTTGATAGGTCACATATGCACCCTACTGCCCAGTGTGCCAGTGCCTGGTCAGCCGAGTCCTCCCATTCTCTTTAAGAGCTATCCCACTGGTTTCATCAGGGCTGATCTGTCTACAGATGAGTACTGAGGCAGGGTGCTGCTCATCCATTTACAACAAGCCTTGTATTTTAGGCGTTCATTCAAGGCTTCCTTTGAGTGGATGAGCTGAAGAGGCATGAAGAACATCATTGATGAAATACAAAGCTTCTTGTGAATAGCTTAGCAGCGCTCAGCCCAACTTGATTTTGTTGTGGCAGCAGACAGGAAGTTCCCATGCAACAGGTAGAACACACAATGTATGCTGTACGTAGCTGATGCTACATTAGGTTTATAAAGTGCTGACGGAGGACACATCTTGAAGGTGGATATCTCTCTCTTGAGACAGGACTTCCACAACTGCGCAAGAGGGTGTCGGAGGCGGAGCGTCATATCGCTCATATGGAGGATGATGTGCCTCCCTTACAAGTAACCACCAAATGGCTGCAACATCAACTTAACTCCGTCCTGCAGGATCAGGATGATATGGAAAACAGACTCCGGAGATGCAATCTGCATTTCGTGGGCCTTCCAGAGCGGCTTGAGGGCTCTGACCCTCCGACTTTCCTGGAGAACCTGCTGGTCAAGACCTTCAGAAAGGAGGCCTTCTCCCACACATTCATGGTGGAGCGCGCACTGCCTGGCTGCAAGGCCCCCCATCTCTTGCACCGTCATCGCTAAGTTCTTAAACTACCGTGACCACGATGTAATCCTACAACTCATCAGGGCAAAGGGTAACATTCCCTATGACAACATACATGTGTCGGTATTCCCAGAATTTTCCACCGAGGTCCAGAGGAGACAGGTGCAATTCAGTGAGGCCAAGCGGCAGCTCCGTGCTCAACATTGGATCTACGCCAAGCTCTTCTGAGCGTGGCTTCATGTAGTGAAGGACGGCAAAGCCCACCTTTTTGATGACCCCGACTCAGTCCACTCCTGGATGGAGCACCGAGACATGGCTGCCCAGCCCCTGCTTGAGTTTCCCTGCTCTGGTTTTCCCTTCACTGGTCATCATTGAACGCTTGCTTTGCAGGTTCTTCACTTTTTTTCTACACCGCCGCAGCTGTGGCCTTGTTTCTCCTCTGTATCGTGAGTTGGGCAGTGCCTATTGTTTCCTCTGTTCCCGGATCCCTGGTGACCATTTCTTGGGTTGGGAGATCATCCACCCCCCTTTTTTTCTGTGTCCCTCAAAAATCTTTAATACTGCTACCTCTAACGAACCTCACCCACCTCAAGTAGGAGGCATATCACCCCTACACCCTTGTGTGCTTTTCAATGTTTGAATGCCCCCTGAACTAGTCG
This sequence comes from Lithobates pipiens, assembly GCF_037356315.1. Lineage (NCBI taxonomy): Eukaryota > Metazoa > Chordata > Amphibia > Anura > Ranidae > Lithobates > Lithobates pipiens. The sequence continues at coordinate 574,120,721 of NW_027507748.1, forward strand.
GTTTGCATGTTTCTCTTTGAATTCTAAACATGACACTTCAAGGTTCGCTTCCCTGGTCAGTGCCTGTCCCCTGTCCCCAGTATGTGGTTGGATGTGTTGCGCTGGTCCAGTGCTGTTAAATTCTCTATATTCATATTTTTCTTTTTCTTTTTCCCCTCTTTTTTTTTTTCTATCTTGAAGGTACCATTGACATGTTTGCAGAACATTGCTACCTGGATGTATACTGTGTTCCTTGTCTCAGATCCCCTGATACTCAACCCCATTGTATTTGCTTGTGCCTTTCATACCTAAATGTACTTTAGTGGTACCATCATTAGCCTGTACATTTTATATAGTAAGCTGTTCATTTATATTTTATGTGGTATATTATTGGGTTTCCTGTTCCCTGTTGGTCCAACTGCAAACCAGTGTACCTCTGAAATCCCCATGGCTACTTTAAAACTATTGCCCTGGAATGTCAGGGGCCTACGGACAAAGGCTAAATGAGTGGCAATCCTAACCCTTCCTAACTCTTTACAGGCAGACGTCTTAGCACTAGTAGAAACTCGCGTTTACAGGCTAGATGCAAATGGCGCTCAAAAAGCCCTGGTTGGCTGGCTGTATCGGGCCCCATATACCTCTAACTCCCGTTTTGTTACTATCCTAATTGCCAAGACGGTTCAATTTCAGCTCCACTCCCTGCAGTCGGACCCTCTGGCCAGTTTTTATTTTTACATACTACTATTTATGGTCTAAAACTTCTCCTTATGGCATTCTATATTCCCTTTCCCCTCCTTTCCAGTTTGCAGGCTTACAGGGCGGGGTAGCCTTTATAGCTCCGTATCCCCTGGTGGCTGCGGTCTGGCTGGGGGATTTTAATGCAATAATTAATCCCGCCCTTGATAAACTGTGCTCCAATGTCTCTGACAATACCCAACCTTCCATCACTAGATTTGGGAGGTTTCTTTCGGAGTTCCCCCTAACAAACAGACTGGCGGTACAGATACCCCACCTCTGTTAAATACTCTTCCTATACCCCGGCACACGCCAGCTTATGGTGTGCTTTCTGATCATACACACACTACGGGTACTGGCTCACCCTGCTGTCCTCATATGGAGGCTGAACCCCTTCTGCCTCTCTACCCTCACAGGTTTGGAGGATATTCAGAGAGAATGGGTTTGTGGGGACAGGGTGGGAAGCTTTTATGATACATGCCTATATGATTTTGTCAACCCGTATCAACAGACACAAGGCTTCCTCTAAATTTATTCTCCAGCAAGCGGAGGAGCATCAGAGTTCATTGGAGCAGATTTTCCAAAATTACCCCTCAGCTGATAACACTTCCCTTGTGCGAATGCAGACTAGACTCACCGACCAGCTTAATTTTGAGAAGGCCAAACAGCAAATCTTTTTCAGTAAACAGCATACATTTGAGCTTGTTGAAAAGGACGGTAAACTGCTAGCTTATAAGTCCCACCTTTATTACAAACCACCTATTGTGGTCACACTTAAAACAAATTTGGTGAAACAAATTTCTGACCCAGATCTAGTGGCTAAAGAGTTTAGAACTTCCTACCATTTCACACAGGGGGGCGGGATCTGGTGGTCCCCTTCTTAAAGGGGGCTTCCAGATTTTGATAAGCTCCCTACCCGCAGACCCCCACAACCACCGGGCAAGGGTTGTGGGGATGAGGCCCTTGGCCTCCTCAACATGGGGACAAGGTGCTTTGGGGGGCTACCCCAAAGCACCCTCTCCATGTTGAGGGCATGTGGCCTGGTGCGGTTCAGGAGGGGGTGCTCTCTCGTCCCCCCCTCTTTTCCACCAGGTTGCATGCTCGGATAAGTGTCTGGTGTGGATTTTTGGGGGGACCACCACTCCTTTTTTTTTGTTTAAATTTTGGCACGGGGTTCCCCTTAATATTCATCAGACCAAAAGGGCCTGGTAATGGACTGGGGAAATCCCATGCCGTTTTTTCAATGACTTTTATCTGTATTGCCGAGACTGACAATTCATTATAGCCACGAGTACTTTTAAATTACTTTTTTCCTTTTAGAAATGTCATTTTGTGCAGGGACTGTTCTATGCTACTTTACAGGCATACTATAGACACCCCCCAGGTACGAAATTGAAAGGAATATTTCATGTTTCAGTTTAAGCATTATTAAAATCACTGCTCCCAAAAAAAATGGCAGTTTTTAAAACTTTTTTGCATTAATACATGTTTCCTGGGGCAGGACCCGGGTCCCCAAACACTTTTTATGACAATAATTTGCATATAAGCCTTTAAAATGGTCACTTTTGATTTTTCATGTTAATGTTCCATAGACTTTAACGGTATTCCGGCAACTTTAGAATTTGCCCCGAACACCGCATATTGTTTGGTGTTCTGCAGAACATCCGAACAACCAAAATTCGACCCGAACTTATGCTTGGGCCAAACCGTTCGCCCATGCCTAGTCTTCTCCATAGCTGACAGGACAGGCTATGCGGCTGCTGATTGGTCAGCGCCATCCACGTGACGACGCTGACCTGTGTAAGTTCACCTTACGGAGTTTTCTGTAAAGGTAAATTTACCCTTTAACCAGTTACTGACCGCCGGCCGTCAAATGACAATAATGACAAAAAAAAAAAAAATCTTATTTTTCAAAGAATTGTGGGAAAAAATGACTTAAAAAAACTCACCATGCTACTTACTTAATACTTTGGAATGTCTACTTTCTAAAAAGGGGTAATTTGGGGGGTATTTGTACTTTTCTGACTTGTTAGTGTCTCATGAAATGAGATACAGCTGATGTACTGAAGGCCTGATCAGATGTGATCAATTTTCAGTGATTGGCACCATAGTTGTAGACTCTTTCACAAAGACCAAATAATATACACTAATGTGGGTTATTTTTACCAAACCTATGTAACAGTATAAATTTTGGTCAAAATTTATGAATAAAAATTACCAATTAGCAAAATTTTATGACAAACAAAGAAAAAGGCATTTTTTTCACAAAATGTTCATTTTTTTTATTTTTTATATATAACACAAAAAAAAATCACTAGTGATTAAAGAGGAAGTAAAGCCAATATAAAAAAAAAACAAACAGACCCTGTAAGGCAAAGGCAAAATGAGCTAGTATGCATAGCATACTAGCTCATTATGAATAACTTACCTGAGAACGAAGCCCCCGAATCGGTCTTTCGTCTTCATCTTCGCCGCTGCCATGTATCGCGGAGTGACTTCCGGGTCTCGCTGCTCCGCAATGTGATTCGCCGGAGCCACGATGACGTCACTCCCGCACATGCACACGGGAGCCGACATGAGCGGCATATCACAGTGATCTGCGGCCTGCTCAGTGCGCCTGTGCACCGCTGTCTGCGGCGCAGGCGCCGTAGACAGCGGTGCCTGTATTTTGTTAAATATCTCCTAAACCGTATAGGTTTAGGAGATATTTCTTGGACCTACAGGTAAGCCTGTATGTCAAAGTGGTTTGTAAGGGTTTACAACCACTTTAAATACCACTAAAAGAAAGCTCTATTTGTGTGGAAAAAAGGACACAAGTTTCATATGGGTACAGTGTTGCATGACTGAGTAATTGTCATTCAAACTGTGAGAGCACTGAAAGCTGAAAATTGGTCTGGTCAGGAAGTGCCCTGTATTGAGGTGGTTAAGTTACAGCTCACCAATTCTTAGCCCCTGTACACACGTACATTCTGCCAACCAAATCCATTGGATTTTGTCCGACGGATTGTGTCCAAAACTGTTGCATACACACGGTTGGACCAAGTTGTCGGAAAATCCGATCATTCAGAACGTGATGACGTTATTTCGTTATGACAGGACTACGTTCAGGCTAGTAGCCAATAGCTTTGGTGTAGGAATTTGATCTGAGCATGCGTGGCACTTTGTCCGATCGGAATTCTCTACACATGATCGGAGTATGTCCGATCGGACCAGTTTGTTGGAAAATATTTCCAACAAGTTGGAAAATTGGGTCCAACGGATATTCCGACGGAATCAGTCCAATGCATACCACACACAGTCAGATTATCCGACAACACGATCCGATAGGACACATTCCGACGGATTCTCCGACCATGTGTACAAGGGCTTAGATGTGGTGGCTGCATATGTTTTCTTTTTTGTAGGCTTTTTATTTTTTCTATATTTTCACCTGGTGATCCGGTCAGTAAGTCTGTCTGGACAACTTGGTATGTTGAAGTAAGTTGAAAAATAACAGAGGGTTGAGATAAACTACACAGACATAAGTTCTTACAATGGATGGCTTTTGATCATTTATGTTAAACCTTTATCCCGAGAGGAAAAAATATGGGATGTACTTTATTGTAATTTTCTTTTATTATGCTCAAGCTACCTTTAAAACATTTCAAACGTTCATTTCTTTACGATCTTGTCAATGTACTTGTTCCTTTTGCTTGTAGTGCACCCTGCATTGACTGTTGTACCTATCCTTGTACAATAAAACCTTAAGTTCATCTTACAAAGTTACAACTCACCAATTCTTAGATGTGGTGTCTGCATATGTTTTCTATTCTTTTTCTTTTTTTTATAAAAAAAAAAAAAAAACGTTTGCTGTAACTACTTATAAAGTGGTAGCTGGAATTCAGCTTCAATTAGATAATCAAGTCCATCTAAATCTGCTATTACATCTAACACTACCCTCTCCCCAGACTGACAATGTTACTGTCCGTAGATGTCTACTTTACTACTTCATCTAGAATGCAGACACCATAAGACATAAAGTGTTAGTGGCCATAAGGAGAAATATAAAGAAAAAAAAGTAACATCTAAGGATTGGTAAGCTGCAGTTTATTATTTATTTTTTTCGGTTTAAAGTGATGGTAAACTGCAGCATTTAAAAAAATAAAAATAAAATCCTCTGCAAGGGGGGTGACATAATGTGCTATTGTGAACTACTTACCTTATAACGAAGCCCTCCAGCAATATGTGCAGGGGCCCTCAGCTCTGGCACAGAGATATAAAAGTCTGCCACAGTATGTTGGACCTTCCGAGTGCAATGTGTCGGTGATGTCTCCAGCTGCATCCAGTGAACATCCCCTGAACCAGGGGTGCCCAACCTTTTGAAGAGCGAGGGCCACTTAAGCAAATTGGTAACCAGTTGCGGGCCACAATGAGCAAAGCGAGTGGATGGCATGTCTGTGTGCACGCTGCATTTGGAGAACGGACACGGACACAGCCCACGATACTTTTTAGCAGATCGTATTGGAGGTAGAGCACAAGCCGGTTTATGTCTGCCACTACTTAGAGGTGAATGGAGGGTCCAGTTGTTTGGAATGTCAGACTGACCGTGTGAAAAGGGTCCAAAGCTGCTTTCACACTGATGCGCTGCGGTTATATCCGCACCACATGTGCAACGCAGTGTACCTTTGGCTTTCCTGCAGTTTGCAATAGACTTCTATTATATTCTGTAGGTTTGGTGCACTTTCAGAAAGCTCACCAAACTCGCAGGTAATAATAGAAGTCTGAGGCTTAGTGCAGGTAAATTGCTCTGCACCTGTGGATCAGTTTTAAAGCAGCCCAGTAACCACTGCAGAAAAGGTATGCCAATTAATACACACTGTGATTTTAGTAATAAACTGACCTTTAATAACAGTATTCTTTCTATTCTATCCCAGAGCAGGAGGTCACGGGCCACATCAGAGAGCTCAGCGGGCCACTGGTTGGGCACCCTTGCCCTAAACAGTGCAAGTATATGGGATATTCACTGTACCTACAGGTAAACTTACCTTTAAGTACAAGTTTAAAAAAAATTACTTTAATATGGCTTTATGAATGCCGTGGAAAGATCTAGATGATGTTAGATATCCCCCAGCCAGGTCTGACTCTATCTGACCAAGTTGGCTCAAATTTAAAGTGAAGGTAGACTTGGAGGTAGGCTTTAATCTTGGAAAATAATAGTGAGTGTCTTTTTTAAATACATTCTCTCTATTTTATCTCTTAAGTAATGTATTGCATCTGTCTGTTTCAGTAATGGATTACATGGCAGCTGGCACATCAATCCCTGATCCTGACATGGAGTTTGACAAGAATGTACCCCGAATATGTGGTGTCTGTGGAGACAAAGCAACTGGATTTCACTTTAATGCAATGACATGCGAAGGCTGCAAAGGCTTCTTCAGGTGGGTTTTGGATTCCTGACTTTTCTTAGAATGACTATAATGGCTCAAACCGTTTGTAGTTATAATGCAAGGAATTAGAATAGCATTTCTTTTAAAGATGTATTTGCTTATTAAAAGCATCTATTTCTATTAGTTGTGTTTTAAAGCATCATCTTACATAAATGGGGGTTTAGTTGATTGGAAGGGGCAAAAATTATTAGCTGGCGTTGTTGCTTTTAGATTTATTTTCACTTAAATCAAATTTCTTTATCGTACATCACAGGACACAGAGCAGCCATAGTAATTACTATGTGGGTTATACACAGGGGCGGACTGATCATTCGGATATTCGGGCACTGCCCGAGGTCCCCATGCCACTAAGGGGCCCCATCAGGGTTGCCAGCCTCAATAAAACCAGGGACAGTATGTAAAAATCTGTGTTGTTTTTTTTTTTTAAATCCCAAGATTATAGCTGCCCCGCCTCTCCAGTACCTTTTCGGTGTGTGTATGTGTATTCTGTGTTTGTATACTGTGTGTCTGTGTGTGTATACTGTATGTGTGTGTATGTATACTGTGTGGCCCCATAATCGATTGCCCAGGGGCCCCATAATCTTCTCTTAATGCCCGGTGGCCCCATAATCTCCTATTGCCCAGGGGCCCAATGAGTTGTCAGTCCGCCCCTGGTTATACGCCACCTATAGGTGAATGGACACTGGCATATCAAACAGGAAGTCCTGCCCTATATAACCCCTCCTACACAGGAAGTAACTTTTTTTTGCTAGTGTCTGTAAGGTGGTGGTCACTGATGTGATACATGTGCTCTTGGAGCATACTTGGAGGTCTGGATGGTTCTATTAAGAATCATGGACTTCAATCAGATCCATTAAAAAAAAAGCTGTCAGCCAAAATGGATGGTACCTGAGCCTTATTGGATAGGAGAGGAGTTTCTTTTGAGGTTTGCCTGTAATGCAGCCTTACAGCGCTGGACCCTGCGTAATTTAACCCTGTGCAGGGTTTGTTCTGACCAAAGGTGCTTTCCTGCAGGGTGGTATACAAGTCAAAGGGAGTGGACCCCAAATTAAGGGGAACCCAGCCCCTGAAGGTCTTTTAGGACAAAGCCCGCTGTGATGGGTAAAGGTTGGACTCCTGTTATGTTCAGGAATGGTAAGTCTGCATTTTTTGCAGTTTCTCTTTTTTGAAAAAAAGGAAAAAAATAGATTTGTTTGGTCTTCTCTCAGTGGCCACTGGGGGCAGTGTGCAATTTAATAATGCTCTGTGTACTTCTTAGGAGAGTGGTCTGCTGTTTCTCCTCCAGCCGCTAGAGGGCGCATGCTCACTCAGTATGGCGTATTTCTATATAGGCAGGAAGTAGAGGGGCGGCCATGTTTACCATGTGGACGGCAGGTTATCTTGAGACATAAAAGCAGCCCATGGATACTAATGAAGTGTGAGTTTTTACTATGGGCGAAATGTGTGGCAAGACAAGTCATGACTATCTACTGTATACTTTTTGGTTGCAGTAGCTTACTTTTATGCTGCTCTGAAGCAGAAAAAAAGGCTGCATGGGATGCATATGTGCTTGGTTAATCCTGCAAAAATAATATGGGGCCAAGTGCAGTTAGGCAAGTGCAGCATTCTATACAGGCTTGCAAACTTGTTGCTTACCCTCCCTGGCGGTATGATTAGTTCTGGTTTTAGGTGCTGAAAGCGGTACAATTATTTTGCATGGAAATTTGGCGTTTTATATTGTAGTCCTGTAATTTTTAGGAATAACTCTCTTAAATCTGTTCAAACCAGAGTCTAGCAGACATCCCGGGTATGATAAAGTTTATAATATAATAAATAATAATAAAAATTCAATAATGTAATTAAATCCTAAAATACTGAAAAAGGGACACTTTCTGGTTGCTATGGACAATCTCCAAATTCCAGCTATAAAAAACAGTATTTATAATATAAAAGTGCATGCAGGGCACTGGACAGACCACTAGGGACAAAGGGGGTGTGTATTTTTTTTATACAGTACTGTAATCTGTAAGATTACAGTACTGTGTGTGTTTTGTGTACTTGTACTTTTTTGAATTTGGCGCCGATCTCTGCTCCCGTGCGCCGTATCGTCGCAGGGAATGGAGCTCGGCGGCATTCGGGCACTGTGAATCGAGCAGAGGACAGCTCAATCACACAGCGCGGAGGACATCGCTGGATCCAGGGGACAAGGTAAGTAACTTCTCTGTGTCCTCCATGTATCCAGCGATGTGATCCTGAGTCTGGCTCGGGGTTACCGCTTGTGGAACTAAAATCCCAACCCGAGCCAGACTCGAGATCACTGCTAGGGAGGTTAACTGCATGTTTGAATAAACACATGTTTTGCATAGATGTTGCATAGATACATGTAGCTTAAGCACATATTTGAAAGAACATGGGCATTGGTGCACTTTAAGGAGTTGTCTCCAGGATAGTATGCATTTGGTCTGCACAAGCTTAGTTTTAGGCTGTTTGAAGCAGCATAGAGGCTGCATTAGATGCTTTTGTACTTGGCTAATCCTCCAAAACTAGAGCAGGTGCAGCATATTGTACATGTTCCATATTGCTTACTTGCATAGGCACATGTTGCATAGACACATGCATGCTTGCATAGGCACGTTGTGTAGACACAGGTTTTCATAGGCACGTGTTTGCATAGACGTGTGTACATAAATGTGTATGCATGTTGCATAGTTATACATGTTTGCATGGATGCATGTTTGTGTAAATGCATGTTGGCATAGGTACATGTTTGCGTAAACGCATGTATACATGGACACGTTTGCATAACCGCATAGATGCATATTGCGTAAACGCATTTTGCAAAAATGGATGTTTGCATAGATACATGTTGTCGGCACGTTCTGTAAACGCATGTTTGCATAAACACGTTGCATAGACACATGTTTGCATAGATAATACAGTGCCTTGTGAAAGTATTCGGCCCCCTTGAACTTTTCAACCTTTTGCCACATTTCAGGCTTCAAACATAAAGATATAAAATTTAAATTTTTTGTGAAGAATCACCAACAAGTGGGACACAATTGTGAAGTGGAACGAAATCTATTGGATAATTTAAACTTTTTTAGCAAATAAAAAACTGAAAAGTGGTGCGTGCAAAATTATTCAGCCCCTTTTCTTTCAGTGCAGCAAACTCACTCCAGAAGTTCAGCGAGGATCTCTGAATGATCCAATGTTGTCCTAAATGACTGATGGTGATAAATAGAATCCACCTGTGTGTAATCGAGTCTCTGTATAAATGCACCTACTCTGTGATAGTCTCTGGGTTCTGTTGAAAGCGCAGAGAGCATCATGAAGACCAAGGAACACACCAGGCAGGTCCGTAATACTGTTGTGGAGAAGTTTAAAGCCGGATTTGGATACAAAAAGATTTCCCAAGCTTTAAACATCCCAAGGAGCACTGTGCAAGCGATCATTTTGAAATGGAAGGAGTATCAGACCACTGCAAATCTACCAAGACCTGGCCGTCCCTCTAAACTTTCAGCTCAGACAAGGAGAAGACTGATCAGAGATGCAGCCAAGAGGCCCATGATCACTCTGGATGAACTGCAGAGAACTACAGCTGAGGTGGGAGAGTCTGTCCATAGGACAACAATCAGTCGTACACTGCACAAATCTGGCCTTTATGGAAGAGTGGCAAGAAGAAAGCCATTTCTCAAAGATATCCATAAAAAGTCTCGTGTAAAGTTTGGCACAAGCCACCTGGGAGACACACCAAACATGTGGAAGAAGGTGCTCTGGTCAGATGAAACCAAAATCGAACTTTTTGCCCACAATGCAAAACGATATGTTTGGCGTAAAAGCAACACAGCTCATCACCCTCAACACACCATCCCCACTGTCAAACATGGTGGTGGCAGCATCATGGTTTGGGCCTGCTTTTCTTCAGCAGGGACAGGGAAGATGGTTAAAATTGAGGGGAAGATGAATGCAGCCAAATACAGGACCATTCTGGATGAAAACCTGTTGGAGTCTGCAAAAGACCTGAAACTGGGATGGAGATTTATCTTCCAACAAGACAATGATCCCAAACATACAGCAAAATCTACAAAGGAATGGTTCACAAATAAATGTATCCAGGTGTTAGAATGGCCAAGTCAAAGTCCAGACCTGAATCCCTCGAGAATCTGTGGAAAGAGCTGAAAACTGCTGTTCACAAACGCTCTCCATCCAACCTCACTGAGCTCGAGCTGTTTTGCAAGGAAGAATGGGCAAGAATTTCAGTCTCTCGATGTGCAAAACTGATAAGAGACATACCCCAAGCGACTTGCAGCTGTAATCGCAGCAAAAGGTGGCCCTACAAAGTATAAACGCAATGGGGCCGAATAATTTTGCACGCCCCACTTTTCATTTTTTTATTAGTTAACCACTTTCAGACCGGACCATTTTGCTGGTCAATGACCAGAGGTCTTTTTACAATTTGGCACTGCGCTGCTTTAACTGGTAATTGCGCGGTCATGCAATGTTGTACCCAAACAAAATTTGCATCCTTTTTTTCCCACAAATAGAGCTTTCTTTTAAAGGTATTTGACTGACTCTGCGATTTTTATTTTTTGCGATATAAACGTAAAAAGACCGCAAATTTTGAAAAAAAAAAGATATTTTCTACTTTTTGTTATTAGAAAAATCCAATAAACTCAATTTTAGTCATACATTTAGGCCAAAATGTATTCAGCCACATGTCTTTGGTAAAAAAAAAGTCAATAACTGTATATTTATTGGTTTGCGCAAAAGTTATCACATCTACAAACTAAGGTACGTTTTCTGGAATTTACGCAGCTTTTAGTTTATGACTGCCTATCTCATTTCTTGAGGTGCTAAAATGGCAGGGCAGTACAAAACCCCCCCAAATGACCTCAAGTAGATACCCTAAGGAAATTGATAAGAGGCATGTTGAGCCCATTGAATATTTTTTTTTTACACAAAGTTGTCACTAAATGATATATTGCTCACACATGCCATGGTTATATGTGGAATTGTACCCCAAAATACATTCTGCTGCTTCTCCTGAGTACGGGGATACCACATGTGGTCGACTTTTTGGAAGCCTAGTCGCGTACGCGGCCCCGAAAGCCAAGCACCGCCTTCAGGATTTCTAAGGGCATACATTTGTAATTTCACTCCTCACTACCTATCACAGTTTTGAAGGCCATAAAATGCCAAGATGGCACAAAACCCCCACAAATGACCCCATTTTAGAAAGTAGACACCCCAAGCTATTTGCTGAGAGGCATGTTGAGTCCATGGAATATTTTATATTTGGCACAAGTTGCGGGAAAATTACAAACTTTTATTTTTTATTTTTTCACAAAGTTGTCACTAAATGATATATTGCTCACACATGCTATGGGCATATGTGAAATGACACCCCAAAATAAGTTCTGCTGCTTCTCCTGAGTACGGGGATACCACATATGTGGGACTTTTTGGGAGCCTAGCCGCGTACGGGGCCCCGAAAACCAAGCACCGCCTTCAGGCTTTCTAAGGGCGTAAATTTTTGACTTCACTCCTCACTACCTATTACAGTTTTGAAGGCCATAAAATGCCAAGATGGCACAAAACCCCCACAAATGACCCCATTTTAGAAAGTAGACACCCCAAGCTATTTGCTGAGAGGCATGTTGAGTCCATGGAATATTTTATATTTGGCACAAGTTGCGGGAAAATTACAAACTTTTATTTATTTTTTATTTTTTTCACAAAGTTGTCACTAAATGATATATTGCTCACACATGCTATGGGCATATGTGAAATGACACCCCAAAATAAGTTCTGCTGCTTCTCCTGAGTACGGGGATACCACATATGTGGGACTTTTTGGGAGCCTAGCCGCGTACGGGGCCCCGAAAACCAAGCACCGCCTCCTCACTACCTATTACAGTTTTGAAGGCCATAAAATGCCAAGATGGCACAAACCCCCCCCAAATGACCCCATTTTGGAAAGTAGACACCCCTAAATTTAGGGGTACACTAGTGAGACTCACAGGTAAAAAAGCACCTAGGCTGTCAGCGACTGTATCAAAACGCTACAAGAAAAACTGTTAGCGATCGCAGGGATCAGGCCTGACTCTGCAAACGCTGCAGTTATGTGTGTTGTGTTTTGTAAGTGACAGTGATCGATCGATACTGAACTTGGGTGGGCTGGTCTGGGCTTGGCGGAGGGGCTAAACGCAGGTGCTAGCAGGTATCTGGGCTGATCCCGCTAACAATGCGTTTTGGGAAACCTAAACTGCTGGCGACGCTAATAAAGATCTGATCAGATACTATATTACTAAGGGAGGTGTATGCTTTGTGCGTGGGTGTTAGCGGTACTGGCACTAACCTGACGCTGCCTGGGGCGACGCAGACCTTATCTGACCCTCAAACTTATATCACCCGCCGGGTGATCAGGGGGTTAAACCTTTATTAGGTAATAAATGGCGGGTGCCCTGAAACTATAAAAAAATAACTAACCAACCAGCGTCACCTGTAACAGTTATATGGTGATCACTGGTAAAAGGGTTAACTAGGGGGCAATCAGGGGGCTTTATGCGGTAGTATATGGGGGTCCCTGGCGCTATAAAAAGCTGCAGCGAACCTAAATACCTACCTGCCTAACTAACGTCACCTGTGACACTAATACAGCGATCAGAAAAATGATTGCTTATTAGGCTGGGTTCACACTGGAGCGATGCGGGAACGCCACGAATCCGCGGCGGGTTCCCGCATCGCATGCCTCCCGGCGGCAGTTCACACTGCCCTATGCGAACTGCTGGGAGTGTCAGTGAAATGTTAATGACACCCCCAGATCAGTTCGCATATCGCAGTGCGATCTGCAAACTCGGATCGCATGGTGTGAACACCCATGCGATCCGATTCTGCTGCGGACCAAAAAAAAGGGTCCCGTGCGAGTTTGCGGTGGGTGCGACGCGAATTCAGCCATACTATCTGTATGGCTGAACTCGAATCGCACAGAGATCGGATGTGATTTGCACTGCAGTGCGGTGCGAATCACATCCGTTCTCATAAACCGCTGCAATGTGAACCCAGCCTTAGTGACACTGGCGACGGGGGGTGATCACGGGGTTAAACCTTTATTGGGGGGGTTAGGGGGGTACCTTAGAACTAAAGGGGGCTAACCCTAACTGCCCTAACAGTTATTACAGTCACAAATGACACCCGCCGGGTGATCAGGGGGTTAAACCTTTATTAGGTAATAAATGGCGGGTGCCCTGAAACTATAAAAAAATAACTAACCAACCAGCGTCACCTGTAACAGTTATATGGTGATCACTGGTGAAAGAGTTAACTAGGGGGCAATCAGGGGGCTTTATGCGGTAGTATATGGGGGTCCCTGGCGCTATAAAAAGCTGCGGCGAACCTAAATACCTACCTTATAGAAGTTGAGGAAACCGCGCTAATCAACCCTGGGTGTTGGATAGACAAAACCAGGCGGTGGGCTCAAAAGAAAGTATATATATATATGTATATTTATAGGTTGCAGCCCCCCCACAAAAAGAAAATCCCCAATTAGGGTTTCTCCAACAATAAATACAACTTAACGACCGGGGTAACTGGCGCTACCTATTTAACACGGAAGAATATTAATTCTCAATACTAAAAAGAATGTAAGGCCTGTAAGGCCGTTCAACACTGTTGAAAGCTTTGCAAGTGTCTAGTGACACAATAACATGCGTAGGTGAACCGTTATGTTACATAGTAGGTGAGGTTGAAAAAAGACACAAGTCCTTCAAGTCCAACCTATGTGTGATTACATGTCAGTATTACATTGTATATCCCTGTATGTTGCGGGCCTTCAGGTGCTTATCTAATAGTTTTTTTAAACTACCGATGCTTCCCGCTGAGACCACCGCCTGTGGAAGGTAATTCCACATCCTTGCTGCTCTTATAGTTAATAACCCTCTACGTAGTTTAAGGTTAAACCTATTTTCTTCTAATTTTAATGAGTGTTTGTAACGTGTCTTGTTAAACGCCCTTCTGCAAAAAAGTTTTATCCCAATTGTGGGGTCACTAGTACGGTACATATAAATTGAAATCGTATCCCCTCTCAATCGTCTCTTCTCCAGACGGAATAAGTTCAGTGCTCGCAACCTTGCCTCATAACTAATATTTTCCAGACCCTTTATTAGCATAGTCGCCCTTCTTTGTACTCACTCCATTTGTGGTAAATCCCTCCTAAGGACTGGTGCCCAGAACTGGACAGCATACTCTAGGTACAAGGTACCATGGGATATGTAGTCCTTAGAAATGTAAACCCCAGAGGAGAAACTGCTATTTCCAGAGGAAAAACTGCAATTTCCACAGGAAATCCAGGAAGTTGTGGAAAGAGATGGACAGACAGGCAGCACACACAATGAGGAAGGAGATTTTTCAAGTAAGCTTATATTGGATTGTAAAGTATAATTGTTTGTTTTTGTTATTACAATGCTGATCTTATAAAATGAATGTGTGTGCTGTGACCATAGATCTCCTATAATGGGATCTTTGAATAAAGCAGGGCAAATTCGCTAACCCATAGCCAACCAGAATTTATCTGCTATAGTTTGATGAAGAAAACATAAATTCCGATTTGAATTCTGATTAATTGTGGTGGATTACTGCACTTAGCTTTTTGAATACAGCAAGTAAAAGTGTATATTGCAGACAAGCAAGCTAAGAGACCCATGTGGCGCCTAAGCCAGTGGCTATACCTCGCATGTGTTCTGAGTATTGGTTGTGTGTTTATCAAGGTATTACTATCACATGCCTATTTATACAGAACTGTCTTGTTTCCATGCCAGTTACGGAAACCTGGCACCTAAACAGTAACTATAAATCGCTGGAAGTCTTTATCAGGTACAGCCACAACCTAATGATTATAGTGCTTAATTGTTAACTGACTTTTAGTTATAATGCATTTCCACATTAAACTAATAGCTATGGAAAAGACACACTTGGGCTGCGCCCTCCTTTCTGCTTCTGTGCAACCTGCATAGTAAGTACTGTTTACCTGGAAATGCTGGGTGGATACACGTTTCATCCAAAAGGTTGTTTCTAAGGGACATCTGTTATTTATAGAAACTTTAGTCTCGGCTTGAATTTGTTTATTGCAAATGTCTGTGCAGTTTTTGTACAAACAATAAAGGATGGTTTGGTGAAAACACTTTTTTTATGAGGGTGCAGGTATGTAGTGTCAAGGTCAATAAGTTGTTGAAAAAAATTAATTGATAATTGCTTACAACGTGATACAGAATTGCGCTAAGTTTTTATTTATGGTGTATTGTCATGTGCTTTGTTCAAGTTGTTTTTCAGAAGCCGTTTGGTTCCCCCCTTCAATTAACAATGTTCTGTCCTAAAATAGTTTAGACAGTTTTTGGTTTCTTTTCAATAAGAGAATATGGAGTTAATTTACCAAGACTGGAGAGTGAAAAAGCTGGTGCGGCTGTGCATGGTAGCCAATTCACTTGTAACTTCAGCTATTTCTATTAATGTTTGACAATAAAACCTAGAAACTGATTGGTCTCTATTGAGAGCTGAACCCGATTTTGCATTGTTCAGTTTTATTAAATCCAACCCAACGTGTGTCTTCTATAATATGGCAGCAGTCTGATTGTTTTCTATGACCTTTAAACAATATCTTTTGACTTATCAGTAGTGTCTAGCAGGCTCTTGGGATTTGGGAGTTCTTTTAGTCTAACACAGGGGTGTCCAAACTTTCTAAATGAAGGGCCAGTTTACTGTCCTTCAGACTTGAGGGGGCCTGGACTGTGGCCATTGGGAGTAAAAAAAAGCTCTCTGTGTCAGTGGGGATAAACAATACCCCATCCTTGGTGTCAATAGGAGGAACAGTGCCTCATTGTTTGTGTCGGTGAGAGGAATTGTGCCCCATCATTGGTGTCACTGGATGGAATTGTGCCTCATTTGGAGGAATTGTGCCCCATCATTGGCATCATTGGGAGGAATTGGGCCCCGTTGTTGGTGTCATTTGGAGGAATTCTGCCTCTTCAGTGGTATCGGCTGGGGGAATTATGTCCCTTTGTTGGTATCAGTGGATGAAAATGGTGCCCAAGGGCCGGATAAAGGCAAGCAAAGGGCCGCAGTTTTCAAATGCAGAATAACTCAATTGATGACCTCATCTTCCCTACAGTATATATGGCTTTAATTTACAGACATTTTAGACTTTCCCTGAAAAGAGTGTTAACTAGAATTTTCCATACCCTTGAAGGGTTAGAGGGTATAGGGGTTATTATATTTTTTTTATTTGTTGTCATGTCTGGAAAGGCCATTAGTGATTAGTAGAATATTTTATATCTTACCATATTTTACTGTAATAGAATAATTATGCTTTAGATAAGTATTAGCATGACACATAGGAGGAAATTTGCCAAAACAGGAGCACTCAGAATCTGGTGCAACTGTGCATGGTAGCCAATCAGCTTCTTTTTTCAGCTTGTTCATTTAAGCTTTGATGATAAAACCTGGAAGCGGATTGGTTTCTATGCAGAGCTGCACCAGATTTTGCATGCTCCAGTTTTTGTAAATCTCCCCCATAGTCACTATGCCCTGTGAATAGGTACTGCCATATCGTAGAATTCCCAGAGCTTGCCATCTGAACTACAGAGGAGCTGAGTGGAGGAGTTTCGGGAGGTGGGGCCAGTACAGGAATTACTGCTTGCAAGCAGCAAGGTACCATGGGACATGTAGTCTCAAAATTGAAACTAAACAGCTGAGAAAAATCTCCAGGGGATCCAGGAAGTTGTGGAAAGAGATGGCCAGCAGATGCGCAGAACTCACAACATGAAAGAAGATTTTTCACATAGGATTATATTGGATTGTCAAAAATAATTATTGTTTGTGTTGCTATTACCATTTTGATGTTATAAAATGAAAGTGTATGCTGTGACTATAGCAGGGCTTGACAAACCCCCGGGTGCCAGGTCGCATTTGCAACTACAATTTGGGTCCTGGCGCTTGGGGAGACACAGCTGGGGTGTCCTGTCTCAGTGTGGACCCCGACCCGCCGTGCGATCGCATCGGGCCACGCAGGCCAGTAATTGAGGCCGCGGCTTTGCGGCCTTCTGAAGTCCTTCTGTAATCTGCCGCCATCTTGTGGTGGATGTTGATATTAAAGCACATCCAATGCTAATGGAGCTTCAAAGCCCTGCCTGTTTTCACTGTCCAACCATCTGCTTCCCAAAGTGGAGAAGAGAAGTGATTGCGGGCATCATCTGGCGCCTTTTGCCTAATGGTGAGTGTGGTAGCTGGTTTAAATAGCTTCATATAGCCTTTTTTTTCTCATAAAAGCTTTTATTTTTATTTATTTTTAAAAGTAAAAAAACTGTTAATTTTAATTAAGGAAAAAAAAATATTATTTGTAATCTCCCTGCTTGGCCCCTTTCACACAGGCTGTCCGATCAGGTTCGCCTGTCAGTTTTTCAGGTGGACCTGTTCGGACCCTTAGCGGGATATGGCGGTAAATAAGCGGGAATATGGCAGAAATAAAAGCAGTCACATTCTTTAGTTAACCAGCATTAAACACTTGGTGTCACATCAGAATATATAAATTACCTACACAAGTTAAATGCCTATATATAATGGTTGGTTCTAGTTGTCTGTTAAATTAAAGATTGGTAAATTTTTATATTGAAAATAAAGCTTTGTCGGTCGTTAAAAAAAAAAAAACCTGCCTCCTAATTTTTTTTAGCTGGCTCCTAGATTCCAAACAAATTTGTCAACCCCTGGACTATAGAATTCCTATAGAACTGTGCAGTTTCACAATATCGCACATTTTTCAGCGGCACCATTGTATGTCAACATTGCTTGAATTGCAAAACTAAAGGAATAAATATATGTATTTTTTAGCAAGTGGTTAATTTGGTTTTGGTTTCAAAAATCGTTTTTCTATCATTATGTGGTTGGGAGAACTGATACAAGTGTCATACTTCGCTTCTGACCTAGTTAGCATGCCACCATAACAAAAACCAAACTGAAACAAAGATCGGCTAATAATTTAAGATAGCAAGGCTCCTGGTTATTCAATAATCCATTATGCCATTATGTTGAATTCTGGGGAAGCAGCTATTACACAGTTGAAACACATACAAGTGAGCCATTTTCCTGCCAAAGGATTTGTCATTCTGCTCAGCCAATCCTGTGATCCAAACACATGTGCCAGACAGTACAGCCAAGTCCAGGATCTTTTTGATGGCTTTTCTGCACATAAGCAATGCAATGTGGGCAATGACAGGCCCTGACATGACTTGGCAATGCAGAAGACTCATCCGTGTGCTCTACCTTCGTGGCGTATTCTCTTTCCATACTCAAGCCTGAGTGCTGCTGCTAATTACTAGCCAGTGTAGTTGTCCCTCTCAGTCGATAGAGTGGAAATAGTACTAGGCTGTTGACCAAGAACTGTAAGAGTTATGTGTATATTAAAGCATCTTGTAAACATACATTGAAAAAGCTAGGGCTGACATCAATGTCCTATATAAAAATGCTATGCTTCAGGCTTATTTTTGATAGACATAAAACGAATCACTAACAGCATACCCTATGCTTTAACATTTTAATGTAATTTCAGTAGTTGTTTTCAATCATATATACCTCTGTAGCTGCAGACACTGTGGTACAAATACTACTAGGGGGGTCAGTAGCTCTCATGGTAGGGGGTGGTATTAAAGCTTTGTTTATTTAAAAAAATAAAAATAAATTATATGTACCTGCTCTGTGCAGTGGTTTTGCACATAGCAGCTCCGATCCTCTTCTTTTTGTGTCCCCCACTGGCACTCATGGCTCCTCCCCCTCAAACAGGTACCCCCCCCCCCCCCCCCGCTCTCTCTACAGACATACTGGTTGGATCACAAGATGAAAATAAAGGAAAGATGCACAGATATTATCTGCTTTGTAGGTATGCATCATCATGCAAAAGAACCACAGTCACTCCTGTTACTGGATAGTAAACTCAGTCTTCCTGACTATATCATAGTTGCAATGTTTCTATGATGGCATTAGCTTTTTATCCATTTATATTAGTTTAGGAAATGTACTGGATGCTTAGCTTTTTTGTTAAATATGCAATTCACCTCCTAATATTTAAATTCCCCATTTACAGTTACAGCTTAGCGTCTAGGGCAGAATTAAGTGTTTATTAAAAGTCAGCAGCTACAGTTTTTTTTTTTATCAATCTCAAGTTTCCATTATTGCTTGAGGAAGAAGAGGCATCTATTGATTTTTGGTGAAGTGAGGAAAGACAAATCCTGCTTCTTAAAATGTGAAAATGTGTCAATTTGTAAGCATTTAGGGCATTGACAAATAGAAGTGCTCATTGTACAGAAAAAGTTTTTATTAAGAAATAATTGCCATTATAACTACACTTTTTTTTTTTTTTACGGAAATGCCTTTTAATCAGTGACATATATAAATTAATAATTGTGTATCTACTCTAAATATGCAGAATGTCTACTTTACTTCTGTGTGGAGCCATATAGTCAAAATTGCTCTATCTATGCAGTTGTAATTTGATTGCTGGAAATGTGAACATGAATGCATAAGAAATAGACTAGGAAAATTTTTCCCTTTTGACTCTTTGTGCTCAATTTAATTGGCCAAAAATTGCAAGAACGGTAAACAAACTTGTACGAGTATGCCAATAAAACCAGAGTAAGTCTCCTGTTTTTGAAATGGTAGAGAAAAGTCTGCATGAATCTCAGCACAGGGCTTTTGGCATCACAAACATTTTAACTAGTTCCTAACCCCTAATCTTATAGTGTGTGTCAAGCCAAAAACATTTTTAGTTTTAACTCCTGTCTGGTTATTACAGCTATTGAGGGCTCCATTGGGGATTTAACCAAACTTCTGTCCAACTAACAGAAACTGGAAGTATAAGAAAATCTGCAACGGAGATATACGAGGCGTGTCTAAAAGGTTTGGTGAATGGTCCCACATCTCAACAGCCAATGCTCCACATGCACGCTCATGCACATGGCTAGCCAGAAACACGTTGAGAAGCACCACTTAGCATGGAGTACATGTGACCAGGGTAAACCCACTGCATGCAGTCGAAAGTAATTAGTGCGAGAGGTAGGGTCACAGTGCAATGGAGCAATGAGTGAATATCAAGCTCTGCTACAAATTAGGGAAAACGGAGATGCGTGAAATGTTGGTGCAAGTGTATGGAGCAGAAGCTGTGAGCAGAAAATGTGTTTATGACTGGTTCAAACACTTTGGCAGCGGGAAGGAAACAACTAAGGATCAGCCACGTTCGTGTCGGCCATAGACCAGCAGAACACCAGACACGATTGAGCAACAGCGACAAATGCTAGCACCAGATCCGCAACTGACTCTGCAATTGATGGCAGGGGAATTGAGCATTAGCAAGGACTCGGGCACACCATCGTCCATGAAGATTTGGGTAAGTGGAAGATTTGTTTCCCGGTTTGTCCCATACAAGCTGACAGACAAACAGAAAGCAAAACTGAGCAATCTCATGAAAGGAGCACATTTTGCAGACGTGGTGGTAATTCAAGAATGTGTGACCATGTTCCTGCAATTGATTCCTAAAGAGGCCTTTGCTAACAGTTTCCAGAAGCTTTATAAACATTGTCAGTGTGTTATGAAGGATGACAATAATTTTGAAGCCCAATAATGGTAATTTGTGTGCATCTTCTGTTTTGTTTGTTTTCTGATACCATTCACTGAACTTTTTAGACACACCTCGTATAAAGAAAAAATAATCTGTCAGAGGTTCTAGCTCTACTCTACTAAAGAAAATCATTTTTATTTTCTGACTTTTATTTTTTTTGAGACTTCCCTCACTTCCTGTATAGTAAAGAGTTTTTCTTTAGAAAGTGAAGGTAAATCTCTCTAACAAAATCCCTGATCATAAAAGCCTGACAGGAGAGTTAACCCTTAACCACTCTGTCCAAAACTAGGAAAGAAGTTTTTTTGCTTGTCATACATTTAATAAAAACAATGGTGGGAGAAATCTAGGGACTGCTATTGTGAAATGTTAGTTGCTTAGCTACAGTATCTCACAAAAATGAGTACACCCCTCACATTTTTGTATATTATATTTTACTATATCCTTTCATGTGACAACACTGAAGAAATGGCACTTTGCTACAATGTAAAGTAATGAGTGTACAGCTTGTATAACAGTGTAAATTTTCTGTCCCCTCAAAATAACACACAGCCAACAATGTCTAAACCGCTAGCAACAAAAGTGAGTGA
The DNA here is from genome assembly GCF_037356315.1 of Lithobates pipiens. NCBI lineage: Eukaryota > Metazoa > Chordata > Amphibia > Anura > Ranidae > Lithobates > Lithobates pipiens. The sequence goes on from NW_027507748.1 coordinate 574,142,083, forward strand.
AAATGTCCAAATTAGGCCCAATTAGCCATTTTCCCTGCACCGGTGTCATGTGACTCATTAGGGTTACAAGGTCTCAGGTGTGAATGAGGAGCAGCTGTGTTACATTTGGTGTTATCGCTGTCACTCTCTGATACTGGTCATTGGAAGTTCAACATGGCATCTCATGCTGCCCCCTCAAAATAACTCCACACACAGCCATTAATGTCTAAACCACTGGCAACAAAAGTGAGTGCACCCCTAAGTGAAAATGTCCAAACGGGGCCCAAAGTGTCAATATTTTGTGTGCCCACCATTATTTTCCATCACTGCCTTAACCCTCTTGGGCATAGAGTTCACCAGAGCTTCACAGGTTGCCACTGGAGTCCTCTTCCACTCCTCCATGACGACATCACAGAGCTGGTGGATGTTAGAGGCCTTGCACTTCTCCACCTTGCATTTAAGAATGCCCCACAGATGCTCTATAGGGTTTAGGTCTGGAGACATGCTTGGCCAGTTCATCACCTTTACCCTCAGCTTCTTTAATAAGGCAGTGGTAGTCTTGGAGGTGTGTTTGTGGTCATTATCATGGTGGAATACTGCCCTGCGGCCCAGTCTCCGAAGCGAGGGGATCATGCTTTGTTTCAGTAAGCTACACTCTTTGTTGGCATTCATGGTTCCCTCAATGAACTGTAGCTACCCAGTTACGGAAGCACTCATGCAGCCCCAGACCATGACACTCCCACCATCATGTTTGACTGTAGGCAAGACGCACTTGTCTTTGTACTCCTCATTTGCCGCCACACTCGCTTGACACCATCTGTATCAAATAAGTTTATCTTGGTTCCAGTAATCCATGTCCTTAGTCTGCTTGTCTTCGGAAAACTGTGTGTAGGCTTTCTTGTGCTTCATCTTTAGAATATGCTTCCTTCTGGGACAACAGCCAAGCAGACCAATTTGATGCAGTGTGCGGCATATGGTCTGAGCACTGACAGGCTGACTCCACCCCTTCAACCTCTGCAGCAATTCTGGCAGCACTCATATGTCTATTTTATCAAAGACAACCTCTGGATATGATGCTGAGCCTGTGCAATCAACATCTTTGTCGACCCTGGCGAGGCTGTTCTGAGTGGAACCTGTCCTGTTAAACCGCTGTATGGTCTTGGCCACCATACTGCAGCTAAGCTTCTTATAGCCTAGGCCATCTTTATTTAGAGCGACTTTTTTTTTTCAGATCCTCAGAGAGTTCTTTGCCATGAGATGCCATGTTGAACTTCCAATGACCAGTATCAGAGAGTGAGAGCGATAACACCTAATGGAACACACCTGCTCCTCATTCATACCTGAGACCTTGTAACACTAATGAATCACATGACACTGGGGAGGGAAAATGGCTAATTGGGCCTAATTTGGACATTTTCACTGAGGGGTGCACTCACTTTTGTTGCTAGCGGTTTAGACATTATTGGCTGTGTGTTATTTTGAGGGGACAGCAAATTTACACTGTTATACAAGCTGTACACTCACTACTTTACATTGTAGCAAAGTGTCATTTCTTCAGTGTTGTCACATGAAAAGATATAATAATGTATTTACAAAAATGTCAGGGGTGTACTCACTTTTGTGAGATACTGCACTTAGTCCAATCTCTTCATCACCTTCTAAGTCATGGGAAGATCAAGTCTTCTCTTATCTGTCTGTGTGCTCGTTCTGAGTCAGCAACTCCGTTAGTATTGAAAGAAACATGTAGGCTGCCATTGCATACCCCCTTGTGAGAATTCTAGTTACCCAGCAGTTGGGATGAACCTGTGATTTCAGTATATTATAGACTACTGACCTTGTAACATGCTTGTAGACATCAGAGTCAGCACTAGCATTTTCAAAAGGAGAGGATGGAAATAGCAACCTCCATATTTCTCGCACAGGTTTCCTATAAAGTGATGCTATTACTACAGGGTACGTGAATAAAGCCCTTATTAGCAGGAACTGTCCTCAATCTTCACCGCATTACTGCTGCTTGACCACTGTAGGAATTAAACATGTATTCCATGTGTCAAATACTCGCTTCTCCCACAGGACACAAACTACACAAATTTAAACAACAACCATTTTTTTGTGTTCTGATACTGTTGTGGTGACTGGAATTTGTTATCAGCATTAGTCCAGGCAATTGATAGGGCAGCATTTGTCAGATCTTAGAGGTCTCTGATACATAGCTCTAATGAACTAAGTAAAGGTTAAGGGGGTAAATATAAATCTCTTGTACCGATATCAGTATCAATGCCAATACTTGCCATTTTCGGGGGTATCGGTACTTGTGAAAATGCACCGATACCAGAAACCGGTACCGAAAGTGACGTCAGCTTGGGCGGGGCTCAGGAACCAGATAAGGTTGCGGCCTCTCCACGCGGCAGTGTGTGCTGTTTCCCTCGTGATGTGTTTTGCTGCTGCTGCTTACACCATATCCCCTCATATTATGCCAAAAAGTTGTAATTTTTCATATATTTTTTTTTTAAATGGTCACATGACCAAAATCAGGTATCAGTAATTGGTATAGGCGAGTACATGATGTCAAGTATCGGTACTCGGTGTCAAAAAAGTGGTATCGGTGCATCCCTACTTATGGATAAATCTGCAGAAGTATAATAATTTAATGATTAAAGGGTAACTTCACTTTTGTTAAGAAAAAAAAAAACTTTCTCCTTTGGGTGATCAATGGCCACAAACTTTGTTGTAGATTCCTACCTGTCTCTGCAAAAACTGTTTTATTATTTTGATGTGGAGTAAATCTGAATTGAAGTGACCTTCTCATTCTTATTCAGGTGATGCACTTGTAGCGTTCTAATGAGGAAAGTTCCAGGGTCTGCATCCCCTTAGAATTCATTAAACCTTTTGAGAGTATCTCAACAGTAATGACATTTCTCTTGCAAAGGATGCCTAAAATCTGACTGTATCTTGGTGCAGAGTTCTGGGAAAATCATTGTACCAATCACACTCCATGATGCCTTCTTGCATTGAATTTTGCAAACCCACATCAAAAAAAGGTGGGACGCTGTGCAAAATCTACATAAAAACAGAATGCGATAATTTGCAAATTTCATAAACCGTTTTTGATTCTCAATAGAAAATAGAAAACATATCAAATGTTTACTGAGAAAATGCAGCATTTTAAGAAAAAAATTAGGGACATTTTGAAATTCATGGCAGCAACACATCTCAAAACAATTGGGACAGGGCAACAAAAATCTGGCAAAGTAAGTGGTCCTAACAAGGAAGAGCTGGAAGAATCCATGTTTACCATGGTGTAGCATCCCCTCTTGCCAAATGATGTCAAAATTTTCCCAGTGTCACACAGAATTTCATGTTTGCTCTTTGTTCTAACTTGCTGTACATGATAAAATAGCAGGCATAGTAACTCCTGTGGTCAAAATAGCACCAGTTGCACAGCTCCCAATGTACACAGGACGATGGCTTTTGGCACACTGTCTTATGAAGGTCGGTGCTTCCTATGCCTTGTGCTGCCATCTCTTGGCATGTTACAAAACTAGTCTCAAAACTTTTCAATACCACCTCGTATGCTTCATCTGAGTGTAAAAGGCATGGTATGGAGAACTTACAGCTTTTAATTTGATGGGAACCCAAGAAAATAATTAGTAGGTAGTATTTTTTATATGCCAGGGCTGCTTTATCCAGCTCTAATACTGCGCTTTATTTTCCCTCACTGTATGTAGATGGTGTCATACAGCTTTTAAACAGCTTGTCCTATTAAGTTTTTAACAGAAAAAAAATATGTTTCCAGTCACATTATGTGAATGAATAAACCAATTCAGAACATAATACAAACTAAATGACTCTTTAATTGCAATTTAAAGATTTTTTTTTATATCAGCAAACAGGTTTTGAGAAAGTAAATAGGGCTTAAGTAATCTGTGAGCTAAGCCTAAGTGAATAATATTCCTGTGTGTTGCTGGCAACTGTGAAGTGGATCGTGCTTGCTCCGCTGAAACCCATTAACCTTCTTAAATCAGCCAGGTAACTTCTCTCCTTTTTACAAGAAAGTTTATAATCCCCTTAAAAACATTTGTAACCAGTGTGTGTTCATGGTGTGAGGTGTTAGGCCTGGTTCACACTAGTGCGATTTCAGATGCGACTTGAGTCACAAAAATTTGCATGACAAGGGAAATCACATTTTTTCAGTGGTGTCAGTTCCTATCAATGTGACTCAGCATGCAGCATTTTGATATGATTCCAGTGCAATTTTAGTCCTTTTTCTCCAAATTGTTTAATTGGCTTAATCTTAAAACAACTTTGCAGTTATCTGTGTGACAATCAGCTCCAAATAATATTGATCTGGATTGTAACAAGGGACAATATTTTTTTCTACTACATAGCAACTTGTGCTGCTCACCTAGTATACAGTATCAATTTAGTTTTTTTCCGTTCAACCCATTGGGCTAAACTAAAATAAAATTGAAGCGCTTAGGGGGAGAACCTGTACTAACAATTCACTGTTAGTACAGCAACCTTCCTGGCTTGGAAAAGAGAACATAGTGTGACAGTGAGGTCTGATGAGCCCCAAAATGAAGATTTGGATGTTGTACTGAAAATTTCAGATCCGTATCTATTCAAATGTGGCATGTAAGGGGGGGGCGAGGAGCGCTTAAAGCGGAAGTTAAATTTTTGGGTGGAACTTCGCTTTAATGCAAGCCTACTAGTAGCCGTTGTAATTACTTTAGTAGGCAGTTAACAAAACTCAACCAGGAATATGTATTTCTTTAACTTCAGCTCTCTAAATCAAGTCATACTACATAAAATCCTGGTCTTATAAGAACATATCAACCAGTTCAAGACAGTGGCGGAACTATAGGGGTCGCTCCAGTCACACTTGTGATAGGGCCCTGTCGTTCTGCCGCTGTGGGGGGGGGTGCCAAGACCCGGCATCTCCCCCTGCACCCCTGACTGTCCGTTTAACATGTGGGGGGAGGTGGGATGCCGTGATTGGCAGCTGTATGGTGCCCGCTAGCCGCGGGATCTCCCTCAGTCTGTACAGTGAAGAGGGGAGGGGCCTCTAACTCAGGCATATATTGGCTTCACTCTTCAGTGAGCCGGTCTGCTTCTACAATGTTGCTGATACATGCCCGGGTCAGAGGCCCCTTCCCTCTCCACTGTACAGACCCAGGAAGAGAACTACAAGCTCCAGGGAGATCCTGCCACCTGTGGACACCATAGAGCTGTCGATTGTTGCATCCCACCTCCCCCCAGGTGTGGGGGGAGGATACAGAGATGTCCTGGGGGTCCAAGGTGCACAGCGGAGACCAGCCAGGTGCAGGGGAACCTCTGGAAGGGGGGTGACTGGGGCCCCTAATGTAAAGGGAGGCCCTCTGGGCACCCTGATATAAAGGGAGGCTTTCTGTGGACTCTGATGTAAGGAACAGGCTCTCTGGGGACCCTGATGTAAGGAACAGGCTCTCTGGGGACCCTGATGTAAGGAAGGGGCTCTCTGGGGACCCTGATGTAAGGAAGGGGCTCTCTGGGGACCCTGATGTAAGGAAGGGGCACTCTGGGGACCCTGATGTAAGGAAGGGGCTCTTTGGGCACCCTGATGTAAGGGGGGCTCTCTGGGGACTCTTGCACAGGGGCCCTGAAGATTCTAGTTACATCTCTGGTTCAAGACCAAACATGGCTATAATGTACAGGAAGCTGGTCTCAATAAATTGTCAAAAGAGATTTTACATCCAGTGTATATCATGTTTAGTGTCTTTCTAATGGTGATATCATTTTATTCAATAGCACTTTGGTTGGTAGAATGTAAAACCACATTGTATCAACATATTGAAATAGTTAGACAAATTACATTAAAGGCAGGTCTGCTAAAGTATCATCAAATGCTTAAACCCTCCTACCTCCTACCCCTTGGACCCTTTGGTTATGTTACTTTTGTAAACAGCCTGGAGGTTCAAAAAAAAAATCTGCAGTGTCTGTAGTTCAGGCTATGTAGGAATCTAGAGAGTCATTCTGAAGGTCGGTGACTGTTAAATATTGGACTTTATGCTTCAGCGAATTGGACTCTGTCAGAACCAAAAGACCAGGCAAACCTTGTTAAAGTGGTACTAAACCCAAAAGCAAATATTTTTTATATTGCAGCTTTCCACTACTTAGATGTAAAGGCTGCATTTGTTTTCTTTTCTTTTTTTCTGTTTTCATCTCGTGATACAGCCAGTAAGTCTGTTTTTCAAAAGAAACTCTCTAGTAGCAGCATCGATTTACAGGGATGAGACAAACCATTTACCACTGACAATAGTGCTTACAGTGATCAGCTTTTATTTTTTGGTGTAAAACCTTTATCCCAAAAGGAAAAAACTGTTTGCTGTAATTGCTTAATAAAGTATTAGAGAGTTTGGCCTCAACTTGTTACTGCCCTTTCACACGTGCGGACCATTCAGATCCACCTGTTAGTTTTTTTCAGCGGACCTGAACAGTCGCTCCATACTTCTCCATGGATCGATGGATGTCAGCGGATATGTCACTGATCCAATCCACTACGTAAAATCCAGTCCGATGGAAACCCTACTTTCCATCCGTCTGGTGGATCAGATGAAAACGGACAGACAGTCCATTTTCATCCAATCCCCCCATAGGGGAGAGCGTAGATCTGACAGGTCTGTTTCTGTGCAGAGGCGGACTTGTCATCTGCCGGGTAGGCGGGGATCAACGGAGTGATCCTTGCTGAGCAAGTGGATGGCTGAATACTGATCTGCACATGTGAAAGGGGTCTTAGTGTTTTTACATCTGCTCGTATATCGAATACTCCCTTCCCCCTAGACAAACTGTGCTCGAAAACAAATGCAGCCACCACATTTAATGATTGGTCAGCTGCAATATAATACATTTTTTGGTTTTGGGTATATTTTTGTAATATCTTTTTTATTTGTAAATATTTCTATTGCATCATTTTCTTTTTATTAAACACTTGCCGGCTGCATAACCATGTTATACAGCGGGAAAGTGGTTCTCCTGTACCTGATCACGTACCTAGTATGTGATCCGGCAATCCAGGTAGGGGGCGCGCTGCTTCTGCTGTGATTAGTGGCAGCAAAAGACGATCAGCAGGTGCTGGCTAAAGGATATTCGCTGGCACCTGCTGATCGGGGAGGAGAATGACAGAACAGAGCTCGTCCTATACAAACTACACACTGAAGGTTTTTTTTTTTTTTTTACCTTTTAATCCCTTCCCAGCCAATGTCATTAGTACAGTGACGCTGCATATTTTTGCACTGATCACTGTATTGTCACTGGTTCCAAGAAAGTGTCGGTTTCAGATTGTCCACCACAATATTGTATCCAGCTATAATATTGTTAAAGTAATGCAGTGCCATATAGCTGAGATGGCTTGGTCATGAATAGGAGGGGTAAATTTTCTGGAGGTCAAGTGGTTAAAGCTGAGCTAAGTGGGGCCGAGCTGAGCTGTGTGTGTGAATGGACACAGAGCAGTGGTTCAAGTTGCTTGCCACGGGGACACTAGGCGGGGGGGCATAAGGGAAGGGGCCCATGAGTGCCAGCAGGGGACCCAAGAAGAGGAGAATTGGGGCTTACCTCTATCTAAACATGACCAAGCAGGGTTTACTACCTCTTTTACTGACCCCAGTGGCGGCTATCACTCTGCCGGCACTTAATTTGTTGTCCTGCAAACCGAAAAATGTAATTGCTGGGTGAGGCTGATGCTTTGATTTTGTCGCACCTAGCAACAAATCCATGATTGAGAGTTAAAGTTCCGAACTACTTCCATTATTGGATATACAGTGTATCTTTCTTGAACTTACCCAAGAGAACAGAATTTAGTGAAACAAATAAGACTAACTTTGAACCTCTCCCATGGTTTCTTATTTTGGCAAGATAGGGATTTTGAATATTTTTGTCATCCAGCCTGTTGTTCTACGACGACTCTCCCATATATTGCTTGTTTGGATTTCAACAATTTGTTTATGTTAAAAGTGGAACGAATTAACTAGTAATATTCTTTGAGTTTAAAGTAATAATAAACGCGCACTTTTTCATTTTTATTGTCCCTTCTATTTCTGTATATGATTGACGGCATGGTAATTATTTTAATAACAAAAAATCTAAGTACATTTTTCCTAATCGATATGCAGCTGTCACAGGACCCAGATCTTTCCATTCCTTTCTGCAGGAAAACAGTGGTAGGAGGAGCTTCTATTCCTCTGCTGCTGCTCACATGTTCAAAATAAAAAACAGCCTTTGAAATAATATCAATAAACTGTTTTAAATTGTCATTCAAATATATATTTGAAATCAAATTGTTATTATTTTTGGCAATAACACAGTGTGGGTAGATTTCTGCCAATCACAGGCTGTGTCACGCCTCTCCAGCCACCTACATGTAATATCTCGCCTCCTTTGTGTTTAGATGGTTAGTGGGCATGGAATAGGAGGGAGGGAGTGGGCTGTCATTTACCACTGTGTATACACCCACATGTGACTCTATAGCCACATGGGCTGCTCAGATGTGATAGGGAGGAAATACTCAGCGTTCAGACTCACTGAAAACTGAGCATGTGCCACCACAGCTGCAAAATCCCTGGCGGAATTGGGGACATGGACAGCAGGTGGAGAGTAGCAGGATCAACCAGGGTTTTTGCAGAATACCTAAAATATATCTCATAGTGACAGAGGGAGTATGAGCAGCATGTAATTTATTGATAGTTTTTTATGATGTGGGGCTTAGTGTCACTTTAATGGTATTCTCTGGAGCAGTTTTCAAAGAGCCTATATTATTTAGCTTGGGGGAGGGGGGATTGGTATCAAATAGGATTGGAAGCCCTCAACTTTTTTAGGCAGTGAAAGCTAGAATCCCCCACACCAGCTCTACAGCAGCTTTTTCCAGACTAAAGCCCTGGTGTGATTTGTCTGTTCCAAATTTCTGTGACTCAGATTCCTGCACTACTTCTTGCTGATTTCATTGCAGTTTGCATAGACTTCTGATTGTATGAAGTTGCAAGCTGCAATGAACTCGGCAGTGCAAATCGTACTAATGTGTGGCTTTGAAATCGCAATCAAAGCCGCAGCGGGGTGAACAGGGGTTTAGAACTAGCTGTGGTTGGGAGCCTCAGGTATGGCTGCACTCCAAACCACAGTTTAGAAGTACCTGATCGTGTCTGGACTAATTAGATGTTCTAAAACGCACAGTTCAATACTAATGCATAAATGTCTTTTTAAGTAGGTGTAAAAAAAAAAAAAGTGGGTTTTTTTTGTTTGTTTTTTTTTTTTTTTTATATTTCTGATTTTGTATGTTGAAAACACTCTAAATTGTGTCAATGATTGAGAGAATTTTTTTCTGGTAATTCTCTAGTAAGCTACACAGTACACAACTTCTTTTCAAAAAAATAGACAATTTTATATATTTTACTGGATAATAAAGTGGTAAAGGCTTTAAGTCATATCTGTTTCCAAAGAACAATTTGAGTCATACATTCTTGACTCGCAGCTTCCCCAGAAAATTAGCATGTGATTGCTAACTTGGCCAAGTACTTAACTTTCATTCATAAGTATGGTTACTGGCAGTTGTCATTGACTGTATTTGATTAGCATCTTTAGCAAATACCTTGACGTAAAGTTTTTTTTTGAGGTTTTATGCACATCCTGTCATTTGAGGCTACCCCAGCTACTGTAACTGTGGGTGTAAAATTACAGAAAAACTCTGTACTTAGTAGTATCAGGGCACATCAGTGTTGGGATGCATTGATGCTAGTATAGTGTCAGGGAGATGGTTATACTAATACTCCTAGCTGTCGGCCGGAATATGCCTCTTAGGGCCTCATGCACATGATCCTCCTGTTTGAGCATGTACTTTTTCAGCCTTTTTTTTTTTTTGGTATGTATTTGCATGTATTTACGCACGTTTTTGCATATATGCGTTTGCATTTTTGAGCAATTGTTCGAAAATGTATTTGCGCGTTCTTGTTCTGCACAATATGTAAATGGTAACTTGTGCGCTTGAGATGTAAATTACTGACCAAAAATAGATTTTTCTGTTTGTATTTTTTTTTTTTTATTGCTAAAGAATTCACGGCACTTGTCTATGCGCCTGTTTGCATAGGCACAATACAATGAATGGGCTGTATTTTAGCTCAGAAAAAAAAAAAAAAGCTGTACTGAGATTTTTCAAGCTGCAGTGTGCAAGAGTCCTAAATATGCTGAATTCTTAGGCTAGCAGTACACACGAGTGGAACCGGTGGTATTCTTTCAGTGGAGAAGATAAGTAGTCCAAGTGTACCTGTGTGGTGGATAGTAAAAATAATAATAATAATAATTGTACAAACATTCAAATTTGCGAAGGATATTCCTTTTTTTTTTCTTTTGTACAAGGTCGATGGTTCAAAGTGAAGTTGGCTGAGTGAAAAATCCACTAACCTCCCCCATTTAAGTAAGGAATTTATGAAAAATAACATAAATGATTGTTATGGAGAGAATGCTGACATAGTATTGGTCTTAAAAACCATAGTGGATGCACGTGTGCTCAACATGGTTGGGTGGTCACATTGCTTTTGGGAATGCTGGTTAGAGTGAGAATAGGACAAGATATGTTTTAAAAAAGGTGGCAGCTGCATGTGCCAAGTTTGTCTTTTTATGACCACATTGTTCATGGGCACACTAATGCCCCGTACACACGAGAGGAATTAAGTCTGACAGACCTCCAAAGGAGTTCCGCCGGAGTTCCGCTGGAGTTCCGACGGAGTTCTGGCGGACTTTTCGACCGAACGGACTTGACCACACACCATCACACCAAACTCCGACGGAGTCGAACGTGATGACGTACGACTGGATTCGACGTAGGAAGTTCATAGACAGTAGCCAATAGCTGCCCTAGCGTCGGTTTTAGTCCGTCGGAGTAGCACACACACGAGCGGATTTTTCAAAGGGGACCGGGTCCGGCGGAGTTCCGTCGGGAAAATTTAAAGCATGCTTCATTTCTAAAGTCCGTCAGACTTTAGCTTCGCTAAAGTCCGTTGCAGCCCACACACGATCGGATAGTCCGCCGGACTCAGTCCGTCGGAGTTTGGATGTCGAAAAGTCCGCTCGTGTGTACGGGGCATAAGACATTGCTGATTTTTCAGGAAAGACCTTTTGGTTGCAGCTCCCACTAGAGAAAATTGAATGTAGGCTTTAGGGGTTCAGTCTCATGTGGATCATTACCTGCGTACCAAAAACTGAATGCAAAAACAAAACACAGGTGCAGACATTTAATCCATGTGTAACCAACCTACAAGAGTTTCAGAAATGGATATACCAACTTTTGGAACATTGCTCAACAGCCACATCCCAAAAATATAGTTGTAGAAAAAGAAATAAGGAGGGAAACCCCCTTAATAACAAGGGATTTTATCAGCTTTGTAATTAAATGTAAGGTGTTACCTCACATTTAATTACTGTACACTGCTGATAAAGTCCTATATTGTTATTAAGGGGGTTTTCTCTCCTCATTTCTTTTTCTACAACCTACACGAGTTGTAGTATCCAGTATTGTGTTAACAAAATTAGAGAGTGCACATCACATAAATCAGCCACATCTTCTGGTAAACTAGTAGAGGCTTCAGCTACAGTCCACACATCTTGACCATGTCCCTCTGATGTGTTTCACCCAGATTGGGCTCACTTGTAGAGGTCTACGAGTAAGCCCAATCAGGATGAAATACGTGAGATTGGGGTGGCCAAGGTGTGAGGACTGTAGCCAGAGCCTCTAGTAGTTTAGCAATGGATGTGGTTGATCTGTTTTGTGTGCCCCCTAATTTTACTATTGTGGTTGTTCCATGGAGTGCGAGGCACTCCTGGAGGGGCTGGCACACAGTGTGAATTCAGAACTGACGAAAGGGAGGCATTTGAGCAGGTATACTTTTTTTTTTTACATGTGATCCAGTATTGTGTTCTCATACCTGTTCAGTGCAAGGGCATAGTTTAATGTTACCTCTACCATAAAGGGAAATGGTAAGGCAGTTTTTGGGGTTTGTAGGACTTTGTTTGGGAGTTGACAGCTAGCTTGTAGGTCAGGAGGGGCTGAGGGCATCCTCCATTGTTCATAGTTCAAGAAACTGATGCCTGGTCGGTATCACATCAATTTGCAGTATTTTTAGTCTTCAAATTGTTTTCCTATGCTTGCTGCACTGCTTGGTGTACTTTATTTTAGATTTTACATTTCCATGGTGAACATTTTGATGGTAGAAACTGTGTGAAGGCAGTGTAGATGTATCATCAAATTGCAGTACACTGCCCATAAGAAATAAAATTGCCAAGGGTCATACTCTGCCATTTACAAAATCATTAAGGCCCAACTCTTCTGAGGTATTTCTCCTTTAATGTCTGTACCAGCAAGGTGTGCTCCTTTGCCATGCCCTACTCTGCAGACCATCAAAATTTAGTGCAATCTTTTTAATTTAATGTTTAATCACAGCTGAGGGAACCACACGTTTATCACAACATGCTCAAGCGAGATAAAGAATTTTTTTTTTAAATGTTGTTCTTTTAGATCAAAGGAATGAACTTCTGTCTGTAGATGAGGGCAGTTTAACTACTTAAAGCGGAACTTCAGTAATTTTTTCATCTTTAAATCTTTAAAATCTTCTACCTTTGTTTTAACATTGAATAATAAAACATTTTTTTCTGCCAGTAAATACCTTATACAGCCCACTTCCTGTTTTTTCTCTGGAGAAAAGCCTAGGCTTATGACATCATGGGCAGCTCTCTTTCTCACTCTCGTGAGTTTGCCAAGAAGGGAGGGGGGTGAGTCATAAGAGGGCCAATGATAGCTGCAGAGCTGGAGACGTGCCTCTGTGTAATCCCAGGAAGTGAACAGGCACCAGCTTCAGCTGCCCACAGTTAAAATGATTGCAGCCAGACTCAGTGAAGGGAGATTTCTGCAGCATATGGCAAGTACAGAATCACAGTATATATAAAATAATATACAAATTGGTTGGAGGGGAGCTTCAGAAAGGCAAAGTTGTTTTTATTACAAATTATGTAGATTAGAGCAGACTGCAGTTCCTCTTTTAAAGACTAAACCCTTTTCTGATACTTGTTGCTTACAAGTTAAAATCAGTATTTTTTGCAAGAAAATTACTTAGAACCCCCAAACATTATATATATATATATATATATATATATATATATATATATATATATATATATATATATATATTCTCTCTCTCTCTCTCTCTCTCTCTCTCTATATATCTATATATATATATATATATATATATTTATCATATATATCTTCTTTTTTTTGCAGAGACCCTAGAGAATACAGTTATGGTCATTGTAATATTTTATGTCACATGGTATTTGCGCAGCGGTCTTTCAAACGCAGTGTTTTTGAAAAACATACACTTTCATGAATTAAAAAAAAAAAAAAACAAGTAAAGTTAGCCCAATTTTTTTGTATAATGTTAAAGATGATGTTACACTGCGAGACTCGTTATCTTTATTCTAAGCAAAAAAAAAATCGTGATTCCATTTTAGCCAGAATCATGCAGCTCTACCGAGCAGGTAAGTATTTTGGTCTGTTAAATATACTGTTTAAAGAGTTTTGTTATATCTGTTTCAGAAGAGCAAATACTACTTGTAGGTACTGCCAAAAACTTTGTAAATTGCCTCCCATTTGTGTTTTTTTTGTAGATATGCTATAATTGGTAGTATGTAGTGATTTTAACCGCTCCTAAATAGATCCAGTAGTGTGACACTAGATAAAGATGTTTGTGACAGATAGAAGGCCCAGTGTCAGAGGTGGTCTGACTACAAAGTGACTTGTCCAGGGAGCTTGATAATTAAAAAAATATAGATTAACTGCATGTACATTTATTTGTAAAGTGGTTGTAAACCCTTACATATACCCAGTAAAATGAAAGAAGTTGTACCCAGACCATCTTTACTGGAAGATGTAGCCTGCCTGGACTGCAATAGTGGCATTAGGGACAACAGTTCACAGTTTGTAGATCATAAGGGATACAAAATCTTTGTTCTAATTAACGCTTTAAAATCGATTTGTACAGTATATGGTTTGTGTAAGAGACCTGGAATATATTCCAAGGGTAACATAGGGGGATGCTTTTTACTTTGTTGTTTGGTTTGTAACTATGGGTTTATTTTATTGCATTAGTAAGTAAAAAGGTTTATGATTGTTTTATATGGTAAACAAGTAATATATTATTGATGATTATTATATTGATTATGGTTATAAAAATGGTCTGACTATTCAGATTTATTAAAATAAGCATGTATAAACTACATGTGAAATAACTAACAGCACTAAATCTAAAACATAACATAAGAATAAAATTGTTCAAGTGGTTGTACATACAGTGCTGTTAGCTGTGCCTCCCCCCACATGTCTTCTCGCAAACTGCAAATGGCACTTCTTATGGCTTTCTTTCAACAATGGCTTTCTTCTTGCCACTCTTTCATAAAGGCCAGATTTGTGACGTGCAGGACTAATAGTTGTCCTGTGGACAGATTCTCCCACCTGAGCTGTGGATCTCTGCAGCTCCTCCAGAGTTACCATGGGCCTCTTGGCTGCTTCTCTGATGAATGCTCTCCTTGCCTGGCCGGTCAGTTTAGGTGGACAGCCATATCTTGGTAGGTTTACAGTTGTGCCATACTCTTTCCATTTTTGGATGATGGATAGAACAGACCTCCATGAGATGTTCAAAGCTTGGGATGTTTTTTTTATAACCTAACCCTGCTTTAAACTTCAACACAACTTTATCCCTGACCTGTCTGGTGTGTTCCTTGGCCTTCATGATACTGTTTGTTCACTAAGATCCTCTAATAAACCTCTCAGGGCTTCACAGACCAGTTGTATTCATACTGGGATTAAATTACACACAGGTGGACTTTATTTACTAATTAGGTGACTTCTGAAGGCAATTGGCCCCACTAGATTTTAGTTAGGGATATCGGAGTAAAGGGGCGGAATACAAATGCATAACACACTTTTCAAATATTTATTTGTAAATAGATTTGAAAACCATTTATCGTTTTCCTGCCACTTTGTATTGGTATATCAAATAAAATACCAATACAATACATTTACGTTTTTGGTTCTAACATGACAAAGGGTGGACAATTTCAAGGGGTATGAATACCATTTTAAGGTACTGTATATCCAGTGAAATGACTGGCCTCAGGTGATGCACATAGATGAAACAAACCCTCCTACATACGTTGTACCTGCTTATCTGCCATCATCTCTGCTCTACATTTGTTCAAAGTGCAGAATTTATAAAGCTTGGCGAAGAGCTGAAATTACACACTGTAGAGCTCTGAGAGCTGATTGGAGGGAAGGGATATACCCCGCTCACACAGCACACACAATCTGATGTTAGTACAGCAATCTCCCATGCTGTTCTATTGTGTTCCGGCAGGCCTTTGGCTGATTGGGAGACAGTCGACAGACCCTTTTCAGTCATGCCTGAATGGCCGGCTTCTGTTGGACCGGCTGCAGCGCACACAAGACATTCAGCCCATGTGTACAGGGCCTTTGTGCTCTTAACTGAGGCAAGAACATACTATAGAGGGATGTGCTTTGTTCATATTTCATGTCTGAGGTTTACAACCACTTTAATGCATCTCTGCAGCATTATTTGCAATTCTGGAATGGAAGCACAAGGCCCAGTGTACCATAAAAAAAACTTTACTATGCGGCTCCATCATCTTTGCCTTAGATTAGATTTGTCTGTAATGATACTCTCTTGCAGTAATGTAAGTGCAGATTCAAACATACAATTTACACAGTACTTATTTATAATCTTGTGGTTTCACAAAAAATAGTATTGCGGTGTCAGAGTGGAAAAAGTAATAGCATTTGCTTTAAATAACCAATATTTTTTTTCTTCACATGCAAGCAACTCACCCTTCCAAGAGCAGTGGTGGTTATTTTCAATAACAACATTCCAGAGCCAAAGCATTTTTAGACATTCATGTGGCACCATCACAGCGTTTTGCATAACCAATCCTTGTCTACATGTTAGTCTGTGCTTGTTTATATTCACAGACATCTTCTTTATCATCTTATCCAGGAATAGAACACTGCCAGCCTGCCACATTTTTGTTTGTCCATAGACTCCAATTTCCTGCTTTTAAACATTACATATTATTATTTTTTATTTTTAACAAGAGGACTGTTTGTATCCGTTCAGTTCCCCTGACAAACATTTTGTGTGGTTGCAGTAGCGTTGTGGGCTGCAAGAGAAATGAAATAAGCTCTCATTTGTGTACTATACTTGGATGGTGTGAAAGAGCAGAACAGCTATGTGAATGTTGAATGATGTGCACATACCCGCTATTAATAGCTACAGGGAATCTATGAATTGTATACATCTGACTGTCCACTGACATGACCTGAAATTCCTTATGCTTCTCTATGTCTTTGACTGCTTTGACTTTTTTTTTTAAAGGGAAACTATTTTATATTTCACCGTTTATGGATCAAACATTTCACTCTATTTAGGCTCCTTTTTATGTGCGTGATTTTCCATGCATTTTTCTGCATTGACACACAATTCATGATTGATCACGATTTTTTTGAGGGCCAGATTTTAGGTTTTTCTGGAACAATGATTTTTATTCACATATAAAGAGAGAACAGATATAAAATTTCCACGCAGGGAATATAAACATTAGACACAATGTAGAATTTGCATGAAAACACAGAAAAAGATGTGCCATAAAGTACAGACTAATAACGAACCATGATCCACCGACCCAGGTTGGGGAGCAATGCATAATGCCTGAGCCATAAAACAAGGGAGCTAAGGGATGCAAAGGGAGTGGATGTGTCCCCCAAAAAATGGGATCACCAAAACAAAAAAAGGAATTAAATAAGAAGGGGGGGGGGGCTGTTAAGTAAAGCAGGAGGTAAAAAGAATGAAAGAAGAACAGAGTGGTGGACAGGGAGTCCAGAGAGGAAAGGGGGAGCAATGAGAGACGGAGGAGTTACTCCAGGCTGGGGGTTGAGGAGGATTAGTTCAGGAGACCTAGGCTGGTTGAGTGCAGGGTTGGAAGGGCAGAACACCACCATGGAGTCCACACTTTAAGGAATTTATCATGAGTATCATTAAGGATACTTGACACCGTGGATCATGAGGGTTATCAAGATGCTCTTCACCTTTGCGAACGAAACAGCTGTTTTCTTCCATGCCCTCGCTATTTTATGTTTAGCAGATATGAATAGGTAGGTGGCCAATTTCTGCTAATAGGAAAAGAGGCCCAAGGTGGGACAATGGAGAAATGCTAGTTTGGCACCTTTGTGGATGGGTACGTGGAAAAGGTAGAACAGAAGCCCGAAAACCCTTGACCAGAATCCAACCAAGTGGGGACAGGACCACCAAATGTGGATTTAGTCTCCTCACTGACCGCAGCCACGGAGTCTGTCTCATAGTGATAGAAGTATCTATCTAGATTCCAGATAGAAGTATCCAGCATAGCCATATTAAGGGAGAACTTTGCTATGCTAGACCAGGCCTTGCTCCATTCTGCAAGGTCAATTGGGGATAGGTCTCACTCCCACTTGAGCACATAGGAGAAGGAAGCAAGTTATGCTAGAGTTGAGGGAGGAATATATCATTGTAGGGTTGCACCAATACTAGTATCTGTGCCAATACCGAGTATTTGCACAAGTATCAGTACTTTCAGGCTCGGTTCTTTGAGCTGTCAGTGGGTCTCCCCTGTTGACAGCTGAAGTGTTACAGAAGTCCAGTAACTGGAGTCAGCATTATGAAGCGCTAATCACAATCAGTGAGACATTTCCCGATCTCTGCAGCCATGCATAGGGAAATGTCTCACTGCTTCTGATTAGCGCTCCGGAGTGCCGACTTCCTGGCGGGCTCTGCACATGCTGTTTGCGAACACGTCTGAGCTTATCCTTTATCTTGAGTGTTTACAGAGCTGGGGAAGTCACTCTAAATCCTTCCCCCCCCACCAATGTGTCTCAATAGTGTGGTGCTTTTTGTTTTCATGTGTTAGCCCACCTGCCTCACAGGCTAAGTAGTAAGTTACAGGCTAGGAGAAGTCTCCAGTGCCCAGAAAGTAAAGGCAGCCTCTTCTCAGAGCTGCAACACAAGCCAAAAGGAGGCAGCAGAAGGCTCAGACAGGGAGAACTGAAGGAAGATAAAACGCAGTGGGGCATTATGAATCCATTTATGAAACCTTTCTAAAATGTATGCATAGATATCCCACATACTGAGGGGACCTAAGAAATCATTGTATTAGACATTATATAGAGTCTTTACAACTAATTTTAGTGATTCTTGCAGTGGATTTATAGGTCAGCTCTGTATGTGGGATTACTATGCATAGGTTTTTCTTTGCTTAATCTAAGTGTTTTTTCTTAAATACCACACTCCATGTAGATTTCTTCTTTTACCCTCTCTTCATTAATAAAGTGTATATTACCAGGCCTGCTGAAAGGATAGTAGAGGCAGCACTCCTGTACCAGGGCCAAGCCCCCTTGCTGACCTAAATCCCAATGTGGGAAGTTTGGATCTGCATTCCATATACAGTAGCATAGAGTACCTTGACAACTGCTACAAAAAAGGCCTGGCACTGGGGGATGCATGGGGTGCAGAGTGAGGTGTAATGTGGTACAGGGAGGTAGGGGGTGCATAGAGGGGTGTAATTGGGGGTGCAGAGTGTTGGGAGTATTGGTGATACAGGGAGTCCAGAGGTTTGGGGTTGTGGATGGAGTGTGTTGTGAAACACTGGGGTGGGGGCCCTGTCAGGCAGGCTGTACGATTGGACCCCATGATTTCTGATGACAGCCCTGATGTAACCACTTTTTAAAATACTGTGCTAGACAAGCTACAATAAATAAAAGTATGGTCATATTTTATTAATATATACAGTGGGGAAAATAATTATTTGATCCCCTACAGATTTTGTAAGTTTGCCCACTTACAAAGAAATGAAGGGTCTACAATTATCATAGGTGTATTTTAAATGAGGGAGACCGAATATCAACCAAAAATCCAGAAAAAACACATAAAGCAAATGTAATAAAATTGAGTTGCAGTTCAGTGAGTAAAATAAGTATTTGATCCCGGTCGCTGTACTCTCGCTGGGAAGGGGTTAACATCTAGAGGCAACCAATGTGTTAATTGTGTCCCTCACAAGTGTAATGTGTGCTGCTTTTACTAAGAGCTCTGGCTGTTACTTATCCCTGCTTTGTAGGGTGAAGTAACAGCCAGATCCCTGAAGTAACAGCTTGGAAACATCCCTGGTCTGTGTAGAGTCCTGTGTGTTTGTACACACAGGTCTCTTTGCTGTCATTGGATACAGCTGATCAGCAGGTCTCAGCCCAAATCATTGGGCAGGATGTGCTGACAAAATCGTGCTGTGTCCAACCACAATGCAAGTCAACAAGTGGCTTGTGCATGTGCACCCCAAACTCAGAAGCAAGCTGGCAAAGTTTCATTATGTTGCTGAGCCTGCAGCTGCCACTCGGTCACATTAAATTTAGTGTGACCTAGTGGCAAGGCCTCATGCACACTATACTCTTCTGAATGCTTTTCTCCTGACAGGAGAAAAGCAGCATTAAAAACCTGCCTAATACCACATTTAGATATGCTGCAGCATGTCAAGCATGTGAGCATTCATTTCATTGGCCAGAATCAGTGTATTTACATGCGTTTTAGATGCATCAGGCACTTTTTCTGCCCTAAAGCTCCTCTCCTGAACACAGTTTTGGTGCGTTCAGATTTCTGCCCTTAAACGCCCCAGCCTCTAAATGCCTTTTTAAAGCCTATGTGTGCATGGACATATAGGCTTACATAGAGGGTCGGGGGAAAAAATGTGCCTACTTCTCTGAAACCAGTGTTTGACGGTGTGCATGAGGCCAGATCATGCATAAAAAAGTGCATGGGAATGCATGTCCACAGCTGTCTCTGCTATCCCAGGCATGGTGCTTTTTAGTTGTGCACAGCTGAAATGTAGCAGGAGCTCAAGTGTGCTCTTGTATGCCTGTGACCTCATAAGGCAACACAAGTAAATATGTTGTAAGCATTTTTTCCACCCCTGATTAGTATTTGATTCTGTTTTCTTGTAGGAGAAGCATGAAGAGGAAGGCAGTTTTTACATGCCCCTTTAATGGGGATTGTCGCATAACCAAAGACAATAGACGACACTGTCAGTCCTGTCGGCTGAAGCGCTGCGTTGATATTGGCATGATGAAGGAGTGTAAGTAAACGCACATTCTGAAATGGTTATAATTGTTATTTTACTCTAATAAAATTTAAGGTGTTTATTTGAAAACAAAGCCACATTTTCAGGAGTAAATATTTTCAGTGTACCAAATGGAATCTTAACGTTTCTAAAAAAAAATTAACTAAAAAAGTTTTAAAACAAAGAATACAACAAAATATACAACTGAATATGCAAGAGTAATATCTTGCCTGCTAAAAAAAAAGTCCAATTTTGTTAAGCTGATTTTCTAATCCAAACATCACTGTCAGACAGCACATGCGGAATCAAACACTTCCTCAGCCTGTGATTGTATAGTGAAGGAGTGATTGTATAGTGATTTGATTAACGCTGCTTTTCCTTTCTAGCGTATGACAAATTGTATGTATGGGTGTCCTTGTCATTTTCTCAGCTTTTCCTAGTATATACTGTATACAGTTGTGTTTATAAGTTTACATACCCTGGCAGAATTTATAATTTCTTGGCCACTTTTCAGAGAATACAAATGATAACACAAAAACTTTTCTTTCACTCATGGCTAGTGTTTGGCTGAAGCCATTTATTATCAATCAACTGTGTTTACTCTTTTTAAATTCATAATCACAACAGAAACTACCCAAATGACCCTGATCAAAAGTTTACATACCCTGGTGATTTTGGCTTGATAACATGCACACAAGTTGACACAAAGAGGTTTGAATGGCTATTAAAGGTAACCATCCTCACCTGTGATCTGTTTTGTAATCAGTGTGTGTGTGTGTATAAAAGGTCAATGAGTTTCTGGATTCTTGACAGACCCTTGCATCCAGGGATGAAAGGGATATAAAAAGATGTCCAAGGAATTGAGAATGCCAAATAGCAGTGCTCAAACTCTAATCAACAAGTGAAAAATGAGGGGTTCTGTTGAAACCAGGTAGACCAACTAAAATTTCAGACACAACTGCCAGGAAAATTTTTCGGGATACAAAGAAAAACCCACAAATAACTTCAGGTGAAATACAGGACTCTCTGAAAGCATGTGGTGTAGCTGTTTCAAGATGCACAATAAGGAGGCACTTGAAGAAAGATGGGCTGCATGGTCGAGTCTTCAGAAGAAGGCTATTACTACACAAATACCACAAAGTATCCCGCTTACCATACGCCAAACAGCACAGAGACAAGCCTCAAACCTTCTGGCACAAGTCATTTGGCGTGATTGGACCAAAATTGAACTTTTTGCCAACAACCATAAATACTACATTTGGAGAGGAGTCAACAAGGCCTATGATGAAAGGTACACCATTCCTACTGTGAAACATGGAGGTGGATCACTGATGTTTTGGGGATGTGTGAGCTACAAAGGCACAGGAAATTTGGTCAAAATTGATGGCAAGATGCAGTATATTATCAAAAAATACTGGTGGAACATTTGCATTCATCAGCCAGGAAGCCGCACATGGGACATACTTGGACATTCCAATATGACAATGATCCAAAACACAAGGCCAAGTCAACCTGTTACTGGCTACAGCAGAATAAATGGAAGTTTCTGGAGTGGTCATCTTAGTCTCCTGATCTCAATATCATTGAGCCACTCTGGGGAGATCTTAAACGTGCAGTTCATGCAAGACAGTCCAAAAATGTACAGGAACTGGAGGCATTTTGCCAAGAGGAATGGGCAGGTTTACCATCTGAGAAGATAAATAGCCTCATCCACAAATACCACAAAAGACTTCAAGCTGTCATTGATGTTAAAGGGGGCAATACACGGTATTAAGAACTGGGGTATGTAAACTTTTTATCAGGGTCATTTGGGTAGTTTTTGTTGGCATTATGATTTAAAGAGTAAACACAGTTGATAACCCTTTCATGACTAAGCCTATTTTTGGAATTTGGTGTTTACAAGTTAAAATCCATATTTTTTGCTAGAAAATTACTTGGAACCCCCAAACATTATATATATTTTTTTAGCAGAGACTCGATTGTTGCAATATTTTATGTCACACGGTATTTGCGCAGCGATGTTTTAAACGCAACATTTTGGGAAAAGGGACACTTTCACGAATTAAAAAAAAAAACGAAACAGTAAAATTAGCCCAATTTTCTTGCATAATGTGAAAGATAATGTTACGCCGAGTAAATAGATACCAAACATGTCACACTTTATAATCGCACGCACTCGTGGAATGACGACAAAGTACGTTACCTAAAAAATCTCAATAGGCGAAGCTTTAAATTTTTTTTACGGTTACCAAGTTAGCGTTACAGAGGAGGCCTAGTGCTAGAATTATTGCTCTCGCTCTGACGATCGCGGCAATACCTCACATGTGTGATTTGAACACCGTTTACATATGCGGATGCGACTTCCGTATGCGTTTTCTTTGCTTCGCGAGATCGCGGGGACGGCGGGCGCTTTAACATTTTTTATTTTTTTATTTATTTTAAAATGAATAAATTGTTTTTAAAAAATAAAATAAAAATTTTGATCACTTTTATTGCTGTCACAAGGAATGTAAACATCCCTTGTGACAGTAATAGGTGGTGACAGGTACTCTTTATGGAAGGATCAGGGGTCTAAAAGCCCCCCCACCCCACCTTTACACTTCAAAGTATTCAGATCGCCTAAAACGGCGATTCTGAATACTGTATATTTTTTTAAAACCGGTGCCATTGGCAGCCGAGTAAACGGGAAGTGACGTCATGACGTCGCTTCCGTGTTTACTATTAGGAGACTGGAATGACGCCGATTACGGCGTCATTCCAGTTCCTCCCCAGCAGCGGAGGCATCACATCGTGAATCGGTGCTCCCGATCGAGCGTGAGCACCGGTAACAGCGGCGGGAGGGGGGGATGTCCCCTCCCGCTCCTCCGGCATAACAGCCGAGCGGCATGGGTAGGCGGCACAGATGGGCATGGGTAGGCAGCACAGATAAGCATGGATGGGCACTGATAGGTGGCACGGATGGGCACTGATAGGAACTGATAGGCGGCATTGTATTATAATATACTGTACTAACGGATGCCAATCAGTGCCAAACAATAATGCATGCCAATCAGTGATGCCCATTGTGGGCACTGATTGGCATCCATTATGGGCACTGATTGGCATCTATTGTGGCACTGACTGGAATCCCTGGTGGTCTAGGGTGGCATACCTTGTCCTGGGCATCCCTGGTATCCTCGGGGGGGGGGGGGGGGGGGCTGCGCTGATAATCGATCAGCACAGGCCCCCCCTGTCAGAGGAGCAGCCGATCGGCTCTCCTCTACTCGTGTCTGACAGACGCGAGTGAGGAAAAGCCGATCACGGGCTCTTCCTATTTACACTGTGATCAGCCGTGATTGGACACGGCTGATCACGTGGTAAAGAGTCTCCATCAGAGACTCTTTACCGAGATCGTAGTTGCAGGGTGTCAGACTGACACCCCATAACAACGATCGCCGCGATGCGCGCCCCCGGGGGCACGCAGCGGCTCAAAATCCTGATCACGTCATATGATGTCCGGTCAGGATTTTGAAACCACTTTGCCGCCGTCATTTTGTTATAGGGTGGGCGGCAAGTGGTTACATTAAAATACAATTTAACGTCTCATAAGCAGGTAGCACATATAATACATTTGTTTTAAACTTTTACTATACAGTAAGGCCCTGTGCGCATCTTAGGCAAAGAGAGATGCATAGAATGAACCCTTATGCAGGCCAAACAGTTTTCCACCAACTTCAACCAGCATTCAAGTACAAAAGTGGTTAAATAGATGAAGGCAACTGCATTCCTGTTATGTCACTTATATTTACTTTTCATAGTATGTTGCCTTGATCTGTTTAATTGTTCCATCAATCGAAAATTTAAAGTTGAAATCTATAGAACATTTCCCAGAATATTACATTACTCAGTGCTACTCAGATAGAATGTGTACTAAGCCAAATATGTACATCAGAAATATTAGACACCATAACATTGTTTCTCTCAATCAGGGGCCTCAAAACATTTCAGTACAAGGGTAAAATCATATATTTTACATATGTCCATGAATCAAAAAAAAAACCTTTTATAAATGAATAAATACAATTTAGGCTGGGTTCACATCTATGCGATTTGGATACTGGTGTCCCGGCATCCAATTCACATGACAGGAGATTGTGACCGGCTCTCTATGGAGCCGGTTCACACATCTCGGTTATGGTTGCCGAGCAGCTTGTACAGGTGTGCTGTGCGTTTTTGGCTCAGTTTCAGGGCCGAATTCAGGCAAAAATTAGTCCTTGAAATGGAGAGCAAGGACGCTGCGGACCCCTGCTGTAAGACACATCTGTCTGAGCTGTGAACCCAGCCTTAAATTGATAAATTACCCTTACATCCAAGAATACCCCCTTACAGCCATAGGTGCCCAGCAGAGTTCCTCTTTAAATCCAACAGTGCCCAGTGAAGTCCCCCCTTAAATCTGGTAAAGCTCAACAGAGTCCCCGAAACTACATATAGAAGGGGCTAGCAGACTCCTCCCCTACACCTTGGAGTACCTACCTTCCCACAAGCCATAGTTTGGGTACTGTATACACCATACTGCCCAGCCTCTCTGTACAGTATGTACACCAGCCGCTCTGTACAGTATATACACCAGCCTCTCTGTACAGTATATACACCAGCCTCTTTGTATACCCAGCCGCTCTGTACAGTATATACACCAGCCTCTCTGTATATACACCAGCCTCTCTGTAAAGTATATGCACCAGCCTCTCTGTACAGCATATACACCAGCCTCTCTGAATATACACCAGCCTCTCTGTACAGTATATACACCAGCCTCTCTATACACCAGCCTCTCTGCATATACACCAGCCTCTCTGTACAGTATATATACCAGCCTCTCTATATACACAGCCTCTATACAGTATATACACCAGCCTCTCGGTACAGTATATACACCAGCCTCTCTGCATATACACCAGCCTCGCTGTACAGTATATACACCAGCCTTGCTGTATACACCAGCCTCTCTGTACAGTATATACCCAGTATATACCCAGCCTCTCTGTATATACACCAGCCTCTTTGTACAGTATATACACCAGCCTCTCTGTATATATGCCAGCCTCTCTGTACAGTATATAGACCAGCCTCCCTGTATACCCAGCCTCTATACGGTATATACACCAGCCTCTCTGTATATACTCCATCCTCTCTGTATATACTCCAGCCTCTCTGTATATACACCATCCTCTCTGTATATACGCCATCCTCTCTGTGTATACTCCAGCCTCTCTGTGTATACCCTAGCCACTCTGTGTATACCCTAGCCTCTCCGTAGATATATATATATATATATACACGTATATTATACACATGTGTATGCCCGCCCACGTGTATGACTTTTTTTTACTTTGCTACTATGGGCTCTAGCCCCAGATCTTTTGTAGGCCTAGCAATGCTCCTGCCAAGGACTAAAGATTATTTTTCACACACAATCATTTACAATACTTTCAGATACTAAGAAGACTGAATTTATGAAAAAAACTTGAATGTTGACTGTTATATAAATAATCTGATTATATATGTATATGAGAGTCCATAGTTAACAAGCAATCTGTGCATGTTTAGATTACTGAAAGAGAAGGTATTGATTAAGTTAGTGAAAATGGCTTAACCACTTCCATACCGGGCCTATTCTGGCACTCCCCTCCTAAAAATCATCATTTGTTTGCTAGAAAATTACTCGGAGCCCCCAAACATTGTGTATGTTTTTTTTTTTTTTTTAGCAGACACCCTAGGGAATAAAATGGTTGTTGCAATTTTTTTGTATAGTGTGAAAGATGATGTTATGCCGAGTAAATAGATACCCAACATGTCATGCTTTAAAACTGTGCACACTAATGGAATGGCGCCAAACTTCGGTACTTAAAAATCTCCATAGGCAATGTTTTATTTATTAATTTTTTTTTTTTTTTTTACAGCTTACCAGTTTAGAGTTATGCCCCGTACACGCGGTCGGACATTCCGAGGACCAAATCCATTGGATTTTTTCAGATGGATTTTGGCCCAAACTTATCTTTGACTTTCAGTGGGGATATGTGGATGATGCCTGTAGCTGCAGGCATCATTCAGATATCCCCACTGAAAGTCAAAGACTTCATATCACGTCCTTGGGCTGGAAGTGGTTAAGTAATTTGTATCACCAAACATTTGAACATGGGTGACTAAAACAGTATTTCATTTATTAAAGGTCTGTTTTACAAAACACAAATCTGTCTAATATTTGTTTTTTTTATGAAAATGTGCTGCATTTTTATACAAATGAGCACTTTATTAGTAAATACAACAAAGTTGTTTTCATTCAGGAGACAGTATAGTGGTTTTGTATATATCATATTTATCTATGTTTTTTTTTTTTATGTTCTAAACCAAAAAGGTGTTACAGTTTTTACCTTAATTGTACAGTACAGGACACAGGCTGAGTATTTATAGACCCTGTGTTTATAGGCTGCGATACCATGATGGGTATGCACTCACCCATAGCAATGGCAGAAACCAAATGAAAGGGAGCTATGACAACACCTTAGCCAAATATTCACTCTTCCCTTGCACCAGAGCAAATAGAATAGTCCCATCATATACGTTCCTGGAAATGGCTTGAAGCAAGTGGGTTCTTCTGCAAGATAGCTTTCAAAATGTATTAAAGGAATCACTTTACAGGAGTAAATTGAGACATTTCAGGGCTACACCGGACACATTCATCAAATGTGATAAGATTTATTTTAATTTTTTTAATGGTGTGCTGTAGTTGCATGTGCATTGCCCTTTGTCACCCCAAATAAAGAATTTCTGAGAAGCCTTTCCAGGAGAATAATAATTATAGTGTTTTATTTTTATGATAATTTAATTACAGGGTTAAGGTTTACTTAATGTGCAGAATGTGTCATGCAATTAGTTTGAGGGGGTCATCTGGTGTGAAAGTCAGCCATTATGGGTTCTGTTTATATTTTATCTCAATGGCATCTGTTAAATTATGTTGTTTTTTCAACCAATTTCAAAACTGCTTTCCCCCACCCTAGATTTAAAGTGTATGCTTATAGTAGAACATCACACTGCGGCAGTTGTGGTATACATTCCATGTGTACCATTAAAAGAAACCACCCATCTGTGCTGAGGTCTTTAGGTTCTTGTGCTGTCTAATGTGTGTCGTCAACAGGCACTGAAACCATTTCAAATATATACTCTGGCTGGGTGTGGGTCAAACATTGACATTTATTCAAATATATTGGAAATTTCCACCGGTGCTTCTTCTTTTTACAATGTGTATCTACTGTGTGTGTTTGTGTGTATAAATATATATATATAGCGTTTTTCAAAAATAAAAAGTATCCTCTGCCCTCACCTCTATTTCCCAAATCCAGACTTCTTTGTCTAGGAGCACAATAGCTTACATTAAGGATACTTTCACAATGGGGCGTTGGGGGCATCGGTGGTAAAGCGGCGCTATACCGTCATTTTTGCTGAGGTTTTCGACCGTTAGCGTGTTGCTTTTAACCCCCCGCAAAGCACTGCTTCTAATTAACAAATACGCTTTTCAATTGATTAGCCAGGAAAATTAGCTAGGTTATAAAGTCTGCTGCCCTAAGTCACTTCTAAAAAAAAAAAAAATCAATAGTTGATGTCTTGTAGAGGAAATTGGAAGGCTTTGCTCTTATCTTTCCCATTTGTATCAAGACTTCTTACAGATAATGGCAAGACAAAAAGCATGTAATTACAATGCAACTCTTTCTCCAGTTTGGTGAACGCATTTAGTAAAAAGATTAGGTGAGGTAAACTGGAAAACAAAGTAACAAACTGTCTGACCTGACTACATTTTCATTTGTGATATAAGAACTGCTACACAAGTCAGTTTGTATTTTATTGTTATTAAAATCAAGCTTGTTTTTAAGTATGAAACTAGCTATGAATTTTTTAAAATGCCTAATACAATTGTTGAATATGTGTTGGACAGAAGCAGGTTACTCTCGAAGGATAGAGAGAGTATATGTGTATATGTATGTGTGTTAAAGCCGAAGTGCAGCCAACATCACAAACAAAGGGACGTAAAGTACAAATCAGTAGGATGCATCCCTTGATGAGATTCTTCTTCTGTTATTCGCTACAATCTTCCTGTGTACCAGGGGTTAATACAACTAGCAAGCTGTCACAAGCTCTAATCAATAGAGCCAGACCTCCATTCAATGAAGCCCTACTACAGCTTTTATGAATATAACAATAGAGGGTTGACCTATCAACCCTCTATCCTCCATTCATAGATCATGTTTCAGTCATAGACGCTATCGTACACCACCTTCTTCAGAGCAAAAACTCCTTCCCTTCAGCGCAAGAAAACAAAACCTACCAAGTCCACCCCAAAACTCTCTTCCATAATGAAGAGTGGGGGGCATCCCTTACAGTTTGCCTTTCTCTGGGTCAGAGACATCCCAGACCTGTTGGTTCAATTGATGGTTTTAGAGGGATACAAAATAGACCTCAAACTCTTCCTCCGTCACTTTTTTGTCTTGGAACAACTGAAAATCTTTTCGAGGACAGTCAGATCTTCAGACCAGCCTGAACCATCTCTTGTCCCAGGGCGTGATCATTCCAGTTTCTCTGGAGAACAGGTTAACTGGATTCTATTGAAAAAAGGGGGGGAACAAGGGGGACATTGGGACTTTACATGAAGTATGTGGTAGCAAGAGAGTACAAGGTGACCTGCATCACATGGATTCTATTGAAACCTGGTAAGAAATCCATCCAGCACCACACCCTTTCATTTCCTTTGTTGGGAGTGCATGGCTAACAGTGGCGCTTTTGACACCTCTACAACATAACATCTTCTTGTCCTGGAACAAGCACGCTCCTTCTTTCAATCTTCATATGGCCATCTCCAGCCTAGCAAGGAACTTCCTAGCTTGGTGAAGTTCCAGTCCAGCCTTTACAATTGGGAGGTACTTTATACCAAACTCATGGAGGATGATAACAGCGGATACCAACCTCAAAGGCTGGGTAAGGGTCACAATCCCTCCCTAGGACACACTTAACCCCTTGATCGCCTCTGGTGTTAGCCCCTTCCCTGCCAGTGACATTTATACCTTAATCAGTTGCTATTTTTAGCTCTGATCACTGTATAAATGTCAATGGTGCCAAAAAAGTGTCAAGTGATCGATCTGTGTGCCGCAATGTCTCAGTCCTAAAAAGTTACAAATATTTTCTGTTTCAAAATTGTCACTCTTTTTTTGTTTATATCACAAAAATAAAAACTGCAGAGTTGATCAAAAAAAGGATGCCTATTTTGTATGGGTACAGCGTGGCACAACCGTGCGATTGTCAGTTAAAGTGACACAGTGCCGTATCGCAAAAAAAATGGCTTGGTCAGGGAGGGAGCAAATCTGGGGCTGAAGTGGTTAAACATCTAGGAGACATTATCTGGCCTCTTACAAAAAGGCCAGACCTTTTGTCTCAGGGACCCCTGTTCTAGCCTGCTTCTCAGTCACTGGCTTTAATGGCATGGCTGTTGAAAATTATGTCTTGAAAGACAGGGTTGTCTTTGATTCTGTCATTCCCACATTGCTCAAATGATAGAAAAATATAGTATCGTACCTGGAACACCTTCTTTGGCTGGTGTGAACACAATGATTTTTCTGTGGTACACATTCTGGCCTTCTTACAAAACCAGAATTTGGCCTTAAGGGACAGGCTTTGGCTTTGGCCTTAAGGGACAGGCTTTGGCTTTGGCCTTAATGGACAGGCTTTGTCCATTTTGTTCTAAAAACCTCTGGCTTAATTTTGCCTTGAAAAAAGCTTTCATTCAAGGTATTTCTTTGGATTAGACCATCCTTGCAGCACCCTTTGCTTCATTGGGATCTTAAATTCATTCTCTCTGCCATGCTGAAGCCACCATTTGGACCCATAGGTGAATTCTCTTTGAATGATCTTTCATGCAAAGTGGCTTTCTTAGTGGCTATCATGTCTGTCAGACAGGACTCTCAACTAGCAGTTCTCTTTTAAAGAGCTATTTCTGATCTTTTATAGACAAAATGTCTTGCATCCAAGAATACTTTGTCTAAGGTGGTATCGAACTTCTACCCAATTAAGACATAGGCCTTCCTTCTTTGTGCACTTCTCCAAAGCACCCCAAAGAGATTGTTGTTTGGACATTGTCAGAGCTATAAGAGCTTATCTAAAAGCCACGACTTCCAAGAACACCACTTTTGCTTTGTCTTTTCAACAGGGCCTCGCAAAGGACATCCTGCTTCAAAATCAGCTATTGGCAGGTGGATAAGACAATCCATTTCAAGAGCTAAGCATACAATCTAAAGCAGTGGTCTCAAAGTACTGGTCTGCGGGCGCAGGGTGCACCACACAGTGGCTGGGAGCTTTCTCTCTTTGTCTCTCTCTCGCTCTCTCTTCTATGTCCTCTCCCCTGCATGCTTCAGCAGCCCAGTGCTCACAGCAAATGAAATGGAGACAGCACAGGCTAGCAGAGAGAACAGAGCGACCCCGCCCACCTAGGCTCTGATGATCGTTAAGAGCTGTGCTCCCTCGGAGGCTGTGCCCAGATCCAGGGTCCTGCTGCCACCTCAGGGCGTGAGATCATGGCATTCTCGGGGTGCTCTGCCACTAGGCTTGTGTTGAGCCAGTACCTGACAGGTGGAGAGGACATGGGAGGCAGAAGATCAGGCCACCAGCTGATTGCCAGGAGGGAGAGGTAAGTGAGCCATCACACTGATGCTGAGCAAAGTCCTTAGTGGGGTGACTGGGGTTGAAATTTGTGCGTCCAGTGACACCAATGCTGGGTGTTGCTAGTGCGTCCGCTGACACCAGTGCTGGGTGTTGCTAGTGCGTCCGCTGACACCAGTGCTGGGTGTTGCTAGTGCGTCCGCTGACACCAGTGCTGGGTGTTGCTAGTGCGTCCACTGACACCAGTGCTGGGTGTTGCTAGTGCGTCCGCTGACACCAGTGCTGGGTGTTGCTAGTGCGTCCGCTGACACCAGTGCTGGGTGTTGCTAGTGCGTCCGCTGACACCAGTGCTGGGTGTTAATAGTTTGTCTGCTGACACCAGAGCTGGAGGTTAATAGTGCGTCTGCTGACACCAGTGCTGGGGGTTAATAGTTCGTCTGCTGACACCAGAGCTGGAGGTTAATAGTGCATCTGCTGATACTAGTGCTGGGGGTTAATAGTGCATCTGCTGACACCAGTGCTGGGGATTAATAGTACATCCACTGACACCAGTGCTGGGGGTTATTAGTGCATCTGTTGACACCAGTACTGAGTGTTAATAGTGTGTCCGCTGACATCAATGCTGGGGGTTAATAGTGCATCCACTAACACCAATGCTGGATGTTGATAGTGTGTTCACTGACACCAGTGCTGGGGGTTAATAATGTGTCTGCTGACACCAGTGCTGGGGGTTAATAGTGTGTCTGCTGACATCAATGCTGGGGGTTAATAGTGCGTCCGCTAACACCAGTGCTGGATGTTGATAGTGTGTCCATTGATACCAGTGCTGGGGGTTAATAGTGTGTCTGCTGACACCAGTGCTGGGGGTTATTAGTGCATCTGCTGACACCAGTGTTGGGGGTTAAAAGTGCATGCGCTGACACCAGTGCTGGGGGTTAAAGCTGGGGATGCAGCTTTCAGCCACAAAGTTCTTGAGAAAGTACTCTTAGTTGGGTCTGTTTACCCTTATTTTTGGGCTTGTTGGAACAGTATTGCTTGCTTTGTTGCCCACCTTTATTCATTATTTTGGGACATCCCGGAGTCTGACAGTCCAGTCTGTGTCTTGTACTGTATGATTAACATCAGAAGAATTTTGAAACAAATTTATTTTATGTTCTCATTATGGAGTACTGTTTGTAGAATTTTGAGGAAAATAATGAATTTAATCCATTTGGGAAGAAGGCTGTAACATACCAAAATATGGAAAAAGTAAAGCACTGTGAATACTTTCCGGATGTACTGTAACAAATTTTGTAGTTTAATTTACATTCTAGTAAGTTCTTTCTTTGCAGTTTTTCCTTGGGTTTGTCTTTGCTGTATACGTACAAGTAATACACTACTGCATAACATGCATTAATTATTGCCTCAACATCTGATAAGGCTAAAAAAGGTGGAGCCCACTTTGGTCCTGGTGAGGCCGGTGTTCAGACTTGCATGCTGTGTTTTCACAGACCCTCATGAAGTAAGGAAGTAATTCAGGTTATATTGCTGCATAAAGGAGAATTGGACACTACAAAGGTAAATAAAAACTTATAGCTCAGCCCATGATAACCTTTCCTAATACCAGTGTGCTCTAGTTTTCTTCTTGTGTCCTAAGGAGGATGAACTTCCTTTTTTTTCTGCTCTTCTAAGTAAGTTGTACTTACACCAATTTTCTTTCTAAAATCTTCAATCAAGATTTTTCTCTACATTACTGCTGGAGCTGGTCTTTTCAATTGTAGCTATTTAGCACCGCCATCGTCAGCCTAGCCTGTTGCAGGTGTGGGGGGTACGTTCTGTATCTGATCTGCCCACAGCGCTGGATCCATGACCCATTGAGATTTTGCTTGATTCTGAATTGCTCCTGTTTTTACCTTAACAAGCTTGCCTGTGAAGAGTTTCAGTGTTCTGCCTAAATTAAAAGGGACCAATCCATTTCTTATTGATGCGGTGCACACTGAAACTAGAGGATCAGCCTGCTGCTTGTATTAGTTCTATTCCAATTTTTTAGCCCTTTAGAGCTTATAAGGCCACAAAGACTTTCCTATTGCACCTGCTGTTCTAAGTGTTCCTTTTTGGAGACTGGAAACACTGACAAGATGTTTGTTCCCCATCAGTGTGTTTTAGCCTTATACCAGTTAAAAGATAATTTTGTTAAAATTTGGCTTTGCCAAACCCTGACTGGATTCTTATAGTAATCACCTACAAGTTAGTTTGCACTGCCCATTTTTACTCCAGACCTCTAACCTAACATCCTGTAATTTTGGGATAAGTCAGTCCACGTCTTAGGCAGATCGAGGGTACTGAGAAAGAGTCCTTCCTTCACATCTTTTGGAAGATCCTTATAATAAATGACAGCCTTTTGGGTTAGAGGGGAGTCCTGGGTGGTACAGGGGACTTGATCATCAGAGGAATCTCATCCCCTGATTGACGTCCTAAAGCTTCAAGTAAAGTCATTTGGCTGGCTTTGCAACACTGGAGAATTCTGCTAGAAGAGCACCTGATCTGGATGCAGATAGACAATGGCATTTGCACTGGCATATATTAACCATCTTGCTGCAGCAAGACACGTACAGTGGATCCTGCGTTAAGCAAAACTTCAAGTTCCAGGCTCGTCTGCTATGTACATTGCAGGTGTGAACGATCGGCGTGCAGAAATTTCAGTCGGCAACATCTAGACCCAAGGGAAGGTGTTCCATAGGCTGTGCCACAGATGGGGATGCTGAATGTGAACCTTCAGGTTCAGCAACTAAATGGAGAAGTTTGGCACCAGATAAGGGATGTTCTACTAAAAGCAGTGGATATTCTGGTGACTCGGTACACCCTGATCTTTGCTGTTCTCGCAAATACAAAATATCATTTTCAGTCACCTGGTATTAGAGTTGCCCAGCATGGGCTATACAGGCTCCCTGCCTATTCAGACAACATCACTAGGGATGAGACGAACACCCCCCGGTTCGGTTCGCACCAGAACTTTCGAACGAACCCCAAATTCGTACGAACTTTAGAACCCCATTGAAGTCTATGGGACTCGAACGTTCGAAATTAAAAGTGCTAATTTTAACGGCTAATATGCAAGATGCTGTCCTAAAAAGGGTTTGGGGACCTGGCTCCTGCCCCAGGGGACATGGGTCAATGCCTAAAATGTTTTTAAAAATGGCCGTTTTGGCGGGAGCACTGATTTTAATGACGATTAAAGTGAAAAAAAAAGTGAAATATTCCTTTAAATATCGTGCCTGTGGGGGGCCTGTAGTATGCCTGTGAAGTGGCACGTGTTTCCGGTGTTTAGAACAGTCCCTGCACAAAATGACATTTAACGGAAATAACGTCATTTAAAACTGCTTGCGGTTTTAATGTTATATCTGGTTCCTGCAATATGGTTGAAAATCATTGAGAAAAATGGCATGGGTAGCCCTCCCTGCCCATTACCAGCCCCTTTGGGTCTTGTATGGATATTAAGGGGAACCCCGTACCCATATTGAAAAAAGGAAATACGTGTGGCCCCCAGGCCCTATATACTCAGAACAGCAGTATACAGGCGGTGCAAACAAGACAGGGACTCTGTAGCTTTGTTGTGTTAAGTAGAATCTGTTTGTAATTCAGAGCACGCAGACAGCACACACAATCTCCTACCGCTGACTGCAATCTCTATTTAAAACGAGCAAGATAGTTAGCTATATAGGTGGATATAGCGGTGTATACTGGGTTCAGAGCACGCAGACAGCACGTACAAGCTCCTAACACTGACTGCAAGCTCTATTTAAAACGAACAAGATAGTTTGCTATATAGGTGGATATAGCGGTGTATACTGGGTTCAGAGCACGCAGACAGCACACACAATCTCCTACCGCTGACTGCAAGCTCTATTTAAAACAAGCAAGATAGTTAGCTATATAGGTGGATATAGCGGTGTATACTAGGTTCAGAGCACGCAGACAGCACGCACAATCTCCTAACACTGACTGAAAGCTCTATTTAAAACGAGCAAGATAGTTAGCTATATAGGTGGATATAGCGGTGTATACTGGGTTCAGAGCAAGCAGACAGCACGCACAATCTCCTAACACTGACTGCAAGCTCTATTATAAAAGATAGATATATCACTAGCTATATAGGGGAATATAGCGTTGTATACTGCGGTCAGGGCACACAGACAACAACCACTACAGAAGAGCAAGAACGAAAAATCAGCCGATAACGATCGGTGTATACTGTGTTGAAGGTACACAGAACACCCACTAACTGCTACAGACGCCAACAGACTACACAAGGCCGCCACGCTGGCGGCCTTGTATAGTGTGGGGCGTGTACTACACAGCCTGAGCTATCCTGCCTGTGGCCAATCATGGCTCTCCTCGCTGCCGGCGCTGTGATTGGCTAAGCATGCGGGGTCACAGTGCATGTTTGGCCAATCATGAGCCAGCAATGCACTGCGCCATTGCAGTGCATTGTGGGCCGTGAGCGCCACACGAATTTGGCGCGAACGGCCCATAACGTTCGGAATTCGCCGAACGGGCAAACATACGATTTTCGAGTCGAACATATGTTCGACTCGAACACAAAGCTCATCCTTAAACATCACATAGTGCCTCTCAGTAATCTACTCCCCTTTTATCAGACAGCTGGTCTGGTCCAAGCACCTGCACTCAATTTAAACTTAACATAAAGATGGGGTTCATTTACAAAAGGCAAGTGCAGTTGCACTTTGCTGGGGAATTTTACCCAGAGGTTAGTGAATGTTGTCAAGCTTCACTTTGTAAAGAATACCCAATCAGGTGCAAGAAAATTAAAACAAAAAACATTTTTGCTTGCACATCATTGGATGATGGAAATCAGCAGAGCTCCACCACATTCAATAAACTCTGGGGATAATTCCTTTGCAGACCGTACAGTGTATTTGCCTTTGCCAGTGCCTTGACACTGTTGATTATTTATTGTTACTTTGATACAAATACAGTCAGAAGTTAGGCTCGGTTCACACCGTACGCGGCACGACTTGCCGCGCCGCGACCTGCCGCGACCTCAGCGGCGACTTGCAAAACGACTTCTGTATAGAAGTCAATGCAAGTCGCCCGAGGTCGCCGCAAAAGTAGTACAGGAACCTTTTTTCTAAGTTGGAGCGACTCGAGTCGCTCCTATTAGAACGGTTCCGTAGTACAGAACGGGGGCCACTTGTCAGGCGGCGAAGTCGCCTGGACAAGTCGCCCCTGTGTGAACCGAGCCTTAGAAGGGTGATGGAAATGTATTGCATAAAAAAATAAATGTTTTTGTAAAGCAAATAAGGCATTGCTATACACTGCATGATGAATGATTAAGTTTATTTATATTAGCTCATCTACAATTGTGGCTAGCCATTAATCACTTGCTTACTGGGCACTTAAACCCCCCTCCTGCCCAGACCAATTTTCAGCTTTCAGCGCTGATGCACTTTGAATGACAATTGCGCAGGCATACAACACTGTACCCAAATTAAATTTTTATCATTTTTTTGACACAAATAGAGCTTTCTTTTGGTGGTATTTAATTACAGCTGGGAGTTTTATTTTTTGCTAAACAAACAAAAAAAGATGCAAAAAAAAAATCATGTTTAATAGTTTGTTATAAAATTTTGAAAACAGGTCATTTTTCTCCATTGAAGTGCGCTGATGAGGCGGCACTGATAGGCTGCACTGGTGGGCACTGATAGGCACAGTTAAGGCAGCACTAATGGGCACAGATAAGGTGGCACCGATAGGCACAGATAAGGCGGCACTGATGGGCACAGATAAGGCGGCACTGATGGGCAAAGATGGGCACAGATAAGATGGCACGGATGGGTGGCACTAAGGGGCACTGATAGGTACCACTGATAGATGGGACTGATGGGCTCTGATAGGTGGCTCTGATGGGCACTGATGGGCACTGGTAGATGACACTGATGGGCACGGATATGTGGCACTGGGGTGCAGCACCATTGTTGAGGCAGATTGTGGGCACTGATGGTTGGCACGGTGGGCACTGATGTGTGGCACTGTGGGCACTGATGTGTGGCACTATGGGCACTGCTGGGTGGCACTGACGGGGGCACTTATTTATTCCTGAGGTGGCACTGGGAGGGGGCAGGTGGGCACTGGTAATCCCGATCTGATGTCCCGATCATGGCCGCCGGTAATCGGCTCTTTTTTTTTCGCGAGGAGGAAAAATAGCCGATTACCGGCTTCGTTGTATCACATGATCAGCTGTCATTGGCTGACAGCTGATCACGTGGTAAGGGGTCAGGATCGACCCCTTGCTCGGATCCATGATCAGTCGAGTCTCATAGACTTGCCGATCACAGAGCGTGCCGCGTGCAATATGCATTTATCATGCAACTTACGATTTAAAAACAAACAAAAAAAATTGTCTGTCGCTGCTCCACTGTAAAACATATGGAGCTGTATTGATGTCCTTCTAGATCAGCCTTTCTCAACCTTTTCAACACAGAGGAACCCTTGAAATAGTTCTCTGGTCTCGGGGATCCCCTGCTAAAAATGAGAAATCTACAACTTATGATACATTAGTGTGATGGTCAGTGGGAAAAATGGGCCTTACACTTTTGGTCATTGGGAAGAATTACCTCCTTACAGATAGCTAAAAAGATAAATGGTGTTGGTGGGAACTTATTCGAGAGGCAGAAATGGCCCAATGCTGAGGGAACCTCTATCAACCTCTGAAGGAACCCTGGTTGAGAATCAGTGTTCTAGACTATTGTACCTTCATGACTGCCTATTCCCCAGAAAAGTTTATGTTCAGACCTGAGTTGTTTTTTTTTTTGTCTCTT
The DNA here is from genome assembly GCF_037356315.1 of Lithobates pipiens. Lineage (NCBI taxonomy): Eukaryota > Metazoa > Chordata > Amphibia > Anura > Ranidae > Lithobates > Lithobates pipiens. The sequence goes on from NW_027507748.1 coordinate 574,179,777, forward strand.
TTTTTAGGCTTACCATTTTCAAGGATCTGTTATTTGATTGTTATTTCACAAGCTTATCCTAGGATGGTTTGGTATGCTCACAAACCAAGTTAGTTTATGATCACAAAATTCACGCAAGACTCTTTTTTTTCATGCAGTTATCCTCACAGACGAAGAGGTCCAGAGAAAGAGGGAGATGATATTGAAACGTAAAGAAGAGGAAGCACAGCGAGAGTCTCAAAGACCCAAAATATCTGAAGAACAACAAAAAATGATTGATATACTCTTGGAAGCTCATAGGAAGACCTTTGACACAACATACTCAGACTTCACCCAGTTCAGGGTAATTAAATTTTTTTAAATTTTTATTAAAGTATAACTAAAGGCAAAACCGTTTGTTTGTTTTTTGCGTTTTAGGAAAAAGTTTTGCCTATAGTTCTACTTTAATTGCAAAACCAGTCAAATACCTTATGCATTTCTTTATAAAAAAAAAAAATGTTTAATGTTATAATAGAAAATATAGACTAAGGAATAATCGTGTCATGGTGTGAGCATCACATTCACTTATTAGTCAAGGAAAATTATGATTAAAGTTGTTCTATTTAAGATCTTTGCATCTGGAGGAAAAAAGCTTTAACTTCCTCATACGGAAAGATTTCTTTGCAGTAAAAACTTTGAAGATTTTCAGTAGATTTCCTCAGGTGCTAGTTTTAGCTGGATGCATTTAGAAATAAACCGAATAGGTGTCTAGGTCAACTAAGCTCAATGTGGTGAAATGCATTAGAAGGGGTCTCTGGATGGGGTCTACAGCTGTGGCTATTGCTGGAATAAACCTTGATCTTTTTGTATGTCTTCAGTGTGCAGCTGTCTTTCTCTGTATCCTTGGAGCGAGGACAGCTCCTTTTCAGCCTGCACTGAACTCTAGGAAGTATAGGAATTGTTTGCCTCAAGTGGAGGATGGCTGTATGCTGTCAAAAAACTGCACAGAATTTAACAAATTATTATTAATATGTAAGTAATAGCACCATACACTGCTGACCGAGTGGGAATATCTGATAGCTTTAACCACTTGCCTGCCAGGCCAATTCTGACATTTCTCTCCTACATGTAAAAATCATAATTTTCTTGCTAGAAAATTACATAGAAACCCCAAATAATTATATATGTTTTTTAAGCATAAACCCTAGAGAATAAAATGGCAGTCGTTGGAACTTCTTATCTTACACTGTATTTGTGCAGCAATTTTTCAAACGCTTTTTTTTTTGGAAAATAAACAGATTCATTGCCCTAAAAGATAAAAAAAAAGTAAAGTTAGTAAATTCTTTTGCATAATGTGAAAGCTGATGCTACGCTGAGTAAATAGATTCCTATCATGTCACACTTCAAAATTGCACACACTCGTGGAATGGCGCCAAACTTCGGTACTTAACCACTTTAGCCCCGGAAGGATTTACCCCCTTCCTGACCAAGCCCTTTTTTGTGATACGATACTACGTCGCTTTAAGTGACAATTGCGCAGCCATGTGACATTGTACCCAAACAAAATTGATGCACCGTTTTGCCCACAAATAGAGCTTTCTTTTCGTGGTATTTGATCACCTCTGCGGTTTTTATTTTTTGCGCTATAAACCAAAAAGCATCAATTTTGGAAAAAAAACTATATTTTTAACTTTTTGCTATAATAAATGTCCCCCAAAATTTGTTTGAAAAAAAGACTTCCTCAGTTTAGGCAAATATGTATTGTTCTACATATATTTGGTAAAAAATCGCAGTAAGCCTATATTGATTTGGTTTGCACAAATGTTATCGCGTCTACAAAATAGGGGATAGATTTATGGCATTTTTATTATAATTTTTTTTATTAGTAATGGCGGCAATTTTTATCATGACTGCTACATTGCAGTGGACAGATCGGACAGTTTTGACACTATTTTGGGACCATTGACATTTATACAGCGATCAGTGCTATAAAAATGCACTGATTACAGGGAAGGGTTTAAACAATAGGGGGCAATTAAGGGGTTAAGTGTGTTTTCTCAATGTGTTCTAACTGTAGGGGGATGGGCTCACTACATCATGACATAGATCACTGCTCCCGATCACTGCCCTGTCATGTTGTTAGGCAGAACAGGGAAATGCCTTGTTTACCATTGCGGTTTACAATCGCAGGCCACCAGCGGACATCGAGTCCGCAGGACCCGCGAGCATGACGTACGAATGCGTCGTTTTGCGCACCTATGCCACTTTTTTCGTGATGTATATTGGCGTGAGCCAGTCGGCAAGTGGTTAAAAATCCCCAGAAGCGACGCTTTACAAATTTTGACTGGTTACATGTTTTGAGTTACAGAGGCCTAGAATTATTGCTCTCGTTCTAACGTTCGAGGCGATACCTCAGATGGCAGGTCCTCTTTACAGTGAGATGGCAAGGCAGGTCCTCTTTACAGTGAGATGTGGGGTCAATAAATCCCCACATCTCACCTCTAGGCTGGGATGCCTGAAATACCCCCCCAAAAAAACGGTCTCAGTTTCCCAGCCAAGGCAGCGCCATTTTTTAGAATGCAGAGGCCGGGTGTGATGTCATAATATCGCATCCAGCCTCCGAACGATCTGGGAACCATCTGGTTCACCGGAAATCTCTATGGTCAGTATCCAGAGCCGGTGGCTCTTCTTTCCTGTTCGCTGATGGCAGCGGTGAGCCCGGAGAAGCACCAGAGGGCATCGGGAAAGCGGGGGCAACCCCTCTTGTTGCCTGTAAGACCAATCAAGCAGCTGAATGGTGTAGGGAATTGCTGGCTGAAAAAAGATATCTGAATGATGTCTGTAACTGCAGACATCATTCAGATATCACTACACAAATTCAAGGACTTTAAATGATGGCCAGCAGGCAGGAAGTGAGTAAAGAGATCAGGAAGGATTTTTTTTCCTGTTTGAGCAAATTGAAACACATTTGAAAAACAATGTTTGCCTTCCTCTGGATCATTTGTGGGTTTACAGTAAGGTTCTGTGGATGCAGGTTTGTTAATTTACATATATATTTCTTTTTGTATTGGTTGAAATTGATGGTCATGTGTTTTGTTTTTTAACCTGATGAACTATGTTCATCCAAGGAAACATCTCGCCAAGCTCTGCTAGTGGGACTTTTCAAATGAGGATAGGCTTCACCTCCAATGTGAGAGTAGCTAGAACACACACACACTTTCTATTGTGATCAGTTTGGTCAGGTGCTCCATGGTAATGGCTTTGAGAAACCAAATCCCCTCATTGCTTTACACTGCCTAGCTGACTGTTCATGTGTCTGTCCCCTGTCATGACATCATGCTAGGTTGCTTAAAGTGTTTGCAAATGATTACTAATTAATAATTGAAAAGCAAAACATTTTTGTATTGTATAGATATGACAAAGCATAAATACCCTTTTACCTTTTTTTTTTTCTAAGTGATCACATTCCCTCTGTTCTTAGCTGCATAAGCAGCAGTACACTAAGCTTCCCAGTGACAGGCTGTGCATAGTGGTCGTGTGTCAGAGCATGTCTGAACATTAGAGGAGAGCACACAGAGTACCCAGCAGAGTTAGAAAACTGACCACTGATCAAAAAAACTGATCAGTTTTTAATAGGGAAGCAAGGGGACTAGCAGGAATGACAGAGATTTCACACAAAGAGAAAAGGATACTTTCTCATACAAGTACAATGGTACAGCAGACACATATCGGGAATATGAAATGTTGGGATAACAAACGCTTTAAGAACCTTGCAAGAACTCCAGTGAGGACCCATTAATGGATACTTGTGACAGCAAATGGGCAGCACCCAGACTGTAGTACAGACAGGATCCTCTCACACTATGGACCAGAAAAAAGAAGATCTGAGTCTTGATGTTTTACGTGGTTGACATTTGTAACTAATTGGGGTTTTCTGGTAGATTTTTTAAAATAAAACAAGATGGGTTAGGTTCGGGGGTGGCAGAGAAGAGGCTTTTTTCCTCCTTGGAGATTAACTTTAATTGGGACTAGGCAAGAAGAATAACCATATTTTATGTAAGTACATTTATCCTTTAGGCTGCTTTCACACGCAGACGGTTAGCGGTAAAGTGCCGCTCATTTGAGTGGTGCTTTACCGCTGTTTAAGCATTGCTTTTGTGCCGATTTTCAGCCGCTAGCGGAGTGCTTTTAACCCCAAAAATGGAGTTAAAAACTCCTGTGTTGCGGGACTTCTGAATCGCTTTCAGGCGCCTCGGAAGCACTGCCCTTTTATTGCAATGAGCAGGAGCGTTTTGGGAGCGCTGTATACAGTGCTTCCAAACCACCCCAAAGATGCTGGTTGTAGGATTTTTCCAAATGTCCCGCAATCGCACTACCCGGGTGTGAAAGCACCCATTGTAATGAATGGGAGGCAGTTTTCTGGCACTTTACAGGCGCAAGTTCTTGCGCGAAAACACCTGAAAACGCCGAAAGGGGTCTTAAAGTAGGACAGCAGGTTGACTCCTGGTCTACACTTCCTCTGACAATGTTTAGTCATAATGAAACTTTGAAAGGTATTCCAAAAAGAAAAAAAAACTACCTCCTTTGCTTTTTCCCCCCCTATATTTGACTTTTTCTAGCTGTTTAATAATGTTGCATTATTATTAGTGTATGTAAGTACTTGTCATACAATAAATGCTTTGGTTGCTGTTTTAAAATTAACTTTTGTCTCTGCTGGGAGGATTTATTCTCATTTCCTATCCAGATGAAACCCAGGGCAATGCTGTTAGCTGACGTCCTTATAGATGGCATGATTCTAGATGGTAGTGAATTCCCAATGGTTGATAGAACCTCTCCACCTAAAATATGTACGAGAAAAAAGGAAAGAAGGAAGGAATTAAATTTTGAATTTTCTTTCTACTTGACTTGGATCAATTTTATTTTTTTACATTTCCTACGTTTTTAAACTGGCCTTTTTTTCCTAATCTTTTTAATTTTTTTTTTTTTTTTTTTTTTTTAAATGCACAGCCTTTGTTTTGGTATTTAATACAGCAACCTGTTTTAAGACTCATCAAATAAGGGCATGTCTCACTCCTCTGACTCATTAGCTTGTGTGCACATTTTAGCTTGCAATATTGAGCTCTGTAAACAGATTCTTATGATAGGCAGATTAGGAGAAAAACGTGAAACAGAGCCTAACGCACTACCTCCTGCCTGCAAAGATAATTGAATAATATTTATACACAGCACTTCATATTTACCAGGCAAATTTTTTTCTTCCCTTATAATAAATGAAGGGAAATATTTACAAAACCGTTATACATTCCCTTTAATCAGGTAAAACTAGTGAATGCCATTTCAAATAACTTTAATATAAGTAAGACCCCTTTCACACCACACCGCCCATTGCGTCGGCGTTTTACCGGTGGATTTGCGGCGCATTTCAGGTGCTAGCGGGGCGCTTTTACCCCCGCTAGCGGCCGCGAAAGGGTTAAAACCGCTGGCAATACGCCGCAGTAGCGGCATTTTGCCGGTGGTATTACAGCGCTGCCCCATTGATTTCAATGGGGAGCAGTGGTGGAGGAGCGGTAAACACAACGCTCCTTCACCGCTCCAAAGAAGCTGCTGGCAGGACTTTTTTCTGACGTCCTGCCAGCGCACCGCTGTAGTGTGAAAGCCCTCCGGGCTTTCACACTACACACAATGGTGCAGCTTCTTTAGGGCGGATTGCAGGCGCTATTTCTAACGCTATAGCGACTGCAAAACGCCCTGGTGTGAAAGGGGTCTAAAAGTAACTATTCAGTATACTTTTTGTAATAAAACAGTACTATATCTTGATCAAGAACATCTCTTCCTGTGATTCACTAGCTACCTACGGTTGTGATCATAAGTTTACATACCTTGGCAGAATGTATGATTTCTTGGCCATTTTTCATGGTTAGTGTTTGGCTGAAGCTATTCATTATCATTCAACTGTGTTTACTCTTTTTAAATCATAATGACAACAGAAACTACCTAAATGACCCTGATCAAAAGTTTACATACCCCAGTAGTTATTACTGTGTATTGCCCCCTTAAACATCAATGACAGCTTGGAGTCTTTTGTGCTATTTGTGGATGAGGCTCTTTATCTTCTCAGATGGTAAAGCTGCCCATTCTTCTTAGCAAAAAGCCTCCAGTTCCTGTAAATTCCTGAGCTGTCTTACATGAACTACACGTTTGAGATCTCCCCAGAGTGGCTCAATGTTCTTGAGGTCAGGAGATTGAGATGGCCACTCCAGAACCTTCAATTTATTCTGCTGTAGCCAATGACAGATCGACTTGACCTTGTGTTTTGGATCATTGTCATGTTGGAATGTCCAAGTACGTCCCATGTGCAGAGTCCTGGCTGATGAATGCAAATGTTCCTCCAGTATTTTTTGATAACATACTGCATTCATCTTGCCACCAAATCATCAGTGATCCACCTCCATGTTTCACAGTAGGAATGGTGTACCTTTCATCGTAGGCCTTGTTGACTCCTCTCCAAATGTAGTGCTTAAGTTTGTGGCCAAAAAGCTAAATTTTGGTCCCATCACTCCAAATGATTTTGTGACAGAACATTTGAGGCTTGTCTTTGTGCTGTTTGGCATATTGTAAGCTGGATACTTTGTGGCATTTGCATAATAATAGCTTTCTTCTGGTGACTCGACAATGCAGCCCATCTTTCTTTCAGTGCCTCCTTAGTGCATCTTGAAACAGACACGACACATGTTTTCAGAGAGTCCTGTATTTCACCTGAAGTTATTTGTAGGTTTTTCTTTGCATCCCAAACAATTTTCCTGGCAGTTGTGGTTAAAATATTAGTTGGTCTACCTGACCGTGGTTTGGTTTCAACAGAACCCCTCATTTTCCACTTCTTGATTAGAGTTTGAACACTGCTGATTGACATTCTCAATTCATTGAATATCTTTTTATATTCCTTTCCTGTTTTATACAGTTCAACTACCTTTTCACGTAGATCCTTTAACAATTCTTTTGCTTTCCCCATGACTCCGAATCCAGAAACGTCAGTGCAGCACTGGATGAAAGCTATGTCATAGGGCCTGTCAGGACTCCAGAAACTCATTGACCTTTTATACACACACACACACACACACACACTAATTACAAGCAAACAGATCATAGGTGAGGATGGTTACATTTAACAGCCATTCAAACTCCTTTGTGTCAACTTGTGTGCATGTCATCAGGCCAAAATCACCAGGGTATGTAAACTTTTGATCAGGGTTATTTGGGTAGTTTCTGTTGTGATTATGATTTAAAAAGAGTAAACACAGTTGATTGATAATAAATGGCTTCAGCTGAACACTAACCATGAGTGAAAGAAATGTTTTTGTGTTATCATATTCATATTCTCTGAAAAATTAAGGCTCCTTTCACACATGTGGGCCGTGTGTCCATATTTCTATTGTCCGCCTCCGCAATTGTCCGATTCTGCAGACGGAGGAAAATCCTATTTTTCTATCCGTCTGCAGAACGGATCAGATGAACACGGACAGACGGTCCGTGCTCATCCGATCCCCCATAGAGGAGAACGGAGAGCTGACAGGGCATTCCCTGCACAGTGTGCCATGACCGCCCTGTCCTCCTCCGGCTCAGCGGGGACAACGGAGCGATCCCCGCTGAGCGAGCGGATCATCACGGGGCGGATCATTACTGATCTGTCCCGTGTGAAAGGGGCCTAAAGCTGGAGTAAACCCAGTTTCAAAAAACACTTACATTCCCGGCATACTGGAAATGCTAACTTTCACATTGGTTGTGCTCTCAACCAAACTTTCAAACCATCCAATGGCTGGAGTCATAACTGATCACATGTGCAGCATTATGGCAGTTGAAGAATTATTAGAGGTCAAGATGACCGCTTCCTTGACTGAAAACGATAGAAGGGTTTACTTCCACTTTAAGCAATTATAGCATTAAAAAAAAAAACACTTCTTTAGGATAAGACTGCTGTGCTTAAAATGCTTCTAACACCAACATACATAATGAAACAATTATGTAAGTAGAAATGTTTTAACTTCATGAAAGTTAGCAATGTAGGTGATACTTGGCTTTAGGCATGAATAAAGAATTATTTAGAATTATTTAAAATATTTAAATTTCCTAGATATGAATGATATCTGTAAATATTCATATTTTAATATAATCCACCTTTTAGTCTAGATTTATCACCCCTTTAAGCCTGTAAGAGGTTTTTCTTTTTTAAATCTGTCACAATGTGCCACACCCAGCAATGGCTTTGTTAAACAAGTACTACAGGTTATCCAGTTTTAGAATAAACCACATCATTATTAGTGTCGTAAGAGGGCTGTTTGTAGTATGGAAGAAATCATCACAAAATCACTAAAAAAACAAAACACGGTATCTCACAAAAATGAGTACACCCCTCACATTTTTGTAAATATTTCATTATATCTTTTCATGTGACAACACTGAAGAAATTACACTTTTCTACAATGTAAAGTAGTGAGTGTACAGCTTGTATAACAGTGTAAATTTTCTGTCCCCTCAAAATAACTCAACACACAGCCATTAATGTCCAGACCACTGGCAATAAAAGAGTACACCCCTAAGTAAAAATGTCTAAATTGGGCCCAATTAGCCATTTTCCCTCCCTGGTGTCATGTGACTTGTTAGTGTTACAAGGTCTCCGGTGTGAATGCGGAGCAGGTGTGTTAAATTTGGTGTCATCGCTCTCACTCTCTCATACTGGTCACTGGTAGTTCAACATGGCAAAGAGCTCTTTGAGGATCTGAAAAAAATAATTGTTGCTCTACATAAAGATGGCCTAGGCTATAAGAAGATTGCCAAGACCCTTAAACTGAGCTGCAGTACGGTGGCCCAGACCATAACAGGACAGGTTCCACTCAGAACAGGCCTTGCCATGGTCGACCAAAGAAGTTGCGTGCACGTGTTCAGTGTCTTTTTCAGAGGTTGTCTTTGGAAAATAGACCTATGAGTTCTGCCAGCATTGCTGCAGAGGTTAAAGGGGTGGGGGGTCAGCCTGTCAGTGCTCAGACGATATGCCGCACGCTGCATCAAATTGGTCTGCATGGCTGTTGTCCTAGAAGGAAGCCTCTTCTAAAGATGCACAAGAAAGCCCGCAAACAGTTTTGCTAAAGACAAGCAGACTAAGGACATGGATTACTGGCACCATGTCCTGTGGTCTGATGAGGAGTACAAAGACAAGTGTGTCTTGCCTGCAGTCAAGCATAGTGGTGGGAGTGTCATGGTCTGGGGCTGCATGAGTGCTGCTGGCACTGGGGAGCTACAGTCCATTGAGGGAACCATGAATGCCAACATGCACTGTGACATGCTAAAGCAGAGCATGACCCCCTCCCTTCGGAGACTGGGACACAGGGGCAGTATTCCAACTTAACAACCCCAAACACACCTCTAAGACAATCACTGACTTGCTAAAGAAGCTGAGAGTAAAGGTGATGGACTGGCCAAGCATGTCTCCAGACCTAAACCCTATTGAGCACCTGTGGGGCATCCTCAAATGGAAGGTGGAGGAGTGCGAGGTCTCTAACATCCACCAGCTTTGTGATGTCGGCATGCAGGAGTGGAAGAGACCTGTGAAGCTCAGGTGAACTCCATGTCCAAGAGGACTAAGGCAGTGCTGGAAAATAATGGTGGCCACACAAAATATTGACACATTTTCACTTGGGGGTGTAATCACTTTTGTTGCCAACAGTTTAGACATTAATGGCTGTTGAGTTATTTTGAGGGGACAGCAAAATGACACTGTTATACGATCTGTACACTCACTACTTTACATTGTAGCAAAGTGTAATTTCTTCAGTGTTGTCACATTAAAAGATATAATAAAATATTTACAAAAATGTGAGGGATGTACTCACTTTTGTGAGATACTGTATATGCTACTACCCATTCTGTGCAGAATACTACTTTAGTTCTCTGGACTGCAAAACCAGAAAACACTTTGTATAAAGTGGATCTACCATTGATACTCCAGTACTGATAACCATACCAAATTTTTTACTTGGAAAGCCAGCTGTGACTCTTTGTGGCTTCACAGCCAGCTCCTCACTGTGAAAGCCATGCTGCTCTTTGTGAACGGTCCTGCAGCCTTCTGGAACCCTTTGACGTGTTCCAGAAGGCTGCAGGCAAAAAAGGGGCGGGGGTGAACTTCCACCCAAAGGTTCCATACGATCCAAGTGGAAGCTAGTACCTGTCAAAACCAGGTACCCGCTCTCCCCAAAAAATATGGGGGACGGAGGCCTAAAAACGTAACTTCCCCTTTTGGGTTAATTTCCGCTTTACGTACGCTCATGTAAACAAGGCCTAACACACACACAGGGTGTCAAGGTTTTCAGTGATTCAGCCATCTCATTTGTATTGTGAGCAGGATCAGTAAAGCTCAACCACTGCAAAGCCGAAAGATTACCCTGATTATGTAATGGACAAATATGGCTGCACTCATGTACCTATATAATTACAAACGATACATAAAATGTTTTCATAAATGCACAAGAATATTTACATCAAGCTATTTTTTATATGTACTATACAAAATATCTTTGAATCTTTTTTTATCTTTGATCTATTCTGCAGCTTGATTTTTTTTTTTTTTGTGCAGCCTCCAGTAAGAGAAACTCCAACAAGAAGAATTACAAGATCCTCATCTGTTCAAACACAGAATTATTCCTCAGACTCAGACCCCTTCAATTCCTCTCCAGGTAAAGATTATAATTATAATTCATTCTTTTTTTTTTTTTTGTCATTTCATTAAATATAAAAATAACTCTAAAAACCAGGGTCACCCTAAATGTAAGTTTTTGAAATGTATGTGTATACAGTACATGTATATACATGTATTTATAAAGTGTTTACCATAAATTAGTACACCCCTTTTGAAAAAGTAAGATTTTAATCAATATCTCAATCAACAATTTCCAAAATTTTGACAAAACTGATTTTCTTTATCGTACATCACGAGACACAAAGCCACAGTAATTACTGTATGGGTTATGTGGCACCTTCAGGTGATGGACACTGGCACACCCTAGACAGGAAGTTCAACTCCCCATATAACCCCTCCCCTTACCAGGAGTACCTCAGTTTTTTTGCCAGTTTCTTAGGTGTTGGTCACGAGTAGGGATGAGCTCAGGCGTGTTTGCATGGTCCACGTGCAGAGTCCGCCAGGAAGTCGACACTGCGCTAATCCTCCAGCCCAAGCCCAGGTAAGACGTGGGAAGGGTTTTTCTTTTTCTTTTAAAACCTCCCCCACCTGGACAGCTTTTCTCCAGGAGGCAGAAGGAGCATGGGCCAATTGGCGGTATGCCGTGGCGCTGCCATAACGGTGGTTCTCCATCCATCAACTCTCCTCCACCCCAGCCTTCCTCTACATGCGATCTGGTTGGATTAGAGGCCTGCTCGTGCGAGAAAACAATCTTTTTTAAAAAGAGTTGGGAGGTGTGGTGGGAAAATGGAGAAGGTGGCTTATCGCCATTGACGTGCCTCAGACGTTCACAGAACCCAGTGTCATAAGTGTATAATACATTTGGGTGGTAGCTGTTTCTTAAAGCACAGTCATTCATTTTCTCTCTCTCTCATTTTTGGCACTCAAGATAGTATTGGAAGTTTACAGTTGTAGAAAATGTGTGACTTTACGGCATGTGAGCACTGAAAGTCTTGCGTGTTTTCTTTTAGTGCACAGGAAATTGCTTCCAAAATGCTGCTCATGATCAGCTAGTGGTGTGCTTTCAAATGGATGCATTCACTTTATTCACTCAGTGCAGGGAGAGAGGTATGAGGGGGATTTTTGTTTTGCTCCTTTTTTCATTAATAAACATTGGGCATGCAACAAATTCAATGAAATTCATGAGGACACTGGGGATAAGGCTGTTTTTTGTGTTTTATACATTTTCCAAATGTGTGTTGTCTGTTTGCCATATATTGAATATTTATTAGAATGATACAGACAATGAAAATAATTCTTATGCATAGTTCAGTGGGATTTGCTCATCAACATTTTACAGAGTTGAACTCCATGAACTTGTAAGTATCGTTGTATATTATCAGGAAAAGTGTTTTTTTTTTTTTTTTTTTGTTTCATTTATTTGTGGTGTCTGAGATGTTTGCAGTCAACCTGTGTATTTCTCACACTGTACAAACACAGACTGACTTACTTTAACCAGTTCCCGACCGCCTGCCGAACATATACTGCGGCAAGACGGCTCTATTGCGCAAAATCACCTACCTCTACAGGATTTTGTCAATAGCCACTGGGGGGCACACGCCGCTGGAGCCACGATCACACGCTGATTGGCCACAGGGGGCGCCAATCAGTGATCCGCCAGGCCCACTGATTGGCTCTCCCTGTGGTCAATCAGCGTGCAATCGGGGCTCCGGCGGCACGTGCCCCCCAGTGGCAATCGCTCCCCACAGAGACAGAGCAGCGGTCTGCCAATGTAAACAAGCAGACCGCCGTGCTATCAGGCATGGACACTGTAATCTAGTGTTTCTGCTAACTGGAAACACGGATCACAGTGTCCATGCAGTGAGCCGATCCCCCCACAGTAAGAAAGCACAATTACGGAATACACTTAACCCTTTGATCACCCCTGATGTTAACCCCTTCCCTGCCTGTGTTATTTATACAGTGTCAGTGCATATTTTTAGCACTGATTGACTGATCATAGGCTTTTATGGAGTTGAGTTTAGATGCTTTGGCAAAAGAATGTCAAAAGCTCCTAAACTCAAGTTTAGGAGCTGCTAGTGTACATGAAGCCGTAAGCTTTTCAATTTATCTTCTTCGCTACCTTCCAAAAGCATAAATAGAAGCTGTGCCTCCAGATCGTTGCAACCACTGAAAAACTTGGGAACCAAACCCTATGCTAGGGGTACCCAACCAGTGGCCCGGGGCCACATGTGGCCCGCGACCTCCTTCTCAGGGATGGTGGGTTGGCAAGCCCAGATTGCAGGTTGCCTACCCGCCATGCCAGAGCATCAGTGTTGTGAATGAAACCAGCGGTAGAGAAAGCAAGCAGCTGCAGAACAGAGCTGCATAAGCCAATGCTTTCTGTATAGCACCGCCTCCTGTCATAGGTGGAGTGATACCAAGTGCACTCTGCCTGGGACAGCAAGTTTATTACTAAAATCACAGTGTATATAGGGACATATCTGTTCTGCAGTGGTTACTGGGCTGCTTTCAAACTGATCTGCAGGTGTAGTGTAGTACACCTGTGGCTTACCTGCACTGAGCCATAGACTTCTGGTTTTACCTGTGGGTTTGGTGCACTTTCAGAAAGTGCACCACACCTGCAGGATATAATAGAATTCTATGTCAAAATACAGCTAACCTGCAGGAAAGCCACAGATGCACTGTGCTGCACCCACAGTGTGGGTAGCCCGCAGACCATCAGTGTCTGACCCAATCAGACCCTCCATTCACCTCTCTGGAGCGGTAGATATAAACAGACTTGTGTCCGTTTATACCTGCCTACCTCCAATCAGATCTGCTAAAAAAACAGAAGTGGGATCCGTCCCCTTCCATTTGATCAGATCAGAGGCCCTGTGTCTGTGTCCACTTTGCATAGACAGAGTGGACACGGAGCTGTTATCTGCCCACTCTGCTCATTGTGGCCCGCACCTGGTTACGAAGTCGCTTAAGTAGCCCTCGCTCTTCAAAAGGTTGGGTACCCCTGCCCTATGCTCTCTGGGCAGCCTATAATTTTGCTTTTGGCACTGGATGCTGCATGGGCCCTCACCTTGACACCTAGTGCAATGTGTGTAGTCAGCCACAGGGTGCTATACAGGTCCAGAGCTGTGGTCCATCCCTGTGAAACCCAGTACACGGTGACCCCTTCGGGTGCAGTCCTACCGTGACAGTCGAAGCCTGGACTTTATATATAGTCCAGGGTTGTGGACAGGTAAGACAGGGTCATCCTCTATCTCTGACAGTTACTGTGAAAATTGAGGCTGTTTGGAATGCCTTCACTTTACAGTGTAAACTTTTCAAATTTGCGTTAAAATTCAACAACAAAAGCCTTTCACCATGAGGATTCGTTACAGGACAGTCTACACCTGTGTTGCTGCTTACTCCTTCCAGACATGCTTACCCTATATTCCACACCCTTCCTTGTCAGTACCCCACAGCAGAATACCTTCACCAATAGTTATTGAAGAAGCCAGGCGAAAGGAATCCACAGCTAAACCTCAGGTAAACATTCACTCTGCTAAAGGTCAGCATAACACAACCTCAGAGTGGTGATGCTTCCCTTGCATCAGGGCAGGAACCAATTTTAGCTCCAGTCTCTGGATCCGATTCTAACTCACTCTCAGGCTTGTAACAGGCCCGAACTCCTATAGCCTCATATAATACAAATCCTCCCACATGAGTACCTGTTTATCTGCAGCCATCTCATCTCTATAGCTATTCAAAGTGCACAGTTTAGTCACACTATAACAGCAAGGTAGGGTCATAATTGTGGCGCCCACGGTTGGACATGTTCATGAAAGCTTTGCCAGTGTCCATTCACCTCAGGTTACAAGCCCAAAACCCAGGGTCTATGAAAGCTTTGCCTATGTCCTGTACTGCACTCCAAGATATGGAATTCACAGATAAGTGAATTCAAAAAGAAAATCATTACTCTTTTTCCTAGTCTTACTTTCACTTCACTTTAATTCAGCAGTGCAGGGAGTCTAAATATGACTGTGCAGTTTGATGGGTTCCAGAGTTAGATGCAGTTTTCTCTGCAGTGCCACAGAGTTGAGCAAACACACCCCCTTCCATTCTGTAAAAATCCAGTCTGGGCGAAGAAGCTTGTGCTGAGAACTGTGGCTGTTTCTGCTTTATTACAGGGGCGGTGCTTTCTATTTAGTTTTTCTTTTTAGGGAAGTGGCAGAGTCACTTTAAAGTTGTTCTAAAAGCTTTTTTTTTTTTTTTTTTTTAACCTTTAAAGTGGTTTTAAGGCTTCATGCACACGTGACGCAGATGCAAATGCTGCTGGACACATGTTAAAACCGGCATTTAGAAACGCGCGTTTTGCCGCGATTTTTACCGCAATTTAGCGGCGTTTTACCGCGTTTTACCGCGTTTGCGTCTAGAAGCGTTTAGTTAAGCTAACATCATAGACCCTCCCCAGCTCAAAAAAACAGTATTATTAACTATTTCAGCAATTTTGTGAGACCAGAGTGAGTAGCAGCAGCTGTGAGAGCTGCAGTGTACTTGTATTTAGCGTGTCACTTGCCACGGCACCTGCCACAAGTTGTGGATTGTCCACTTGCCACGTGACTTGCCACATCACCTGCCACGTCACCTGCCACAAGTTTTGTATTGTCCACTTGCCACGTCACTTGCCACAAGTTGTGGATTGTCCACTTGCCACGTGACTTGCCACATCACCTGCCACGTCACTTGCCACGTCACCTGCCACAAGTTTTGGATTGTCCACTTGCCACGTCACTTGCCACAAGTTGGGGATTGTCCACTTGCCACATCACCTGCCACAAGTTGTGGATTGTCCACTTGCCACGTCACTTGCCACATCACTTGCCACATCACCTGCCACGTCACTTGCCACGAGATGTGGATTGTCCACTTTCCACATCATCTGCCATGCCACCTGCCACAAGCTGTGGATTGTCCACTTGCCACGTCACCAGCCACATCACCTGCCACAAGTTGTGGATTGTCCACTTGCCACGTGACTTGCCACATCACCTGCCACGTCACTTACCACATCACCTGCCACAAGTTGTGGATTGTCCAACTGCCACGTCACCTGCCACAAGTTGTGGATTGTCCACTTGCCACGTGACTTGCCACATCACCTGCCACGTCACTTGCCACATCACCTGCCACAAGTTGTGGATTGTCTACTTGCCACGTCACTTGCCACATCACCTGCCACGTCACTTGCCACAAGTTGTGGATTGTCCACTTGTCACGTCACCTGCCACGTCACCTGCCACGTCACCTGCCACAAGTTGTGGATTGTCCACTTGCCACGTCACTTGCCACGTCACCTGCCACAAGTTGGGGATTGTCCACTTGCCACATCACCTGCCACGTCACCTGCCACAAGTTGTGGATTGTCCACTTGCCACGTCACTTGCCACATCACCTGCCACGTCACTTGCCACGAGATGTGGATTGTCCACTTTCCACGTCATCTGCCATGCCACCTGCCACAAGCTGTGGATTGTCCACTTGCCACGTCACCAGCCACATCACCTGCCACAAGTTGTGGATTGTCCACCTGCCACAAGTTGTGGATTGTCCACTTGCCACGTCACCTGCCACGTCACCTGCCACAAGTTGTGGATTGTCCACTTGCCACGTCACTTGCCACGTCACCTGACACAAGTTGGGGATTGTCCACATCACCTGCCACGTCACTTGCCACATCACCTGCCACAAGTTGTGGATTTCCACTTGCCACGTGACTTGCCACATCACCTGCCACATCACTTGCCACGTCACCTGTCACAAGTTGTGGATTGTCCACTTGCCACATCACTTGCCACCTGCCATGTCACTTGCCACAAGCTGTGGATTGTCCACTTGCCACGTCACTTTCCACGTCACTTGCCACGTCACATGCCACGTCACTTGCCACGTCACCTGCCACAAGTTTTGGATTGTCCACTTGCCACGTCAGCTGCCACGTCACTTGCCACAAGATGTGGATTGTCCACTTGTCACATCACCTGCCACATCACTTGCCATGCCACCTGCCACAAGTTGTGGATTGTCCACTTGCCACGTCTCCAGCCACATCACATGCCACAAGTTGTGGATTTCCACTTGCCATGTGACTTGCCACATCACCTGCCACATCACTTGCCACGTCACCTGTCACAAGTTGTGGATTGTCCACTTGCCACATCACTTGCCACCTGCCATGTCACTTGCCACAAGTTGTGGATTGTCCACTTGCAATTGCAATTGTTTAAAATATTTTTCTAATGGTTTTTCATCATTTGCAATCATTTTTGAGATTTTTAATGTAAAAAAAAGGTCACCTTTAAAAACGCATATAAACGCGGCTAAACGCGGGTGCCGCGTTTACCCGCGTTTTGCGTCTGAAACGTGGAAATTTTTGCTTCTGAACGCATTTATTTGCTTCTGGAAAAACGAGATTAAACGCAACTGCATAAAAACGGAAAAAAAACGAGACTGTGTGCATGGACATATAGGATAACATTGAATGAGTTCAGGGGCAGTTGAAAAAACTGTCCAACTGCATCTGAACGCGCGTTTAACTGCGTCTCGTGTGCATGAGGCCTAAACCTTTACATATACCCAGCGAGAGCTGATTGGAGGGAAGGGGCACACCCCCATGCACACAGGAACAGAGCTGAGGCTGTCAATTACAGGATGTGTGCTGGAAGTCCCTCTCCTGTCATCTTTTTTTTCTCTTGGTGTGAGGAAAATTTGTGACAAGCGACTCATGCTTATAGCAGAGGCATGAAGCAGTAGAGATAAATAACACTAAGTGCTCTTATATGAGACAAATACACACTGTAGAGGGATATGCTTTGTTCATATTTCATGTTTCAAGGCCCCTGTTTTATAACTGCTAGATTGGCCTGACTGGTTCCTGCACCTTGCATTATTTTGTTACCCCCCCCCCCCCCTTTAGGGGTGCTTTACTACCAGCACAATGCTGCAAACTGTCTTTCCAAACCTTGGTCAGTGATTGTTTGCACAACTCCTGTTTGCAGCTTTTCTATATGGCATAACCCTCATTTTAACAGGATTACTGATATTCCAGTTTTTATCATATGTATATTATTTCTTTACAGAACCATCAGAGTATGGCTTTTTTTCAAGCTCCTTATTTGGCAACTACAACAGTGATAGTTCCCCTGGGGGTCCCGGTGACCTGACAATGCTCCCACATCTTGCAGATCTGGTCAGCTACAGCATACAGAAAGTCATTGGGTTTGCCAAAATGATACCTGGATTCCGGTAAGAGCAACAAATAATTAAATCAGTGGTCATCTTCATATCTAAGCATTTAGCAAATGTTAATAACTGCAGTGTATTAAAACGCTATGTGGCATTTGTGTGGGAAACTAAGGATAGCCCAGAAAGTGAAAGAGAGAATGGTGAACACTCATGTATTTTCTGTTGTAGAAGGCACAGTATGTGACCTTCCCCTGTGACCCAGGAGCCGTTGGAGGAAGAATTGGAGGGTACAAGGCTGGGATTTCATTTAAAGCAGATTTCATGGCTAGAACTAACAAAGCTTAAAGGATAACTTCAGCTTTGGTAACAGGTTACATGTTACACCCATATTCAGGGTGTAAGATGCACCGGCCCCCGCTCCCCCAATCTGCCATTCTGACAGCTAGCGGGAATCTTTTCCCCCACCGCCCATGCACTGTCACAATCTGCAAACAATCCAGTCTTCTGTGAATGGTAAAACTACAAAAGCCTTTGCGGCTGTCGGCTTGTAGTTCCTGACTCGGTGTGACTGCTTGGCCATATCGGAGGTAAGGCCAGACAGATACACAGACAGTCTGCAGGATCGTGCAATGCTTTAAAGGTCCATTAAAAAAAAATAATAATAAATGCATAATTTTTTTTCATGCAAAAAAATTTGCATTTTTTTTTGTACAGGTAAACTTATCCTTTAAAATTGCTCTCACACCCTTTCTAACACCTATACTAACTACCCTATAGAGGATCCTTACCTATTCTTAGGGCACTCCAGTCTGATCATGTGATTTTCCCAGCAGTCTGCTTCAGGGGAGAGGAGAGAGCATCAACAATGATTGGAATGATTGGGTGGTGGCATCACCTATAGGCATACTGTGGGGTGTTTTTTGGCTGTCCCTTCTGTCCACTAAAGATAGCCACTGGGAGTTGATTACATGACTGGGATGGAGCGCCCTGAAAATATAAGCATCTTCCTTCTACAAGGTAGCTAGTACAGGTGTTAGAAAGGGAGTGGGAGCAGTTTTATCTCAGTTCTAGCCTTAAAGCGGATGTAAACCCCCCATATACCCAGTGAAGTGTACAGCCTCAGATGATGCACAGGGATGAAACAAATCTCCCTACATGAGTTTTACATGTATATCTTCTGTCTTCATCTGGATATATTGTTTAGAAAGTGCATGTTCTGTTATTAGCATTTTCACTTCCTGATTCCCCTGTAGGAGGAGATCATTGCTAGGCACTGTGAAAGAGAAAGCTGCTTGGGGGAAAGGCACCCCCCGCCCCCCATATGCAGGGGTTGTCTTTGTATAGTTTAGCTGGCTGCTAACCTATTTATAGCAACCTCCTCCGACACACACTTCTATCTCCAGGCCTCAGAGAGCTTGTCAAACATTCTCAGGCTTTTGACAAATGGAGCAGGAGAAAGCTATGAGACACGGGGCTTTAAAGAGCGATAGCAAAACACTACAGATATGGTTGTGCTCCTAAGTCCAGAAACACACTGACCTCTTATACACACACACTAATTTCAAGTGAGGGTGGTTTCCTTTAATAGCCATTCAAACCCCTTTGTGTCAACTTGTGTGCATATTATCAGTCCAAAATCACCAGGGAATGTAAACTTTTGATCAGGGTCATTTGGGTAGTTTCTGTTGCCATTATGATTTAAAAAGAGTAAACACAGTTGATTACTAATAAATGGCTTGAGCCAAACACTAACCATGAGCGAATTCTGCCAGGGTATGTAAACTTATGAGCACAACTGTATATGTGCCCCATCTCAAATTTCATGCATTGGGTTTACATCCACTTAAATTTCACATTAAGTGTCAGTAAATCAATCCTGTTGTTGAAATTATTTAAGGCTCGTTATATTTTTTCATGTTGGAACATTCCTTGTTAACCTTTTGATGTTGCAAATACCCTTTAGCTCTGGTTCACACCAGTGCAACTTGTCATACGATTTGACAGTTCAAAATCGCATGACAGGTCACTCCCTATTTGTGGCAATGGAACTGTTCAAATGCCACTCAAGTAACAGCGGCCTTGAAAAAGGTTCCTGCGCTACTTTTCTGCATGGTGACTTGCCTTGACTGTTACATTAAGCCACAAGCCGCCATGAAATTGCACATCCAAATCGCACTGATCTGCAGCTTTGGAATCATGCTGTGGGAATGCGATTACAAAGCCACGCCGGTGAGAACCAGGGCTTATTGAAAACTTGGTAAACTATTTAAGCGAGAACAAATTTCTAACCGCGTATCTGGTTTTTGTTCGATAAAGTCCATTAATTCCAAAATCAAATGTTAAACACAAACTTAATCTTTCAAATGACAAATGAATGTTCTAAGAATTTTCTTTGAAATGTTATCCCTCTCTGGCCGGCTTTAGTAATCACTGACCCTTATGCATCAGCAATTTCATGAATAGAAATAAGCCCTTCTTTTAGTAATGGTATCAGATTAATGGTAATGGTATCAGATTCTAGTTGTAATTGCAGTGTGGTATGTCTGAATCTGTAGGGTCAATTTGTGGAGTTCCCTGATAAAAAGTGCGACAGAAGCTGAAGAAGAGAGATTACAGCCACATATTAAATGTGTTTTTGCACTTATTGACATATCTTAACCAGCAGCATAAATGTTCAGAAAAATTGCTTCCAGCTTAAGTCTAAGCCCATGTACACACGGTCGAAGAATCCGTCGAAATGTGTCCTATTGGACCGTGTTGTCGCATAATCCGACTGTGTGTGGTATGCATCGGACTGATTCCGTCGGACCCAATTTTCCAACTTGTTGGAAATATTTTACGACAAACTGGTCCGATAGGACATACTCCGATCATGTGTAGAGAATTTTGATCGGACAAAGTGCCACGCATGCTCAGATCAAATTCCTACATCAAAGCTATTGGCTTCTAGCCTGAATGTAGTCTTCTGAAAAGATCGGATTTTTCGACAACTTTGTCTGACCGTGTGTATGCAACAGTTTCGGACAAGTTCCGACGGACAAAATCCGACGGATTTGGTTGTCAAAATCTCCGACCGTGTGTACAGGGGCTAATGCCGCGTACACACGATCGGAATTCCAGCCAGAAAAAGACAGATGAGAGCTTTTCATCGGAAAATGCGACCGTGTGTATGCTCCATCAGAATTTAGCTGTCCGAATTTCATCCAGCCAAAAATTTATAGCATGTTCTCAATTTTCCTGATGGAAAAACTTTCTATCTGTAATTCCGATCGTGTGTATGCAATTCCGATACGCCAAAAATCACACATGCTCAGATTCAACTACGAGACAGAAGCTATTGGCTACTGGCTATTGAACTTCCTTTTTCTAGTCACGTCATACGTGTTGTACATCACCACGTTATAAATGATCGGAATTTGATGTGTCCGTGTGTAGGCAACACAGCTTGAGCCAAATTCCGTCGGAATTCCATCGGGAAAACCATCAGAGCTTTTTCCGACGAGATTTCCGATCGTGTGTACGTGGCATTGGAGATGTTGGTTAAGGTTTGTGGGATGACATCCTGAAGGTTCCTAGATCATTTGCATTTGGCAGGAACAAGTATCAACCACCTAATGTCTGTGAACACTTAACTGATGTCCATTGACCAAAGCAAATGTAATAGCAGTAATGTGTTTTATTTTGAAATGTAGTGACCTTGCTGCAGAGGACCAGATTGCCTTGTTAAAATCCTCTGTTATCGAAGTTATAATGCTGCGATCCAACCAATCATTTTCCCTGGATGACATGTCCTGGTCATGTGGCAGTGAAGACTTTAAGTACAAAGTTGATGATGTGACACAAGGTAAAATCAGTTTGTAAAGCGCATTTCCCATCCTGCATTGCCATTCTTTTGATGAGTTATCTCATCCATAGCTGTTCACTTTTTTTTTTTGTGGAGGGTGGTGGAGTAGGTTCTACAACATATTTACTGCTAAAGCTTTTTTTATATATCCTTGCTGTACCTTCATCAATCTCCATCATTCACAAAGCTGGATCTTTAAATTAATGTGACACAAAATAATATCCTTTTTCTCCATAAGAATCCATGCACATGCCTTACTTAATGGCCCTGTAATCAATTTTTCATGAAAATGTTCCTTGCTGTGTTTTTCTAACACCTTTTTACCATTCTTCATGAGCTCCTGAACCTCTCCTTCTGTTCTTCTTTCCTCTCACTTCTGTTTGTTTGGAACAAGTAATGCAGGTTAGTTGTGATCATGAGCACCATAGTCTATACTCTCTAGTCAATCTTGAGAACAAGCAAGCAGGTTGGACTATAGCAAAAAAAATGGAATCTAGAGATTTTGACTCAGCAATAGAAGGTACTGTACTTTTCAAGTTGAGTACATACTTGAATATATATATTTTTTTGTTAAACAGATTTTAGTGTTACCTTAAGCCCCATTTCACACTTATACGACTTGTCCCATGATTTTGGACTGCAAAATCGCAATGCAAGTCATTCTCCATGATTTTGAATGACTACCATTCATATTGGCACGACTTAAGTCATGCTGACTTCAGAAAAAAAGTAGTGCAGGAACTACTTTGAAGTCGGATCAAAGTCGGATTCCGTGTTAACCGAAGTTTGTCGGCTTGTGCATAAAGGGGAACGCCATGCCAATTTTTTTTTTTTATAAAGAAAAAAACAGCATGGTCCCCCCTTCATGAGCATACTGGGCCCTTCTGTATGGTATGGATTTTAAGGGGAACCCCCATGCCAAAAAATTGGCGTGGGCCCCCCCCCCAAAATCCATACCAGACCCTTATCCGAGCACCAGCCTCCTGGCCGGGCAGGAAAGGGGGTGGGGATGAGCGAGCATGTCCCCTCCTGAGCCGTACCAGGCCGCATGCCCTCAACATGGGGGGTGGATGCTTTGAGGCAGGGGGGCCCTGCCCCCCCACTCTAAAGCACCATGCCCCCATGTTGATGAGGACAAGGGCCTCTTTCCGCCAACCCTGGCCGTTGGTTGTCGGGGTCTGCATCGTACCCTTACCCATTCACCTGGGGAGAAAAAAGTGTCAATAAAAAAAACACACTACACAGGTTTTTAAAGTAATTTATTAGGCAGCTCCGGGGGTCTTCTTCCAACTTTGGGGGTCTCTTCCAACTTCTCTGCTCTCTACCCCCGCTCTCCGATTCTTCTCCCACTCTCCGGTGCCTTCTGCTGGGCTCCTCCTCTATCTTCTTCCAGCTCTTTTACTAGCGTTGGCCGGTCTTCTCCGTCATCGTTGTCATGGTCTTCTTCTCTCTTCCGATGTTGACACAACGCTCTCTCCCGTTGTAATGCATTGTGCGAGGTGTGCATTATATAGGCATGGGGCATGGTCACCAGGTGATGTCACCCTGTGACCCAGCCCGTATGACACTGGAGTCCCATCATGCCAATGCCTGTGGCGTTATAAGGAGGCGGGGTCACGGGTGACATCACCCGGTGACCACGCCCCATGCTCATATAAATTGTTGTGCACACAGAATTACAGCGGGAGAGAGCGTCGTGTCTACATGGGAATAGAGAAGCCAGAAGAAGAAGACGACGGAGAAGACCGGGCCAAAGCAAGTAAAAGAGCTGGAAGAAGATAGCGGAGAAGCCCGGCAGAAGGCACCGGAGAGTGGGAGAAGGCACCGGAGAGCAGGAGAAGAGTACACCGAAGTCGGAAGAAGACCCTCGGAGCTGCCTAATAAATTACTTTAAAAACCTGTGTAGTGTGGCGTTTTTTACCACTGTAAAAAGAAGAGAAACGCTTCAGGCGTTCGGCTTCAGGTGACTTGGGGTGGAGATGTGAACCATCTCCATTGAGAATAAAAGATTTTTTTCCCCTCCAGCGTTTTGTAGCTTCAGGCTTCAAGCTACAAAACGCTCAGGTGTGAATGGGGCCTTAATGCCATATATTTATTTATTTGATTACAGTATAGAGTACCTCCCACCGATGTTATGTAGAAGAGGAGAGGGGAAGAGGTTCTATAGCCTGTGTCCTAGGGTAACAATGCTGCTCCACCCATAGATACATTAGGGTGAGTGAGCTTGGTTACCCTAGGACAGATAGGATCACCAGGTGGAAATAGTCTTAAACAGTATCATATTTAAAGTGATTGTAAAGTCTTATTTGTTTGTTTTTTTAACCACTTCAATACCAGGCACTTTCGCCCCTTCCTGCCCAGGACAATGTTGAGCTTTCAGTGCTCTCGCATTTTGAATGACAATTGTGCGGTCATACAACACTGTACCCAAACTAAATTTTTATAATTTTCTTCCCACAAATAGAGCTTTCTTTTAGTGGTATTTGATCACCTCTGCAGTTTTTATTTTTTGCTAAACAAACTAAAAAAGCCGACATTTTTGAAAAAAATATGTTATATTATCAGGGCAGACCTCCCTCTGACAGGGAGAGCCACAGGTCGGCTCTCCCTGTCAGCGCGAACCGAGGAATACCGTTTACCGGCACTTCCTGGTTGACGTGATGATCAGCTGATGATTGGTCACAGCTGATCACATAGTAAGAAGCCTCTGATAAGAATGCTTCTTATCACGATCGGAGATGCGGCGTGTCAGACTGACATGCCGCACTCGCGATCGCTGCACTGCACGCCCCCACGGGCACTGCACGCTCACGCGGGCGCGAGCCAGCATGTTAACCTTCTGGATGCCCAGTCAGGATAACAGAACCACTTCCCGGCCATCATTCTGTTATAGGCCGGGTGGGAAGTGGTTACGTAAATTTTTTTAAACATGTTCTATTTACCTGCTCTGTGCAGTGGATTTTCAAAGGGAAGCCCCGATCCTCCTCTTCTCAGGTCTCTTGTCGACTCTCCTGGCCCCTCCCTCCTGACAAGTTCCCCCACAGTAAGCAGGTTGCTATGGGGGCACCCGTGCCAAGCTGAAGCTTCCTGTATCCATTCAGACATGGAGCTGTGGCCCGGCCCCACCCCCTTTCTCTCCTCATTGGCCGATTGACTTTGACAGCAGAAGGAACCAATGGCGCTGCTTTGCTGTTTCAGCCAAAGAGGAGGGAAGTCCCGGGCAGCCGAAACAATCCTACAGCATCGCTGGATAGAGGCGGGCTCAGGTAAGTATTAGAGGGGCTAAGGGGGGCTGCTGCACACAGAAGGATTTTTATCGTCATGCAAAGAATGCATATAGATAAAAAACTTCTGATTTTACAACCACTTTACGTACAAGTAAGCTGTGATTTATCATTTTTTTATTTTGGGGGGGTGGTAAGGTATAACTATCAAAACCATGGGTCATTTTTTTTTTTAATCAAGACCTATCTGGATGACCAATGAGGAGCAGTGTTAAAATGAGGTTATGTGATAGTTTATTATTATGACACAGTTATACTTTCATTGTGCTGTGTATGTAAATGGCAGGTGCCCTTTAAGAGCTCTTACTTGGATAACTTGAAATTGTTGCCTCTGTTATGAGGATTGCTTTTGTAGACACTGCAATAGTCTAATGGTGCTGACCAGACACTTATTAGCCAGGTAATTTATTCTATTGCAGATAATTGTTTGTCCAGAAGATATGCAGAACACACAGTCTACGGATAAGGGCTGCAAACATATGTTGGGCAGCCACCTAGTACTCTAAGCATTATTTGTTCAGTGACTCATTTAATGCATATACTGTATGCCAAGTGGTCAACTAGATTGTCAATAATGACTTGATGTCTTGTTGAGTTGTACTGTGCAATATAACTCGTAATTCTGTGCCCACACACATTTCCAATTCTGTATATATTAACATTTAAGGCAAAGCTTACCTTTGAGAAAAAATTATAAATGCACAAAATTTGGCATAAAAAAAGGTGCATTTATTATTTTTTGCCCAATGAGCCTGCAAAGTATTACCCCCGTGAGATATTTGATGTACAATCACCATAATTAACACATAATAAAAACAATCATTGTAGTCAGAAATTGTTAGCAAAAAATATATATTACAATAAATACCACTGAAGATTTTACCTCAAAGTATATCTAAACCCAAGAACAGAAATGTAATATATTTCAGCTTGCCAGTCAGATGTTGTGGCTGCATTTGTTTTCCTTTTCTAATTTTCACCTTGTGATCCTGCTAGTGACACACATTATCTCTCTGCCAGAAAAGCTCACTCACTGTACTGTATCTATAGCAGCCTTGACAACCATTGACAGGACTACAGAACACCACCCCCACCGCTCATCGCCATAAGATGTGGGGAAGGTGCTTTTGTAGTCCACAGAGATAGCTGTGGACAAGGTAACGGATGAGAGATGGGAGAAGACAGAAGGTCATTAGTTTCCAAAATTTCCTACAGGATCAACATTTTTTTATCACTAAAATCTGTGTAAACCTCTTGGTTTGGTTGGTGGATAATTGTCTGAAATCTTTTTGTAACGTAGGAGTGCACAGAGTAAAATAAAAGGGTTTGTGGTGAACTCACATGTAGCAACTTTTGGAAAATTGTATTAACCAGTGATTGTTTTGCCCTCTGAACTTCACAGACCACAAGGTATCACAAGTTATTCATCAATTCAGTCTTTAAAGTGTAACTTCCGCTTTAAGCACTCCTTGCTCCCTTACATGCAACATTTGGCATACAGTTTTTTTTTTGGGGGGGGGGGGGGAATTGGTACCTGGTTTTGACAGGTACTTCCTGTCCCACTTCCTCCTTCCATCACTTGCCTGCCTTGGTGACTCCTCCTCTCCCACTAGGCGCCCCCTCCCTCTTTGCAATCTTCTGGAACACATCACAGGTCCCAAAAGATTGCCTGGCCACTAGGATAGCGTAGCGTGACTCGCACATTAGCCGCAAGCTATCACAGCTAAGTGCCACAGTAGTAATGACAATGCCGCGGAGAGGAGGAGGAGAGGAGCGAGGCTTCGGACAGCCACATTGCTGGATCATGGGACAGGAGACTGTTTATTGAAAGTCAGCAGCTACACTTTTTGTAGCTGCTTACTTTTAATAAACGTACAAAACAGTGGAACTCCGCTTTAAAGTAGGGATGCACCAAAATCTCGCCCGCCGAAACATATTGGCCGAAAATTGTGTTTTTGGCACATTGCTGAAAGGAAAATCTTGCCGATAATGGGGCCACCCATTATGGGGGTGTTTTCCTGTCTCGCCCCAGTCCTCAGTCCTCCCTCCTCCTTTCCTCCTCTCCTCCCTCCCCATAGAGCGCCGATCTCTGCATATCATGGAGCTGTGAATTAAATTGCCCAGGCGGCTGCAGTAACAATGTCCCACCTCCTGTGGCAGACGGCACACTGATCCAATGGCGGGATATTGAATCAGCGTGACATGATTACAGGAGGCGGGACATTGTTACTGCAGCCGCCCGGGCAATTCAATTCACAGCTCCGTGACACACAGAGATCGGCGCTCTGATCTGGACTTTGGTGAGGCTGCATTCAGACACTGGCAAGCTACATGAGGGGAACAAGCAGGCTACATGAGGGGAAAAGCATGTGCCCAGGGCAAGCATTACTACAGAGTTTTGTCCGCAGCTAATCCACAAGTTTTATATTACCACAGTGCTACTGCATCCAGAAGAGTGATGATCACCTCTGAACAGGCAAACTATCCACCTCTGGCCGCTTGTGTGAACGTAGCCATGCTATATAAAACCAGGTCACAGGCCAAAGGCTGTACTCCCTTTATTGGCCATATAAAAAAAAAATAATCTTGATTTTGACCCAGCTAGGTTTTTATCGTCCTTGCAAAACTGCTCCAGCTCCTTCAAGTTGGATGGTTTGCGCTTGTGAACAGCAATCTTTAAATCTGACCACAGATTTTCTATTGGATTGAGGTCTGGGTTTTGACTAGGCCATTCCAACACATTTACATGTTTCCCCTTATGCCGCATACACATGACTGGACTTTTTGGCAGACTAGGACCGGCGGTCTTCCCAACGGAGTTCCGACTGACTTTCTGAACAAATGAACTTGGCCACACACAATCACACCAAAGATCGATGGATTTCACAGTGATGACGTACGGCCGGACTAAAATAGGGAAGTTCATAGCCAGTGGCCAATAGCTGTCTTAGCGTCGGTTTTCGTCTGTCGGACTAGCATACAGATGAACAGATTTTTCAGCCAGACTCGAGTCCGTCAGAAAAATTTGAAACGTGTTCTAAATCTAAAGTCCGTCTGATTTTTCAACAGCAAAGGTCCGATGAAGCCCACACACGATCAAATTGTCCGCCGGATTCGTTCTGTTAGACTTTTGCTGTCAAAGTCCGGACATGGCATTAAACCACTCAAGTGTTGCTTTAGCCATGTGTTTGGGGTCATTGTCCTACTGGAAAGTGAACTTCCATCCTAGACTCAAATCACAGAGTGGTACAGGTTTTGATCAAGAATATCCCTGTATTTAGCACCATCCATCTTTCCCTCAAATCTGACCAGTTTCCCAGTCCTGACTGCTGAAAAACATCCCCACAGCATGATGCTGCCACCACCATGTTTCACTGTGGGAATGGTGTTCTTTGGGTGATGTGTTGGGTTTGCGCCAGACATAGCGTTTTCTTTGATGGCTTCCACATGCCCTTTCTCAAACTCAAAACATGCCATTTTGTTTTTTGCTGAAAGTAATGGCTTTCTTCTGGCCACTCTGCCATAAAGCCCAACTCTATGGAGCGTACGGCTTATTGTCGTCCTATGTACAGATACTCCAGTCTCTGCTGTGGAACTCTGCAGCTCCTCCAGGGTTACCTTGGGTCTCTGTACTGCTTCTTTGATTAATGCCCTCATTGCCCGGTCCGTGAGTTTTGGTGTGTGGCTGTCTCTTGCCAGGTTTGCTTTTGCGCCATGTTCTTTCCATTTGGTTGTGATAGATTTGCTGGTGCTCCTAGGGATCTTCAAAGATTTGGATATTTTTTTTTTTATAACCTAACCCTGACTCGTATTTGTCAACGACATTATCCCTTACTTGTTTGGAGAGTTTCTTGATCTTCATGGCAGTGATTGGTTAGTGGTGCCTCAGTGTTGCAGCCTCTGGGGCCTTTCAAAAAAGTGTGTAGATGTAATGACAGATCATGTGACACCTAGATTGCACACAGGTGGGCATCATTCCACTAATTATGTGCATCATAACAAAGGGGGTGAATACATACGCACATGCCAATTATCATTTTTTTATTTCTGAAAAATTGCTTTATGTATATATTTTTCTAATTTTACTTCACCAACTTAGACTATTGTGTTCTGGTCCATCACATATAATTCAGATTAAAACACATTGAACTAAAGGCTGTAATGTAAAAAAAATGGGTAAAAAGCCAAGGGGGGTGAATACTTTTGCAAGGCACTGTACCTTATACAGACAACTTCCTTTTTCTTTTCTGGTAAAAAGCCTAGGCGTATGATATCATGCACAGCTCTCTCTCACTCTAAAGTGAGTTTGCCAGGAAGAGAGGGGGGATGAGTCCTAAGAGGGCCAATGAGAGCTGCAGAGCTGGAGGTGTGTCTGTGTAAATCTAGGAAGTGAACAGTCAGCAGCTTCAGCTGTCCACAGTTAAAATGGACGCAGCCAAACTTAGTGGAGGGAGATTTCTTCAGCCTATTTGGCAAGTACAGAATCACAGTATAAACAAAATACTGCAGTTCCTCTTTAAATACCCCCTTCTTTCAACTTTGAATTGCCAGCCTATATTTTAAGGCCAGATTAATGTGTGCATGTTGAGACATTATTTTACTCATCTGTAAGCAGGCACAGATGTCTTCAAAATCTTTGTCTCCATTTTACTGTATATTTTATAGAATGCCTCTTATTGTTTTGTAAGAACTATGCCAGATGGGAGAGCCAACAAGAAAAACATTGACAAACAGAGATCTAAAATTATATTAAAGGGGTTGTATAGGTGTTTTTTTTTTTTTTTAAATAACAAACATGTTCGTTTTGCACAGAGTGGCCCCGATCTTCATCTTCTGGAGTCCCTCGGCGGCTGTCTCGACTCCTCCTCGCAAGAGCTAAGCCCCCTCTGGAAAGTGCTCTCCCAAGGGGGTTAGCTTGCGGGCGCACCCCCGTGTGATGCAGGCCATAGCCGCAGACTGTATCACTCGACTCTGGCACGCCGCGTCATTGATTTGATTGACAGCAGTGGGAGCCAATAGCTGTGCTGCTATCAATCAGCCCACAGAAGTTGGGGAAAAGCAATGCGGGATCGCACCCATGGAGATTTGGGGCTCAGATAAGTAAAACGGGAGCTCGGGGGGGGGGGGTCGTAGAGTGCAAGGTGTTTTTTCACCTTAATGCATAGGATGCATTAAGGTGAAAAAACTCAAAGCTTTACAACCCCTTTAAATCTCAAACTAAAAGCACAATGAGCATCAGTAAATCATTTACTTGGTTTTCTAAAAACCATCACACTCTTGAGGAAAAATAGTAAGGTGGGTGATACACCATTATTGCAGCTCTGTAATTTATGGAAGTTTTTGTTATTTGCAGCTGGTCATAACATGGAGCTCCTGGAGCCTCTGGTAAAATTCCAAGTGGGGCTGAAGAAATTGGACCTGCATGAAGAAGAACATGTCCTCTTGATGGCCATTTGTATTCTTTCACCAGGTCAGTCAATGTAGAGACTATTGAAATATCAGTTGTAAATACTCGTATGTTTGGGCCTGAGCTGAATTAATAACATATTTGGCACAATTTTTATCTGTAAACCACACATGTAAGATTTCTGGGAAGGAAGAAAAGATTGGATGGGCAGCTGCCTACCTGTTACTGAGCTGCTGACTGCTTTCTAACTTAGTTACTAAAAATGACCTAAGTGTATATTGGTACCATAAAATGAAATGGCACCTTCACAATTAAATATTTTAAAGAGAACAAGCATATTCTCATAAGGATATTTACATTCTGTAATTAAACTCATGGGGACAACTGCTGTCAAGAGGGTAGCAACGAGGTCTAGATACTTTTCAAGATGCTCGCTGTATGCCTAACATGTACTGCTGATCTCCGCTTGCAACCACTGGTTTCATGTTAACACAGTGAATTATACTTATATTTGTGTTTCTCAGATCCATTTTTAAGAATCGGAGGTTGTATATTTTGTATTAGACTAAAAGCCAAGTGGAATAGCTGTAGTCTAAATCTGCCTCCACTTGCCATCCATTAGAATGTATATATGAAACTATTTTTTTAATAGTGTTATTTTTGCACAACAGTTATTTAGGGACTGTATCAACGAGTTTTTCTTTGTGTCATTTATGGCTTTGGGCAATGCACTGTACTTTCCGGTGCATTTTTTAATCAGTTCATTGACAGTTTTTTCTGACCTGCAGTTGACCTTCTTTTAAACACTTCAGGCCCGGAAGGATTTAAACCCCCTTAATGGCCAGGCCATTTTTTGCATTGCGTCGCTTTAACTGACAATTGCACAGTCGCATGACACTGTACCCAAACAAAATTGGTATCCTTTTTTCCTACAAATAGAGCTTTCTTTTGGTGGTATTTGATCAGCTCTGCGGTTTTTATTTTTTACACTATAAACAACAAAAGAGCAACAATTTTGAAAAAAAAACTTTCTGCTATAGAACATTTCCCCCCCAAAAAAAAAAAAAATTAAAAACACAGATGTCTTCATCAATTTAGGCCAAAAATCCCAATAAGTGTATATTGGTTTACGCAAAAGTTACTTTTAGTTATTTTTTATTTTTTTACTAGTAATGGCGGCAATTAGTGATTTTTTATTTTGCCAGCGGGACTGCGGCAGACTGATCGGACACCTAACAGCCATTTTTGACACTTCTTTGGGAACCAGTGACATTACTACAGTAATCAGTGCTAAAAATATGTACTGTTATTGTACTAATGACACTGGCAGCGAAGGGGTTAACATCAGGGGTGATCAAGGGGTTAACTGTGTTCCCTCACTGTGTGTTCTAACTATATGGGGGAAGGACTCACTGGGACAACACACAGATCTGTCTTCCTGCATAGCAGAAAGACAGGATCTGTGTGATCTCCCCTGTCATAACGGAGATTTGCCTTGTTTACACAGGCAGATCCCCGTTCTGTCACTGCGGGGAACTATCACAGGTGTTCAGCGGGCATAGAGTATGCCAGACCCACTGGCCAATGGAAGCGCGCCCACAGATCGTCATGTACTAGCCCGATTGTACACCTACGGCGATTTGCATAGCCTAGCCAACCTCCTGCAGTATAACTGTGGCAGCTGATCGGCAAGTGGTTAAAGTGGTATCAATCTGCTTCAACCTGATTTGGCATTCTGATTGGCTTATATGGGGGGGGGGGGGGGCGAGGGGGTTGAAGGAGTTCTAATGTGAACAAATCAAATGCCTGCTTGACTGTTCATTGACAAAGCTCTTCTGAATCTTGACCACAGGGTTATATGGCCACCTACAGGAGTAGGACTCTAAGCAGGGGGGGAAAAACACAGCACTGCCCACGGGATGTCCCTTTCTGGTATAAAACCCCCTCTCTGCTATAGGAAATCCAGTTGTGCTGCACTCCTTGGCTGTGGTTCAGGTGTACCTGTCCACTGCGGCCTTCTGCCAGTGGTTAGCTCCCCTTTTTATGCTCACGAATGGCCTACAGAATGGCTTGGTGGCCTTCTCGGCCACGATTCCCCATTGATTCCAGTAGATGATTGTCAGGTGTACGCTGTTAAAGCTTCATTTGGGCACTCAGTGCTTTTTGTTCTTTCTGGCATCAGGATTTCAGGTTTGCAAGGCATCTACCTGGTCCTCTGTGTCTTCAGATGTTTGTTTTGGCCCCAAAGTTTTGCTGACTGCTGTTTAGGAGTTTGTGTTTGCCCCTTTAGGAGTGGTATGGGTGGTTGGCGTGTTTGCCTGTTTTTTTGGTTTGCCCACCCCTCCTTGAGAAGAATTCTGAAGAATCAGTCAATAAACATAAGAGAAAACAGGATTTTTTGTTACCCTAAAATACTTTTATCTGAGTTCCTGGAAGAACGCAGCACCCACAATTCTATTGGAGTTTAGACTTCTGACACTGCTTTGTTACTAACTAAATTGCCTATAGCGAAGAGGGGGTTTTATACCAGAAGGGGACTGCCCATAGGCAGTGCTGTCCTTTGTTTTTTTTGTTTTTTATGCCTAGTGTACTACTCCTGTAGATGTTGATAAAATACCATTATTGTGCTCCTACAAGTATTGCACAGAAATTTCCATTTGAAAATGTATGGTGTAGTACGTTTATTTTTTCTTTCTCAGAAAAAGCAAAATGGTTAAAGTTATAACCTTGAAAGAGCCATCTTAATAATTTGTATAAAATGTTTTTTAGACCGCCCAGGTGTGCTGAATAAAGCACTGGTGGAAGCCATTCAAGATCGCCTCTCTTCTACCCTTCAAACATACATCCTCTGCAAGCATCCTCCTCCAGGAAGTCGACTCCTGTACCCCAAGATGATCCAGAAACTGGCTGACCTTCGCAGCCTAAATGAAGAGCATTCCAAACAGTATCGCTTCATCTCTTTCAAGCCAGAGCATAGCACAATGCTCACTCCACTAGTGCTCGAGGTCTTTGGCAATGAAATCTCTTGAGTTTGAATTAAGACTTTCATTTTAAAAGTGTGAGTAATTTGGTGTATCCAAGTTAAGCTGGGTCTTAATTCTGTTTTCTTCTATGGGAAATAACTGGGAATTCCTTTTAATCAGATGATTAGTTTACCGTTGTATATAGTACATACTATTTTAAAAGACCTACATGGATAAGCTAAAGTGGATGGTTCTAGTGCTTTCTTTAATTATGCTACAAAAAAAGGTTTAACCTTCTCTGCCATGCTTTTAATGTAATGTACCAATTTTACAACGCTTTGCCATGTTGTGTGCCTTCTAGACAGTTAATGTCAAATCTTGTAAACTTGATATTTTGGCCCATATGGGCTATTTTTCTATTTACGAAAGCCATTGTTGACTACATTTTAAACTTGTTGATTTCGAAGTCATGTGCCAAATTGTGAAAGACTCTAAACATCCTAACTTCTTTATATTTATATCTTACTATGTAAATATTTTACTACAGCAGTTTAACCAAAGTGTGTATGTGCCTGAAGTAGAGCAGAATAGTTCATGCATGTGCTATACAAAGAGCCAGGTTTTGGCTAGTTCAGGTACTGCGTCAGTCAGCTTTAGTGGGTAATTTTGAAATGGAAAAGGGTTTATTTGGAAAATGTATATTTTTCTATGCATATGGAATTATACTTTAAAAAATATAATAGCATTTTGCTCACATTTAAATGATTAATTGCCCTCATCTTTAACATTTTACCTAAATGTGTAACATTTAACTCTGACAGACTATGCACATGATATAATAGATATTTCCACTTAAAATGGTTATTTTCAGATAGGTGAAGGATGATTTGGGAGCACTCTGTGTAATGTTAGCCTATGGGGCCTTTCTGTGAAGATTCTCAACAATGAAGTTCCTCTGTCAAATTAATTGTCTCTGTTTAAAAAAAAAACTTCTGATGTAGACCAGAATTGCTATCTAGAAAGAGATTATATTGCTGGGAAATTTCAGTGGTGGAGCTCCATAGGAAACCAGCCTTCTGTTTAACTATACACATTAAGTCTTCCTTTGCATTTCACCTGAAACCACAACATCGATCAGGGAAAATAATTAATTCGTAGCCCATTTTGTAAGGATATGGCTTATGCAATTCCCAGAAAATAGTTTATACTTATTTCTTGTAAGTTTGCAATTGTCATATGGGTATATCAAACTGGTTAACATGATAGCTCTATATATAGCAAGGGCTGCTTCTTCTGAATAAAACTTATCTACCTACCACGTAACAACCAGAGAAATAGCACTTATTTTTCTACATTATTTTTTAGAAGGCAAATCAAACAAATATTTTAGATTTTTACAAATATGCAGAGAAATTGACTTTATTCTGATATAATGAAGCAACAGTAATATATATATTTATATATAGTTTGGCCTTAACATGTATCTTTGTGGTGGAACCCTAAGACACCCCTGTGTGGCAGTGCACTATGGTCTCTTATGGTCTCTCCTTTTGTATTTTAATCTACTGAATGTAGCCCTTATCTGCTTCCTAATGGAGATCAATTATTGGGCACACTGTTTCATATTAGGCCTTAACCTATCGATGCCTATACCAGTAACTAGGAGTGAGTATGCCCTAAGATCATTAGGCATTTACTGCCTATGAGGTGGAGATTGTGATGTCACCCTCTCCCCCCCCCCCCCCCCCATCCACCTTATCAAATCCCAAAATGCTTTGTATTCATCAAAAAAAAAATACAAGGCGTTCTATGAAAGGTGGCAGCACCAAGCAAACAACCCCCTGTTGTCATTGTGCAGTGGGACTCTGGATGTGAAGATGTCAAAAGCAGTCCACCGCTGGACGTGGGAGAGTGCAGTTGTCTGAAGGACTGAAGTATCAGGTTAGTATAGGCTTTGTGTTCATCCCTACACAAAACAAGTAGTTAGCCCATGGATGTGACCTCTATAGCTGCTTGCTAGCAGATCTCCTGCAACTTCTTGCTCTAAAGCCCTTACCTCAGTACAATCATCCCTGATTGCATGAAGAACCCTACCTTCAGCCCCCAGGTGTCACTTAGTGTCTTGGATGTCTTCATACCTTGTTTTTCCTCTAAATCATGGCTTTATGAATTCTTCTCCACTATCATGGATCTGTACTCAGACAGCACCCTCAAAAGCTTTTGGGAATTTGTGAAAGAATTTGGCTTGTCACCCACAAAATACTTAAAATATACACAAATACACACTTACGGGCATTCCCGGTTCCGATTAGTATTTATCCCTGCCAAAGTTTGGCAATACTATACAATAGTTTCACTGACTCACAGAAGCATTTATTTTATAACACCCTCCACAATAAGATGTGCTTTACCATGACTACTGCTTTTCGACAATAGGAGTTAGATCTTTCTGCGCTCACAATGGACCTTATAATTGGCGTTCAACTCCGTCCTATAGCACGACCTGCTGTATCCAGCATTGGGAATTGACACAAAAGATTACTTAATGGTGCTACCTAACTCCATTTAGACTAGCCAAGTTCTATCCCTCACAGCCTCACTTATGCTGGAGAGGTTGCGGCTCCATAGGAACATTGATGCATATTTTGTGGAATTACAACCATATCAACAGCTTCTGGAGGAAAATATTACCAATTATTTCTGAGGTCACTGGTATAATGGTCCCTCGTTACCAGCCTTAGTGATTATGATAAACCTAGGTATGGCGAACTTCCCAATTCAGTTTTGCATAGTTGTTACACATAACCTATTTATGGGACACTGAAAACTGAACCTTGCACCTAATACATGAGACACTTTTGAGCTTGTAAAAACTCATTTTGTATATGAAAAATTGTTGGCTCTTAGACGAGAAAAATACTCAGTTTTTGAGAACTCCTGGAAACCTTGAGCCCATTGGGCAAAACAAGATTGAATCTTTGAACCTTTGTCATTCTTGCCATGTTATGGTCCTAACGAGCTACAATACGTTGTACTTCCTCTTCTATGTTCTTATTTAGTACACCTTATCTCACCTTGGAGTGATGTTTGTACTACTTTTTTTGTTCTTGGACAAATGAAATTGTAAAAAAAAAAAAAAAGAACGATAAAAAAAATAACCTTTGTTATTTTTCAGGGTATAAATCTCAGCTTTGTGTCATAAAATGCTATATATCATAGGGGTACTTATTAATATACAGATGTATGTATTGCAGACGGACAAGTCAGATAATATGCAAAAGAATGAAAAAGCAACAAATATGTTCATCTTCTAGCTGGTTCTATTGTAGGATTATGGTTAATGTCCTAATATTAGTGGAGGACTGCCAAGGAAGCAGTTGTCTTATTTACTTTTCTTTTAACAGATAATGGCTGCAGTCAGCCCTTCACTGCTTAGAAAACCCAGGAGGGATTAATTACCATGCAGTACATACCATCTTTATATTTGTTTAATATATGTTATTGGTCCATATACAGTATGTCATCACTAGAAGAAATATTAGTTTCAAATTTTTAAGAGGAAGAAACATTACACCCTTGCAGGAGGACAATGTTGTATTGTCATGGTCATTAATTCACTATATTATTTTTTTCCCTATAATTTCTTGTAGGTGTTTACATAAACCAGGGGTGCCCAACCAGTGGCTCGCGGAGCCCTCTGATGTGGCCTGCGACCTCCTTGTGTGGGATGGTAGATTAGCAAACCCAGATCATGGGTTGCAGACCGGCCACCCCAGAGCATCTGTGTTGTTAATGAAGCCGGCAAAGCAAGCAGCTGTGGAGCAGAGCTGTATAAGCTGATGCTTCCTGTACAGCGCCGTCTCTTGCCACAGTTGGAGTGATACCAAATGCACTCTGCCGGGACAGCAACAGCAGGCGATACCTGAATGGAAGACTGTTATTAAAGGCCAGTTTATTACTAAAATTGCAGTGTATATATGGGCATATCTGCGCAGTGGTTACTGGGCTGCTTTCAAACTGACCTTCAGGTTACCTGCACTGAGGCGTAGACTTCTGTTATTACCCGAGGGTTTGTTGTGCTTTCAAAAAGTGCACCACACCTTCAGGATATAACAGAAGTCTACTGCAAAGTGTAGCTAACCCACAGGAAAGACATATTTGCACTGCGCTGCATTAGTGTGAAAGGCCTCTTTCACACAATTGATCCAACTCAATCGGACCCTCCATTTACCTCTATGAAACGGCATATGTAAACAGATTTGTGTCCTTTTACACTCGCCTACCTCCAATCTGATTCGCTAAAAAAAAAAAAAAATAACAGAAGGGGATCAATCCCCTTCCGTCAGGGCGGATCGGAGGTCCCATAGAGTAGAGTGGGCTGTGTCTGTGTCCGCTCTGCATGGGCCTGTCATCTGCCTGCTCTGCTCATTGTGGCCCCGCGACCGATTACCAAGTCACTTAAGTGGCCCTCGCTCTTCAAAAGGTTGGGCACCCCTGGCATAAACTATATATTCTTCTACTGAAAAATCACTTACATACGCCCTAAAAATACAACCTTCGACTATGATGTTAAAAAGCACATTGTAGTGGCAAATAAACGCATGTCTCAGAGGACCACTTAGCTGATCTACCTGGAATTCACAAGGGTCACTGATGCAAACCATTATAACTGATGCTTTATTTAGCCTGGTGGTTTCTTGAAATAGTGGTGTTTAACCGCTTCCAGACCAGCCGCTGCAGTTTTACTGCGGCAGGTTGGCTCTCCTGCACGAAATCACATTACTGTACGTGATCTCGCGGGGTCTGGATAGCAGGCTGCACAGCGGGGGTGCCGATGCTTGTGGCTGACAGTCGCGATGACCGTCGGCCACGAGTGATCGTGACCAGGAGACACAGAACAGGGACGAGTGTGCGTAAACACACACTTCCCTGTTCTGTTCTGACAGGAGTGACAGATCGTGTGTTCCTACTGTATTAGCTAGGAACCATGATCTGTCACTTTCTGTTGTTAGTCCCTCCCCCTTCGGTTAGAATCACCTTCCAGGGAACACAGTTAACCCCTTCATCGCCCCCTAGTGTTCACTGCCAGTGACATTTTTAGAGTAATCGATGCATTTTTAATCACACTGATTGCTGTATTAATGCCAATGGTTCCAAAAATGTGTCAAAATTGTCCGATGTCCTACATAATGTCGCAGTCACTATAAAAATCGCAAATCACCGCCATTACTAGTAAAAAAAAAGTAATAATAAAATGCTATAAATCTATCCCCTATTTTGTAGACGTTATAACTTTTGCGCAAACCAATATACACTTATTGCGTTTTTTTTTTTTTTTTTTACCAAAAATATGTAGAAGAAAATGTATCGGCCTAAACTGAGGAAAAACATTTTTTTTAGATATTTTTGGGGGATATTTATTATAGTAAAAAGTAAAAAATGTGTTTTTTACAAAATTGTCGCTCCTTTTTTTGTTTATAGCGCAAAAAATAAAAATCACAGAGGCGATCAAATACCACCAAAAGAAAGCTCTAT
This sequence comes from Lithobates pipiens, assembly GCF_037356315.1. NCBI lineage: Eukaryota > Metazoa > Chordata > Amphibia > Anura > Ranidae > Lithobates > Lithobates pipiens. Next base: position 574,218,673 of record NW_027507748.1, read on the forward strand.
TTGTGGGAAAAAAAAGGACGTCAATTTTGTTTGGGTACAACGCTGCACGACCGTGCAATTGTCAGTTAAAGCGATGCAGTGCCGAATCGCAAAAGGTGCTCTGGTCAGGAAGGGGGTAAATTCTTCTGGGGCTGAAGTGGTTAAATGCGCAGTCAGTTTACATTTAGAGCCAGTTCACACAATTTTTGTGTTCAGATGCGTTTCTGCATGCATGTTTTTGAAGCATTCTGGTGCGTTTTTGATTAGTTTCAGTGCATTTCTCCCCTTTTTTTTTATGTCAATTGAGGACCTGTGCACACCAGTGCTTTTTATGCTTTTTGCCATTTTCCAGATGTGTTCCATACAGCAAAATGCAAAGTGTTCTACGTTTGGCAGTTGCCCTGGAATGCACTGCATTGGTGTGAACTAGGGCCATTGGAATCCATGTCAAACATTACTGGTGCGTTTTCGATTAGTTTCAGTGCATTTCTCCCCTTTTTTTAATGTCAATTGAGGACCTGTGCACACCAGTGCTCTTTATGCTTTTTGCCATTTTCCAGATGTGTTCCATACAGCAAAATGCAACGTGTTCTACTTTTGGCAATTGCCCTGGAATGCACTGCATTGGTGTGAACTAGGGCCATTGGAATCCATGTCAAACATTGTCCATGTGTGTTTGATGCAGAATAAAATGCACTGGATTGCATCTAGTGTGAACCAGCCCTACATGGATAAGCTAAAGTTGGTTCTAGTGCTTTCTTTAATTATGCTACAAAAAAAGGGTTGACCTTCTTTGCCATGCTGTTGATGTAAGGTACCAATCTTACAATCCTTTGCAATGTTGTGTGCCTTCTGAACAGTTAATGTCAAATCTTGTAAACTTGATATTTTGGCCCATATGGGCTATTTTTCTATTTACAAAAAACATTGTTGACTAAATTTTAAACTTTTGAATCTCAAAGTCGTGTGCCAAATTGTGAAAGACTCTAATCCTAACTTCTTTAAATGTATATCTTAGAATGTAAATATTTTACTACAGCAGTTTAACCAAAGTGTGTATGTGCCTGAAGTAGAGCAAAATAGTTCATGCATGTGCTATACAAAGAGCCAGGTTTTACTGCGTCTGTCAGCTTTGGTGGATCATTTTGAAATGGAAAAGGGTTTATTTGGAAAATGTACATTTTTCTATGCATATGGAATTATACTCTAAAAAATATAATAGCCTTTTGTTCACATATAAATGATTAATTGCCCTCATCTTTAACATTTTACCTAAATGTGTAACATTTTATTCTGATAGACTAGAGCACAAGATATAATACTGTATGTCCTACATTTGGCAACTACACTGGAACGCACTGAGCTAGTGTGAACTAGGGCCATTGGAATCCATGTTAAACACTGTCCATGTGTGTTTGATGCAGCATAAAAACGTACTGGACTGCATCTGGTGTGAACCAGTCCTTAAAGAAAATATATCTACCAGATATGTAAGCACATATGTAAGCTCTCCCACACTGGTTGTCCCATACAGTTCCCTAAGTAAGCACATGCATTACACCTCCACTCGTAATTCCCTAAGGAGACACATACGTTATACACCCAAATTAGTCATGTTGTGTATATCCCTAAGTAAGCTCACAGGTTATACCTCCACCTTTGCTGTACCTCCCAGCTGGCTGGGCAAAAAGGGGGAACCAATGTGTTTTTCAAAAAACACCTGCTTTTTAAAATGTAGTACGAGAACCCCCTTTTCTGACCTAACAGAACAGATTTTAAATACACTGTGTAAGGGACTTGTGCTAAAATGCATGTACATTTCCATCCATTTTAGTCGCGTTTTAATGCATGCTGCCGTCCGTTGACATACATTTTGCATTGTAGCGCAATGCCACGTTCTGGTGTGAATAGGACACGTTGAAAATTGATTTTCAGATTGCTTTCCATTTCGATCTGATCTGAGTTTTGCTGCGCTAAAATGCACTGGTGTGAATTGGCCCTTAATATTAGGACTAATTGAATTGGCCTACATGTATTTAGTTAAGTACGGGTAAAGAAATACACATTTTTATTGCTATGTTGTGAGACAAAAAAAATAAAAATAATCTACGATCAGTTGTGAGACATTACGTGCCAGGCATGTAGAATCTCAAATGAAGCGCTGGGCCAAGGAGGTCCACATTATGTTAACTGACGCCCGCGCCTGCTTTTTTTTTCAGGAGAAGATTGTAGCGCAGCATAAAACATCTGTCTGATATGCCTGTTATATCTAGTATTGTATATACGTTATAATAAACAATCATGCAGAAATAAATATGGATGCATGCTGTCATATAAACTCATATTATTGTCAGTGATTGCATGTGGTTCTGTGAAGGACTGAAGATGATTGCCAGTTACACAGTAATGTATTCAGTGACTAAAGATGCATGTACATGGCTGCCTGTTAGCATACAATGTAAGGGTTGAGTGTATTTCCCCACCATGAAGCCACAGGTGCTGCGTACAGCTGCCCCATAGGCATGAATGGCTGTATGTGTGTATACACTGGTATTTGTGTAAAGCCATGCATGTGTCCAAAGTAAAACTCTGAATGCAAACTGTCTACATTCAGAGATTTACATTTACACATATGAAGGTGTATGCACGAAACAGCATATCCCAGCATTCAGGCACCTACAGCTATTCAGGTCTATGCTCAGAAAGGAAATACACTGATCTTTATGTTCGGCCATATGCGGACGTGCGAATGTACCCCTCGTGTGTCACTGTGCCCTGGTAAATCTTTCAGCAGTCCACAGTAACCCTCAACAGGTTAGGTTTTCAGGGTTTATCCCAAAGAGGAAAAAAAACACATGACCTATAGAAATAGTTGAGAAAAAAGATTGCACGGGTCGGAATGGTCAGTTTGTAGATTGTTATAGACGGCCCCCTGCTGGAATAACATTATGTTGCAGCTAAACAGTTATTGCCATATATCAGGGCACAATAAAAAAAAAAAAAACGTCAGTTCTACTCTGCAATATATTTCCACATTTCATTATTTTCAAGACCTTGCAAGTACAGAAAAATACCAGTTGATTTGCCAGAAATGTACTTGGCTCCTAAATCCTGTTGTGGGCTGAGAGCACACTGCATTTTTGTGGACTGAGTGTTGTCAGCCCTGCTCAATGTTTTTCTTTTTTCTAAACCATGCAGATCCACAACATAAAGGCTAATCATTTTGTGGGCTCAAGATATAAATTGGGAGGGCTAATTACGTTTGAGATAACACAGGAATTGTGCACAGGACAGCTTTGAATTTCTGACATGATCAGCAGGTATTTCTTGCACATATTGAATATATATATATATATATATATATATATATATATATATATATATATAATTGTGTGTGTGTGTGTATATAAACTGTCAATGGTGTATTTAACAGACCAAATAGCAACAGATTGGAGAAGTGAGTTTTTCGGGTTTATTTACACTTTCATTCCACATCCTTTAATACATGAAACATACAATACCTCACCTTAAAGCAGTATTAAATCCCAAAGGAAGCATTTATTATATTGCAGCTTATCAATTCTTTGATGCAATGGCTGCATTTCAAAAGATAGATAAGATTGCGCTATGGACAAATTCCACCCGTTCGCCACACAGGCAAGGGGAAAAAAGAATATATATATAATGTAATATAGTGAAATAAAGATAAATTAAAAATAAATTAAAGAATGAACTTAAGGGGTTAAAGCTGCCTGTGCTTGAGACCTGTCCCTAAGAATAGGAATAGGTTAGAAATCTAAAATATAAATTAAGCTTTGGCGTGACAGTGCACAAAAAGGTTTTAGCGCCAAAGCTTAATTTATATTTTAAATGGCTGCATTTGTTTTTCTTTTTTAGGCTTTCTATTTTTTTTTTTTTTACCTGGTGATCCTGCTAGTTAGTCTGTTGTTTAACAGTACAAAACATCCTGCAAATGTATCAGTGTTGAGACAAACCATTTACCACTGACAGGGGTGCTTACAATGATCAGATTTTATTTATTCACATAAAACCTTTTATCTCCAAAATAAATGAAAGCATTTTGCTGTAACTGCAGTATGAGCTGGAGTTTGGTTTGAATTTGGTAAGCCGGCCATAGATTATTATTATAAAGGATTTATATAGTGCCAATAGTTTGCTCAGCGCTTTACAAAATGAAGGCAGACATTAGTGACAATACAATTTGGTACATGAGGAATCAGAGGGCCCTGGTGAAATTCGGCCAGTTCAGCAATGATAGGATGAATTTCGATCCATATATGAGCAGGCTGGTTGTACACAAGTTGATCTATCAATCGACTTGTGTACAATCGGCCTGTTGGAATATTTTGTCTCAATCAGCGCCAACAGCTACAGACGGTGGTGCTGATGAGTGTATTCTGACAATGGGGAAATCTCCACACTGTCAGAATACAATAGCACAGTGGTAGGGATTCCCCTATCCACATTGAATGTGTCGATGGGGAAATCAAGTAATTTTCTTTTGTTCAACCCACTGTTTGAATGGAAAAAATTGACTCGTGTATGGCTAGCCCTAATGTATCTAAATCTGCTAGTACATCTAAGACTGACAGTACTGCTGCCCTAAGGTACCCCTATGCTACTTTATCCAGACTGGGTGTACTCTAACACAGGGGGTGTGTTATGCCTCATACACACAAGCGAAATATCAGACGGAATCTTTTCATCATATATTCCGATCGTGTGTGTCCCTCATCGGACTTTTATTTACGAAAATTCTGACGGACCTAGAAATAGAACATGTTTTAAATATTTCCGATGGAACCAATTTCTATCAGGAAAACCGCTCGTCTGTATGCTGTCCCGACGGACCAAAAACGATGCATGCTCTGAAGCAAGTATGAGACAGAGGCTATTGAACTTCCTTTTTCTAGTCCTGTTGTACGTGCTGTACGTCACAGCGTTCTTGAGGATCGGACTTTCGTGTGATCGTGTGTACGCGGCATCTGACGCGAAGACCGGTCATGTGTACACAGCATAACTGCCCAGATCACCAGGTAAAAACAAAGGAACCCCCTCCCAAAAAAAAAAAAAAAATGAATGCAGCCACCACATCTAATGATTGGTAAACTGCAATAGATTAAATTTTTTGTTTTGGGTTTAATACGGCTTTAATTCAACATAAATCTCTGTATTTAAAGATCTTTAAATTATATCAAGTCTATTTGTCAACAGAGTATAAATGAGAATATTCTTTCTGCTTGTGTCCATACTAAGATGTCTTTCTTTTTAATTAAAATAATTTACAATGCTGTGTTTGAAATGCTGCCAAACTTACAACTTGTGACAAGCCTAGAAGAATTCAGTGTCGTAATATGCATGTATGTGTATATGTGTTAACATTTACTGTGAGAAAAAGAAAAAAAATTGCTTTATTGTATAGATTGGCAGGTTATGCACTTTATAAATGAAAGATAAAAATATATATGATTATATCTATATAAATGTTGTAATTATAGAAAGATGACTTATTTCATTTTTCTTTCCAGCTGATGTCTCTTGTAATGGTTGAAGCAAATATGTGAATGTGCCATGTTCTTTCAAAGCCTAAACAAATAGCAGCAGGGAATCACATGCTATTGTTTGTATATTGATGTTTATAATAAACCGTTTGCGGCTTTAATCTATAGTGTCTTCTTTTTTTCTTTTTTTTTTTTTCTTTTTCTTTCAAGGTTATATGTGTTGTCACTTCTGCATGAATTGTATGTATGCAATGGATCAAACTATATAAATTGTGTAATGTTGTCATCACTTCAATTAATATCAGTTACGCAGAAATATGCACAGATTTGCCTTCATTAACAAAATCAAAGCATATTGCTTATAATAATAGTATATATATATATAATAATAGTGCTGATATTTAGAATGATTAGACACAGTGTTAATATTAAGGGGTTGAGGTATAGTTAAACTCCTTAAAATAATACACTGTGAACCTTCCAAAAAGGTTTGTCCAAGCAGTTCCTGTTATAGGGTGACAGCACTGTGTCTCTATCTCCCATTGTCACCCAGGCTTCTGTTAACTAAAAGTGGCCATGTAGCCATTGTTTAAGTACATGCACATAGAATGGAAATGGTGCCATAAAGGCTAAGGACAAAGGTAACACTAAAATGCAACAGAACCAAAAGATGAACAAAGCTGAAAATGGTATTTCATTTTATTTATTTTTTTAACTATTTTGATACATACAGTGATTTAGCAAATAAAATGTAATTTAATAACGTTTTCCATAAACTTCAACAAATTTCTCATAAAAATCATAATTGCCTAAATTCTTACCACTTTACCCCCAGTCCAATTCTGACATTTCTCTCATACATGTAAAAATAAGCATCTTTTGCTTGAAAATTTATTGGAATCATCCAAATTTTATATATTTTTTGAAAGCAGAGACCATGGAGAATAAAATGGCGCTTATTGCAATTTATGTCGCATGATATTTGTGCAGCAATTTTTAAAACACACATTTTTAGTAAAAAATCAATTTTAAACACTTGTCGGCCACCCACTGCATGTTTTGCAGCTTCTCCTGTTTCATGCTTTTGGTTTACTTTCGCTTTTTACAGACTACATGTCCCATAGTACCTTGCCTGTAAGCAGCAATCATGTCACATATGATGTGTTTCCTGTACTGACTGTGCCTCTTGAAACTCCTTCTCTGTAGTTCATAAAGCAGGCTCTGTAAATTCTGTGACACAAGCAGTATATATTTAACAGGTTGCTGACCGCCGGCAGTCAAATGACGGCCAAGTGGCGCACCTACTGTGGCGGGCCTCCCGTTTAAACAGGGAATGCGTGCGATTGTGCGCACGCATCACTGTTTCTTTGGTGGCGGCGTGTCACGGAGACACCGCTCGCCACCGAAGGGGGTGAACAGCCATTGGTTATGGCTGTTTACCACGTGATCGGCCATGATGAAGTCATGGCCGATCACAGATGGTCACACCCGTCTGTGCACGGCGCATGCGATCGTGTGTGAGGAGATTGCGGTAACATCTAGTTACCGCCTAGTGTACACCAATCACACGGATTGCCACCCCCCCCCCCCCAATAAAGAGGACCTGTCACCACCCCTCATAGTACCTATCAATCACAGTCCATCAGAGTACCTGTCACAGTTCATCAGAGTATTTGAGTACCTGTCCCAGCCCATCGGAGTACCCGAGTACCTGTCACGGCCCATCAGAGTACCCGAGTACCTGTCACGGCCCATCAGAGGACCCAAATACCAGTCACCAAGCCATCAGCGTACCTGTCACCAGCCCATCAGAGTACCCGAGTACCTATTTGCAGCCCATGTCTCATAGAATATACGAATATGCTCCTAGAATGCCTGAACGTACTACTTTAATGTTCGGCCTCTGTAGGTGGCCAGGCTGTGTAAAAGTCCTCCACACGTGGTATCGCCATACTCGGGAGGAGTAGCAGAATGTGTTTTGGGGTGTAATTTTTGCTACATACATGCTATGTGTTAGAAATATCTTCTAAATTGACAATTTTGTGTAAAAAAAAAAAATGCGTTTTAATTTTTTCCACATATTCCAAAAACTTCTGGAAAAAATGTAACCGTTCAAAAGACTCATTATGCCTCACAGATTATACGTTGGGGTGTTTGATTTCCTAAATGGGGTCATTTTATGGGAAATTCCATTGTCCTGGTACTCCAGGGCCTTAAAAAATGTAATATGTGGTTGAGAAATGAGATGCGTAATTTTTGCTCGTAGAACGTCTGAAGGTACTACATCAATGTTGGTGCTCTGTATGTGGCCAGGCTGTGTAAAAGTCTCACACATATGGTATTGCCGTACTCGGGAAGAGTAGCAGAATGTATTTTGGGGTGTAATTTGTTGTATGCATATGTTGTGTGTGAGAAATAACCTGATAATATGACAATTTTGTAAAAAAAAATAATAATAAAAAAAAATCTTCATTTTGCAAAGAATTGTGGGAAAAAATGACAACTTAAAAAAACTCACCATGCTACTTACTTAATACCTTGGAATGTCTACTTTGTAAAAAGGCGTCATTTGGGGGGTATTTGTACTTTTCTGACTTATTAGTGTCTCAAGAAATGAGATACACCTGATGTACTAAAGGCCTGATCAGATAGTTTGTAGACTCTATAACTTTCACAAAGACCAAATAATATATACTAATGTGGGTTATTTTTACCAAAGATATGTAGCAGTATAAATTTTGGCCAAAATGTATGAAGAAAAATTACTAATTAGCAAAAATTTATGACAGAAACAAAGAAAAAGGCATTTGTTTCACAAAATTTACGTTTTATTTTATTTATAGCGCAAAAAATAAAAAACCCACTAGTGATTAAATACCACTAAAAGAAAGCTCTATTTGTGTGGAAAAAGGGACGCAAGTTTCATATGGGTACAGTGTTGCATGACTGAGTAATTGTCATTCAAACTGTGAGAGCACTGAAAGCTGAAAATTGGTCTGGTCAGGAAGGGGGTGTAAGTGCACTGTATTGAGGTGGTTAAAAAGCATAAATAATGTTTCCGCTTTCTACAAAAAAGTAAACTTTCAAATATTAAGCTTGTTTAGATTAACCACTTCAGCGCCAGAAGATTTTACCCCCTTCCTGACCAGAGCACTTTTTGCGATTCCACACTGCGTTGCTTTAACTGACAATTGTGCAGTCATGCGGTGTGGCTCCCAAACAAAATTGACGTCCTTTCTTTCCTACAAATAGAGCTTTCTTTTGGTGGTATTTGATCACCCCTGCGGGTTGTATTTCTTTTCTTACATCAGGGGACACAGAGCCATAGTAATAACTATGTGGGTTATATCAGACCATCAGGTGCTGAACACTGGCACGCCCCTTAAGGCGTGTACTTCCCCCATATAACCCCTCTCATCTCCCAAGGGTCCCAGCACTGATCCTTGGGGTACACCACTGATAACCTTAGACCATTCAGAGTAAGAATCATTAACCATTACTCTCTGAATTCTGTCTTTTAGCCAGTTTTCTATCCATTTACAAACTGATATTTCCAAACCTGTAGACTTTACCTTACACATGAGCCGTGGGTGCGGAACTGTAGCGAAAGCTTTTGCAAAATCCAAGTATACCACGTCCACCGCCACCTCTCTGTCCAAGGTTTTACTTACCTCCTCATAAAAAGAAATCAGGTTTGTGTTGTCTGACAACTTCTGTCTTTCATGAATCCATGCTGTCTGTGGCTTAAAATATTTTTTTCCTGCAAGAACTCGTCTATGTGGTCTTTTATTAATCTCTCCAGTAGCTTCTCAACTATAGAAGTTAAACTAACAGGTCTATAGTTACTTGGTAAAGACTTTGTTCCCTTTTTAAATATAGGCACCACATCGGCCCTGCGCCAATCAGGTGATACTATTCCTATTATTAATGAGTCCCTAAAAATTAGATACAATGGCTTTGAAATTAGAGAGCTCAATTCTTTTAGGATCCGTGGGTGGATGCCATCAGGTCCAGGTGCTTTATCCACCTTTATTCTGTCCAAATATTTCTGGACCATATCACTTTTGAGCCATTGTGGATTTGGGGCTGTGTCACTACCACCCCCATTATGGACATGAGCTCCCCCATGCTCCTTTGTATACACAGATTTGAAGAAAGTATTTAATAAATTAGCCTTCTCTTTGTCCCCAGTCACCCACTCCAGATTATTTGGTAAGGGGCCTACATGCTCAGACTTGACCTTTTTACTATTAAAATATTTGAATCATTTTTTGGGGTTTGTCCTACTATCTTTTGCAATCTGTCTTACTTGGCTACAAAACTGAGGACTCCCAGCAATGGGAGGGGTTATATGGGGGAAGTACACGCCTTAAGGGGCGTGCCAGTGTCCAGCACCTGATGGTCCGATATAACCCACATAGTTGTTACTATGGCTCTGTGTCCCCTGATGTACATCAAAGAAAAGGATTTTACAGGTAAGCTTTTTTAAAAATACAATTTTTTTTTGCACTATAAACAAAACAAGATTGACAATTTTGAAAAAAACACATTATTTTTGACATTTTGCTATTATAAATATCCCCCAAAAATACATATAAAAAAAAAGTTTCCTCAGTTTAGGGCGATATGTATTCTACATATTTTTGGTTAAAAAAAAAAGATCGCAATAATCACACAGTGCACAATACAGTGCAGCTGTAGTACAGTTTCTAATATAGTGCAGGTGGTGTACACAGTATCTAATACAGTGTGTACAGTTTCTACTACACTTCTGGTGCTGTACACAGTACACAATGCAGTGTGTACAGTTTCTACTATACTTCTGGTGGTGTACACAGTATACAATACAGTGCAGCCGTTGTACAGTTTCTAATACAGTGTGTACAGTTTCTAATACACTTCAGGCGGTATACACAGAATCTAATACAGTGTGTACAATTTCTACTATTTTTCTGGTGGCGTACACAGTTTCTAATACAGTGCAGGTGGTGTACACAGTATCTAATACAGTGTGTACTGTTTCTAATACACTTCATGCGATGTACACAGTATCTATTACAGTATAGTGTGGTGTTGCAAAACAAAAAATACATCATGTCTGGAAGACCCCCAAGGAGAGGCAAACACTCACAGGCCACTAAAAGAGGGCAAGCAGCCTATGTGTCTAAGGTCAACAATGGTGGTCATGGACATGGTGCATCCTCTGCAGGTGGCCATGGGGTACACTTTTTTTTGCTGCTGGCTGTTATTGAGCCACAACATGCAGAAGAGTTGATGGAGTGGATAACAAAGCCGTCCTCATCCTCCTCACCCTCTGTCATCCAGGCTCAGAGTAGTTTGCCTTACAACGCAGCTGCCAAATTGGCCTATTCCACCAGCTCCTTGTCCACAGTCACTTCCTCCGTAGCCCGACCATCATGCACAGAGGAGTCCCCAGAATTATTTTACTACAGCGTGGGTACATGCTGCCGAAGGATGCACAGCCATTTGAAGGCTCGGATGTTGGTTCCCAGGTTGAGCAAGGGAGTAATGTGAGCCTAGAGAGAGGGGATGCCACAGAAGGACAAGAAACTGACAGTCATGTTTTCCCAGCTGCAGCATACTGCCAAGTTTGCTCCAGTGACGAGGAGGGAGGGGATAATGAGGTTACTGACTGTACTTAGGTGCCTGAGAGGAGGAGGAGGCACAACTCCAATGAGGCAGGATGTCCTCTAGGGAGCAGCTTAAGGGCAGCCACCCTATTGCATCACACCGAAGAACTATGTAGGGGGCAGGGTGCAGCTGACTCCCCGCTGACTGGCCTTTTTTGACACGTGTGCATCAAATCACACTGTTGCTGTTTGAAACCTATGTCTGAAGCAGAGCAAGCATGGCCAGAACAGCAGCCACTTGGGCACAACATGCTTGACCAGACATATGATGACCTGCCATGCAGTCCGTTGGCAACAGCACTTGAAAGACCCAAATCAAAGAGAAGGGCAGACTTCTTCTTGCTCCTCATCTGGGATCTCCAACCCTACTATACCTCCAGTCCTCTCAAAAACCTGCAATGAGAGGAATAAAGCTATAGCAATAGGCGTCCCAAGTACTTTCAGCCAAATTGCTAGCAGTACACCACCAACTGATTTTAGTAAGCAAATTTCCCTACCCCAGTTGCTGAACCGTAAAAAGAGAACGGTCCTAGCCACCCATGTGCTCAGCGTCTAAATGCTAGCTTGGCCAAATTGCTAGCATTACAACTGCTGCCTTTTCAGCTGGTAGACTCTGCCCCCTTTTGTGAATTTGTAGAATGTGCTGTACCTCAGTGGCAGGTTCCAAAACGCCATTTCTTTTCACAGAAGGCTATTTCGGCTCTCTACTGGCATGTGAAAGGCAATGTTTTGGCCTCGTTGGACAGGGCCCTCAGCAGTAAGCGACATATTACCGCTGACTCATGGTCCAGAAGGGATGGGCAGGGATGTTACCTTCCCTTCACGGTGCACTGGGTAACTCTGCTGGCAGCTGGGAAGGATTCAGGACAGGGTTCAGTGTTGTTGGAGCTTGTTCCACCACCACACCTCCAAAATACTAGTGGTGATTCTGCCACATCTCTCCGCCACCCCCTCCTCTTCTTATTTCTCTAGGGCCTCTTCTGCAGATTTGTTCTCTGAATCAGCGGTGCCCCGTAAGCGTTCAAGGGGCTACGTAAGCAGTCAGGCTAAAAGATGCCATGCAGTGCTTGAGTTGGTCTGCCTAGTGGACAAGAGTCACACTGGGGCAGAGATTCTGTCAGCTCTGCAGGGGCAGGCTCCGAGGTGGTTGAAGCCACACCAGTTTCAGCCAGGAATGGTTGTATGCGACAATGGCACCAACCTTCTCTCCACCCTCCGACAGGGACACTTGACCCATGTTCCATGTTTGGCATACATCCTGATTTTGGTGGCATAGCGGTTCTTGAATAGGTACCCAGGCTTACAGGATCTCCTGAGGTAGGCCAGAAAAGTCTGTGGTCATTTCCACAGGTCATACAATGCCAGTGCTCAGCTGGCTGACATTCAAAGGGAATGCAACCTACCCATCAACCGCCTCATTTGCGACATGCCCACCAGGTGGAACTCAACGTTGGCAATGCTTCAGCGGTTGCAAACACAGCAGAGGGTCATTAATGAGTACCTGTGTGAGTATGGCACCAAGGCAGGGTCAGGGGAGCTTGGCTTCTCTTTACCATACCAGTGGCTACTGATCAAGGATGCATGCACTGTCCTGTCACCATATGAGGAGGCCAGAAGGATGGTAAGCAGTGACAATGCATGCATCAGTGACACTGTCCCTATAGTCTTCCTGCTGGAGCACACAGTTTGTGGAATCATGGACAGGGCACTTGAGGCAGAACAGCGGGAGGAAGAGGAGGACTTCCTTTCCTCGCAAGGCCCCCTTTGTCCAGATAGCATTCCTGCGGGCCCGCCAAACACACAGGAAGAAGAGGAGGAGGATTGTGTCAGCGTGGATGTAGAGCATAACACTCAGTAACAGTCTTTAAGGGGTGGTTTTCAGTCCCCAGAAACCCAAGGAATTGTACATGGCTGGGAGGAGGTAGTTATGGATAATGTGATCATTAGTGACCCAGAGGACTCGGAATCGAATGCCTGTGCAAACTTAAGCTTCATGGCCTCCCTGATTCTGCAAAGCCCCTGAAAGGACCCTAGGATCTGTGGTATCAAGGAGAGGGATCATTACTGGCTGGCAACCCTTCTTGATTCACATTACAAGTGTAAGGTTGCAGAACTCATCTTGCCTTCACAGAGGATCTTCAGGAGGCCTTTAAGAAAGGTTTTTGTAATGCATTTCCAGACCCTGGGAGGTTACCATTTCCTTGTGCTGGACAACGTGTTGCTGAGGCTTTGTTCAGTCAGGTCTGATAGAAATATCTAGGGGCAAGAGCAGACTTGGAGACCTTTCCAACAGAGCATCCACTGGGTTACTGGGTCTTGAGGATGGACCACTGGCCAGAACTTGCTCAATATGCAATTGAGTCACTGGCCTGTCCTGCACCCAGCATGCTTTCTGAACGCACATCCAGTGCTGGTGGAGGGTTTGCAATGGATCAAAGAGTGTACCTGTCCACACACTCCGTTGATAGGCTCACATTCATAAAAATGAATCAGTCTTGGATCAGCAGCTATCAAGCACCTGATGCTGATATAACTGATTGAATTTGCTATGGATGTGAGATCCATTTTTGCCTATGCTGACTATCTTATTTCTCTTAAATTTTGATGATGTTAGCTTCCAACAATAATTTTGGTTTATGGCACCACCAGCACCCAAGACCCAATTTGTCTGCCCCTGTTTAACAGGCATGTAATTACAATTACCCAACAAGAGTATCTGTGAGGGGTTACAGTGTTATAGCACCATCACCACCCAAGGCCCAATTTTTCTGTCCGTTTAACAGGGGACTGTTTTTTTTTTTAAATTCTGAAGGACCTAGAAATAGAACATGTTTTAAATATTTCTGATGGAATCAATTTCTGCAGAAAAAAACGTTCGTCTAGTATGTTGTTCCGACGGACCAAAAACAACGCAAGGACAGCTATTGGCTACTGGCTCTTGAACTTCCTTTTTCTGATGGGCATTTACAAACATCTAAGTAGGTACCTCACATGGCAATAATGTTTGTTCATATGCATAGGGCATTAAGGCTATGTGCTTGGTATGTTGGAATTTGGAAGATATATTTTAACAATGCCTCATTTACTTCCTATTCAAGGTTTTTTTTTGGTCATGCTCTTTACAGTGAAACCTCTTTATTCTCACTCTGGAGATCTTTTGCTGAAGCAGAAAATCCTTAGTCTTCAGGTAGTAAGGATGTAACATCTCATAAGAGGCCTCAGTGTGTCTCCTATGTGAAATGCAGATTTAGTACCTATAAACCTTACGTTTAAGATATAGTTCCACTTTTACAAGCACTTTTGTTTCCTTAGTCCGTTTGGGTCTCATAGATATCTCTTCAGTTCCTCAACTTCTATTCTAGACCCTGCTACCGGGTATCTGGCTCATTTGTTTCTTCAAATTTTTTGGATTTTTGTACCCAAATATAGTTAATCCTTTAGTACTTAGACTTCTCATCCCTAAAGCCCCGTACACACGAGCGGACTTTTTAACATCCAAAGTCCGACGGACTGAGTCCGTCAGACTATTCGATCGTGTGTGGGCTGCAACGGACTTTTGACTCGCCAAAGTCCGAAGGACTTTAGAATATGGAACATGCTTCAAATTTTTCCGAAGGAACTCCGCCGGACCCGGTCCCTTCGAAAAATTTGCTCGTGTGTATGCTATTCCGACGGACTAAAACCGACGCTAGGGCAGCTATTGGCTACTGGCTATGAACTTCCTTATTCGAATCCAGTCGTACGTCATCACGTTCGAATCCATCGGAGTTTAGTGTGATTGTGTGTGGCCAAGTCCGCTCAGCCGAAAAGTCTGTCAGAACTCCGTCGGAATTCCAGCAGAACTCTGACGGAACTCCTTCGGAAGTCTGTCGGACATAAGTCCTCTCGTGTGTACGGGGCTTAAGATTTATGTTGCCTGGAACCTTGCTGTATTTTACCCCTTTTTTCCTTTTATTTTTTTTGATAATGAAGCTGATTGATTATTCTTTAAATTCATCATTGCACATCATACCAAGACCAGTCTGTTTCCGTTATATGGATTTACAGTAAATGGAACTATTCATACTGAGCTTCCTGGGGTTTTCAATACTCTGCTACAGCACTGGCTATTATCTTCTCACTAGTGCTCCCTGTCTTCTTAACTTACCCACCATGAAATGCTTAAAGTACAATTCCAGCTTTTATTTTAGTTTAAATAGTTTGGGCCAAGCTTGCCCAAATTATTTCCATTACATTATTTTACAGCTGCTAAGTGCATTGCTATTTATTGTAGTAAGATTTCCTACATACAGTATGGGCATTTTCCCATGTACTGCTGGTACAAAACAGAGTTGAATGGAAATCTTTGTAAAATTATCTATTCTGCTCAGGTTTATGCGTGTCTGTGAGATTGTCACTTGTAGCATACGCAGCTCCCCAAAAGAAGTTCAAATTGTTTTGAGCACTGAGCTGTAATCAACACTTTGCTAAGGTGAGAATGGGTACTATAGAATATAGTGGAAAACCTAGTTTTGTGTGTTGAAGCTCTCAGGTGTGAACCAGTGTTAATTTTGATGTCAAATTTTGATTTAGTTTTAGTCATAGTCTTTTTACTAAAATACCATTTTAGTTTTAGTTATTTTTTAACCATCTAAATTGTTTTAGTTTTAGCCGTCTTTTAGTCAACTAGCATATTTACAAAGCACGCACCCATTCAATAAGGTGGGAGAAGAAAACCACTCCAGACCTTGTGTGCAGAGGGAAAGCGAATTTAATGAAAAACATGGCCGCTTTATGTGTACAGAGACAGCACTGGAAGTGATGTCACTGGCTGGGCGGCAGACCAGAATGGATGTTGGCAGTGATCCCAGCAGCTAGAACTGAGGCTGAAGGGAGCCAGGAACCTTCTCTTACATAGGATAGCATGTTTGAAAGCTATCTGCTTCTTTGTAAAACCCCAGAATTAATTTTATGTATAACCCCAATTCCAAAATAGATGGGATGCTGTGCAAAGTCTACATAAAAACAGAATGCAATTATTTGCAAATCTCATAAACCCATATTTTATTCACAATAGAAAACATACTATATATTTAAATTGAGAAAATGAGAAAGAATAAGAAAAAAACGTTTTTGTAATTGATGGCAGCAACATGGCAATAAAGTAAGTGATACTAACAAGGAGCAAGGTAGACTGGGAAGAGCATTTTGCAACTAATTAGGTTAATTGGCTACTGGTCAGTAACATGACTGGGTATAATAAAGGGCATCTTAGAGAGTCAGAAAAGGTCCACCAATCTGTGAAAAGCTGTGTCTAAAAATTGTCTTTCTGCCCATGTGCAGGGGGGTCTAAAGGAGTTCTATGGTCACAATATGCACTTACATTTTATAACATCAGCACTGTAATGGCAGTACAAGCAATGGTTGTTTTTGACAATCCAATATAAGCTTACATGAAAAATATATTCAGACGCTGCCTGTCTACTGGCCATCTCTTTTCACAACTTCCTACTTTTCCTGCTTGCTTTGCAGCTTCTCCTTTGCTGTTTACTTTCAATTTCTAAGAACTACATATCCTATGGTATCATACTTCTTGAAGGCAGCGATTCCTGTACCAAATGGGTTTCCTGAAACTCCTCCTTTCAACACCTCTGTATTTCAGAAGGCAGGCTCTGAACTTCAATCTAAATGTTAAGATTATTCAGATTATTAGGTGTAGGCTAGAAATAATAGACATTCAATGTGGAAATGAATATATAATTTTAAATGTTAACCATAGTAAGACTGAGTTCACACTGGCTTAAAAACAGGGGTTTGAGAGGCATTTGACAGGCGTTAAAAATGCCCTCAAATGCCTATGCACAAGATTCAATAGACAGCACTTTGTGCTGGTCACATTACAAAAGCATGATGCGTTAGCATCGCTTTGCTTCAAAATCGAAGCTTCATGTTGAGATAGAAGGTGTTGAAGCTTTTCATCGCCTCCCATTCAAGTCTATGGTAACACTTCGCAAACGTTTGGCAGGCGTTTTTGGCGTGGTTTTGGAGCAGTTGTGAAGCGTTAAAATCTGTCACTTTCCATTGTGGAGCAGTTTTAACACTCATCAAACGATACGAAACCGCACATAGGGCATTTAGGGAGCTTTTTAATGCTTGTAAAATGACCCATCCTAAAGCTCATTGACACCTGTCTAACGCCCATTCTAATATTTACAAATGCTATAGAATCGTTTTGTTGAGCGCCAGTAATTTAGCAAGTGTGAACAAGCTCTTATGCTTTCATTTTATCAAAGGTCTCTCTATCAGAAATAATAAATAAGCACAATCATTTCTTCAAAAATCAAAGTTTAATAAATTGTTACCGGATGAACTGAAAAAAAACTTTCATCTCTTATTCTGCACAAAATAGACCTAAACTCAGATGTCATTTTGTACTTTTGTAACCTCAAGCTCAAATAAAAACTCAGTGAACTGATTATTTCTGCAGCACAGTTTGTCATTTAAAATACGCATTTGTTTTACCTCACCCTTGCTTTTAGCCAGACACTCGATGACTCTGCAAATCAAAATCTTGCTTGAAATACCATGCTTCATTTAACTTTGTTACTTTAATCAACTTCTTGTTGGAAGATTTTGCCTTTTGTACTTGTGTAAACCCAGTATCTTAAATAACCTTACTGCAACTGATGTTTTCCCTGGAGTGTAGAATGAGCTTGTGTAGTATGTCTACCAAGTATAAAAATATCATGCCTTCTTTTCCAAATGGCTGAATTTTTCTTCTTCTATTGGCTGGTAGTTTACTGTCATGGTATACCACAGTGAGCTGTGAGCCAATAGAAAAAAAAATGTCAGCCCTCTAAGATGGGAGGGATGATCAGGGCTATACGGTTGTGGTGCAGATTTTTAGGTGTTCAAACAGGCATTGAGGAGGGAACAATAATGCCTCCCCACTGCCTGTCAAGTGGCCTCTGAGGAGCAATCCATCACAGATCATTTATGACACAATTTTTAAAAGATTTAAAAAAAAACTGCACCTGCACCTACTTAAGTTGCACACTAATGTTCCTTTAAGATGACATGCTCTGCTCTGTTTAGCAGGGTGTCCGTCAGCAGATCCCCTATTGAATTAGGGCAGAAAGGGACAGATGTCATTCAGTATTTTGTCAGCAAATATTTGTAGACCTGTGTTGGATTTATGGGCTTCTGGATGTAAATGGACTTGTCTTTGTTTACATCAGGTTTCCTCTGATCTGTCACATTTAAAGTGATTGTAAAGCTTTGTTTTTTTTTTTTTTTCAAATAACAAACATGTCATACTTACCTCCTCTGTGCAAGGGTTTTGCACAGAGCGACCCCGTTCCCCTTTTTCTGGGGTCCCCCAGTGGCGCTCCTGGCTCCTCCTCTTCTTGAGTATCCCCACGTAGAGCCGCATTCCATGGGGGCAGTCATACGAGCGCACTCCCAAGTCCTGCTGCTGTGTCCATTGACACAGACAGCGAGACTTGGCTCCATTCCCCGGCACCCTGCACCCATTTGTTTTTGGACCTGGAAAAACTATGAATTAGGTGGATGTAAATAGAAAGAAATCCATTTATTTCTTCTGCCCATGGACCTGCATTTAACATGTCTGCCTTAAAAACTGACAGCCCATGCAAATGCAACTTAAAGTGGTTGTAAAGGCAGAAGGTTTTTTTGTCTTAGTGCATTCTATCAGTGGCGGCAGGTGCTCACAATTTTTTTTGGAGAGGGGGAAACAAACTGAAAAATACTGAAACAAAAAATACATCAAATGCAGCCACTTGTGCCCATCAATTGCAGCCATTGTGCCCATCATATGCAGTCACTTGTGCCCATCATATTCAGCCACTTGTGCCCCATCAAATGCAGCCACTTTGGTTATGATGGGCACTTACAGGCATCTAAGTAGGTACCTCTCATGGCAATAATGTCTGTTCACATGCATAGGACCTTAAGGCTATGTGCTTGATATGTTGGAACTTAGAACATGCATTTTTAACAATGACTCATTTACTTCCCATTTAAGGGAAGGATTTTTTTGTGGTCATGCTCTTAACAGTGAAACCTCTTGATTCTCACTCTGGGCACCCTCTTCATTTCAGGAGATCTTTTGATGATGCAGAAAATCCTCAGTCTTCAGGTAGTAGAGATGTGACATCTCATAAGAGGCCTAAGTCTGTCTCCTATGTGAAATGTAGCTCTTGTACCCATAAACCTTATGTTTAAGATATAGTTCCACTTTTACCAGCGCTTTTGTTTCCTTATTCTGTTTGGGTCTTATAGATCTCTCTTTAGTTCCTCAACTTCTATTCTAGACCCTGCTACAAGGTATCTGGCTCATTTGTTTTTTTCAAATTTTTTGGATTTTGTTTTTGTGCCCAAATATACATAATCCTTTCATATTCAGACTCCTCATTTATGGTGCCTGGAACCTTGCTGTATTTAACTTCTTTTTCCTATTCTTTTTTTTTTTTGATAATGTAGTTGATTGATTATTCTTTAAATTCATCATTGCACATCATATCAAGATCAGTCTGTTTCCAATATATGGATTCCCAGTACATGGAACTATTGATACTGAGTTTCCTGGAGGCTACAGCACTGGCTATTATCTCCTCACTAGTGCTCTCTTTCCTCCTAGCTTACCCATCATAAAATGCTTAAAGTACAATTTCAGCTTTTATTTTAGTTTAAATAGTTTAGGCCAAGCTTGCCCAAATTAATTATTTCTATTACATTACTATACAGCTGCTAAGTGCATTGTTAATTATATAATGTAGTAAGAGTTCCTACATACGGTATGGGCAACTTCCCATGTACTGCTGGTACAAAACAGAGTTGAATGAAAATTTTTCCTAAATTATCTATTCTTCTCAGGTTTATGCGCATCTGTGAGACTGTCACTTGTAGCACACACAACTCCCTCAGTGTACATGACATGACTCTAGCTACAGAAATCATCTATTAGGGGGTACTGCCAAGAAAGGATTATCCACCAATTACAGACTATATACAAGTTCATATTCTTTTTCCATGAATTAACTTGATTGCTTAAACATTTATTTACCCACTTGCCGACCAGCCGCCATCATTGTACTGCTGCAGGTCGGCTCGTTCCCACAAATGACCATCATTGTACGTTGGCTTGGGAACTCTATTGTGTGGGAGCCAACCAGTGGGTGGGGCTGATTCTATGTCCACCGGCCACCTGTGATCGCTACCCACAATGACAGAAAGGGGATCTGCCTGTGTAAACAAGGAAGATCTCCTTTCTGACAGGGGAGATCAGACAGATCCTGTCTCTCAGCTAAGCAGGAAAATGGATCTGTGTGTCCCCAGGCAGCCCATCCCCCATACAGTTAGAAAACACCTGCAGGTGTTTGATCACCCCTGATGTTAACCCCTTCCCTGACAGTGTCATTAGTACATTAATAATGTCACTGGTTCCCAAAAAAGTGTCACAAATACCAGTTGGGTGTCCGATCTGTTCACCGCAATGTCGAAGTCCCGCTAAAAATCGCAGATCACCGCAATTACTAGTAAAAAATAAAATAATAATAAATATGGCATAATTCTATTCCCTATTTTGTAGACACTATAACTTTTATGCAAACCAATCAATATACGCTTATTGCAATTTTTTTTTTTACCAAAAATATGTAGAAAAATATAATTTTGTTTTTTTATTTGTTTTTTTTTCTATATCTGTTTGGGGGATATTCATTATAACAAAAAGTAAAAAATATTGCTTTTTTTTTTCTAAATTGTCACTCTTTTTTGTTTATAGCGCAAAAAGTAAAAACCACAAAGGTGATCAAATACCATCAAAAAAAATCTCTATTTGTGGGGAAAAAGAACATCAATTTTTTTGGGGTACAGCTTCGCATAACCACGCAATTGTCAGTTAAAGGGACGCAGTGCCTTATCTCCAAAATGGCCTGGTCATTAAGGGGGTAAATCCTTACAGGTTCTTAAGTGGTTAATAAATATTTGACAATGTAAATAGGTGTGTATGTGTTTTTTGATAACTGTTGTTATCATTTGGAAAAACTTGGAAAAAAAACAAAGGATCAAAAAAACGAAGTGTCCCTACTTCAATTTGTAGCTAGCAGATTATCCATGTAGTTAGTCTCAAACACCTTCATGCCCATTCACCATATTTACTGTATTCTGCTGGAGCTAGACATACTATTATTTTTTTAAATTGAGGTTCTTCTGTTATGAAATACATAGGTTTTTGTCAATCCTCACAGCTAGGAACCCGTGCCTGCTTCCAATATATTGGTATGACATGTTTGGCAGCGTTCAACAAATGTGGCAAGGCCCTTTGTTTGTCTTGCCACACGTGTCAAAATCTTATAATTATTTCCTTGGGTTTTAGAGTCCATGGAGCTAGAGTGGGTCAACTGATAGAGATGAGCCAATTGGCTCTCGGAATATTCATGACCTAAATCACATTCCCATTTCCGGACATAAGCTGGTTTAATTGTGGGAGAAACCAGAGTAAGCAGTTTGTAAAGCTTTGAAATCATATGGGGCACTGGTTCCTCAGCAATGAACAAACTGAGTAAGAGTAGGTACTGCCCGTAGTGCAAATCTTTGTGTTGAAAAAAATGGTGGAGCTGCTTATACCTTCAGATTTCCATGGGAAAGCCACTGTACCATGCTCTAAGAGTATACAAGGGGAGGAGCTTCCCATGTTCTAAAAATTTGCCACATGTACTGTTACTATCGGATGCCTATGGCCCAAAAATGACTAGGTGTTCTCTGGGTGAAAACCAGGTAAAGCCTCCAAAGGGTGCCAACAGGAACACAGATGGTGCCAGAGAGAGCAAATGGTTGGTGCTATCCCAGACCCTTAAAGTGTGGGCCGTCAAAGATGAGACCATTTCCGACAAACATCTGTACTCCCATGGCAACCAGGGGGTATACGACAGGTTGTGCACCGCCTTAGACTTCTCCAGATGCATCCACAATTTGGTTTTAATATGGTGCTGCCAGTTAAGAATCCTCTGTAGGAGCACTTCAATATAAAATTGGCAAACAAGCTACTGAACTTAGTGAAAAAAACGCTAGATAGGGACACAGGTACCATCTGCATGAAAAATAGAACCCACAGGGGGATGTTTATTTTCAGAATAGTATTATGGCTTAACCAGGTGAAAGCAGTGTTAGTCCAAGACTTCAAATCTTTGCAGATTGAAATCAGCAAGGTAACATAATTACAGGTGTATAATAGCTCATGTCGATTTGTAAGGTTAATGCCAAGATATTTTAAGGACGTCTTCAGCCAAGAAAATGAGAAGACCTTTTGTTAGATAGCAGGTAGGGTAATAGGCAACACCTCAGATTTGTTATAATTAATCTTAAAATTAGAAACCAGGCCAAAAAGCTGAAGTTCCCTCATCAGGCAACAAGATCAGGGGATCCGTAAGGTGGAACAGGATTTCATCCTTATAGGCAGAGAGCTTGTGCTCCATTGAACCTACTGTCGTGCCTCTAATGTTGGGGTTCGCTCAGACGGTCCTAAGAAATGGTTCCAAGGCCTGAGCGAATAACAAGGGTGAGAGCGTACAACCCTGTCTCGTGCCATTTGCGAAAGGGAACCTATCGGAGAGCCTACCATTCACCTTGACCTGAGCACTCGGAGAGGTGAATAAAGACGCTATCCAGTTCAACATATGTGGGCCTAGTCCTAAAGTCTCCAAGACCATGGTGAGGTATGACCAGTCAATCCAGTCAAATGCCTTTTCAGAGTCAGTAGATAAAATGAGGTAAGGCTGAGGTGGCTGGCAGACAAAAGCCAAATGAATTAACTGAATAGTTCAAAGGGAATTATCAAAGCCTCCTGATGTGATAAAGCCTGTCTGATCCAGGTGTATCACCAATGGTAAAAGATGCTTTAGGTGATTTTCGCAAAGATTTTGAGATCTGCATTCTGCAGAGATGTAGAGAGGTAAATCTGGAGTAAAGTATTATCCTTGTCCTCTTTCGTGAGAACCGTTATATGAGCCAGCAGGGCTGTGGGTGGAATTGGGCTACCCGTTGCTATCGTATTGAAGTATCTGCACATCGGTGACAAAAATAGCGGGAGAAATTTGGTATAGTAGGCCTTCGTGTAGCGATCCAGTCCAGGACTCTTAGAGATTGTATAGTGGCTTCTACCTCTGTAGGGGCAATAGGAGACTCCAGGCTTGCCTGCTGTTCTGCCATCAGGGAAGGCAACCCTGCTGACACCAGATAGTCACGAATTTGTGTCAATTTGGATGATTTTTTTTTGGGTCATTATTGTATAATTCAACCTAATAGTCAAGGAACAGCAAGGCAATACTAGAGTAATGTATGGCAGCTTGCCCAACAGGGTTCTGGAGCTTATGTACATATGTCAGAGCCCATCACTTCCTAAGGGCGTTAGCTAGCAGCCAGACTTGTTGCCATGTTCATAATATTTATGGGATAAATAATGCAATTGTTTGCGAACGCGCCTATCTATGAGACAAGAAAAGAGCTCCCTAAGGTTGGTAAGTGTTCAGAGAGCTTCAGGGTCCCCTGTGGCATTTATGCCTCAGTTCAGCCTGTTGGAGGGCAGTCAGTACCCTGTGAAAGTCTGCCTGGATGATTCTTTTTTAGTTTGGAGCCCACTGAAATGAGCTCGCCCCGCACCATTGCCTTATGACCCTCCCAAATAATACCTTCGCCAAAGTCATCATGGGTGTTTTCCTTAAAATAATGGGTGATGGTGTCGGTGACTTTAACTGCTACAATAATATCATCAAGGAGATTTTTATTCAATCTCCATTCTCTTGAAGCCACCTGTGCCAGTGAGAGGGTAGCTGTCACCGGAGCGTGATCAAAAATGGTAATCGTGGAGTCTATCAATAGCTCCAAAGCTTAATGATCCACGTACAGTATACAAGGTCAATGCGTGTATATACATCATGGAACTTTGAGTAGTAGCTACAGTCCTTCTGTACAGGGGGCTTGTTCGGAGGCGTGTCAAGAAGGGGATCTGGGCTGATATTTACATAGCCTCCTAAGATCAGGATGCCTTCCCAAAACATTGTCAGGCGATCAAACACTGAGTCTATGAATGTAAGTTGCTGAGCATTAGAGGCACACAGCATAGAAAATGTAAATTTCTGGTTAGCTATTGTCTACTTCAAAAAAACTTATCTCCCTTGTGGGTCTGTTAAATGTTCAAGAGGCTGAAAGGGGCAAGATTTATGGATAGCTATGACTGTGCCTCTGAATTTAGCACATGGATATGTACTTAAATATCAGTGAGATTAGAGATGGGTAGGTAATTTAGGTACAGAGTTTTGGCTAAAATGGGTTTCCTGCAAAAATAGCACCTATGTCCTCAACCTTTTCAGCTCCAGCCATAGTTGTCTGCGTTTATGAGGAGAACAGAGACCTCTAATATTGTAAGACATTACCTTAAGGGAAGCCATGTTCATTAAGGGTATCAGTCAGTACGCAGTGTGAGGGTGGCAATTACGTTAACTTATATGTTAATAAAGCAAAGTGCCAGGGTCCTACAGCAATACTGGGTCAAAGCAACCCTAACTAGGGTCAAAGCAACTTTAACCAGGGTCTCAAGTACTGTAAATGAAACAGGTGCCATAACATTAGAACTGGATTAAATAAAGCAGCAGTCAATGAGAGGCAATGGGAACATATTAATCTCTCGCAGATAAGGTCCCAGATGAAGGGCCAGAGATCGACCTTTTGCGACCCCGTGACAGACCCTTGGATCTTGCTGGGAGCCAGGGTTGTGGAAGAGGGGGTATAGGTAAGTCTTGAGTACAGCGCCAATCTGGAAAGTCAACCGGCTCCAAGCCCAACGAGGAGAGGAAGTGAGGAAGATCATCTTTGTTTCTCAGGGTAACTTGTAAGCCATCTTTGGTGACTTGTAAGCTGAAGGAAAAATCCCACTTGTAGGTCAGGCCCGCCATTTGGAGGGAAGCTAGTAGAGGGCCCATGTTGCATCAGTGTGCATCATGACAGGTCTTATTAGAAAAACAGACAAGTCCCATCGAAAGCAAAGTGTGGTTTCTTGCGCATCTGCTCCATTATACGGTCTTTCAATGTAAATTTGTGTAGCTTGCATATGATATCTCTAGGGCTACCTGGGTCCTTAGAAGGTGAACACAGTGCTCTGTGTGCTCTATCAGTTTCAATGGGGGCAGGGGCAGATAATTCCAGGATTTCACAGAATATGCCACATAGAGCGGGATGATATCTTTCAGTGCCGTGGCCTTGGGTAGGCCCCGTATGTGTATGTTTACCCATCTGCTGCGATTCTGAGAGTCATCCAACTGGCAGAGCAATGCCGCAATTTTCTGATCATGGGCAATGCATTTTTCTTTTAAAAATAGAGGGGAAAGTTTCCTCAAACTTTTGTTCCAAAGTCTATATCCTGCCATCCTATTGTATTGTGTCGGCCTGGAGCTGTTCGATATTTTGTTTAAATACCCTCTCCACCCGGCTGGCAAAACGCTCCAGGTCCTCCTTAGTAGGAGAGACCAGATATGCTACTTGAGTTCTCTATCCCCAACAAGGTCTGAGACATCTGATCCTGGATGCTGGGATGTTATGGAGCGGGGGGGGGGGGGGGGGGGCTGCATCACTCACCATGTGAGGTGAAGGGATCAGGGAGATCGTCTGCAGATGGGACAGTGGCTGGGCCGTGCCACGCGGAGTGTCCTCCCGATCTGGTGCCATCTTGGATTCCTCCTTCTGCCCCTGCCGGTCTCTTGGGAAGAAGGATTCCAGCGCCCCCCCCCCCCCCGGGTGTGACTAACTTGCTGTGGCTGAGAAGATGGCCATCGGCATTGGGACATAGCAGGTGGTGTTTGTAGAGGAAAAGGCACCCCTGTGGCTTAGTAATAGCTGCTATTTGGACAGAGCTCCGAAGCTGCTGGTCCT
Organism: Lithobates pipiens; assembly: GCF_037356315.1. Taxonomy (NCBI): domain Eukaryota; kingdom Metazoa; phylum Chordata; class Amphibia; order Anura; family Ranidae; genus Lithobates; species Lithobates pipiens. The sequence goes on from NW_027507748.1 coordinate 574,244,750, forward strand.
CACTCCTTCATAGCCAGGCCACGCCCCCCTACAAAGACATTTTAAACAACTGTTCCCTTCCAACCTAGTGGTAACAGTTTAGGAAAGGACATTTTCTTTTCCAGGATGACAGTTTCCCTATGAACAAAGCCAGGTCTATAAAGACATTTTTTAACCCATTTGGTTTCCTCAGTTCCTCTATGGTTTCCTGGGTCACCGGGGAAGCCAGCTGTTTGGATGTTTCTGTCCCATGTGACCCAAGCAGCCATCTTGGGTCACGCACAGCCTATTTAAAGTCCTGGATCCCTGGTTTCGGCGCATGGACAGAGTAGGGACTGGTACCCTGTCTTATCTCTTTGGACAGGCTCCCGATTGGGACCAGATGGCCAGGTCGCATTCAGTTTCCTCTCAACAGACACTGCAATTCTGTGTGGAATCTACTCCTCTCACGCTACCGAACTGTGAGTGTGCCCGGCTGGGTCCCTGTTCCCCTGGGCTTGTTGTGAACTGTTGTGCATTCCTTCAATACAAGTTCTATTGCATCAGCCTATGTCAGTTATTGTCTCCGCACCAAGATGCACCCCACCTACAAGCTTCCCAAAAGAATGAAGGATGGTTTAGCTGGAAAGGTTGGGATAAGATGGGGTGCAACCCCATGCTAATTCCCATGGCTTTGGAATGAGATACCCCACAAGCTCATATAGTCGTGATGGTCAGGTGTCCACAAAGAATTGGCCATAATAGTACAGTTGTTTTATAGAACTCTATAGATCAAACCAAAAGAGGGGCGGTTGGGAGATATAGGTACGTATGTAATAGTAAAATACACATGAGATAGTAAAATAGCAAAAGACACTGAGAGGTTGTCTGCACCTCCAGATACAGAAGTAATCCACCTGCTAAGAGGTTAATGTGGATGTTGATGTGCATTTGAAACGCAGGTTAGTATATTCCTGTTTACCTCAACTATACTGTGTGGATTACTGGTCTGAGACTGGGCTTGACCTGCATTGCATCACGTTTTATTTAACCCAACATATTTTGATAGAATAAGTTTAAATTGCAGTGAGCAGTAAGTCACTATTACTGTAGAATGAAACAAGTCAGGAGAAGGATTGGAGTCTGGCCAGAGGTGTTATTCTCTAAGAACAATAAAGCATTTCTCAATCAACAGAAAAGCATTCAGTAATGTGTGCCTATTTTGTTTATTTCAGGAACATATCATGCATTGAAAGGAAATGATGAGAACAAAATGTTCCCAGCTACTCATTGAAGCAATCCTTTTTCCAGCACTCTATACACATCTTCTATATTGTGGGTTCCCATGGACCATGGTCATCTTTTTTTGCAGCACTATACCCCTAAATCATTATCATTTTCTAATGTATCCCAACTGTCACCTGACTTTAGACTATGCTAACTGGCATCTGGTAACTCAGAAAATAATACTAAAAATATACACTAGAACCACGTGGGGGCAGTGTTGTCTTAACTTTAGATACCAGGCTTAGGCTATTTGAAAAGTAACTATGCACAAGGCAGTGCTATGATATAACATAATTGAATTTAAGTTGGCACAATCAGACACAAAAATAATTAATATTTTTTCTGAAGATGAATGATGGAAAGAAAGGTAGGGGTTATCCCTCCTCTGCTTGTGCACTATCCACTACAGGGAAGAATTATTCTTCAATCAGAAACATGTTGGTAGATGCTTACCAATCCCACCATCCTTTTAAAGCAGAACTCCGGTTAATTTTGAATGGGCAGCAAATGTACCACAACTCACAAATAAATGTAAACCATTTTTTCAATGCAGCGCAATAAAATGCATAGATGGTTACTATGTGTGTGTTGCGGTATGCTGCTAAGTCAAATTATTTGTGGTAATTGGCACCACAATGCACCACACTAGTGCCATGAGTCACATACTTACCGCGCATTACTACTGCTAGTGAATTGGCCCTTCTGCATACAGAAAGAGCAGAGGGTAAACTTCCCCATTATGTTTCTTCTACATCACTATCCAATCACAGGCTCAGAAGGGCTGGTGACCAAGCTGTTTTGCAGAGGGGAACAGCTAGGTCACCAGCATAGTTTCACGCAGGGCCTAGAACACAATTTTGGCATGTTTTTATTATTTTATTTGGAAACAGTGTGGGAGTGGATGATAGAATGACAGGATTTAAAAATATGAGGCCCTGACATCACATGTATTTTTTACAATTTGTTGCTATAAATAATAAGGATATTTGAAAATAACATTTTCATCCAACAAATTAATCCAGTTGATTTTTGTGGTCGAAGCAGAAGTTTGTTTTTCCCCAGGAGTCAAATTGTTCATAGGTTATCTGTTGCATTTCTCACACTATAAGAGCCATTGACAGCCTGAACTTTCTTAAACCTAGTTAAAGTCCATCTTTGGTAAAAAAAAAAAAATGTTGTTTTTTTTTTTTTTGTTGCTGTAAAGTTATCACCAGGGCTACATTGCTCTTCTTGATGTCAGAACTGGGAGTGTCACTTCCATCACTCTTCTCCCCAGCCAGTGTGGACAGCACTATTCTGTTCATCACAGTGTTGGGAGGAGAAGGTAGTTGTGACCAGCTCTGACTAGCATTGATTTGAAGAGGGGGGTAAGAGAGAGAGAGGGAGGGAGAGAGAGAGAGAGAGAGAGAGAGAGAGAGAGAGAGGAGGGTAGGAGAGAGAGGGGGAGTGAGAAAGAGAGGGGAGTGTGCCAGCAATGTGACCAGGGGGTCCTGGAGGATGTGGACCACTTCCCCACTTTCCCGAGGAAACATCAAATTCTACTGGGAGAGGAGGAGCCAATGTTGAAAGTAGCTGCACAGTATGTGACAACATGTCACAGACTGAGAGAGACATGAAAAACTGTAGACTTAAAAATCCTTTACATCAGGGGTGCCCAACCAGTGGCCCGGGGGCCACATGTGGCCCGCGGAGCCCTCTGATGTTGTCTGCGACCTCCTGCTCTGAGATAGAATAAAAAGAATACTATTATTAAAGGTCAGTTTATTACTAAAATCACAGAGTATATATGGGCATATCTTTTCTGCAGTGGTTACTGGGCTGCTTTCCGCAGGTGCAGAGCAATTTACCTGCAGGTTACCTGCACTGAGCCATAGACTTATATTATTACCTGCGAGTTTGGTGAGCTTTCTGAAAGTGCACCAAACCTGCAGAATATAATACAAGTCTATTGCAAACTGCAGGAAAGCCAAAAGGTACACTGTGTTGCACACGTGGTGTGGGTAAACCGCAGCACATCAGTGTGAAAGCAGCCTTGGACCCCTTTCACATGGTCAGTCTGACAGTCCGACCAATTGAACTCTCCATTCACCTCTAAGTAGTGGCAGACATAAATCGACTTGTGTTTTACCTCCAATACGATCTGCTAAAAAGTATCGTGGGCTGTGTCCGTGTCCGCTCTGCGGATGCAGAGCAGACACGGACATGCATCCACCCGCTCCACTCATTGTGGCCCGCGACTGGTTACCAAGTCGCTTAAGTGGCCCTGGCTCTTCAAAAGGTTGGGCACCCCTGCTTTACATGGACTCACCCCCACCACCCTCCTTTTTTTTTATCACCCATTAACCCCCCCCCTCCTTTCTCGCATACAAACTCAATTGCTTTGGCAATGCTAAAATGTATTTGGCCCTGCCAATAAACCTTATTTGATTTGAATTGAGTGAAAGAGAGGGGTGACTGGATGAGGTTTGTGCTGAGGGACAGGCAGGGATGTATGGCTTCAGTATGGTCTGCACCCCTCGACATGTTGTGCCCAGGGCGACCTTCAGACTTACACAGTTGTACAGGCTCCTCTCCTGTACCAAATCTGCATAACTGCTTATTTCATTGCACATGGTGAGCATCTGACAGTCTGTATTAGAAGCTGCAGTAGGTCTCTGATTGAATGAGGTGGATCAGAAGGACATTTAATCAGAGAACGCCTTGTATTTATTAAAAAGTAAATTAAATGTAAATTAAAGAAAGCTGTTTGGCACAGAACCCCAAAGATTGTTGTATCACTGTAGTAGCCCCAACTAATACAGTGTTTATCAACTTTCCCAGTGGACCCTCAGGTAGGAGCCATGCCTATATAGATAGATATTTCTACACAGAGAGCCCGGGATTCATTTAAATTCATACAGATGTAGCACCCTGATGTGCACCCTGATGTTTAGGCAGGGTTGCTAGTAAATTTACCTGTCAGGTATAGTTGCTTTGGCCAATTGTTAGGAGATCAATTGATTCCACCACAGTTCTGGAATTGCTACACTTCTCTCCTCTGTCACTAGATAGACGGATATCTGGTGACATTAGATGAGACATTGCAAGGACATATTAGAAATAGATGGGGTGTCTCAGCTAATGGGTAGGGATCTTCTTGGGTCCATTGGCCTGCTGGGAGAGCCCATTTGCTTGGGTGGGGTCAGGTGGTCGGGGTTTTGTGTCGCCTGGACAGCTGCATGGGTGGACGTGTGTTGTGCTGCCCCAGTCTGCTATGCCAGAACCTGGGGCCTATCCCAGGGACATCTGGCTGCTGGGCTGTCTGAGAGCCTATCCAGAAGCAGGGGAGCAGGGTAGGGTTGGGACTGCGTCTTGCAGTCCAACCAGAAGTGACAGTTCTGCCGGCCGATGATCCTGTCATGGTTGGCGGTAGAGGGGAAGCTGTTGAATTTAAGGGACCATCCACTTTGTTACCAGGGACCACCTTGAGTAGCTGAAGCAGGTACCAGAACAGTATTCTCACAATTCGGGGATGGTGAAGAATTGGGAAAATTCAGCATGTGCCATACTAGGGACCCAGCCAGTGGAGGTGATGCTTGCAGAGCAGTCTTGAGTGCCAAGACAGGCATCGAGAAGGCCAGTGGGGTGATGCTTGAGTGGTATCTGTGAGTGCCATACTAGGGACCCAGCAGGGACGCAGGGGTGACGCTTGAGGAAAATACTCAGTGGGAAGATTGAAGAGCTCATTAGATCCATTGGCAGTGGATCAGGTGATAGACTGGGAGCTCAATTGAGTGAAGATCGAAAAAGGAGATTGTGGAGTAAGTGAAATAGTTCATTACAACCTTTGTTAGAAACTGTTCAAGATTGTCGTCATAGGAAACAGCGTTTCTAAACATTGCATCTACTAAAGGGTGTCCTGGCCCTAAACCCTCTCTTCCACAGTTCTGTCTAAGAGACCATAAATCTCTTTGCATTCATGAAGTGTCTTGCACCAATTAATCTACCTTACATTGCACCCAACACGCCTCGTAACCTACTCTACATAGAAATATGCCAGCTGTCCCTAACTCTAGAGGTCACCTTGGGCCTGGAGAGGCTCAGGACTTGGCTACATGTAAAATTTTACCTGAGCTATGGACCTTCAGCTACCTTACTAAGCCCTGTTCTAAGAACTAACTACTGAGTACTCCAGTTTCCTCCCACACTCCAAAGACATGCTGGTAGGTTAATTGGATGGGTTCCGTCTAAATTGACCTGTGTAGAGTGCCTTGAAAAAGTACTCATACCCCTTGAAATTTTCCACATTTTGTTATGTTACAACCATAAACGTAAATGTATTTTATTGGGATTTTATGTGATAGACCAACAAAAAGTGGCACATAATTGAAAAGTGGAAGGAAAATGATAAATGGTTTTAATTTTTTTTTAAATAAATACATATATGAAATATGCATTTGTATTCAATACTCTGTAGAGCCACCTTTCGCTGCAATTACAGCTGCAAGTCTTTTTGGGTGTGTCAGCTTTGCACATCTAGATAGTGACATTTTTGCCCATTCTTCTTTGCAAAAAAGCTCAAGCTCTGTCAGATTGGATGGAGAGTATCTGTGAACAGCAATTTTCAAGTCTTGCCACAGATTCTCAATTGGATTTAGGTCTGTACTCTGACTAGGGCATTCTAACACATGAATATGCTTTGATCTAAACCATTACATTGTAGCTCTGGCTGTATGTTTGGGGTTGTTGTCCTGCTGGAAGGTGAACCTTGGCCCCAGTTCCAAGTCTTTTGTAGGTTTTCTTCTAAGATTGCTCTGTATTTGCCTCCATCCATCTTCCCATCAACTCTGATCAGCTTCCCTAACCCTGCTGAAGAAAAGCATCCCCACAACATGATGCTGCTACTACCATGTTTCACGGCGGGGATGATGTGTTCAGGGTGATGTGTAGTGTTAGTTTTGCACCACACACATCATTTTGCTTTTAGGCCAAAAAGTTCAATTTTGATCTCATCTGACCAGAGCACCTTCTTCCACATGTTTGCTGTGTCTCCCACATGGCTTTTCGCAAACTGCAAACGGGACTTCTTATGACGAATAGTTGTCCTGTGGACAGATTCTCCCACCTGAGCTGTGGCTCTCTGCAGCTCCTCCAGAGTTACCATGGGCCTCTTGGCTGCTTCTCTGATTAATGCTCTCCTTGCCCATCCTGTCAGTTTAGGTGGACAGCCATGTCTTGGTAGGTTTGCAGTGGTTCCATACTCTTTCCATTTTCGGATGATGGATTTGCCAGTTCTCTGTGAGATGTTCAAAGCTTGGGATATTTTTTTTATAACCTAACCCTGCTTTAAACTTGTTCACAACCTGTCTGGTGTGTTCCTTGGCCTTTATGATGCTTTTTGTTCACTAAGGTTCTCTAACAAACCTCTGAGATACTGAGATTAAATTACACACAGGTGGACTCCATTTACTAATTAGGTGACTTCTGAAGGCAATTGGTTCCACTAGATTTTAGTTAGGGGGATCAAAGTAAAGGGGGCTGAATACAAATGCACGTCACACTTTTCACATATTTATTCGTAAAAAAACATTTATCAATTTCCTTCCAATTCACAACTATGTACCACTTTGTGTGGGTCTATCACATATAATTCCAATAATATACATTTAATTTTTTGGTCGGAACATGACAAAATGTGGAAAATTTCATACAAGGGGTATGAATACTTTTTCAAGGCACTGCATGTATGAATGTGAGTTATCCCCCTTGTTCACACTGAGGGCGGGTTTGAAATCGCACACGTTCAGCGAACTTGCATGCTTTCAAGCCTGAATTTCAGTGCGAGTTCGGGGGCAATTTGAAAGACATCTGTGCAGGTTTATGCACAGATGTCTATTAAAATCACCCCCTAAGTCACCAAAAGTAGTGAAGAAGCCTCTTTTGGGAATCGGTGTGGCATCGTACCGATTGGACGGTGCTGTTTCTGGCAATAGGCTCTGATTTGGCATGTGATTTGATATGTCAAATCACATGCCAAATTGTCCCGATGTGAACGAGGCTTAAGCACCTTAGCTTGTAAGCTCCTTGAGGGTAGGGACTGATATGAATGCAGAATATATACAGTATATGTAAAGAGCTGGGTAAATTGATGGCGCTATATAAGTACCTATAATAAATAAAAATAAAATGTAATATAGGAACATCAAGTTTTTTGAAGTCTGTTCTCCATTTTTCTGCGGGACAGGTAATCTCCTGTGACACAAATATATGTGGTATCAGCAGATAGATACGGCACAGGATTTAGGCTGCTTTCACACTGGGGCGGGAGCAGCGTCGGCGGTAAAGCGCCGCTATTTTTAGCGGCGCTTTACCGTTGTTTTAGCGGCGGTGTGCGGGCGCTAGCGGGGTGGTTTTAACCCCCGCTAGCGGCCGAAAAAGGGTTAAACCCGCCCGCAAAGCGCCGCTGCAACGGCGCTTTGCCGGCGGTATTGCCGCGGTGTCCCATTGATTTCAATGGGTAGGAGCGGTATAGGAGCGGTGAATACACCGCTCCTTCACCGCTGCAAAGATGCGGCTAGCAGGACTTTTTTCACCGTCCTGCCAGCGCATCGCTCCAGTGTGAAAGCCCTCCGGCTTTCACACTGGAGTTAAAGGGGCCGGTTTTTTTCAGGCGTTACACAGGCGCTATTTTTAGCGCTGTAACGCCTGAATACCGCCCCAGTGTGAAAGCAGCCTTATGCCCCGTACACACGAGAGGACTTATGTCCGACAGACCTCCAAAGGAGTTCCGCCGGAGTTCCGACGGAGTTCCGACGGAGTTCTGGCGGACTTTTCGAACGGACTTGGACACACACCATCACACCAAACTCCGACGGAGTCGAACGTGATGACGTACGACTGGATTTGAATAAGGAAGTTCATAGCCAGTAGCCAATAGCTGCCCTAGCGTCGGTTTTAGTCCGTCGGAGTAGCATACACACGAGCGGATTTTTCGAAGGGGACCGGGTCCGGCGGAGTTCCGTCGGGAAAATTTGAAGCATGCTTCATTTCTAAAGTCCGTCAGACTTTAGCGAAGCTAAAGTCCGTTGCAGCCCACACACGATCGAATAGTCTGACGGACTCAGTCCGTCGGACTTTGGATGTCGAAAAGTCCGCTCGTGTGTACGCGGCCTTACAGTTCCAGATATAAATATACTAAATATCTTCCCATGACACAGTATCTGCAGTATCAGCATGGAGACTAGAGTAGTAGTTTGAATGGATATGAGCTGTGATGGTTTAAATGCCATTGGATACATAAGTTGGGGCTGTCTAGCAAAGCAAACAAGAATAGCTATTTTAATTGTTTAATGCAGAAGAATGTCATCAGACGCCAGGAAAGAGACACTTCACATGTTCTAAATTATAGCAGTGATTAATTGAAGAACATCTTATGCAATTAATTATCTTCCCCAAATTTTAGCTTTTGTGGGTTCTGTGTGGTTTTCATCCAGTCTATCGTATACATCAATGTGGGAGATCACAGTGCAGGAGGCATGGCAGGGAATGAGCTTAGAAAGGCCCACACACAGATTTGCCAACCATGAAACAAATTTACTACATTGCATAGTGCGAAATACAGAATTTATCTCCATTCTTTCTACATTTGTGGTCTTTAAGTCATTGAAACAGGGAAGAATTTAGTGAAGTGCACTGATGATATGCAGGGTGCAGAGAACCAGCAGCTCATCAGATTTCAGTCTATCATCTACTATTATGTCAGTAGACATAGGTGTGAGTAGTGGGTGTGCCAGGTGTGCCTGGGCACACCCTAATTACTATGTGCATTCCCAATTCTCCCTACTTCCTGGGTCCCCCCCCCCCATGTTGGTACACTCACCCTGCAGTGCTGCTGGCTTCCCTCCTCTCCTCTCCCTCCAACTGCTGCAGGGGATGTTTCCGAATGGAGTGCGGGAAAGGGGCTAGTAAATAGTTCCTTTTCTAAATAAACACAGTGAGCACACTCACTCACTGTGTCCTTTCAGAACGGAATCATAGTAAACTATGATTACTATGCTTCAGTTTGTGAATGAAGGGGAAGCCGCTGAGCACAGGGTACTTCCTATTTATTAACTACCCAGTGCAGCTGAGGCTGCAGAAAAAGTCATGTGTGTTTGAGCTTTTGGGTACACACCCTAACGCAATAGGCTGCGCACACCTATGTCAGTAGATAATTAATTGTACTTGGTTGCTGTAGGTTGCTGGCTGAATCATTTCTCTCTGCCCTGCCTTACTGAAAAATTCCATAAGATCAGATCCATAAAAAAGTCTACTGGGCTTCAGCTTTAATCATTACATAAGGTTACAAGTTATCAAAACAAGGTCTCATTACGCTTCCTAAACCCAATAACATTGCTTTGCCATAAATCATTCTGATGCCAAAGGCCACAACCTGAAATGTTTTAAAGAAAATGTACCAAAACCCAAATCATAATATTTTAACATGATGATGATTAACGTGATGTCACAAGCACCCTCACCCCTTTATATATGTGCAGCTGGCCTGAAAGCAAACTCATCCATATTCCCTCCCTAAGGCCCCTTTCACACTGGGGCCTATGTGTGCCTGTAAAAAGAGCATCCGTGTAGCGCCTGAAAAAACCGGCCCCTTTCACTCCAGTGTGAAAGCAGGAGGGCCTTCACACTGGAGTGGTGCGCTAGCAGGACAGTGAAAAAAGTCCTGCTAGCCGCATCTTTGGAGCGGTGAAAGGAGCGGTGTATTCACTGCTCCTAAACCGCTCCTACCCATTGAAATCAATGGGGCAGTGCAGCTATACCGCCGGCAAAGCGCCGCTGCAGCGAGCGAGCGGTCTTAACCCTTTTTCGGCCGCTAAAACTACCCTGCTAGCGGCCACAGACTGCCGCTAAAACGACGGTAAAGCGCCGCTAAAAATAGCGCTGTGATGGTGCAAAGGACAGATCTCCACAGGCCGGCCTTTTTCTGGAACTAAAGCTTTTGACCTCCCTTTTTTCCGTTATGGTTATGGGTGGCCTCACTGAGAAATAGAGAGGCTCGAGATACAAGAGGACTGTGACAGACTCGCCTTGCATTTAAAAGTACAGGGTGATCGTGTGACATCTACTGAGCCTGTATTGCTGGTTGGAGTGATCGATCATTGCGGGGCTATGAAAGGTCCGACGGGACGAGAAATTCGGCGTCCGATACACTGCAATGCAACCTTCGCCGTGTAAATTCTTTCTGAGCATGCGCGAGACTTAGTTTGCCGAACAAGCCTACACACGAGCGGACTGTCCGCTCAAACCAAGTTTCAGCGGACAGTCTTACGGAAATTCCGAAAAACTTTGTTCGACAGACTGTCCGCTGAAACTGTCCGCTGAAGCCCACGCACGAGCCGACTGTCCGCTGAAACACTGTTCAGCGGACAAAGTTGGACGAACAGTCCGCCCGTGTGTACGCGGCCTTAGTGTACTTACTCAGAGGCAGGAGAGAGAAGGGGGGAGACATCAGTTACAGATGGATGGATAGAGATGGTGAGCTCACTCACCCCTTGGCAGTCAGCAACTCTCATCCAGATGTATCTGAGGCTGCTGGACTTCAAATTTCCGGTCCCCACTTTCCTTTTCTGAGGCACAGTGCTGGGCATTGGAGTGTGGGCAGACACACAGAGGTAGGGGTGGGGGAAGAGGGGCAGATCAAGCCCTCTCTCCTCTCGCATCTGTATGTGTTTAGGGGGGATTATTAGTGCTGGCTTTGGGCAGTGAGAAAAAGAGCATAACAGACACTCTTAGCTGAGACAACTGCAGCCAGCAACCCTGCTGGAAAGCCATAGTCCAGTCCAAATAATGTGTCCGGGTTTCAGGCAGTTCGAAACCTGGACACATGATTCCAAACAGGAACTGTCTAATGAATCCTGGTGAATCCTGGACAGGTGATAATCCTAATTGCAACCATTACTAATAAAAAAAAAAAAAATACATAAAGATTCCAGCAATATATCCCAAAAAACGCCTGGTTAGGAAGGGGGGTAAATCTTCTGGAGGGGCAAATGGTTAAATGCAGCGGACCTTCACCCTCTCCACGCACATTCCCTTATTTCACATCTACCCCTTGGTGACATAGCACATGGGGCGCAGGAGGCACATTGCAGCAGGACACTACTGGATCCACTGGGTGTGTGAGTATTTTAACAATAACCCATCGAAAGGCAAGAAGGGATTTAAAAAAATAGCACAGCTCAGGTGAAAATTCTCTTTAACCACTTGCCGCCCGCCCTATAGCAAATGGACGGCGGCAAAGTGGTTTCATAATCCTGACCGGACGTCATATGACGTGATCAGGATTATTAGCCGCTGCGCGCCCCATGGGGGCGCGCATCACGGCGATCGTTGTTGCGGGGTGTCAGTCTGACACCGCCCGGCAACTACGATCTCGGTAAAGAGTCTCCGACGGAGACTCTTTACCACGTGATCAGCCGTGTCCAATCACGGCTGATCACAGTGTAAATAGGAAAAGCCGGTGATCGGCTTTTCCTCACTCGCGTCTGTCAGACGCGAGTAGAGGAGAGCCGATCGGCTGCTCCTCTGACAGGGGGGGGTCTGTGCTGATCGATTATCAGCACAGCACCCCCGAGGATGCCCACACTGGACCACCAGGGACGCCACCAGACCACCAGGGATGCCAAGGACAAGGTATGCCACCCTAGACCACCAGGGATTTTAGTCAGTGCCACAATGGATGCCAATCAGTGCCCATAATGGATGCCAATCAGTGCCCACAATGGGCATCACTGATTGGCATGCATTATTGATTGGCACTGATTGGCATCCATTAGTGCAATATATTATAATACAATGCCACCTATCAGTTCCCATCTGTGCCGCCTATCAGTGCCTACCCATGCCCACCTGTGCCGCCTACCCATGCCCACCTGTGCCACCTACCCATGCCCACCTGTGCCGCCTACCCATGCCCACCTGTGCCGCCTACCCATGCCCACCTGTGCCGCCTAACCCATGCCCACCTGTGCCGCCTAACCCATGCCCATCCATGCCAATCCGTGCCAATTTGTGCCACCTATCAGTGCCCATCCGTGTCGCCCATCAGTGCCACCCATCAGTGCCGCCTATCAGTGCCACATATCGGTGTCCATCAATGCCACCTCATCAGTGCCACTTCATTGGTGCCACCTCATCGGTGCCCATCAGTGCCGCCTTATCATTGCCCATCAGTGTAACCCCATCAGTGCCCATCAGTGAAGGAGAAAACTTACTTATTTGCAAAGTTTTGAAACTGAAACAAAAAAAAAAATTTTTTTCAAAATTTTCGGTATTTTTTTATTTGTTTAGCAAAAAATAAAAACCGTAGAGGTGATCAAATACCACCAAAAGAAAGCTCTATTTGTGGGAAAAAAATGATACAAATTTCATTTCGGTACAGTGTAGCATGACCGCGCAATTGTCATTCAAAGTGCGACAGCGCTGAAAGCTCAAAATTGGTCTGGGCAGGAAGGTGTTTAAGTGCCCGGTATTGAAGTGGTTAAAGGCAGATTTATGTTACCACATTATTTTATATCTAAATGCTAGTGCCTTCACATTTTTTTTGTATATCTTATGGATTTATGTTGTGCATGTCTGTAAATTCAGTTAAAATCTTGCTACTTGTGAACCTATGATAAGTTGAAGTTATTGATAAGAATGAAGGGGGTTAGGGATGGTCCTTTTCACTTCCTTTAAGATAATAGGAATGTATAACACACCCTGTTCATTTTGTCTGTCAACATTCTCTGTGTACTGCAAATTGTGGTTTTCATGGTCTTCGAAAAAGCTACAAACTGTAAAATAAGTCCAGAAAAAAAAATGTTTCAAGTCCACAGCCGTTGTATGTTTACACCACATATCTATGATGGGCAAGCTGTGTGTACCTATATATTGCATGATATGCCACTTATCAAGCTTCACTGATATTAAAGGGGGGGTTTGTTTTTTTATTAATTTTACACATTGGACATACTGTATTTATATGATTACTGAGCAATGTTTTATCAGGTTCACAGCAGGTTAAAAAGACAAAAATAAAAAATGTGGGATAAACCTATAGCATGGACTTGGATCAGAAAACAATACAGATGCCATATGCTGCTGCTGGAAGGATAAGTGATGGGGTGGCACTCCCCTACATCTCACCTCTTTCATCTGGTTCAATGCACTGCCCTGAAAAGATAACGGTGAGTAGCGGGAGAAGAGTATTCAATTGGAGAACTGGACATTGTACCATCTGTAGTGACCAGCCTTTGAATTGAAGATTTTCTCTATGCTGTAAGCCCTTGTACACATTCCGACAGAAAATGTCCGATCGGACCGTGTTATCGGATAATCGGACTGTGTGTGGGCTCCATCGGAATGTTTCCGTCGGAATATCCGACCGACAAAGTTTTAGAGCTGGGCTATAAAACTTTCTGACAATAAATCCGATCGGACTTTGTCCGATTGTGTGTAAAGAATTCCGATCGGACAAAGTGCCACGCATGCTCAGATCAAATTCCTAGACCAAAGCTATTGTCTACTAGCCTGAACGTAGTCCCGTCATAACGAAATAACGTCACCACCTTCTGAACGATCGGATTTTCCGTCAACTTTGTCCGACCGTGTCTATGCAACACAAGTTTCGGACAAAATCCGACGGATTTTGTTGTCGGAATGTCTGACCGTGTGTACAAGGGCTTAGACTGAACCTTCGCTAGTCTCTTATATAACTCACTGTGATTTACCCGATGTGATCTGGTTCTGCCATACTACACAGAAACGAATCCTCCTCCATCCTAGACCTCTATTCTAAGCTCCAATTCAGGATAGTGTTTTCTGATTATCTAGGACTGTCTGCAATCGTTCCATATATATGATTTCAGTGTTCCCAGAAATTGTATATTGAAATGTCTATGGACTTCCTCTATGATTACTAGCGCATAGCCCTCACACATCTGGGAATACGCGCTGTCTCTAGGAATTCATATACTAATTAGCTGGCTTATGGTGTGAATGAGGGGTGAAAGATTGTTGTGGTCATCTGTGTTTTTATAACGTTATCAAATTTTATATTTTTGTAATGGAGGTATTTTATTCTTTTCGAATAATATTTTTGTGGATTTTTCATAATAAAGAAAATATACATTTTTTGCGATATATGGAGGGGGGGATTGGGACTTTAAATGAGGCACATATAATGCGCCTCCATCCCAGGTTCAATGAAACAAAGAAAGGCAAATTGGGACTTTAAATGAGGTGGTTGACTCATGTAAATCTATGCAGTCGAATTTTATTGTAGGAGTAAAGATTTTATCAATACATATTGATAGTAAATTCCATATTGGAAATTCCATGAGTAACTGTTATCATGTCTGTACATACACATTATATAGTATCATCAATAATAAAAAAAAATCATATAAAAAAGCATTCATAACTGAATGTTATCATATCTGTACATAAGTATATACTAGTGTCATCATGTTCACAAATATATGCATGGTAAGCACATGGCAATCGTAAAACATGATCAATTTACATAAGTACTGGCAGCCTAATTGGTAATTTAAAAGATTAAACATATGACATATCCAGATATTCCTAGTAGTTATCTTAAAACAGCCACACCACATGTTTTTAGAGAGTCCTGTATTTCACCTGAAGTTATTTGTGGCTTTTTTATGTTCATCCTGAACAAATTTCCTGGCAGTTGTGGCTGAAATTTTAGTTGGTCTACCTGACCGTGGTTTGGTTTCAACAGAACCTCTCATTTTCCACTTCTTGATTAGAAAATAAAATTTGAGAAGCCTGGTTCCCATGTCAGACTTATCGAGAACAAAGGTGAGCTAAAGGACTATTGCGGTACATGTAGAAATAATAATAACTAGTTATTTAGACCAGAATAAAATACATATAAAATTTATTCAAGTTATAAAACAATTACAAATATACAAAGTGGTACAGCCGGTGACTTATTTCAACTAGTTTCGCTCTAACTGAGCTTCTTCGGGAAATACATACGTCTGTAAAAAACAAGTACAGTAAATAAAACAAAACAAACCATAATCATCTAGAGTACATTGTAATAGATGTAAAAGGGAACAATTATGTAACATGAGATGTGGCTCTTACCACCGTCGGTGTGCCACCGATGCACCTAGGGGCCCAGGAGTGTCTCCCACGGCGACTGGGGGAGGTATTAGAAACAGACAGGCCAATATCTAAAAAAAATATATGATATTAAATTATGTTGGTTTGTATTGAATTGAGTAGAAAAGTGACTGGTTTCAGCTAAATTAGTATATTATTATTAAGTGGTGTGATCAACCAACTTGTGCAACCATGAGATTCTCGCTGATATAGTGCCAGTGAAGGTGATATACGGTGCCCGTGAGGGTTAATTATAATATAGACTAAATCATAAGTTCATGCTTGGTGAATATATGTTTGGAGAAAAAGAAAAAGAAGGGGAAGGAGGAAAGGGGAGGAAAAGCAGGAAAAAGGAAAAGGGGAGGGGGTTTTCACCATCTGTACCACTTTGTATATTGTTAATTGTTTTATAACTTGAATAAACTTTATATGTATTTTATTCTGATCTAAATAACTGGTTATTATTATTTCTACATGTGCTGCAATAGTCCTTTAGCTCACCTTTGTTCTCGATAAGCCTGACATGGGAACCAGGCTTCTCAAATTTTATTTTCATATAAGTTTGGATGATGGTACACATTAATAATTCATTGGTTCATTTGAGTGACGAGGGTTTCATTTTAATGTCTTATGTATTCCACTTCTTGATTAGAGTTTGAACACTGCTGATTGGCATTCTCAATTCCTTGGATATCTTTTTATATCCCTTTCCTGTTTTATACAGTTCAACTACTTTTTCCTGCAGATCCTTTGACAATTCTTTTGCTTTCCCCATGACTCAGAATCCAGAAATGTCAGTGCAGCACTGGATGAAAGATGCAAGGGTCTGTTAGGAGTCCAGAAACTCTTTTACACACACACTAATTACAAGCAAACAGATCACAGGTGAGGATGGTTACCTTTAATAGCCAGTCAAACCCCTTTGTATCAACTTGTGTGCATGTTATCAGTCCAAAATCACCAGGGTATGTAAACTTTTGATCAGGGTAATTTGGGTAATTTCTGTTGTCATTATGATTTAAAAAGAGTAAGTACAGTTGATTGATAATAAATAAATGGCTTCAGCCAAACAATAATCATGAGTGAAATAAATATTTTTGTATTATTCATATTCTCTGAAAAAGGGCTAAGAAATCAAAAATTCTGCCAGGGTATGTAAACTTATGAGCACATCTGTATATATAATTACCAAACCTAAATAGATTGATTAGGTTCAATGGTTTACTTAGATTTATAAAAAACACAACTATAACATATAATATCTCACAAAAGTGAGTACACCACTGCCATTTTTGTAAATATATTATTATATCTTTTCATGTGACAACACTGAAGAAATGACACTTTGCTACAATGTAAAGTAGTGAGTGTACAGCTTGTATAACAGTGTAAATTTGCTGTCCCCTCAAAATAACTCAACATGCAACCAATAATGTCTAAACCGCTGGCAACAAAAGTGAGTACACCCCTAAGTGAAAATGTCCAAATTGGGCCCAAAGTGTCAATATTTTGTGTGGCCGCCATTATTTTCCAGTACTGCCCTAACCCTCTTGGGCAGGACATTCACCCGAGCTTCACAGAATGCCACGGGAGTCCTCTTCCACTCCTCCATGATGACATCACAGAGCTGGTGGATGTTAGAGACCTTGGACAATTTGACTTAGGGGTGTACTCACTTTTGTTGTCAGTGGTTTAGACATTAATGGCTGTGTGTTGAGTTATTTTGAGGGGACAGCAAATATACACTGTTATACAAGCTGTACACTCACTACTACATTGCGCTGCGTAAACTGTCGACGATATATAAATCCTGTATAATAATAATAATTGTAGCAAAGTGTAATTTCTTCAGTGTTGCCACATGAAAATATGTAATAAAATATTTACAAAAATGTGAGGGGTGTACTCACTTTTGTGAAATACTGTATATATACACACATATCACGTGCACACACATATACATGAATATGCCCATATGTGCGTAAGAACACACAATGGGAAAGCATCATATCTGTTTTTTCTTCATAATATAGTCAGTCAAAAATCAGATGAAAATATACCTTACCTATAGTGGTGAATGGTACCCACTACAACACAATTCACCACTACAGGTAAGGTTTATTTTCATCTGACTTTTGACTGATTATATTAAGAATAAACTGAAATTATGCTTTCCCATTGTGTGTTCTTATGCACATATTGGTATATCCAGGTATATTAGTGCGCATGTGACATGTGCATATATATATATATATATATATATATATATATATATATATATATATATATATATATATATTGTACATATTTTGTATAGTCTCTCTGTTAATATAGATCTGTAATGTCCCATTGGTTATGGCTTTTTTTATTTTTTTTATACATCTAAGCAAACCATTGAACCTATTCAATCTATTTAGGTTTGGTAATTATATATTTATATTATGATGTATACTTTATATGATATGTTTATGGTCTTTTTTTCTCTCCTGTTAGATTTATGTAGTCAAAACTATATATGATATTCATGTTACATGGTCCTGAAGAAGCGGAATACATAGACCAACTTATTATGCAACCATTAATCACTCGGGGTTCGTATGAAGACCGGGAGTCGGGGCTGGATGCGGCTTGTCCCATACTGAAATCCACCTGGTGCATTATTTTCGGATGAGGACACCATATTGAAGGATGAATGGATAGAAGGATAGAGGCCTGGTGTGGATGCTGATTATTTGCAGAATTGACGTGAGAGTTCTGGGAGCTCAGTTCCCATTGGATATTCAGCATAGAAGGAAGTTGGATCTTGATATTTGATTATTGAGAAGTGGACTATATATGAGCATATATTTACATATGGACTCAGACATATTGGATATTAATTATTGATACCCACTGTTTATCTTGTCCCTTTGACCATTTTTTAATCACTTTATTATTTTATTTAGATTTATTATGACTACTGTTTAGGTTTATTTTTTTATCACAAATGCGCAAGATCACTTTTTATTATTGATTTTTTGTTGCGTAGCAAGTTGTGGTGCACTAATAGGTTTTTCAGCAGTTTGATTTTATTAGCACAAGTGCTGTCTTTTATACACTTGTTTATATACCCTTTTATTGAGTGGAGTGACATTGAAGCATTTTTGTGGTAGCGTGAAGGCTTCCTCATATACTCTAATACACCCTATAGAAAAAGTGCTTGAACAAGGACCTTTGTGGCAGGATCATTAGGTATTCTGTAATTGAAAGCTGCAGATTTTAAAGACATTAAATTAACCATTAATTTTGTATAAACATTTAAAGCTTATATGAAATTCTTGTAATTGGGTTTAGATCTGCTTTAAAGGTAAAGTGCACTTTTGGAGCATGAAGTTAAATACCTCCTTTCATCTTACATAGTTACATAGTAGGTGAGGTTGAAAAAAGACACAAGTCCATCAAGTCCAACCTTTGTGATTACATGTCAGTATTACATTGTATATCCCTGTATGTTGCGGTTGTTCAGGTCGTTCTGTACTCTATTTTAATTTAAAAGGAGCTGTAACTTGCATACCAGCATTTTAGTACATATTTGCCTTGCTATTAACAGACAATAAAAACAGAATGTGATTGAATCTCTCTAGATCTGTGAGCAATAATGAAATGTCATATTATTCCCTCTTGAGAAAGTGAATTTGACAGTCTGGAATGCTTTCTTTATGTCTATTTTTAAAACCTGCCAGAAAAGTCATTCATGTCCCCAAGGGCCTGGGTGGATGACAGTGAGGGGAACTATTTCTAACCATTTTTTCAGGATTCACTCTACTAATGTAAATACACAACATGGTTACAGAATGTAGAATTACTCTACAGCAACAGCAATGATTCCCCAATAGTAAACTGTGAAATTTAATTTTGCACAGTGACACCCAGAAATAAGTGTGACATGGAAAATCTCTTGAACAATATGCTGGGTACTTTCCCTTTGCTTTAAAATTGTATGTTTTTATAAATTTAGTACACCTTTTAAATCGGTCATATAAAGGCTTTCACCCACATGAACTAAGATTTTGCCTTGGTCTGTCTAACCTAACCCTGTTGCTAATGTAGCACCCTGTTACACCCGTATGGCTCAGGAGGATCCTCTGGCAGCTCGGTAGTTCAGCATGTCCACTCTTATGGTAGAATCGTTGACTTATTTTGGTGTAGAAATGGAAATTGAGCGCCAGAAATTTATTTAGCTCAGAACATTCCTGAAAGAGGGTTAGGACACAGGATACCCCAAAGCAGACAAAAAAAACCAATTTGCAGACTGGTAAAGAAAGTCGTTGGCCCTTTGAGAGCAGACAAGCAGAACCCAGGCCCTCTACAATCAATCCCAGGTATTGGATGAGCAGTGAGAACATCCTACAATATCCACCAGTAGCAGCATTTGCCCATCTCTCCAGGATGTTGTTTAGCACAAAAGCCTCTTTCGAAGATGCTATCTTTCTTCTCTGATCCCCCTGGGTAGGGATGAGCTTCGTGTTCGAGTCGAACATACGTTCGACTCGAACATTGGCTGTTCGGCGAATTCCGAATGTTTGGGCCGTTCGCGTCAAAATTCGAGTGACGCGCGCGCGGACCACAATGCACTGCGGTGGCGCAGTGCATTGCTGCCCCATGATTGGCCAAGCATGCACTGTGACCCTGCATGCTTGGCCAATCGCAGCGCCGGCAGCGAGGAGAGCCATGATTGGCCACAGGCATCCTGCCTGTGGCCAATCATAGCTCAGGCTGTGTAGTGCACGCCCCACACTATATAAGGCCGCCTTTGAGGCGGCCTCGTGTAGTGTGTTACTTAGCATCTGAAGCAGTGGGTGTTCTGTGTACCTTCAACACAGTACACACCAATCGTTTTTGGCTGATTTCCTATCTTGCTGCTGTGTAGTGGTTGTTGTCTGTGCCCTGACTGCAGTATACACCACTATATTCACCTCACCTATATAGCTAGTGATCTAGCTTTAACCACTTAACAACTGCCCATTGCTGATTAACGGCTTCAGGGGGGTTGTTTAACTCTGAGAGGCCGTTAATTAACGGCCTCCCAGAATTCTGCTCTCGCGTGCCCCGAGGTGTGCGCACTCGAGAGCATCCGTGACCGCCGGGTCGCATCACGGATCACGGTAAACGGCCGCTCATAGGGGCCGTTTACCACGTGATTGCTCCGTCAAATGACGGAGTGATCACTTGGAAACAAACCGGCGTCATGTTATGACGCCTGTTCCTCCCTCCCCTCTCTGTACCGATCGGTACAGTGGAGGGGAAAGAGATCGGTGTCAGCAGCGATGTGGGCTGCATCTGCAGTGCCCACATCGCTGCTCACCAAATTTAACCCCTCAATTCCCTGCCAATACTCTGCAATACCAGTGCATACTCTGCAGTACCCTGCCATTACTCTGCAGTACCCCGCCATTACTCTGCAGTGCAGTACCCTGCCATTACTCTGCAGTGCAGTACCCTGCCATTACTCTGCAGTACCCCCCATTACTCTGCAGCAACCCCCATTACTCTGCAGTACCCCCCAATACTCTGCAGTACCCGCCATTACTCTGCAGTACCCGCCATTACTCTGCAGTACCCCCAATACTCTGCAGTACCCTGCCATTACTCTGCAGTGCAGTACCCTGCCATTACTCTGCAGTACCCCCCATTACTCTGCAGTACCCCCCAATACTCTGCAGTACCCGCCATTACTCTGCAGTACCCGCCATTACTCTGCAGTACCCCCAATACTCTGCAGTACCCTGCCATTACTCTGTAGTACCCCCCAATACTCTGCAGTACCCTGCTATTACTCTGTAGTACCCCGCCAATACCCCGCCAATACTCTGTAATACCCTGCCATAAATTGCCATACCCAGCCATACTCAGAGATACCCAGCCATACTCGGTGATACCCTGAAATACCCAGCCATAGACGCCCCCCACCCCTCACCGCCCTCCGGTGCTTCTACCAACTCGCCAGTACGATCAAAGCCAGAATCTTTTTTATTTTTTATTTCAGGCTTCCCAGCCTAGAGGTGAGATGTGGGGTCATATTGACCCCCCAGATTTCACTGTAAAGAGGACCTGTCACCCCATATTCCTATTACAAGGGATGTTTACATTTCTTGTAATAGGAATAAAAGTGATCAAAAATATATTTTTGGGGAAAAAAATGTCAAACTAACATAAATAAAGTAAAATGAACAATAAAAAAATAAAATAAAAATTAAAGCGCCCATGTCCCCATGTGCTCACATGTGCCACACATGTGAGGTATCGCCGAGAATGTTAGAGCGAGAGCAATAATTCTAGTCCTAGACCTCCTCTGCAACTCAAAACATGTAACCAGTAAAAAAAAAATTAAAGCGTCGCCTATGGGGATTTTTTAAGTAGCGACGTTTGGCGCCATTCCACGGGCATGTGCAATTTTGAAGAGTGACATGTTTGATATCTATTTACTCATAACTTCATCTTTCACTTTATGCAAACATTGGGCTAACAAGTGGTTAATAATAGAGCTTGCAGTCAGTAGTGTTAGGAGATAGTGCGTGCTGTCTGCGTGCTCTGTACCCAGTACATACCGCTATAATATAGGGCAGGCCCCTACTTTCAAACATCCAACTTACAAACATCTCCTACTTGCAAACGCAAGGAGACAGCAGCAAGTGAGATGAAAAAAGATGGACGACAAAACAAATTATACAGGGGTGATAACCCTTCCCTATGTTTTCCAAAAAGCTTAAAGATAGTTTTTTTGACTGGAGCTACACTTTAAAAATGTACCGGTTGAAAATGACAAACAGATTCAACTTAACACAACAAACCTACACAGTCCCTGTCTTGTTTGCACCGCCTGTATACTGCTGTTCTGAGTATATAGGGCCTGGGGGCCACACGCATTTCCTTTTTTTAATATGGGTACGGGGTTCCCCTTAATATGCGTACAAGACCCAAATAGGCTGGTAATGGGCAGGGAGGGCTACCCATGCCATGTTTCTCAATGATTTTCAACCATATTGCAGGAACCAGATATAACGCAAGCAGTTTTAAATGGTGTTATTTCCGTTTAATGTCATTTTGTGCAGGGACTGTTCTAAACACGGGAAACACGTGGCACTTCACAGGCATACTACAGACACCCCCCAGGCACCATATTTAAAGGAATATTTCACTTTTTTTTTTCACTTTAATCGTCATTAAAATCAGTGCTCCCGCTAAAACGGCAGTTTTTAAAACTTTTTTTTGCAGTGAACCATGTCCCCTGAGGCAGGAGGCAGGTCCCCAAACCCTTTTTAGGACACTATCTTGCATATTAGCCGTTAAAATTAGCACTTTCCAATTCGAACGTTCGAGTCCCATAGACTTCAATGGGGTTCTAACGTTCGTACCGAACGCGGGGGTCGTTCGCAAGTTCTGGTGCGAACCGAACCGGGGGGTGTTCGGCTCATCCCTACCCCTGGGTGTATTTTCCAGAAGGACAGTGAAAATCCTTCCTGCCCCAAAACACAGGCCAACCAGGAAGCGGGCCTTGGAGGGAAAGCCTATAGTTCTCTAACACTGGCATTAACTCCAGGCAACAGCCTAGGAGGGAAGACCCTCCTTCACTTGGCAGAAGCCCAGGAGAAATAAAAACCTTTTGGAAGGTAACCACAAATATTTATCCCCTTTTCTCTGCATGCATCACTGGCAGTAAATGTCCATGTGATTGGTCAAGGGAAAAATAAGTAATCATAACCTTCTTTCTTTTTGCTCTATCTACTAGAGAACACTTTTCAGCAACAGGCAGAAGCAGGTCTTAGTCGGAAGTTAGGGGAATCAAATGAACATGGAAACAATGAAAATGAGAGCTTAGGCTGACTATAGTCTACCTGCAACACTAAACTTAGACCAGGGACACTCCAGCTTAATGCAGGGTCCCTACACTAAAACCAACCAAAATGGTGGCTACTTACATCATCACTAACTGACTATCCAGGCTCCTTTGGAGGTAGGGTACACAGTATTATCCTTTACTTTACAAGGATAGACATGTGCACAGCATGTGCCAGGTGTGCGTGAGCACACTCTAATAACCTTGTGCGGTGCCAATTTCCCCTGCTTCCTGGCACCCCTGTCTTCACCTTACAGTGCTGCCAGCTTCCCTCTTCTCCTCTCCTGCTGGCTGCTGTAAGGGATGTTTCAGGATAGAGAGTGGGGTAAGGGCTAGTAAATATTTAATTAATCATCTCCTTCCTTTTCTGACTAAACACAGTGAGTCTGTACCGATCGCTCCTGTGTCTATTCTCAACTAAAGCATGATAAACTGTGTTAACTCACAGTCCATTTCTCTGTCCCAAAAGTGAGACATCAGGGGTCTGTTTAAACTCTTGATATTTTACCAAAGCCCTCCAACAGAACTGCTTAAAAAAATTATAAAAAAAAGAAAAATCTACTGACACCGCCCATTGCCCAACTGACCCCAATCTCTGCTCTGCTGACACCATCCGCTGCTCTGCTCATATACACACATGTGTGTTTGTGCTCTGGGGTGCACACCCTAATTCAATAGGCTGTGCACACCAATGTCTACAAGTCCCAGCATTCAATACACATAAGGAAACGTACTCCCACACACCTGCTAGCTGATTGGTAAACATACTGATGGTTGAATATCAACAACCACACAGTCACCATTCTAATAAATTCAGCAGCACTGAATGGAGTGCTGCGCCCATCTCTGGCACTACATACTCATGTGAAGCTGACAAAACCCAGTAAGCATGCAAGTTCATCTCACCCACCTGTTGGCTGATTGGTTGAAACTTGGACATTGAACAACAAAATCTTACTTGCTACTATTTTGGTTGACTATAGATTCAGTAGTAGTCTACATAAATATAAACCTAATCACTAAAATCTGAGGTTTGACAAGTTCACGTAAGTCACGTAAGTCTTTTTCAATATTCTCAAATCTTCACCTTTATTAAAATAATGCTTAGTGGGTCTGCCTTGAAGGCCCTTTTACACACACTTCTCATAGAGTGGCAGATGGAGACTACAAGTGGTTGTTTCAACACATACCCAGACATGGTTAACTGTTGTCACCTTCCCTGAGAAATGCCATGCAGACATCCCTAAAGTGAATGTGGACAGGGAATGGCTGAAAAGTTGCAGGGTATCAGCAATACTGGGATACAACAAAGGATAAAAAATGTGGTAAAAATAAAGCACAGTTATAACAAAAGAAATACCATTTAGCTAATATTTACAAACATTTTAAGTTAGACAGACCATAGAAAAATCTTAGTTTATGTGGAATAAAGGTATAGCATTTATATTACTGACCTATTAAGCATACTAGATTTCATTTTTAAAACAAAGGTGAAGTTGTCCTTTACCGTCTGTTACCTAGGTATTCTAGCAGGCAGACTTTCATTTAGAAGCCTCCTAAGATCTCTTTCACACTGGAGGTGTTTTTCAGGCACTTTAGCGCTAAAAATAGCATCTGTAAAGTGCCTGAAAATGCCTCATCTGCCATCCCAGTGTGAACGAACGAGTGCTTTCCCACAGGGGTGGTGCACTGGCAGGATGTCAAAAAAAGTCCTGCAAGCAGCTTCTTTGAGGCAATTTAGGAGCAGTGTACACACCGCTCCTAAAGTGCCCCTGCCCTTTGGCAGCGGTGCTTTGCGGTCACTTTTAACTCTTTATTTGGCTGCTAACGGGGGTTAAAAGCACCTCTGCTAGCAGCTGAAAAGCACCTCTAAAATGACAGTAAAGAGCCGCTAAAACTCACGGCGCTTTACCGTCAATGCCCCCGCACTGTCAGTGTGAAAGGGCCTAATGCTGGCCATACACTATCTGAAAAATCGGACAAAATTTGGTCATTAGACCGTTCGTTTGTTTTTTCGGCCAGGTAATGGGCACAAAATCGATAATCGTTTGGATGTTTTTGAGCCGAAAAAACGAAGGACAAGTTTGGAAATTTTCTGCCGAACGAACGATAAATTGAAAGGTTAATGTGTTTCCCGTCCGACCTGTCTGCACTAGGTAAATGTAAAAAAAGGAACATAAAATGTATTTATTTATGTCCACTGAACAATTTATCGGTCATTACATGATGGCACCATCGTTTACGCTCGCGACTGAACGTTCGTTTTTCGAAATTGGGTTCGCCCTATTTTTCGTATAGTGTATGGCCAGCATTAGACCACCTTTTTTTAATGTGCTGACAGGGACTTGGAACCAGTCCTGAAATTTGTGAGTGGGGGAGGTAACATAGTTGGTGTGCAATGCGAGGTTTTGCTTGTCAACCAGTATGGAGCAGGGTTCTGATCTGAGGTCTAAAAGGCAACGGGCTGCAACTGGAGAGCATCAACAAGGTCCAGCGATTTAAATGTGGTGGCCATAATAAAAGCTGTGGGCCCTTGACAGCTCTGTAGTATTCACAACCCCATGGTTGACCTACCTTGTCAGGAAATAATACAATATAATTAAAGTGGAAGTAAACCCTCCTATCGCTTTCAGCCAAGGAAGCTGCCATCTTGGCCTTTGTTTAATCTTCAACTGTCATGATGCTGCACATGTGATCAGTTATGACACCAGCCATTGGATGGTTTGACAGTTTGGTTGAGAGCACAACCAATGTGACAGTTAGCATTTCCGGCATGCCGGTAATGTAACTGCTTTTTTAAACTATTAAAATCGGTGGGTTTACTTCCGCTTTAAATTGAGAATGCATTTTAAACCCCCAAATATAACTTTTTATTTTTTTATTAAACTTCACATGCAGACTTAGACCATTTCTTCATTTGACATCTCTGTCTGCAGATGATATTGCCAAAAAGAAATGTTGCAGCTCCACTCTTTCCTTTTTAGACACCTAGATATATTTTTGGGGCTTGGCATAGATTGTGTTTACGATGAACTCCGTACTTGGTCTAGTTCCAAGCATACAATTGCTTCCAGGCGCACAGGCAGTTAGAGAAACTTAGGCATGCAGCTTATCTTTGGGAGACATTTAGCAAATCTTTGCACTGTAGCCTTGCCTTTCTTTCATGTCAGACACAGCTTCCTTCGCAATCCCAGGTGACAGCAGTTCTGGGTGACAAATGTCAAGTCACAGAATGAATCCATTTTCATGTTTCTCCATCATAGCAACGCAAATAAGCAACATGCTGCAATTCTCACATGTTTTCTTTTACTTTTTCGGCATATTTAATTTTCTTCTGAACCAGACAAACAATTCTGTTTGGTTTATGAATAAAACAAAAGCGACCGGATCTTCCCTCAAATAGTTTCCATAGTATCCAGAATAGATGGCGATGTTTAGTGGAAACAGGAAGTAGCTGTCCGCCTCAGCATTAATGCTCGATCTGGGTGGGAAAGTCACAAGAGTCAGATGTTTTTTATTGTTACAAATTATTCTGAGTACACTGGATTTTCCAATTGCATCCAACTACAAAAGAATTGTTTCATCATTCAGTTTTCTGGCTTAGAAATCTCTTATTTTAACAATAATTAAAATAATATGCAGTGGCAAGATGTTGCAAATGGAAGCCAGCCATCTGGGGGCTGCCAATCTATCCTTGTGCAACTGCAAAAGAGGAAGAGGCGATAAACACAACGCCGTGCATTTCATTAGTACATAAGAGTATATGCAGCAAATAAACAATGGGGAAATGCCCACCCTATGTTACCACCTACCAATGCTAAAATTGTTTGTCCATCGAAATTCCATGCTTCTGAAAGCACCGGTTTGAAAGTTTCAGTGTATTTTATGGGTATTGTTCCTTGCATAAATAAAAAATATGGTACTGCCATTGATGAAAACAGGTCTTAAAGGGAACCAGCTAGGATAGAAAAGGGAGCTACAATTGCTTCCTTGTATCTGCCTTGTATAGGCCTTGGTACAAATACTGTAACTGCTGACTTTTAAAAAACATACACTTACCTGTCTCAGGATCCAGTGATGTTTTCACCCAACCTGGCTCTTTGCCATTCTTCAGGTGCAGGCGCTAGCAACTTAACTGTGGGCAGCCAACTGTGACTCTTTGTGGCTTCACAGCCCCATGAATGGTCCCACGGTGTCCCAAGAGGCAGAGGTGGAAGGGTGGGATGAACCTCAGCTCAGATCGTCACGGCGATCCTACTAGAAGTGGAAGCGGGTACTGTCAAAATCAGGTACCCACTACCCCCTCAAAAAAACATTACAAATATGGGAGAGATGGGGAGGAGGAAAAGCAGAACTTACCCTTTTGGGTGAAATTCCGCTGTAATTAGTCAGTGACCTGAAACATATTGGAAGTAAGGAAACGAGGGGAGCTAAGTCTTTCTAGACCTGTACTTAGTAACTCACTAGGCAGAGAAAACAACGGTGTCTTGCCTATAGCATACAGCTTTAAAAGCAAGTCAGAATGAGCAGTGTCTGTATTTATATCATCACAGGTTCACTTTATAGCTGGCCATAGATGAATAAAATTTCAAATGAAGATTCTTGGACTTTGAATGTCATTCAAAAAATGTAATTTGCTTTTAACCACTTCCCGAACAGCGCACGACGATGTACGTCGACAGAATGGCACGGGCAGGCATATTGGTGTACAGGTACGTCCAATATTCGATGCCGCCCTGCCATCGGGAGCGCGCCACCGGCGGCGCGCTCCCGCGCTGGTCGGGACCCCCGTGAGTCCGGTCGCGGGACCCGCGGACTCGATCGCCGCGGGCATCCCCGCGATCGTCTCACGGAGCGGCCGAATGGAGGAAATGCTGTGTAAACAACATTTTTCCATTCTGCCTAGCAACTAGTGACGCTGATCTCTGCTCCATGTGATTGAAGCAGAGATCAGTGTACACTAAATGAAAGCCCAACCCCCCCACAGTTAGTAACACACCCCTAGGAACACTTAACCCCTACACTGCCACCCACTGGTTAACCCTTTCACTGCCAGTGTCATTTACACAGGAATCACTGCATTTATATAGCAGTGATTACTGTATAAATGACAATGGTCCCAAAAATGTGTCAAAAATGTCCGATGGGTCCCCCACAATGTCGCAGTCACAATAAAAATCGCAGATCGCCGTCATTACTAGTAAAAAAAAAATAATAAAAAATTATTAATAAAAATGCTATAAAACTATCCCTATTTTGTAAACGCTATAACTTTTGCGCAAACCAATCAATAATCGCTTATTGCGATTTTTTTTACCAAAAAAATGTAGAAGAATACGTATCGGCCTAAACTGAGGGAAAAAAATGTTTTTTTATATATTTTTGGGGGATATTTATTATAACAAAAAGTAAAAAATAATGCGTTTTTTTCAAAATTGTCGCTCTATTTTTGTTTATAGCGCAAAAAATAAAAACCGCAGGGGTGATCAAATACCACCAAAAGAAAGCTCTATTTGTGGGAAAAAAAGGACGTCAATTTTGTTTGGGAGCCACGTCGCACGACCGCGCAATTGTCAGTTAAAGCGACGCAGTGCCGAATCGCAAAAAGTGGTCTGGTCTTTGACCAGCAAATTGGTCCGGTCTGAAAGTATTTAACCCCCTTAATGTCCAGGTTATTCTCTTGCTTAGGCATATGACTTTCTCATGGTTCACATTATAGCTCCAAAAGTCAATCTGCGCACTCAGGGCCCATGTTACACTGGAGCCTAATTCACCTGATGCGTTCTACCTGTGGAGTCATCTCTCACCACCAGGAGGGTGACTCTGTTCCTCCAACTACCATATACTCTGTGGCCAATCAGGTTTTCACCAAACACTTCACAGTTAACACGGCTCTATTCTTAACTGAATTAATCTTTCCACTTTCTGTAAGGCAGTATTTTACTTCACTGAGGCACTAATGAGGCCAGGATGAGGTCAGGAATTACTTTGTAACTTAAAGTGATTGTAAAGGTTCAAATTTTTTCTAAATAAAAATAACAAACATGTCATACTTACCTGCTCTGCGCAAGGGTTTTGCATAGAGTGGCCCTAATCCTCCTCTTCTGGGGTGCCCCATTGGTGCTCCTGGCTCCTCCTCTTCATTGGGTGCCCCCACGGAGATCCCTATATGTCACAATCCCCTAGAGGTAGTTCATAATGATAATAATAAGCATGATAAAACCGATGATGGTGACACATTTATGATACAGAACGTAATCATAGAGAGTCAAAATATAATAATAATGCATTTAATGGCGAATAATAAATTGATGAACATGATTTGTGACAAACAATATAAATAATAAAACAATCAAAAACATGCAGATAATTAATACATGATTTACCTGGTATAAGAAGTTGATAAAAGTTGTAATATGATGCAGTTATCAGGGCGAACTTATACTTGGCACCCATGGGTGAACACTCAACGCATTTCATGGCCTATTGCCAATCATCAGGAGTTGGATACGTAAATGACCTAAAAAAATGAATAGCTACATCATTAATTTGTCTATAGGGATCCACTGCTCCCCATAGATGGGAAAGGGGCAAAAAAGGAGAAGAAGGACACTTTCAATATTACTTACAAAGCAGCCCATAAATTATGGCCAACTCCAGGAGATGGGATAGAACAGTGGCCTGGCGTGGGTGGGCTACATTGTAAGAAATATTGAAAATGTCCTTCTTCTTTTTGTGCCCCTTTCCCATCTATGGATCCCTACAGACAATTTAATAATTTATCCATTTTGTAGCTCATTTATGTATCCAACCCTTGATGATTGGCAATAGGCCAAGAAATGCGTTGTGTTCACCCATGGGTGCCAAGTGTAAGTTTGCCCTGATAACTACATCATATTACAACTTTTATCAACTTCATATACCATGTAAATCATAAATTAATTATCTGCATGTTTGGAGTCGTTGTTCTGCTGCAGAATACATTTTGGGTCAATCGCATGCCTTCCTCATGGTATAGCATGATGGATAAGTTTCCGCCCTATATTTCTCAGCATTGAAGACACCAATAATCCTGATCAAACCTACAACTCCATTTGCAAAAATTTAGCCCCAAACCTGTAAAGAATCTCCACCATGCTTCACTGTTGCCTGCAGCCCTTTGTGAACAAACTGCTTTCTGCTACAGCCAATTATTTCAAATTCTGTCTCATCAGTCCTGCTGCCATTTTTATGCATCCTAGTTCCTATGTTTTCATGCATAGTTAAGTCACTTAGCCTTCTTTCCACATCGGAGGTATGGCTTTTTGGCCACAGTTCTTCCATAAAGACCACTTCTGGTCAGTGGCCAGACTTCTCCAGACAGTAGATGGGTGTACCTGGGTCCCACTGGTTTCCACCAGCTCTGTGCCAATAGCACTGCTGGGCATCAAATGATGTCGAAGGGCAGTAAGTATGATGTATCTTTCATCTGTTGCATTAGGTTTCCTTGGCCCACCACTATTTCTATTTTGAAATCTTTTCCTGGGAGAGACCTCGCTGATGCAGTATAATTAACTTGTGTCTTGTTGCTGTGCTCAGTCTTGCCATTGGTATATGACCTGTGACATGAAACTGTCTTCAACAACCTACATATGAAATTGATGATCATTAGCCCCTGCTTGGTATAATTGATTAATTATACACCTGACTCTAATCCTAAAGAAAGAAATAATGCTGGTTTAAAGTCAAATATATACATATATATATATAAAAAAAAATTTTGAAAGCATTCTTACTTTACAGCATTTTTTCACACCTACCTAAAACGTTTGCACAATATTTTATATCAATACAAACACACATTTTCCAGTTGTTTTTTCAGAATCTAAGACCAAATAATTATTATATATTTTTAAACTTGGTTCACATATATGCGAATTGAATATGTTTTGAACTGCATCCAATTCGCATAACGTGTGAACCAGACCGCCTTTCAATGGAGCGCCGGTTCACATATATGCAGGCCCTTTGTGGTGCGAATTAAAAAAGGGTCCTGTGTGATTTTCAGTCTGGTTCCGGTGTGATTTAAATTGGGGTTCCCACTTAAAAAAAAAAAATTAAAAGTCAGCAGCTGCAAATACTGCAGCTGCTGACTTTTAATGATTGGACATTTACCCGTCCCAGGGTCTAGTGATGCAGGGGATCAAAGCCCCGCTCATCCCCCCTGCGCTTGGCAGCGCATTTTAACTGTGGGCGCCCGGCTGTGGCTCCACAGCCGGGCACCCACTGCGCATGCGCGAGCCACGTGCTGTCACTGGCCATGCAATCATCTGGGACCGGTCATGTGTCCCAGATGATTGACAAGAGGGAGGGGAGAGAGCCGATCTCCCTTCCTGCACCGAGGGAAGTGACGTCAGGAGCCCAAGCGCCGAAGGAGGCAGACTACGAGGGACCCCCTAGCAACAGGCACTTAGAGGTAAGTAAAAAAAAATAATTTCTCCAAATTATTTTTTTTTTATACACATTAATACATTTTTTTTGAGGGGGTGGAACTCCACTTTAAGTGTCAAATTTGCACCTGAATTGCTGAATGGAAACTGCACAGAAACCTGCATAGCACATATATGAACCCAGCCTTAGTGAACCAGTGCCATCTGGTCTTTGGCACAATATTATTGTCTAGGTGACCTTTATGTTGCCATTTGAACTATTTTTTCAGCGTTAAAAGTGGAACCTGTTGAAGTATGGGACATTTTTTGACCATTATATGAATATTTGATTTATGTGAGTTAACTCACTATAAAATTGTCTATATGCATCAGCTGAGTAACTTGATTGATTCTGAATGAGAAATTAGTTTGAACTATTCATGAGCAGCACCAGGTGCCATATATCTCTGTTACTTTATTCCGTTGCAGCTCCAGCCTTCTGGTTTTCCATATTCAGTGCTGCTATTCCCTTTTCTGCCCTCCTATTTAAAGCAAAGCTGTACTGAGAAAGCACATGGAAAGACATGTGATTACCTCCTTTTCTAAAAATACAAATTACCAGGCTGTCATGTATGTTTGGCATCATAGACATGGCACAAGTATGCAGATTAAAGGGATATTAAAACCAAAAATGTCAAATGAAAAAAAGGATAATGGCTGGTATGTCCTTAATAGATAAGGCACCTCATCCCAAAGATTGAGTACAATAGGGAACAAGAAAGAGGGGATTATCGCGGTGCCACAAACAACTCAATACAATGTGTTAAGAATAAAATTAACACATTTTATTACAATAACTTAAAAGCTAATGAAGCAGTATATTGGATCACATATTGGCGAAACTAGTAGGGAAGAATTGACCTGCTGTCATAATTTATCATCCTTCTTCTGGTCAACAGAACTACTGTTGTATGCTCCCTTGCTATATGTGATCCAATATACTGCTTCATTGGCTTTTAACTTATTGTAATAAAATGTGTTCATTTTATTCTTAACACGTTGTATTGAGTTGTTTGTGGCACCGCAATAATCCCCTCTTTCTCGCTCCCTATTGTACAAAAATGTCAAATATTGTAGCTTACCAATCATTAGATATGGTGGCTGCATTCGTTTTCTTTCTTCGGCTTTTTTACTTTTCATCTGATGATCTGGCCAGTAACACATTCCCTGTATTAGAGCATCTACACTGGATGAAGGAGCTACTGAGATACCTTTGGACAGCGGCATTGTTAATCTGGGGGCGGGGGGGGGGGGGTAGTGTTAGATTTACTAGCAGATTCAGATACATTTAGAGTTGCCACCTCATCCCTTTAAACCCAAACACATTAATTACACAGGTTCTGTGGTTGATTAGGTGGTAATTAAACTCAATGCCTTACCTGCATTCAATTAGCCACAGAACCGGTGTAATTAATATATGTTCAGGTTTAAAGGGATGAGGTGGCAACTCTAGATACATTACACATACAGTGCCTTGAAAAAGTAGTCATATCCCTTGAATTTTTTCACATTTTGTCAAGTTACAACCAAAAACAAATACAAATGCACGCCACACTTTTCAGATATTTATTTGTAAAAAAAAAAATGAAAACCCTTTATCATTTTCCTTCCACTTCACAATTATGTTTCACTTTGTGTTGGTCTATCACATAGAATCCCAATAAAATAAATTTACATTTTTGGTTGGAAAATTTCAAGGGGTATGAATACGTTTTTGGTTGGAAAATTTCAAGGGGTATGAATACTTTTTCAAGGCACTGTATTGAAGCCATACACCAGCAGCGCAACATGCAATCTACTTCTGCCTGAAATATAGATTTTTAGCATAATATAGTACCTTCACAATGAGCATCATTAAAAAGACCACAACCTTTGAACAGACATGACACTGATTGTAGTAACCGTCTGTTGGACTATTGCCAACTAGGTGGGTCCAATCAACCCCTGCATCTGTGCCTATTTGACTATGAGAGTGTTATGTAATGAAACGCATCGACAGTTGCATTAATACTTTACTTGTGATAAATGAATTATGTGGCGCTATCTAACTATTATAAAAATAAATATAAATGTATAAATAAATGTAAAATCACATCAATATCAAATAAATAAATATGTGCAAAATAAACAATAAAGGAATTGTGCAATATAAGTGCAATGTGCAACAGAACAATAAATGTGCATCAATAAAGTGCAAAAATATCATAAAGTGCAATAAATAACTCTTCAGAGTTAACTGTGCAATATATATATATCCGTGCAATCCTCAAAATGAAGTCCATAAACTAATCAATTATGACTCCATATACCACTACAAGTAAGTGACCTTATTGCAAAATGTGCAGTTCAAAGTATGTGTGTTCAGATCCCCAAAATCCAAATAATTTCCATGCAGTGAAATCAAGATGAAAGCAACCACCAACACTGTGATATTCCACCGCAATCCGAAACTTCAGTGCTCTGTGCACCCCTTATTTGCCCCAGCCTCTCACCTCAAAGATAGACAATTTCGGGTATACAAACAGGTAAACTTTCGATCTCGGCCACGACCGGAAGTGACGATCGTGTCACCTGGCTCCTCCCTGACGCGTTGCGTCACATCCACGTGACTTTATTAAGGACCCTTTGATAAAGTCACGTGGATGTGACGCAACGCATCAGGGAAGAGCCAGGTGTCACGATCGTCACTTACAGTCGCAGCCGAGTTCGGAAGTTTGCCTGTTTGTATACCCGAAATTGTTTTATTACATGTAAGTGTGGATATATTTTTTTTGATTAAAGCGTTTTAAAGTACTACACTATTGGAGCCCCCCTCCCTCTTTTCTCCATCTTATATATGTTTACTGCTGGGATGATTTAATACACTGATGAATGGATCACATGTGGAATTAAGGAATACTGTGAATACCATCAGTATATCTACAATGTTATATGACCCTCAGTGGTCTATCTTTGAGGTGAGAGGCTGGGGCAAATAAGGGGTGCGCAGAGCACTGAAGTTTCGGTTTGAGGTGGAATATCATAGTGTTGGTGGTTGCTTTCACCTTGATTTCACTGCATGGACTGAGGTTCTGCAGGGGACACTGATATATGGACTGGGGCTCTGCTGGGGACACTGATGTAAGGACTGGACTTTGCTGGGGACACCAATGTAAGGACTGGTGCTCTGCTGGGGACACTGATGTAAGGAGGGGCTCTGCTGGGGGCACTGATGTAATGAGGGACTCTGCTGGGGCACCTGATGTAAGGAGGGGCTCTGCTGGGGACACTGATGTAAAGACTGGGTTCTGGCTGAGGACACTGATGTAAGGACTGGGGCTCCACTGTGGACACTAATGTAAGGACTGGGGCTCCGCTGGGAACACCGATATAAGGACTGGGGCTCCGCTGTGGACAGTAATGACCATTGCCTCAAGTTCTTTTTACTTTACTGCTTTGGAGCACATATACAGATCAACTTGTTTTTGTCAGTGACTCAGAAGTCAGAAGTAGCCAAGTAACTGGCATTTTCAGGTCAGTAATGAAGGCTTTAGGGTATTAAATATAAAAAATAAATAATTTTTAAATAACCCATGCTTAGGTTTATACATTTGCTGGGGGATGTTGGTCCTGCATTATGTATGATGATGTTGGTAAGGAGGCCTTTTTCGAGTGACTGAGGCATAAGTAACATATTACATGCCCCTAGACCATGCATGTCCAAAGTCCGGCCCGCGGGGGCCAATTATGGCCTATTTTCCGTTTTAATACAGCCCCACTGGTAATTTATATATATATATATATATATATATATATATATATCTTTTGTGGCCCCCAACAAATCCCCGAGCGCCACTCAGGACTAAGGATGAGCTCATGCATGTTCACACCTCTACATGCCTGAGCCTGTCGGGAAGCTGACAGCACGCATCACTAATCACAGGAACTAAGACATTTCCCGGTCCTTAGCTACAGAGATCAGGAAATGTCTCTGTGTCTGTGATTGGCGCTGCGCCCTGTCAGCTTCCTGATGGGTTTGGGCACGTGGAGTTGTGAACATGCCAGGGCTCATCCTTAGTCTCAGGATTCATTGGGGCCACAAAAGATATACCTTATACCCAAATAACAGCTCCCGGTCTCTCACTAGACCCTATGATTCACTGCCACTGAATCCCTAGAGCTTCTCCAATCTTCACAATGGTATCTTCCTCAAGCGTCACCCCCGCTTCTCTGCTGGGTCCCACAAGGCTGTTCTGCAAGCATCACCTCGGCTGGATGGGTCCCTGGCTTGATACCCACTGAAGTTTCCTGATTCTTCACCGTCCCCGGTTGGTGAGAATGCTGCTCCGGTACTTCAGTTACTCCCTATGGTCCCTGGTAATTAGGCAGATAGTCCCTTACTGGCAACAGCTTCCCCTTTACCCCTTATATCGGTAGAACCTCCAGACCCCTACATGTGAGATTGGGTGAACACGTAAATAATATTAAAAAGGGCCTGAAGACTCATAATGTGTCTCGCCATTTTAAATTGGTGCATTCCCAGAATCCCAGGAGTTTGAGCTTTTGGGGGATTGAGAAGGTCACCAAGCATTGGCGTGGAGGTAACTTCATACGCCAATTAAGCAAACGCGAATCCTATTGGATCCATGAAACACGGGTTCTTGCCCCGGGCGGTTTAAATGTGGAATTTGATTTAAATTGTTTCATTTCGGACAGATAATTGTTTTACTTTATAGTATCTGATTTTTTAATTATTCATTGTGATATTTTTTATTTATATTTATTTGTTGTATATATTTTTTGATTTTTTCCTTACATGTATGGTATATGTTTAAGTTTAATTATAGTTATGTTTGTTTGTTTATTCTTCATGTATGGATCAGTGTAGCTTTCTGATGACGTCAGCGACATTTGCGGGTATATTCGTTAGTTCTTATCATTGGTCATGCGACCTACCGGGAGATTCGCTTAAGGCTTTCTGCTGTCCGTTTGGGCAACGTCTCATTCGTTTCTCTGCATGTTTTATGCGAGAACTCTTAGTGGGTGATTTTTTGTTGCCAATCAGCGGACTTGACGTGCGCTTCTCTCTGGTGTTGATTTTAATTTTGTTTTAAATATGTTTTTTTGGCGCTCATAAAGTTTTCTATATGCCCTTTCCTCTCCCCCTGTGTATGGAGCGATCACAGATGTATGTTCCGGTGTCACGCTAGTAGCGGCACTTGCCTTGCGCATAACTCCGCCGTTTATTGGTTTAAATTTAGTGTGTTGGTATAAAGCGGCCGTCCGATGTCATTCCGTCACCGCTGATGAAGTCCCGCCCACTCCCTGGGACGCAACGCGTACGGACCACGTGACTCGCGTCGTGACGTCATCCGCCGGCTGACACACTGATCCATGCATGTTATTTCCTGCTTTGCACTCGGCACTGGAGATCAGTGCCTAGAAATGTGAGTGGAAATTTGTTTTTATTTATTTATTTTAATAAATCGTTATCAAACGGAGAGCACTAGATCTGCTTGTTCTTTTTCATATATGACATTTTCCTGACCTGATGACATTGAGGAGATTCTATCTGGAAATACTTCCGTTTGGTTTGCTGTAGCCTTATACTTCACCCTTGATGGGAACATGTGTTTTTGACCTATCTGATTTATCAGGGGTCCATTCGATGAGGTGAGAGTCCAACTAGTTCATTGGTGAAGGGATCACATCGTCACTGGATATATTGATTAAAGACACACTGCACAAGTGGACTCTTTTTGATCTTTCCTGATCACTGTATATTGTATCATTCACTAATATGGACTTTTATTTATGCATTTAGCATTTCACTGTAAAGAGTTTTATGTATTTGCGCTGTACTGAGATATTTTATTTTGATATGTGGGATTTGGTAATTTGACCTACAGTATTCTAGCTGCATTTTTTCTTTCTATATTTACTTTTACTGTTTTAATTTTTTAGCGCTGGTTGATTTTTTTACTATATCCCCTTTACCCCTGACCACGACAGGTTCTCCTGCCAAGAGAACCGTCACTGTACTGCAAGCCGTTCTCTCTCTTGCTTCTGGATAGACCCTCAGACAGCCTAGCAGCCAGATGTGCCTGGGATAGGCCCAATCTCCAGACTAGCAGCAGTACAACATACGTCCACCCAGACAGCCGCCCAGATGACACAGAACATAGTTCACCTGACTCAACCTAAATATATAGGTTCTCCCAGCAGGCCAAGGAATTCAAGAAAACCCCTGCCCATCGGCTGAGATGTCCCATATACCCTTAACCTGACCTTCGGTTGCCCTTCTCATATCTAGTACCACCAAGTACCCAGCCACCTAGTGGTAGAAAAGAAAAGTGCAACAAGGCCAAACTTAGTGAGAAATCAATAGATCTCTAACAATCAACTAGGATAATCATTCCTTGCAAGTACATTTGTGAGGAACAACCCTGCCTAAACTCCAGGGTGCTACACAAGCAATATAAAACCCTTACACATACAGTAGGAGCATGTTAACATCAGTTTGTGAACAACTCTATAAGTTTCCCCTCTCCATACAAACGGCAGTAATAATTGATTCTAGCGCTCAGACAATTCTTGCATCAAACTGTGTAGGGGAGTGCTCTGCCATTCCAGTCCTGTCTTATTCTCAGAAAGGAAATCCCAGTGCAAAGCTGTGTAGTGTTTTTCTGGTCCACACATGTTTTTGTTTTATCACTCCCACGCTGTTGTCCAGCTGTAATCAGTTGGGAATCCTGTCACCACACACTTGCATAACGTGGCCTGCAGAGTACATGAATGAATTACACCTCTTTTAGAGGGATCAAGCATCAAAGTGTGAATAAATGTGTCTATCTAAGCTATTTCATAATAAACTAGTTCTGATCGTTAAAGTACACGTTGTGTAGAAATCTACATTGTATAGGACTATATTATTTTTATTCTAAATGACACACAGATTGTTATATACCTCTCAACATATTATAGCAAACAAATCTAGACCCTAAAGTCAAATAGCAGTGCAAACGTTCTTTGCCTAATATTGGTTGAAAGATGAGGTCTGTGTCCCATCCTCTGGGACTGATAAAGGGAACCTCCAGGACATATCTTTGACAAGGACAAGAGGGGTAAGTGTCATATAAACACAAACTGCCATACTGTCCTTTCCCAGATACAGCTCTCTGAAAACTTTAGTCCTATATACTTTATTTGCAGCGATTAACTCCATACAGAAAAAAAGGAGGGACTGGAGTAAAGACCACACACACTAGAAAAGTTGAACTCCAGGCAGATATAAAAGACACAAGTTAAAGTACAACTAAAGGCAAAACTTTTTGAAGTTTGAAGTGAAGATGGATTAGAACACCTGTCAGTTTTTATTGTTGCCTGTTAAGGAGATTCCTCTCTTTTTCTCCTTTTCACCATTATTATTAAAAGTTAAAGTAAAAGATAATCCCAAATTATGGGTTGTCCCCAGAAAGTAACAGAAAGCTTCCACTAATTACTCTATCCAAAGTGAAAAAAATAAAGTTTTACCTATGGTGCTACTTTAATGCAGCTCTTAATTTATAAATACATAATGAAATATAATTTTAATAATGCAAGCAGTGTGTGAACCTGAATTTGGCTGGATATCAGCCTGTTGTAGGCAGCAAAGCTCCAACTAGGGTATGGGGAAGCAACACAAGGAGCCAATCAGGAGTGATGCATTGCAAAGAGTATGCTAAAAGGAGAACAGAGCAGAGTGACAGAGAGATATACCTATTAATCTGGTACTTCTCATTTCACTGTCCTTTACTGTCTTGGGAGCACATTCTGAGCACAAAAACTTTAACCGTTCATGGAGGCATATGTGCAGTGTGTGGGCACAACCTCTTTGCCACCGCACTTATGTGTTACATGGGTTAAAACCATGACCAGGGTAGTCTAAAGGTCCCCACTATTACCTGTTACCCATTCCACTCCAACCTCCACCCCCATGTTCTACCCTTAAATAAGAGACCACACCTTGCTTTGGAGTAAAATGGCCATAACAGCCTTTATTACAATACTCAAAATACTCCAACCAAAATATATAAATATATATCTCCATATATATATATATATATATATATATATAACCGAAACAATGTACAATATAAAAATATACTTATAAACATAAACATAAACATATAACCAATAACCAATAACGAATAGCATATAGCTAACATGCCCGGTCTGGTGATCTCTGACGGTGACCCATAACTTTACCAACCCAACAAGTCACTGCGGTACCCACTTCCCACTTCTCCAGGCCTCCAGCTGTGACCGCTCGGAGACAACCTCCGCAGTGACAACCATACCGGTATTCCCTCCAACGTTCAGGAATACACCGGAGGGACCCATCTTAGCAATGGGCCCCCCACCCCATATCAGATGACTTCTGATTTTTACCACCAACCGTCAAAGACCACCAGACACACACCGCCAACGTCCAACTCCGACCGTCCAGCTGTCATGACATCCGATCAACGGCACCTGAAAGAAAAAACACAACAACAACACCGAACACCTCAAACGCATAAAAGTAGGGAGGGAGGGTGGGAAAAACTGTCTCCTCTCTCTGTCTCCTCCGTCGGACTGATTTCAGCTCCGCCCACTCCACACTTTACATGGCTCCGCCCCCTCCGTCCCACAGACTCGCCGCAGCTCCACCTATCGGCCTCTGCCTCACCTCTCACTTAACCCCTTGCTGCCCTTATCCATCCCTGTCATGCCCGGCCCTCCATTACTTGCCTTGCAGTCCATGCACTCCGGGCCTCACTGTAAGGCTGGGTTCACACTAGAACACGCAGCGGCTCACAGCAGGAGTCTGGTGCGTCTCCATTCACCGTGTAACGTGTACTGTAGATTTGGCCAGCGCCCTCTCACCAAATCTTGTGGTAGCAGACAGTCTTTCTCTGTATATTGGGAGAAACAGACAGTTTGTGTCTGCAGTGTCCTTCCCCTTGAGCAGGCAGCAAACCCTATTAGTATCCGTGTTGCTCTCTGTGTCCCAAGATGTCTGTTGCTGTGCCTCTTGACCTCTCATGTACAGCAGTGAGAAGTCTGTTAGCAGCAAAAGGTGAAATCATCTCAGAACAACCTGCACACTTTTTCTCTTAACCTGGGAAAACAGCAGGGAACCACCACTTCTCTTTGCCCCAGTGCCTCACCAAGCTAATGCTAACTCTCACAACCCTTGCAGTCCACATCCTGTGTGCATGCTTATTCAACAGAGCAGTCTTGACACTGGTTGTACAGTTCCACAATAACAGTAGGCTCCTCCCTAAACTGCGCCTATGTCAAAGTCTCATCTTCAGCACAGACACAAACTTCCCTTCCTGCCAGAGCTGCAGAATGGGCTACACAAAGGTTTGTGGGAACCAGGGTGGGGCTCAGGGCCGTCTTTAATATTGATTGGACCCTGGGCAAACATTTTCTTGGCGCCCCCCCCATGCAATTTCACTCTCCACCTGCTTTGAGACATACAATAAATAGCAGCTAGACTGAAAATCAGTTTACTGTATCAGATCAGGCAGCAATTGTGATTGGTTGCCAGTGGTTACAGCATATCATTACTGCTTAATGACTGGATGCTAGAGGTTACAGCACACATTACGGCTCACTAATTAGTTACTATAGGTTACAGCATATGATTTCTGCTTGTTAATTGGTTGCTAGAGATTACTGTACAGTAATACTGCTCACTGATTGATTGCTAGAGGTTACAGCACATCATTTCCTCATTGCAGGGGAGCATGATACACATATGAATGTCACCTTTATTTACATATCAATGCTGCCAGCTGCAGCCATTTACTTAGTAATGCAGTGGCTATTTACATATGAATGCCGGTTATTTACATGTAAACACAGGGTCTGCAGGTGAATTACACAACAATAGGGCAGAGCTGAGCAGCATTAGTAGCAGCACTTTACACTGAGATATCAGGACACAGCATGGGACTAAAACCTCAAGGGACAAGGGAATTTAAACTGGGATAGTTGGCAAGTAGGAGGCAGCTGCTTTGGGCCCCACAACAATGACAGGGCCCAGGGCAACTGCCCCTTTTGCCCTGCCTTAAAGACGGCCCTGGTGGGGCTGACCATTTGGGTAC
The DNA here is from genome assembly GCF_037356315.1 of Lithobates pipiens. Classification (NCBI taxonomy): domain Eukaryota; kingdom Metazoa; phylum Chordata; class Amphibia; order Anura; family Ranidae; genus Lithobates; species Lithobates pipiens. The sequence continues at coordinate 574,286,605 of NW_027507748.1, forward strand.
TTTTGCAGCAGGGGGAATCTGACAGTCGGTGGATCGCATGCGGGAGGTGGGAGCAATTACAAGCACCAATCTTTGGTACCTGGCAGGAGGCCAGTATACCCTACTAGGGATGGGTCAAACACCCCCCCCCCCCCTGTTCGGTTCGCACCAAACCATGCAAACAGGCAAAAAATGTGTTCAAACACGAGAACATCGTTAAAGTCTATGGGACAAGAATGTGAAAAATCAAAAGTGCTAATTTTAAAGGCTTATATGCATGGTATTGTCATAAAAAGTGTTTGGGGACCTGGGTCCTGCCCCAGGGGACATGTATCAATGCAAAAAAAAGTTTTAAAAACAGAATTTTTTTTGGGAAGCAGTGATTTTAATAATGCTTAAAGTGAAACAATAAAAGTATAATATTCCTTTAAATTTTGTACCTGGGGGGTGTCTATAGTATGCCTGTAAAGTGGCGCATGTTTCCCATGTTTAGAACAGTCTAACAGAAATTACATTTCTAAAGGAAAAAAAGTAATTTTCAAACTACTCGCGGCTATAAGGAATTGCCGGTCCGGCAATACACATAAAAATTAATTTATAAAAATGGCATGGAATTCCCCCACAGGGGAACCCTGAACCAAAATTAAAATAAAAAAATGCGTGGGGGTCCCCCCAAATACCATACCAGGCCCCTCAGGTCTGGTATGGATATTAAGGGGAACCCCACGGCAATTTTTTTTTTTTTAAATGGCATAGGGTCCCCCTTAAAATCTATACTAGACCCTTATGTGAGCACGCAACCTGGCAGGCCACAGAAAAAGAAGGGGGACGAGAGAGCACCCCCCCTGAACCATACCAGGCCACATGCCCTCAACATGCCCCCCCCAAAGCACCTTGTCCACATGTTGATGGGGAGAAAGGCCTCATCCCCACAACCCTTGCTCGGTGGTTGTGTGAATCTGCAGGCAGGGGACTTATTGGAATCTGAAAGCCCCCTTTTACAAGGGGACCCCCAGATCCTGGGCCCCCCATATGAAATGTTACCCCTACCATTTCACAAAAAAGTGTCAAAAATGTTAAAAAGACAAGAGACGGTTTTTGACAATTCCTTTATTAATGCTTTCTTCTTTCCCTGCTTCTTCTTCCATCTTCTTCTGGTCTTTATTCGGTTTTCTTCCTCCATCTTGTTCTTCCTCCGCTTCTTCCTCCGATCCTCTGCTTCTTCCTTCGGTCTTCTCGTCTGCATCTTCCTCCTCCGTTTTCTTCCCCACTTCATTCTCGAGACGACCCACATCCATGGGAGGTTCCCACTGTGTGCTTCTGTTCTTCTGACAGTTCTTGCATAACTGAGGTCAGGGCCACCCGGTGACACTGCCCCCCTCTGACGCACAGGGACTTCACAGGGACTTCCCTATGGTTTTCCCTGTGTTGTCAGAAGGGGTGGGGTCACCCATTACGTAGAAGCAGAGGACCGGAGGAAGAAGAGGAAGGGGGGGGACAAGATGGAGGAAGAAAACGGAATGAAGACCAAAAGAAGATGGAAGAAGAAGTGGGGAAAGAAGAAAATATTAATAAAGGAATTGTCAAAAACCATCTCTCATTTCACACAGGGTGGGGGCCAGCATCTGGGGGTCCCCTTGTTAAAGCCCCCCCGCCCGCAGACCCCCCCAACCACTGGGCAAGGGTTGTGGGGTTGAGGCCCTTTTCCCCATCAACATGTCGACTCCCAATGTTGCGGGCATGTGGCCTCTTTTCCTGCGGCCTGCCATGTTGCGTGCTCAGATAAGGGTCTGGTATGGATTTTTGGGGGGACCCCATGCCATTTTTTTTTAATTTTGGCGATGGGTTCCCCTTAAAATCCACACCAGACCTGAAGGGCCTGGTATGGAATTTGGGGGGACCCCCATGCATTTTTAAAAAAAAAATTGGTTCGGGGTTCCCCTGTGGGGGAATCCCATGCCGTTTTCATCAATTAACTTTTATGTGTATTGGACCGACAATTCATTATAGCTGTGAGCAGTTTTAAATTACTTTTTTTCCTTTAGAAATGTAATTTTGCTGTCAGACTGTTCTAAACACGGGAAACATGTGCCACTTTACAGGCATACTATAGACACCCCCCGGTATGAAATTTAAAGGAATATTTCACTTTAAGGCTGCTTTCACACTGGGGCGGTATTCAGGCGTTACAGCGCTAAAAATAGCGCCTGTGTAACGCCTGAAAAAAACCGGCCCCTTTAACTCCAGTGTGAAAGCCGGAGGGCTTTCACACTGGAGCGATGCGCTGGCAGGACGGTGAAAAAAGTCCTGCTAGCCGCATCTTTGCAGCGGTGAAGGAGCGGTGTATTCACCGCTCCTATACTGCTCCTACCCATTGAAATCAATGGGACACCGCGGCAATACCGCCGGCAAAGCGCCGCTGCAGCGGCGCTTTGCGGGTGGGTTTAACCCCTTTTCGGCCGCTAGCGGGGGTTAAAACCACCCCGCTAGCGCCCGCACACCGCCACTAAAACGACGGTAAAGCGCCACTAAAAATAGAGGCACTTTACCGCCGACGCTGCTCCCGCCCCAGTGTGAAAGCAGCCTTATTGTTTCACTTTAAGCATTATTAAAATCACTGCTCCCGAAAAAACGTCGGTTTTTAATAAAACTTTTTTTTGCATTGATACATGTCCCCTGGGGCAGGACCCAGGTCCCCAAACATTTTTTATGACAATAACTTGCATATAAGCCTTTAAAATTAGCACTTTATTTTTTCATGTTAATGTCCCATAGACTTTAACGGTGTTCCAGCGACTTTCGAATTTTCCCGGAAACACCATATTGTTCAGTGTTCTGCAGAACATCCGAACAAGCAAAGTTCGGCCCGAACTTATGCTCGGGCTGAGCCGTTCGCCCATCCCTATACCCTGCATAGCTTTTCTGACAGCCACTTCTCCTCTACCTCTGGAGGCTATCAGGGAGATAAGTGGTTGTAACTGCCCCCACCGCCACACAAATCATCCCCTGATTGTCCCCTGTGTCCTCCCCAGCTCCAAGAGTTCTCCTCTGGTCCCCCTCTGTGCTCCTCAGGTCCTCCCTCATCCTGGATCTGTCAGGATGGAAAGCATAGAAAGGAGCCAGTAAATCTGTCATTTACTGGTGCTGTCCATTCATAACTGAGCATCGTATGCTTCAGTTTATGAATGAACAGGAGCCTCTGTCTCCTGTTCATTCATCTTCAGTGCAGCTGAGGCTGCTGAGAAAGGGACTGGGGAATCTGTGTCCTCAGTCCCTTTCCCTGTCTACCCCCCCCCCCCCCCCCCCCACACACACACACACACTTTACAGGGTAGAGTAAAAAAAAAAGGAAAGGAAAGGAAAAATTGTAATAAATAAATATTTAAAAGTGGAGTAAGAATAATAAAATATAAAATAAAATAAACACTGACACCTTCCACTCCATCCAAAAAAAGAAAGCATTGTAAAAAAGAATAACAAAAAAAAAAAGTATTGGTACTTAAAAAAGCGGTATTGGTGAAACTCTAATTAAAATAAAAAACTACTGACACCATCCAGTAGATGGGTTTTCTAGTACACTGAGATGAATAGACATTATCTGTCACTGCAAATGATTACCTTTCTTTGTTCAAAATGTTTAATAACATTCCCTATTACTATTAACTACACTAATGTACATCAAATGCTCATATACTTGCATGTATCATCTGCTGTTATGTTAGCAAATTCTATATTAGGTGACCTTAGAATACTGGAGCAGTTTAAAAATAGATTTGAATGTGTTTACCATATGTACAAGTCATGGAGATGTTTAGGACATTTAAAGTTTAAAGTGTATCTGCAGCCAAAACAATCTTTTTTTTTTTTTTTTTTTTTTTTTTGGAGGAAGTAAGGACTACTTAGAAGAACCTCTGTCACTTTTTGGGGAGGGGAGCAGGGGTTGCTGCCTATGTACTGTTGGGGAGATCTCCCTTCCCTTGCTGTCTGGGTGATACACCGAGAAGTTAGAAGTCTCTCCAGGAATACATTTTCACCTTAGGGCCCTTTCGCACGGGACAGTTTTTCAGGCGGACCTGATCGGCCCCTCAAGTATCCTCTATGGAGCGGCGGATGTCAGCGGACACATGCCCCATGACACCCACCACTATTTGATCTGATCCTGCCCACAAAAACCAAATGGCTGGTGGCCCTATATTCCATCCATCTGGCAGAGCTGGTTGGATAGGATCGGATGGAAAAGGCAGGCGGTCCATTTCCATCCAATTTCCCCATAGAGGTGCGTGGGACTGTGTCCATATACGCTCTGCACAGTGGAGTGGACAGGACCTGTCATCTGCCTGCTTAGCAGGGATCAGCTGAATGATCCCCCGCTGAGAAATCGGAATCCGCTGCACGGAGGCGCCCATGTGAAATGGGGCCTTATACAGCTGTTACCAGAACAAATGTCCCCATTGGAAGACTTGGCATGCGTATATCAGAGGAAGCCTGCAATGATAACCATTAGGCCACTTTCCGCCTTATGCTTACCAGTTTGCCAATAATAGAACAAATCTATACTGCTCAGGGATTGTTACAGAAAACCTCCATGGAATACACACACCAATTGTGAATCGCAACAGCTGGACTACAGTAAAGAGGGACACCAGTTCCCTATACACTTCTTTGAGACAATAATTAAGTGGTTTTAAAGGCTCAAGGATTTTTATCTTCATGCAGTCTATGTATGAAGGTAAAAAACCTTCCGTGTGCAGCGACCCCCCCAAAAACTCACTTAAGCTCCCTCTCAATCCAGCGATGTGCATAAGAGTTGAGCTTCTCCCGGGTCTCTCATTCCTTATTGGCAGAGACAGCAGCGGGAGCCATTGGCTCTTGATACTGTCAATCACAGCCAGTGAGCCAACGAGGAGAGAGTGGGGGAGGGGCTGAGCTTTGTGTGTCTTATGAGTGCATAGAGCTGGGCTCAGGAGCCAGAACACACCAGATCCCCAGAGCAATCAGCTTGCTATTGGGGACACTGGCTGAACAGGAGGAGCCAGGAGTGCCGGTGGAGGACCCAAAAAGAGGAGAATTAGTGTTGCTCTGTGCAAAACCACTCCACAGAGCAGGTAATTATGACCTGTTGGTTATTTAAAAAAATAAAATCTTTAATGTTGCTTTAACATGTTCACAGATTCTGCAGGCAATCCAAGGCCAAAAGACAAAGGGCCTCCCCACTGGAACTGCAGTTTTCTGGTAAAATTTGTTGAGGCGTTCCCCACCATAAATGGGTCTTCTGGAGAAGCTGCCTGCTGTCACATCCCTTTCCCAGTTGGCCACTAAGGAACACACCCCTGTTCGGTTTGCACCAGAAAATGCGAACAGGCAAAAAATTCGGCCAAACACGCTAACACCATTAAAGTCTATGGGACATGAACATGAAAAATTAAAGGTGCTAATTTTAAAGGCTTATATGCAAGTTATTGTCATAACTCCCCCCCCCCCTTTCATGGACTGGTATGGATTTTGTGGGGGACCCCATGCCATTTAAAAAAAAAATGCGTGGAGTTCCCCTTAAAATCTATACCAGACCCAAAGGGCCTGGTATAGTATTTGGGGGGGGAACCCATGCTTTTTTTTTTTTTTTTCTTAATTTTCTCATAGGGTTCCCCTTAACTACTTCAATACAGGGCACTTTCACCCTCTACCTGCCCAGACCAATTTTCAGCTTTCAGTGCTCTCACTTTGAATGAAAATTACTCAGTCATGCAACACTATACCCAAACAAAAGTTTTATAATTTTTTTTCACACAAATAAAGCTTTCTTATGGTGGTATTTAATCACTACTGAGTTTTTTATTTTTTGCACTATAAGTAAAAAGAGAGTGAAAATTTTGAAAAAAACAAACACTTTTTTAAGTTTCTATTATAAAATTTCAAATAAGTAATTTACATACAGGTGCAGAAAAATTGGGCCTTGGGTATTGGTGGTGCCTGAACACTGTAACCCCTCACAGTCACTCTTGCAGAGCCCCGCCTATGCAGAATATCTTTTTCCTGACAGACTCCATGGCAGCCTACGTATGGGTTAACCCCGCCTCTTCTACCTCATAGGACCCCACTCCCATAAATCTTTGCTTCTAGTCAGAGACCACGTTCCTTTTTTGTCCTCCTCCTAGGACCAAGGTTTTACCTTATGAAGTTGGATCCAGGCCGGCTGGTTTGTGTACGAATTTCAGGATGGCAGTTTTTTCTGGAGCCCAATTTCCCAGCTATTAGCAGGGTGGGCACGGGCGATTTGATGCGATGCCATGAAGAGCTTACTAACCAGCCATTGGCTGGCAAGCTGCAATTTGGCCAAACGTCCTTGCTATTAGCGGGAGGCCCCCCCATTTATGATGCCCCGGGTGCACTATGAGTATTTCAAGCTCCCAGTACCAGGTCGGATCGGGTGTTGTGCGGGACTGGTAATGTATACACATTTTATCTATGGCAGCAGTTTTTGTGTGTTTGTACCGTTTTTTCTGTCTGTGGTCTTCCTGGTTATGGCGCTGGGACGCTCCTGCGTTCCATCTCGCCGCTTCCTGCTTCGATCTGCGCAGCTGCCGAGTCTCGATTGAGATCGAGGCTTGGTTTGCGCAGGCGCGGTCGGGGCAAGATGGCGGCGGCCGCGCATGCGTTGTACGGCAGCGTCAGTCTCGGTGCAAGTACGCTGGGGGCGCGATGACGTCATCACTCGGCAGCAGATTCAAATAGCTGTCAGAGACAGCTATTTGATTGGGATGCTTTTGAGCTCATGCTGTGATCCCGGTGTCTGCTCTCTGTTTTCTCAAGGTATGTCCACTTTTTTCTCATGGTCAGTTGGATCTACCCTGTTTTATTATACTCTGCAAGCACTGTATTTGTTTTTTACTACCTAGCTGTTTGAGTCTGCTGCTATGGATGTATCGCTGCCCCCCAGTGGCCAACCCTTATGCCGCAGGTAGAAATGAATCTTTTTCTTTCATTCTGCCTGTATTGCTTGGGTTAGGATCAGGATGACTTTGTTTTGCATGTTTTTTCTTTCCAGCCCTTCCAGGTCTGAACCTCAGTTATCAGCACATAAAGATTCACAACATCACCATTCCACGTCAAGTTCTAGACATGTTAGGTCACCATCCAGACACCGTAAAGAAAGGTCTAAGTCTGAGTCTGGTCGCCATTCTCACCGCCATGCCAGCCGCTCAGAGAGAAGAGCCTGCTGGGGATGTAATGCTCAGGTCCCAGAGGGTAAATCCCTCTGCGAGCTATGTTATGGAAGAGCCATGAAGGAAAGAGGAGCTGGGGACCAGCAAGTGGAAGCTCTGGTCAGGAGAGTAGTTCAGGAATCACTGAATAAAGCAGATTCTGATCAACCTTTTATCCCTCCTCCGGTACGGCTCTAGCTACTGATATTTCAGATACAGAGGTTCCTGGTCCCTCTCGTCATAGTCCCTCATTTTCCGGTTCTTCCGACAGTGAGACTGAAGGTTTGGAACCTGGTGCCGGTTTTGACTTTTCCTTAGTTCCGCAGTTGGTAAGGGCGGTCAAGGAGACATTGAGATGGGAAGATCCTGTAGAAGCTCCCTCTAAACAGAGGAAATACTTCAAACATCTCAAAAAGGAGCGCCCAAACTTCCCCTTCTTTGGTGAACTTGGCGAAATTATCATGGACGAATGGAGTAAAGTTGAGAGGAAAAACTCCTTGATTTCAAAAATTTCAAAAATGTACCCATTTAAGAGCTATGAGGTGAAACATCTAGAGTCGGCCCCTCTCATTGATGCAGCCTTGATGAGACTAGTGAGACATGTTAAGCCGCGTACACACGGGCGGACTGTCTGGCCAACTAAGTCCGTCAGACAATCCGACGGACAGTCCGTCCTACTTTTGAATGAACGGACTTGACCACACACGATGAACAGACAGTCCGCTGAAAGCTTGCGCGATGACGTGTACAGCGCGTACGATGGGACTAGAAATACGACGTCCGATACACTGCAATGCAACCTTCGGCCGTGTAAATCCTTTCTGAGCATGCGCCATACTTAGTCCGTCCAACTTGCCTACTCACGAGCGGACTGTCCGCTGAAACCAAAGTTGGACGGACTGTATTACGGAAATTCCGAAAGACTTAGTCCGCCAGACTGTCCGCTGAAAAAGTCCGCTGAAGCCCACACACGAGCGGACTGTCCGCTGAAATGTGTTTCAGCGGACTAAGTTGGACAGACAGTCCGCCCGTGTGTACACGGCCTTACACTTCCTCTGGAAAATACTGTGTCCTTCAGGGATGGCCTAGAAAGAAAGATTGATACGGACTTGAAACGTATTTATATAACAGCAGGTATGGCTTGTAAACCAGCCTTAGCCCTGGCAGCGTTATCAAAAGCTATGGAGGCCTGGATGGATGAGATTGGTGCAACCCTGGGCAGTATGTCCGAAGAGTTGGTCAGGAGATCACCAATACATGAGCTGAGACTCACTTCGGTTTTCTTGGGGGAGGCGTCCCTTGATATTATTCGCCTTGTAGCACGTGTTATGCTTTCCTCTGTTACGGCAAAACGTGCCCTGTGGCTTCGCCCCTGGGTTGCTGATCCTGCCTCCAAACAGGCATGGTGCAGAATTCCCTTTGAGGGATCTTCCCTTTTTGGGAACAAATTGGATTCTGCCATTACACGCGCTACAGGTGGTAAGTCGGGGTTCTTACCCCAGGATCGCCGTCTCCTGGGTCAGAGGAGATCTCAATATAGGTCAGATCCAGAACGCGCTAAAGATGCCCGTCGCTACAGGCCTGGTCGCGAATTTAGAAAAAATTGGAGGAGAAATCAGCCCTCTGGCCGGAAGCCCTCAAAGTCAGCTACATCTGGGGGAAGGGAGCCTTCCAAGTCTTTTTGATATGGAGCCTGTCCAGGCGGAGCGGGTTGGGGCCCGGTTACTCCTTTTCCAGCACATCTGGGCAGCCTCAGTCAAAGACTATTGGACAATCAAAACAGTGTCAGCGGGCCATTCCTGGGTCTTCAGCAGCCTGCCCATACACCGGTTTGTTCCGACAGTTCTGCCACACTCAGAAGAAAAGAGACAAATTCTCCTGTCTTATACAGAATCCCTGTTGGCCCAAGGAGCCGCCATTCGGGTTCCAACCGAGGAAAAGTTCAAAGGGATTTACTCCCCCCTTTTCATGGTCCTCAAAAAGAGTGGTTCCTGGAGGCTGGTTATCGATCTGACACACCTGAACACATTTATAAAGACAGAAAGGTTCAAGATGGAGACATTGCTAACAATACGCCAGACGATCCAACCAGGCGATTGGCTTATTTCCATAGACCTGAAAGACGCTTACTTTCATGTTCCTATCGCAAGGGAGTTTCAGAAGTATCTCCGCTTTGCAGTGGGTCAAACATACCTTCAGTTTACATGTCTCCCATTCGGGCTTACAACATCGCCTCGTGTGTTTTCCAAGCTCTTACTGGCTATTGTGGCTCTAATCCGGGTCAAAGGGATTCGATTGCACCATTACTTGGACGATCTGCTCTTACTCTCTCAAAACAGAGACCATCTCTTGTCACATCGAGATCAGGTCATTTCTACCCTGACGGAATTTGGGTGGCTATTGAACAGGGAGAAAAGTCATCTAATCCCAACTCAGTCCTTAACGTTTCTTGGAGCCCGATTCAACACAGTAAAGAGTACAATCTCCTTACCTCTAGAGAAGATTCCGGTGATTCGCGACAGAATCTATCTTGCAATGTCATCTCCCCTTCTCAAGGCCTCACAGTGTCTAATGATAATAGGTACCATGGTGGCCACAGCTCCAATGGTGAAATGGGCGCAATGGAAAATGCGACCCTTTCAGAAGGGTTTTCTCCAACAGTGGGATCCGAACTCCCGAGATCATCTGGTTCGGATAACCCCTTCAATGAGGGAGAGTCTTCCTTGGTGGTTACAGCAGAAGAACCTTCTGAATTGCCATTCAATAGCCCCGGTCTCCTGGGTAACGGTGACAACGGACGCCAGCAGCAGAGGTTGGGGTGCTCTATGCTTGTCGAAAGTAGCCCAAGGCATGTGGGACTTCCCGTCCCAGAAGGTAGTCTCAAATGTGCTGGAACTCCGGGCCGCCTTCCGTGCTTTACAGGCTTTTCTCCACCTGACATCAGGATCCTCAGTCCTTCTAAGGATGGACGGCTGTTTCTTACATCAAAAGACAAGGGGGCACCCGCAGTCTTTCCTTGCTGAGGGAAGTAAAAAATCTGTTGAATCTAACAGCAGTCTATCTTCCGGGAATTCAAAATGTCCAGGCGGACTTTCTATCAAGGTTTTCCCTGGACAACAACGAGTGGTCTCTCCACATCGAGGTGTTCAACTGGGTTCTGTCTCTGGGAGTTCTACCAGAGGTGGACCTGTTTGCCTCCCCGTGCAACTTCAAGCTGGAGAAGTATTACACGAGGTGTCGTTGTCCTCAGGCCTTCGGAGTGGATGCACTGACGGACCAGTGGAGGTTCCACAAGGCTTATGCCTTTCCCCCGGTTCCAGTCATTCTCCGATTTCTGTCCAGACTCAGATGGGAAGAAGTCGAAGTAGTAGCGGTTGTTCCATACTGGCCCAACAGACCATGGTTCCCTCTCTTACTACAACTCAGCTACCAGGATCCAGTTCCGCTCCCTCTCAGGCCAGACCTCTTGTCACAGGGAACAACCTATCACCCTTGCCCATCTCAGCTCCATCTGATGGCTTGGTTTTTGAAAGGGAAAGGCTGGAGGCATTAGGCTGTCCTGACACAGCCATTTCTACTCTACTAAATGCCAGAAGACCAGGTACCAACAAAGTTTATCAGAGGATTTGGGCAAAATTTGCGGACTATGTGTCTACATCCAACGGCTCATGTAGAGATCCGAAGATACGGGATGTTATTGGTTTTCTACAAAAGGGTCTAGACTTGTTCCTACCTGTAAGTTCCTTGCAGGTTCAGGTCTCTGCGATCTCTGCATTTTCAGGTATCTCATGGGCCAAGCATCCTCTCACTAGGCAGTTCTTCAAAGGGGCAAGAAGACTCAGACCTCAGAGAAAGCCAAGGTTTCCTAAATGGGATCTTCCTTTTGTTTTGGATTTTTTCTCAGAAATGCGTATGGGACAAGCATCTATTAAGGATCTCTCTCTTAAGACTGCTTTCTTGTGGCCATAACATCGGCCAATAGGGTCTCTGAGATTAGTTCCCTAGGCTGCAAGGAGCCATTTCTCACCTTTTTCCCAGATCGGGCAGTCCTGATTCCTATGTTAGGTTCAAATCCAAAAGTAACAACCGTTTTTCACGAAAATCAGGAAATTGTCCTTCCAATTTTCCAGGCAGATGAAGACTCCAATATTCATCCTCTAGATGTTGGAGAAGTCTTAAAGCATTACCTAGAAGCCACAGCTCCTTTCCGGGAATTCTGACCACTTATTCATCTACTTTTATGGGAAGAATAGAGGTTTACGTGCTTCTTCAAGAACTATAGCATCTTGGATTGTCCAAGCCATCCAAAGGGCGTATAAGGCTAAGGGTCTGGCTCCCCCAGAAGCGGTTACTGCTCATTTTGCCAGGAGCGTTTCTACATCATGGGCAGCTTCCCGTCATGTTTCCCGGAAGTGATCTGTAAAGCGGCCTCATGGTCGTTGATTAATACTTTTATGACACACTATTGTGTAGAACCGACTTCCTTGTCTTCGGTTAATTTTGGTTTGAATGTCTTATCTGTTGACCAGCAATTGCCCACCCGGTTGTGTATGGCTAGTCATTTCCCATACGTAGGCTGCCATGGAGTCTGTCAGGAAAATGGAAAATTTATATCAAATACTTACCGTAATTTTATTAATTTTCCTTTCCTGATGGACTCCATGACAGCAGGAGTTCCCTCCCATTTGCTGGAGTAGGCTAAGTTACGGAACGTGGTCTCTGACTAGAAGCAAAGATTTATGGGAGTGGGGTCCTATGAGGTAGGAGAGGCGGGGTTAACCCATACGTAGGCTGCCATGGAGTCCATCAGGAAAGGAAAATTACGGTAAGTATTTGATATAAATTTTCCGTTTTACTGCTGCTGCTGAAAACAAACCTGAAATAAAATAAATGTAAAAAAATTAAGAAAGGGCAAAAAAAAAACAGTGGTGACGCAGAAAGAAAGACCACCTGTGACTCAGAAGAAGAAACAGCAATTATGTAAAAAAAAAAAATTGCTGCTGTCTGGGAGATAATTCAAAGGTTTAGTGATGTGGAAATATAGGAAGACCCAGCCTTTTTTTTCTTGCACCTGTCAGAGATTCCCGGGAAAACATATAGGAATTATATCCTGTGCCACTTGATGAATGCAGCTAAACCATGCATCCTGCTTAAGTGGAAACAGACACAACCCCCTACAATGAATATGTGGCTTAAGAAAGTAGAGGAAGTAAACAGGACTTAGTTTGGACAACTAGAAAAAAAAGGGAAATTTATTTAAAAATATGGTCACAATGGAACTGCTTTATTTCTTCAGAGGATGGGAAAAAACAATACATTGTGATACAATTTAAAAGGGAGGAGGTGTTTTGGGGAGGAGAGGAGAATACTGCTGAGTAAGAGGGGGGTCTTTGGAATTTACAAAAGGGGGATAGTTTTTTTTGGGGGGGGGGGTATTTAAAGGAGGAGGAAATGGACTATAAAAAAAAACAACAGCCGGAATATCAAGAGGTAGTTGAAGTGTCCCGGCAGGGTCTGGGGGAAGCTTCCCCTTACAGACGTAGCATGGAATAACAGGGAGGATGGAATTAAGAGAGGAAGTTTACTGTTTTTATTTCTCCATCTTCATCATCTTATTTTGTTTTTTTGGTTTACCTGGGTTCATTTGTGTATCCATCTTTATTGGATAGTATATTGGAAACATACAGGAGTAGATGGCATGGAATGTAACAAGGTATTATTACGTTTTTTTTAAGTCTGGTCGTATGTACAGAAATGAAATGTTATATACCGAAGGATTGTTCGTTTTTATCTTGTTATAGAAAGAAAAATAAAGAAATTATAAAAAAAAAAAAAAAAAAAGTGAAGAAAGGCCAAAAAACCCCCCAAAAAACAGCGTTGACGCAGAAGAAGGACCACCTGCCACTCAGAAGAAGAAACAGCAATTATGTAAAAAAAATTTTTGCTGCTGCTGGAAGAAAAAAATCAAAAAGCCCAAAACAAAGGGAACCACTGCTGACGCAGAAAGGTGAACACCTGCGACGTAGAAGGGGGGACAGCAATTATGCCCTAAGTATTCTTAGTGCTGCTGCGCCGCCAGCTGTGCTGAAGGAATAACACCGGTGACACAGAAGGGGGAGTACTAATAACGCAGCAACAAAACTTGATACTGCAAAAAAAAATATTAATGAAAAAAAATTTTGGATCAGTGGTGACACAGAAGTGTTGAACACACCAACACTTCATTAGCACCACAACACTGTGTTATTCACACTATACTACACTGTGTTCTACACACTGCACTACACTGTATTATATATACCACACTACACTGTATAATATACACTACACTACACTACACTGTATTATATACACCGCACTGCACTGTGTTGTATACACCGAAATACACTGTGTTATATACTCTTGCACAACACTGTATTATATATGCTCTACACTACACTGTATTATATATGCTCTACACTACACTGTATTATATATTCTCTACACTACACTGTATTATATACTGTACACTGACTGACTGCACAATACACTCTACCTGCCTAATCTCCATTCATATACACTATACATGGCCACCGTGTAAGTGGCCTTATATAGTGTGGGGCGTGGACTTAGCTCCTGAGCCATGATTGGCCAAATGCACCCTGCCTTTGGCCAATCATGGCTCTCACAGCACATCCCGCTGTGATTGGCCAAAGCATACAGGTCAGGTGCATGCTTTGACCAATCAGGAGCCTTCAATGAACTTCGATCTCACAGTGCATTATGGGGCGCTTGTTCATTTGTTTTATGAACGAACTAACACGCGATGTTCGAGTTGAACATAAGTTCAACTTGAACATCAGGCCCATCCCTAGTCAAGACTTAAAATTGTGTGTGCACAAAATGGTAACAAACAGCAATACCCTAAAATGCCCATAGACGACTCTGTAAAATATCACAGCTCATCAATTTAGAGACAACCATAAATGATAGCTCTAGACCTATTCTTCTCGCTTAGAGTGGTTGTAAACCCATTACAACCACTTTAACCTACAGGTAAGCCTAGATTAAGGCTTACCTGTAGGTGCAAGAAATATCTTACAAACCTAAAAGGTTTAGGAGATATTTGCAGAAATATCGGCACCGATGTCTACGGCACATGCACTGTAGACATCGTGAGTGGGCGCACTGAGCGTGCCATTTCTAACGGCGATCATGCAGCATGCGCAAGAGTGACTTGCCGGAGCCACGATAACTGGAAGTCACTCGTTGGAGGAGGCGAACGAGGGCCGATGCGGGGGCTTCAATCTCAGGTAAGTAATTCACAACGAGCTAGTATGCTATGCATACTAGCTCATTATGCCTTAGTCTTCCAGGGTGTTTTTTTTTTTTTTCAGAGGCTTTTCCTTCCTCTTTAAGTGTGTGGAGCGATAACCCGAATGTGTTAACTTTTTTTTATACACTTTTGACTAGCCTCCTATGTGATAGCCGTTTTCTTATGACAGGTTTTCTTTACACAGTAGATACATAGGGGGGTCTAATAGACCCCTAATGCCTCCTTTGTACCTGGCTTAAACAAATCGAGTACAAATTGTACTTGACCTGCCATTTTCCCAGCCACACTGGCAAAGATCTGACAGCTCTGAACATGGAAACGCTCAGAACTGAGGTTCATCATCTTCTGCTCTCCATCTTGAATGGCACCATGGATGCCTTGGGCTTCCACAAGACACAAGAAGAGATGGAGAACAATTGAGAGTTTTACAGCCATCTGACTCACGTTAGACAGGCAACATTCTAAAGAACTAAATGTATATAAACTCACCCATTGCACCCTTAAAATCTGAAGAGATAGTCCGTGTGTCCATGTGCTGAGTGAATCTGTAGTGACTTTATAATTATCAATCAGCTTCTGCACCTGCAGGGTTCCAATGATGAAAGTGGCAGGGTCTGCATCCCTTTAGATAAGCTTTCGTTGTACTCCTTTGGGAATATCTCACCAAAAATGTTGCAGGGGATACTCAACATCTGAATTTTATCATAGTGCAGACTTAAGGGAAAATCAGTAAGCCAAAGACACAAGCAGGAAATTAAATCCATCTGTGTACAGAACGCATCCAGGTTGCCATATTGCATTGCATTTTATGGAAAATTACAGCGGCTGCAGATTGAAAAGGAAAGGTAGCTTTTAATACGATTTGATTACAATATAACTTGTGTAGCAATTATATACACTATATTATTATTATTTTTTTTTGCTATTTTTTTCCCCACAAAAGTGGAGTTACCCTTTAAAATCAAAATAATTCTTCATACAATTTTGTATATGAATCAGGAAAATATGCTTGTCTGTGAAATTGTTCCACTTGGTTTGTGGTCAGCAAGGTAGCTAGAACTGTCAATGTAGTTTGACCCAACAATGAACCATCCCCTGAGTTAATTATTATGGAAATGACTATTTATTACAGAGTGAAACTACAATGCATATAGGCTTTCCTTATTGGAAAGCCCTGCACTACCTTTATGTTTTCTGGCATACAGCATTTATCCAGTAGTGGAAATAGTGTTATCTTTTCCACAATACGTAAAGGTTGAGTGTGTCCCCATCTGACTTACTGTAGATCTATTTTCAGCATAGCAGCTATGAAGAAGAGATTTTACAGAAAACAGACCTTGCACTGAGATCTGCCTGCTGGCAATTAAAAACATGTTTATTTATATTTGGTACTGAGCAAAACAATAAAATACATTGACCACTTGCTTACTGGGCACTTAAACCCCCTTCCTGCCCAGGCCAATTTTCAGCTTTTAGTGCTGTCACACTTTGAATGACAATTGCACGGTCATACACCACTGTACTGAAATTATATACATTTTTTTCACAAAGATAGAGATTTCTTTGGGTGGTGTTTAATCACCACTGGGGTTTTTATTTTTTGCTAAACAAACAAAAAAACACTGACAATTTTGAAAAATAAAATAAAAAAAATTCATAGTTAAACATTTTACAAACAGGTAATTTTTCTTCTTCATTGATGTAGGCTGATGGACTGCACTGATAGGCGGCACTGATAGGTAGCACTGATGGGCACTGATGGTGCAGCACAGGTTGGCACCGATGAGGCTGCACTGATAAGTGGCACTGATGGGCACTGATGGGGTGGCACTGTGTGGGCACTGATGAGGCTGCACTGATAAGTGGCAATGATGGCAACTGATAGGTGGCACCGATGGGCACTAATAAGGTGGCACAGAGGGCACGGATAGGTGGCACTGATGGGCCCTGATAGGCACTGGTAGGTGACACTGATAGGCAGCACTGATAGGTGGCACTGATGATGCAGCACTGATGGGTACTGATTGGCAGCACTGATAGGCCCTGATAGGTGTCACTGGTGGGCATTAATAAGTGGCACTGGGAGGCACTGGTATGTGGCACTGGTAGGCACTGCTTAGCAGCAGTGGGTCTGGAGTGTGCAGGACCGAAGTCCCATTTACTCCCGATGGTAATATTTTTTTTCTCCTCAGGCTGTTAGCGTGAGGAGAAAAAAGCTGATTACCCACTTTTTTTACATCACATGATCAGCTGTCATTGGCTAAAAGCTGATCACGTTGTAAGGGGCTGGGATCAGACCGAGTCTCATTGATGCGCCGATCACAGAGCAAGCCCTGCGTGCCACGCAGGTGGTGTAAAGGCAGCTCATACACGGGAGAACATACATGGACGCCCTCCCGGCAATTTTAGTCCCACGCTGTAATCGTCTTTCTGCTATATTGCAGCTGGGAAGGGGTTAAAGAATATTTTATTTTCCTAACTCATGGACCCCATGCAAGTGCTGGGCAATGTGACTCAATTAATGGGTTTAATTACTTCCCGCCCACCCTCAGTACATTTATTGCGGACGGGTGGTACGGGCAGGCTGGATTGTGTACATTTACTTTATCCAGTCTGTTATGGGTTAGGGTAGCACAAGTGTGTGCCCCCTGCTAATCCATGCTGTCACTGGCTACAACAGGATTATGTCAGCAGGTCCCAGCCAAAGATTTATGGCTGACACCTGCTGATTGGATGTAGCCAATCACAGCACAGAGTCCTGTGTTTACATACACACAGGGCTCTGTACATTGATCGGTGATCTGGGTGTTTCTTCTCCATGCAGAGCAGGGAGAAGAAACAGCCAGATCTGTTAGTAAAAGTAGCACACATTACATACATTACACTTGTTAGACACACAGTTACCCCCTTGATTTGCCCTGAATATTAACCCCTTCCCAGCCAGTATCATTAATACAGTATACATGTATTATATCTGATCACTGTATTAGTGTCACTATTGATTGGTGTCAGTTAGTAAGGTAGTTAACAGTGAGGGTCTGTTAGCGCCAGATTGTCCGCCACACTATCACAGTCCTACTACAAGTTGCCGATCACTGCTATTACTAGTATAGCATCATAGCTGCATACATTCCAGTATATATACCATCATTTGTAGATGCTATGACTTTTACACAATATACACTTATTTGGATTTTTGTTTTTAACCAAAGACATGTAGTAAAATACGGTACATTTTGACATAATTGTTTATAGAAAGTAGATTTTTTTAATTGGATATGTTTTATAACAGAAAGTAAAACAATATATACTTTTAAAATTATATATATATATATATATATATATATATATATATATATATATATATATATATATATATTTATATTATATATAAAAAAAAAACCCAGTTGTGATAATTTACCACCAAAAAAAAGCTCCATTTGCTGGAAAAATATATATATAAATTTAATTTGCATACAATGTTGTATGACCACACAATCGTCAGATAAAAAGCACAGTGCTGAATAGCACAAAAATGCTCTGGTCATAAAGGGGGTAAAACCTTCCAGAGGTCAAGTGGTTAAATGAACTGCTTCAGAACAAGTGTGTGGCACATCGGTCAGGGAATGGCAGCTTGCACCAAAGCCTTTTAACACAGGTGTCTGGTCTTGAATTATCACATGCCTATAATAAACCGGTATAGACATGATTGAAAAAAAAAAAAAGACTTCTTCGGTACAAGCCTGGAAACACCAGGAAGCCCAACGCGATAATCATCTGACTGAAGTTCTAAAACATGTATGGTACATTGAGCCAAGGAATAATGCGCACAGTGTGAACTCTGGGTATATGGTAATGCTCTACCACAGTCTTACCACACACAGCCTTTCACATACGTTCCTTATCATAATGTTTAGAGCTGCTGTGCACACCTGGAGGATGCATCTCTGGTTATCAGATGAGAAAGTCTCATCTACTTGGCACATAGCAGCTGCTGTGGTTGTGATGCATACTACAAGGCAGGACTTCAAACATGGCTTAGGGGGTGCAGAAGATGAAATAAACAAAACATGTCACTGTAACAAAAGCACATTGGATCTTGTTACCTTTACTTCTTAAAAATCAGCTTTATTCCTGAATGTTTAAAAAAAAAAAAAACTTAACTCCCATCCACAGAGGTATGAAAAATGTAAATTTCATCAATACTTTTTTTTTTTTGCCTGGAGAGTTGTGTGCAAATAAAAAAGAAATGTTATGATATATTGACCTGTCATATAAAATATATCATTTTTTGAAAATAGTTGCATTTCTACCTTCTTTGTTTTATGTTCAAGAATTTAATGTCACAGGAAAACAAAAAGACATTAAGTTTAAAGCAACTCAGATGCTAAGTGTAAAAAATCAGCTCCGGCAGAAGTCTTGGCAGGCAGTGGACTAGGGAGTAGTCAGATCCAAGCAAGGGTCAAAGCAGGCAGCAGGCAAGAAAGCAGTCAGGTGCAGCCAGTGGTCAAGGCAGATAGCAGTCGAGAGAGCAGCCAAGAAAGGCAACAGACTTTCAACTTACAGACAAGTATTAAAGAAGGAGTAAACCCGCTGACTTTTTTTTTACACCTGCAAAGGAAAATGCATAATGAGCTAGTATGCACCGCATACTAAAAAGGACAAATGTAGCACTAAAATGAAAATAAATTATAAATAAATATAAAAAAAGAGTATTTGTTAATATTAGTTTTTGCCCCAGTTGAAGTCCTATTTTCGGACGAAACGCGTAGGGCTGCTTCTCACGCCTTCTATATTGCTTTTTTAACCATGTGATCACACTTTTTTTATACTTATTTTATGTATTTGGCATTTTTTGAAATAAAAACGCCCATCGATACTTTTGATTCTACACCATTGGGAGCCGCTTTTTCTTTTATGTTCCTACATGCTACTTGCTCCTTATGCTTATTTGACCGTTCGGAGATACACTTTTTTTGGATGCCTTGGCTGTTAACCTCTCGGTCTGCTGATCCTCCTGGACGTCGATCCCCTTGGATGCACGTGGATAGTGAAGGACCTCATAGAGTCGACTGCTCCAAGAGATTATTGCTATATGCTCGTATGATCTGGTGTCGCTGACACACGAGTCCATCGTTTCAGGCTACTTGCTCCTTATGCTTATTTGACCGTTCGGAGATACGCTTTTTTTGGATGCCTTGGCTGTTAACCTCTCGGTCTGCTGATCCTCCTGGACGTCGATCCCCTTGGATGCTCGTGGATAGTGAAGGACCTCATAGAGTCGACTGCTCCAAGAGATTATTGCTATATGCTCGTATGATCTGGTGTCGCTGACACACGAGTCCATCGTTTCAGGCTACTTGCTCCTTATGCTTATTTGACCGTTCGGAGATACGCTTTTTTTGGATGCCTTGGCTGTTAACCTCTCGGTCTGCTGATCCTCCTGGACGTCGATCTCCTTGGACGCTCGTGGATAGTGAAGGACCTCATAGAATCGGCTGCTCCAAGCGATTATTGCTATATGCTCGTATGATCTGGTGTCGCTGACACACAGGTCCATCGTTTCCGGTAAGAGTATTTCATCATACTAGTTTATCCGGACCTTACCATTCATCTACACACAGCTGTCTGCTACATTTCTCCATGCAGGATTGATCTTCCAGCTCCGAGAATCCATTGTTCATTCAGATAAACTCTAGTGGACTCTTTTTTTTATATTTATTTGTAATTTGTTTTCGTTTTAGCGCTACATTTGTCCTTTTTTGGTTTTTATGAATTTTTGTCACATTTGTATTTAGCTGCTGCACGCAACTTTCCACCGCAATTTTAGCGCAGTATTATCACGTTTTTCCTTGCACCGCATACTAGCTCATTATGAAATACTTACCTTAGAACGAGGCACCAGCATCTCACTCGGTCCACTAGGTCATGTCAGTTCCCTCGGTGTATCTTCCGCTGTGAGTGGCCGGAGCCGTGATGTTGTCACTCCTGCGCATGCGCTTGCCTGCGTTTTCTTCCCGGAAAGGTCTGGCGTCTGCCGGACCTTCAGCCAAGAATCCCCTGTGCGCATGCGCCGCTGAAGTCAGTGACTCATTGCGAGGGGAATATCTCCTAAACCGTACAGGTTTAGGAGATATTCTTTTTACCTACCAGTAAGCCTTATTATAGGCTTACCTGTAGGTTAAAGTCAAAAATAGGACTATACAACCTCTTTAAAGTCCTTTAATGCTGGGGTAGATGGTGATAAAACACAGCATCAACCACTTCAAAAACTAGTGCTAAAATACCCTTGTGGTCAGACGATATGTTCATTGTAATTTTAGGGAACGCTGGTAGTCTTGGAGATAGTGGAGGTTGTAGGAATTCTGAAAATCCTCCCCAGTGGGGATCCCATGAATACTGGAGGTCCTTGAAATCCTAAAAAACCCAGCAGGGATCCTGTGAGTAGTGTAAAAATGTATACAAACCTCCAGGTACCCACATTTTACTACCTTCAGCCTACAAATAACTGATGTCAGCACAAATTCATTTCAACCACTTTCTGCCGGGAGGCCGTCATACAACGTTCTGGACTTTAAGTGAAGATATCTGAATGATGCCTACAACTGCTCATGCGATCAGTGAGCTGGAGAATGAAACCTCCGCCGGCGGCAGTTTACTATAGAGCTGGCCGTGGACCAGATGATCTCTATGACACTTGAAGGCTGGAAACCACGTCATGATGTCACTTTTGGTGCTGGCAGATGTAAACACTGCCCTTTTTTTTCGCTGTGAAGCTTTAAACCTTTTTTTTTTTTTTTTTAGGCTGTTTTTTTTTATTTATCTCAGGCTTTTCAGCATAGTGGAAAGATCCTGGGACCTATAGACCCCAGATTTCTCTGTAAAGAGGACCTGTCATGCCCTATTCGTATTACATGGGAAGTTTGCATTCCCTGTAATAGGAATAAACGTAATAAAAAAATATTTTTTAAGGAAAAGTGTAAAAATTAAAAAATTAAATAAACAGAAGCGAACAAATCTGTAGATTGTGCCTTTGTAAACGGCGTTCAAACCACACATTTGAGGCATAGCTGCAAACATTAGAGCAAGAGCAATAATTCTAGCAGAAGACCTCTGCTTTGCCAGTGGGTTTGCGGGGCTGCCCCATTGTTTTCAATGGGAGGGAGTGCTTTAGGAATGGTGAACACACCGCTCCTATAGAGCTGCAAAGATGCGGCTTGCAGGATTTTCTTGACCATCCTGCAAGCGCACTGCTCCAGTGTGAAAGCTCTCGGGACATGGAGGGGGGCGGGACAAGCGCTGACAGAGTACATACAGTGGGAATCTCCTATGACAGACAGAACAGTCTGATGGCGCTCGTCCCGCCTCACCCTCCCTGTCCCCTCCGAGGCAGCTAAAATTGAAGTATTGGTGTATAACATGCACACCCTATTTGTACCCGATTTTCAGTGTGAAAAAGTGCGTGTTACACGCCAATAAGTACAGTATTTACTCAGCATAACATCATCTTCCACATTGTATAAAAAAAACTAGATCTAACTTTAATGTTTTTTCTTTGTTTTGTTTTTTTAATTCCTAAAAAATTGCTTTAAAAAAATTGCTGGCCAAATACCATGTGACATAAACAAATTGCAACGACTGACATTTTATTCCCTAGGGTCTCTGTAAAAATATTAAAAATAAATGAATAAAATAATAATAACAATATATTAAAAATATATATATTTGAAAGCTTTTTGGATAACATAGGGAAGTGTTATCACCCCTGTAACATTTGTTTAGCTGTCTGTGCCCCTGTACAGAAGATAATTGGATTTTGAAATTTTTGGGCTGTTAGGGAAACAGGATTGGTGATAAACCTTCAGTGGAGACACCTTTTTTCCATATTAACTCTTTGCCCTTGTACACACGGTCGGAGATTCCGACGGAATGTGTCCCATCGGACCGTTTTGTCGGATAATCCAACTGTGTGTGGTCTCCATCGGACTGTTTCCATCGGATTATCCGACGGACCAAGTTTTCCAACTTGTCCGTAAAATTTTCCGACAAAATGCTCCAATCGGACATACTCCGATCATGTGTAGCCTACTCCGACGGAAAAAGTGCCACGCATGCTCAGATCAAATTCCTACACCAAAGCTATTGGCTACTAGCCTGAACGTAGTCCCTTCGTAACGAAATAACGTCATCACGTTATGTATAATCGGATTTTCCAACAACTTTGTCCGACCATGTGTATGCAACAGTTTCGGACAAAATCTGTCGGACAAAATCCGTCGGACAAAATCCAACGGTTTTGGTTGTCAGAATGTCCGACAGTGTGTACAAAGGCTTACAGGAGAGAATTTCCCTTCTTAGAGGTAGATTTCCTCTCACTTCCTGTTATCTCCCTCCGTTTGTAAGTAGGAGTCGTTTGTAAGTCGGATGTTTGTAAGTAGGGGACCCCCTGTAATCAGTTACCTGATTTGATTAACACAGCTATTAAGGAGGTCCATACACTATTGTGTTGATTTTATATAAAATAAACATTTATCTTTATATAGGAATAATCCAATCAGAAAAAAATGCTTGTTAATCGCTATTTGATTCTCCTGAATATATAACTGCATGCAAATCTATCTGATTTGCACAGAACCATGCAAATTGGGAATACAGACAGGAATGCTTCATGAATCATAATATGTACAATTCTATGAGAGTGGAAAATTCTGCCGCATATGTTTAATAGAACAAACCAAAGCAATGAGCACATTTTTAAGTTTGCCTGGGTATTAAATCAATTTTCTCAACACTGCTCAGATGTTATTTATTTTCTTGGCTGTACATTATTTTGCAATAGAGCCACTTGCATAATTATTGGTAGCTCATATTTCCTGCTGGACAATGAAATAAACACACTGGCCACCTCCAGTGCTTTCACTGAGAATTTTCCTATGCCGCCACTAGGTGGAGCTCAAATTCAAAATACTGTACTGATTACCTGTGGCCATCTGGTAAAGAATTTCAGAAATTCCAGAACAATGATATATTTAGATTTCTGCATTGCTGCACAGCAAAGTAAGCCAATTTTTCTTCTCTCTCTCTCTCTCTCTGTTTTAAAAAAAAAAATCCAAATAGAGCCTGAGCAGAGCAGTAACTTATCAGGTTAGATTTCCCCAGTTACACATTGTACACTAGTGAGTTATTTGACTATATTATTGTGTGAATTCCTAGTATATTTATGAATTTTGGAAGTCTCTTCCAGTGTTGATATTATTGTTAACCAGTTAAACAATGAAATATTGCTCTACCTGCAAAAATGAAACAAATTTACAGAAAGTCGAGATGCTAAAAAAAAAAAAAACTATAATGCATTGGGGTCATATATACAGTGCCTTGCGAAAGTATTCGGCCCCCTTGAACTTTTCAACCTTTTGCCACATTTCAGGCTTCAAACATAAAGATATAAAATTTTTATTTTTTGTAAAGAATCACCAACAAGTGGGACACAATTGTGAAGTGGAACGAAATCTATTGGATATTTTAAACTTTTTTAGCAAATAAAAAACTGAAAAGTGGTGCGTGCAAAATTATTCGGCCCCTTTACTTTCAGCGCAGCAAACTCACTCCAGAAGTTCAGCGAGGATCTCTGAATGATCCAATGTTGTCCTAAATGACTGATGGTGATAAATAGAATCCACCTGTGTGTAATCAAGTCTCTGTATAAATGCACCTGCTCTGTGATAGTCTCAGGGTTCTGTTGAAAGCGTAGAGAGCATCATGAAGACCAAGGAACACACCAGGCAGGTCCGTAATACTGTTGTGGAGAAGTTTAAAGCCGGATTTGGATACAAAAAGATTTCCCAAGCTTTAGACATCCCAAGGAGCACTGTGCAAGCGATCATTTTGAAATGGAGTATCAGACCACTGCAAATCTACCAAGACCTGGCCGTCCCTCTAAACTTTCAGCTCAGACAAGGAGAAGACTGATCAGAGATGCAGCCAAGAGGCCCATGATCACTCTGGATGAACTGCAGAGAACTACAACTGAGGTGGGAGAGTCTGTCCATAGGACAACAATCAGTCGTATACTGCACAAATCTGGCCTTTATGGAAGAGTGGCAAAAAGAAAGCCATTTCTCAAAGATATCCATAAAAAGTCTCGTCTAAAGTTTGCCACAAGCCACCTGGGAGACACACCAAACATGTGGAAGAATGTGCTCTGGTCAGATGAAACCAAAATCGAACTTTTTGCCCACAATGCAAAACTATATGTTTGGCGTAAAAGCAACACAGCTCATCACCCTCAACACACCATCCCCACTGTCAAACTTGGTGGTGGTAGCATCATGGTTTGGGCCTGCTTTTCTTCAGCAGGAACAGGGAAGATGGTTAAAATTGAGGGGAAGATGGATGCAGCCAAATACAGGACCATTCTGGATGAAAACCTGTTGGAGTCTGCAAAAGACCTGAAACTGGGATGGAGATTTATCTTCCAACAAGACAATGATCCCAAACATACAGCAAAATCTACAAAGGAATGGTTCACAAATAAACGTATCCAGGTGTTAGAATGGCCAAGTCAAAGTCCAGACCTGAATCCAATCGAGAATCTGTGGAAAGCTGAAAACTGCTGTTCACAAACGCTCTCCATCCAACCTCACTGAGCTCGAGCTGTTTTGCAAGGAAGAATGGGCAAGAATTTCAGTCTCTCAATGTGCAAAACTGATAGAGACATACCCCAAGCGACTTGCAGCTGTAATCGCAGCAAAAGGTGGCCCTACAAAGTATTAACGCAAGGGGGCCGAATAATTTTGCACGCCCCACTTTTCATTTTTTTATTAGTTAAAAAAGTTTCAAAAATCCAATAGATTTCATTCCACTTCACAATTGTGTCCCACTTGTTGGTGATTCTTCACAAAAAATAAAAATGTTATATCTTTATGTTTGAAGCCTGAAATGTGGCAAAAGGTTGAAAAGTTCAAGGGGGCTGAATACTTTCGCAAAGGCACTGTATATATATATATATATTATATATATATATATATATATATATATATATATATATACCAGGCTTTTTTCTCAGAGAATAGGTGCAGGAACTCCCCCCTTCTAAGTCACCCCTTGTCTCCACCCCTTACCCACCTCCGAGCCCTGTCCCTTGGATCCACCCCCTACCCACCTCCCAGTACCGCCCATTACAGAATACAGAACCAAGTATCATTTTGTGGCGCTAAGCAATTTGTATAGAATTTGTTAGCAGCAAAATAGATCCCCTGCAGCCAGCAACAATAGATAGCCCAGCAACAATAGTTCCCTCACACAACCCAACCCCCCTGCAACAAAAATCCACCCCCGGCAGATACAACAGATTTCCCAGCCGCTAGCATCAATAGACCCTCCAGTAGCAACAATAGACATCTCTCTAAACAGTACATTCCTCTCAACAACAACGGACCCCCCTGGAATATAAAACCCCCTCCCAG
Source organism: Lithobates pipiens (assembly GCF_037356315.1). Lineage (NCBI taxonomy): Eukaryota > Metazoa > Chordata > Amphibia > Anura > Ranidae > Lithobates > Lithobates pipiens. Next base: position 574,312,566 of record NW_027507748.1, read on the forward strand.
CAACAATAGATCCTTCACCAGCAACAATAGACCTCGTGCAAAAATAGAACCCCACCAGCATACTCACTATAGACTAAGTCTATAGATCCCCCAGTGGAAAACATCAATAGACCCTCCAGAACATCCCCAGCACCCCTTTCCATTACATAAATTTAGTGTTGGAGGTGCTGGAACTGCGTTCCCCCACATTCCCCCTGAAAAAAAGCCCTGAATATATATTTAGACAGTATCTCACAAAAGTGACTATACCCCTCACATTTTTGTAAATATTTTATTATATCATGTAACATGTAACAACACTGTTTGTATAGTAAATTAATGATGTACAGCTTGTATAACCGCTTCCCGGCCGCCTCACACCGATATATACGTCGGCAGAAGGGCAAGTACAGGCAGAATCATGTACCTGCATGTTGCCCTTAAAGAGGTGCCAGGGCCGCGTGCCCACGGGAAGCTCCGTGAGTCGGGTCACGGATCCCGTGGACTTGATCGCCGCGGGGATACCCGTGATCGCCTCACGGAGAGGAAGAATGGGGAGATGCTATAGTAAACAAGTATCTCCCCGTTCTGCCTAGCAACAAGTGACACTGATCTCTGCTTCCTGTGATTGGAGCAGAGATCAGTGATGTGCACAACACAGCCACGCCCCCCAAAGTTAGCAACATGCCCCTAGGACACACTTAACCCCTACACTGCCAGTGTCATTTACACAGGAATCAGTGCATTTGTATGGCACTGATTGCTGTATAAATGACAATGGTCCCAAAAATGTGTCAAAAATGTCCGATGTGTCCGCCATAATGTCACAATATTGCGATTTTTTTTTACCAAAAATATGTAGAAGAATACATATCGGCCTAAACTGAGGAAAAACATTTTTTTTTATATATTTTTGGGAGATATTTATTATAGCAAAAAGTAAAAAATAATGTGTTTTTTTCAAAATTGTCACTCTTTTTTGTTTATAGCGCAAAAAATAAAAACCGCAGGGGTGATCAAATACCACCAAAAGAAAGCTCTATTTGTGGGAGAAAAAGGACGGCAATTTTGTTTGGGAGCCATGTTGCACGTCCGCGCAATTGTCAGTTAAAGCGACGCAGTGCCGAATCGCAAAAAGTGCTCTGGTCAGGAAGGGGGTAAATTCTTCCGGGGCTGAAGTGGTTAACAGTGTAAATTTGCTGTCCTCTCAAAATAACTGCAGCCAACACACAGACATTAATGAAAATGTCCAAATTGGGCCCAAAGTGTCAATATTTTGTGTGGCCAACATTATATTCCAGCCCTGCCTTAACCCTCTTGGGCATGGAGTTCACCAGAGCTGGTGGATGTTAGAGACCTTGCGCTCCTCCAACTTCCATCTGAGGATGCCCCACAGATGCTCAATAGGGTTTAGGTTTGGAGACATGCTTGGCCAGTCCATCAGCTTTGCCCACAGCTTCTCTATCAAGGCAGTGGTCGTCTTGGAGGTGTGTTTGGGGTCATTATTATGTTGGAATACTGCTCTGGCCTTCGAAGGGCGGGGATCATGCTCTGCTTCAGTATGTCACAGTACATGTTGGCATTCATGATTCCCTCAATAAACTGTAGCCCCCCCAGTGCCAGCAGCATTCATGCAGCCCCAGACCATGACACTCCCACCACCATGTTCGAGTGTAGGCAAGACACACTTGTCTTTGTACTCCTCACCTGGTTGCTGCCACACACGCTTGACACCATCTGAACCAAATAAGTTTATCTTGGTCTCCTCAGACCACAGGACATGGTTCCAGTAAACCATGTCATTAATCTGCTTGTCTACAGCAGACTTTCTTGTGCATCATCTTTAGAAGATGCTTCCTTCTGAGACAACAGCCATGCAGACCAATTTGATGCAGCGTGCGGCTTATGGTCTGAGCACTGACAGGATGACCCCCCACCCCTTCAACCTCTGCAGCAATGCTGGCAGCACTCATAAGTCTATTTTCCAAAGACAACCTCTGGTTATGATATTGGACTACACTCAACTTCTTTGGTCGACCATGGCATTAAACCGCTGTATGGTCTTGGACACCATGCTGCAGCTCAGTTTTAGGGTCTTTTCAATCTTCTTATAGCCTAGGCCATCTTTATGTTATGGAAGAAACAAATAAATAAATGATTCCATACCATGCTCATGAGCGTGGTATGGAATAATTCTTTTTTTTTCCTTTCTAATATTAGAATTTGGTCTCACTACGAGCTGCTCCACTCAAATTAATTTAACATTTGTTTAGTTTATTAGTCTAGGGTGCGTGGCTTATAAGTAATTACCTATATTGTTTTCACATCTTTATGTAAAGCAACAATTCTTTTTTTCAGATCCTCAGAGAGTTCTTTGCCAGGAGGTGCCATGTTGAATTTTCAGTGACCAGTATGGGAGCGTGAGAGTGATAACACCAAATTTAACTTGGTTTTTATGAGCACGAACACACCACTTGTTTGTTAGCACCACATCCCGAGATTAGATAATGAAGAGACAAGAAAAATTGGGACTTTATAGGTGTAAATCAGATGAGAAAGAGCTCAAATATAGTATATAAAAAACTCTTTTATTTTGAAGAACAAAATAAAAAAATGAATTTAATTAAAAAAAGGGAGATACAATAATGGCTAGTACAATTGATGACGATTTCAACAACACAGCAATATATGATGGACTTCCCAACATTTTTCACCCATAAATCGGGCTTCCTCAGGGGATGCTGGCCGTTTTCAATGTACAATGCCATCTATCAAAAAACAAACAATTAAAACATATTAGATTGATTCAAATAATCATACATACATTTACATCTAGTGTTATTGATATGCATAAACGTCTCCTCTATCAGGGTACCTCTGCTAAGAAAAAGACCAGAGACTGCCGGGATGGCTGGATGCCCTAGCTACATCAAAAGAACCATGCGTGGAAGGTGACCATAAATGGTAAGCAAAGACCAGCTGAAAAAGGAAAAAGCAATGAATACCCCTTAGCAATGGAATATCCTTCCTGACATGGGGATCAAAAATCTGCAACTTAGCACCAGGGGCCACGCACCTCCAGATATCCAAATCACTTTGGAGACATCTAAGAAATGCAACTGAAACAGTATTCTTAGCCTGCTGTACAATGTCAGCCAGACAAGATAATAATCTTCAAACAGATAGTAAAGATTTGGCCACAGCACCACCTACAGTAGAGTGTGAACTGAGTAGTTTAGTGCACACTTTTACTCCAGTCGTTATACTCGGGAGGGGTCCAAACATCGATATACTATGGCGGCATGAGTGGCTCTTTAACCAGTTAGTTGTTTGGTACTTTAGATATCAGACACATTTTGCAGTATATAACCATGTAATTGTTGAATTCTGCAGCTTTATTAATGTACAAAGTTGGTATAGTCCCTGTCAGTTAAGTAGTATCCATAACAAGCTGTGTTTATCATTTCCACAGATGCTGTGGTTGCTATGAAGTGTGTGGGTTATTTTTGATGCACCTGCATTATTAAACGTAGAGGATTTGAGACAGGCAGAATAAGCTCTCCATGTGTAGCTTTGATCCTTGGATCACACGTGTTTTTGAAATTATCCATGGGAGCTGCTGTCTTTATACGGCATATTTTACCTTATCGAGTGTCTCTCCTCCACACGTAGATATCTCCTATTTGGAGGCTGAGGGATCTGTAATGTATCACTCAGCAGTGCATTACACAATCCACTGAAAGTGTGGACTACACATTGCTTAGATTAACTGCTTAATGACTACAGGAGTACCACCTCCCACCCGTTCACACCCCATCTGTTTTACCAATATGGGGCGATTTCATAAAATGAAAACGGAAAAAAAATGGTGTCAGTAAAAAACAAACCATATCTATATACTGTAACTTACTAAACCCTTTATAATATGTATTTAAAAAAAAAAAAAACAGAATTTATTTTCAATTTTTGTTGTAAAACATTTATATTGCAACACTGGTCCTTTTTTTTTTTAGATAGAAGTGTTACAACCTCTGTCTACTGTCTCCTGAATACTTAAAATAACTTTCCGGTTTCAGGGAACCCCTGCTAATAATTACTATATCTACAGCTCATGGGTGCGTTAGCTGGAAGGTCACTGGGAGCAATGCTCCTTTTACTTGTAGTCACTGAGAATCATACCCTCCTTACAGATAACTAAAATAAACATTGGTGTCATAAGTTACATATCCAAGAGGCTGCTCAAGGAACCTCTAGCCTCTGGAGGAACCTGAAGCCTTTATGAAAACAGGGATTGGCAAGGTGTTCGTAGATGAACACTGGTGTCCGTGAGTGGTCCTTGCAGGGTCCACGGCCACCCGTTCCACCTGTTTTGCATTGGGCCACAGGAAGTTGGTCAGGGGAGCGTAGAGCTGCAGACATTGAGGAGATCGGGCACCGGGGAAGTGGCAGGAGGAGAAGATGGGATGAGACACAGATTGCTTACATGCCATGGAGCTCATCCAGGCAGCAGATGGAGGAGATGGGGAATGAAATACTGGGGAGGGATCAGAGGTGATTGGCAGGAAGAGCACTTCTCTGTCCCTGACATGTCCCTCCAGTCATCAGCATGCAATGATAGGGCTTCCTTCTACCCCTATTCTGCACTGATTTCCTGGCTCCTCTGCCTACAGATGCCGGTGAGTGGCTGTGTCTGTACACACATGTGCTAAGTGGAACTTTATGTTACTGGTAGTGGCTGGATTACATTGATATCTCACAATTTATGTATCTAACCCCCCCCCCCCCCCCCCCCCCCAGGTAACTTTTTATGTGGGTCTGCTAATTATAGAACCAGTACTGTTATTGCTTTGTGTTTATGGTCTTTGGGCTCACATCTAATCTCCCTCTACTATGCTTGCAGCTATGCTTATAATCTTTGTTAGCCCAATCCAGTCTTTTGTTAACTACAGAGTGCTGCACAAACATTCCGGCAAGAATACAGATTCCCTAATATCAAGTATGGATGACATCACTGTCATTGCCCCATCCCTAATGGAGGGACTGTGGCTCTTATAGATTGCTGCATTTTACCAATTTTCCATGCAATTCTGTCACTCTAGATATCAGCTTTTGCTATTATCACTTTCTGCTGATTTGTCATTTATTTCTGCTGGGATCTATGGGGACACTGCTCTAAAGGGGGATCTATGGGGACCCTAGCTTGCTTTAAAGGGGGATTTATGGAAACCCTGCTCTAAAGGGGGATCTATGTTGATCCTTCTCTAAAGGGGCATCTAGGGGGACCTTTCTCTACAGGGGCATCTATGGAATCCCTGCTCTAAAGAGACATCTAGGGGGACCCTGCTCTAAAGGGGATCTATGCGGACCCTGCTCTAAAGGGGAGTCTATAGGGACCCTTCTCTAACGACACATGCTGCTGTGACCGAACCTTCAGCCATATGAATGTTATCAAAACCTCTACAAAAAATCGCCTTGAAAACTGTTCATGCATGTATGCATATTGCTACTTCATCCACGTCTACAAAGGACTTTGATGCTGTTGCGTCTCAATAAAACCGAAAAATACAAAAGGTAAGAGATTTAAAAATCTTTTAAACACTTGATAACAGTATACTACAAGCAGCCTTTATATAAATGTTATTTTAAACTTATTTTTACTTGTAGAACTAGGCCAGAGTGTAGTCAGAGTGTTTTTTGATGGTTTTAATTTGAAATGTACCTCAGTGTCCTCCACTAAGGTCTGTACTTTGCAAAATATCTGCCACAGCCTTGGTCTCTGCCTATCCCTGGTTGAGAAACTCTGACATAGGTAACAAAACACTAGGGACCTTTGTCAGATTTGCATTGCTGTATTTGGCTGCACTAGGGAGATCTGATTTCCTGCTTTGTCTCCAGGACACAAAGTGAGGTGAAATCTGGCAGCAAGGAAATGAAAACAAAAACACTTGCTCGGGGGATACTGTAAATATCAGAATATCAAGTATATCATATATCAAATATATTTAGTTGGTCATGTCCTGGAATTAAGATCTTGGTGACATGTCTGTAGCACTGACCCCCAAAGGAGCTGCTGGTTTTATTGGGCCTACCGTTACCTTCTTGACTGCTTCTCCGTCTAGGGGTTCCCGTGGTAGATGGCCCAAAGAAATGTGGAAACTGACACTGAATCTTCTTTTGGGTTATTTATTGGAAACAGAAACAGAGTCTCTCAATGAAGGGTAGAGGGTTAAGAGTAAGTTCAGATACTTTAGACTGCAAAAATGAAAAGTCTCTTATAGAAAAAATCCAGAAAATAGCAACTGTTTCACAGCTGGATTTTAAAACCAACGGATAGACCTCCTCTCACTAGGCCTAGCAGCCACTAGGGTGTTAAGTAAAGTCTCTTCCACAGACTTGAGCGTAGGATATTTGAGAAAGTCTCTGCCACAGACTTAAGCATCACTGATGGACATAGACAAATTTAAAGAGCTATCATACGGTACCAGTATTTCTCAGCCGATCCGGAGATACCGTATGAGTGTAGATCCATGTAGTGTCCTTCAACTAAGGCTCCAGGCTCCTTCAGAGAAGCCAGCCTTGCGCACGGCCTTCTCCTGAAGAGTCCTCCCCTGGGGTTTCTCCAGTTGCTGGGCCTCTCCCTTCAGATGAGACGGCATCGGAACTCCTTTGGATCAATAGGCCCCGAAATCCATTCAGGCATGTCCCTGCAGTTGTGTTACCTCGGGCTAGCCAGCCCCAAGACTTGAAACGCATGGTTCTGCACCAGGAGGGCCATGGGGCTGGTCAGGAGGACCAGAACCAAACAGGCAGAAAATATTCTCCGGAACAGAACACTGAAGCACGTGATGCCAGTACCTTAAATACCACCTCCCAGAATGCACAGCAGGAGAACACTCCCACTGGGCTAGTTCTGAAAGAACAGTGGCATTCAATACACCCAGCTAGACTGCATTCTTACTCTTGCCGGCGGTGACAGTGACACCTGCGGTCAAGGAGAACCCAGTGCAACCCAGCTGGACTGATACTGAAACCATAAATGTAGAAAATTAGCCCCAAAACCCAACTGTGGTTTCAGGAAAATGTAACTTTCAAAAACATATAGCGTCTGCTCATCAGGAGCCAGCGCTACATGTCATTTCAGACCAAAGCTTCCAATGCCAGAGACATAGATTCAGAGTGACATAGGTTGCAGAGTTACCTCCTGTACCAGTATTCTCTGAGCCAAAATAACACAACACCAATCCCAGTGCCAGAAGATAATGCTTTTCTGTTTAGTACAAAACACGATACTTCTGAATACATCTGCAAATTAAGTTTCAGAGTTTCAGGCTGGTTATGTAGCGCTAACCTTGTAGGAGCTGCTGATTATGATGGCGTCTCTGTTCTTTGCCTTAACCTTTCCCCCCCTAAAAATGCAGCCCCTCTAACATACCAGGTTGAGTGTAAAAGCATACAATATCACAGGAAATCACTAAAGTAATACTCAGTACCCAGTACTAGCACTGTGTCAAAGAAAACCGGCACCAAACCATGTAATAAAAGTGAATTTAATATGGTAATAACACAGTTTGGCATACAATGTGAATAAAAGTAAGGACTAGGCATAAGTTGATGCTTGGCGTTCAAATCAGCATTAAAAGTAGGAAGGCCATCTCAAGTGCAACAGTGAGCAGTTGTAAAGTTTAGTCTACCAAGCCCTGGAACTAAACAGCCAGAGCACATTTATGGTTTTGATGCTAGTCCTGGGTATGCATTGATCTAAAAGAAAAGGAGGATGGTGGTGGGGAGGGGGGGGGGGGGTGTCCCAGTTAACCTGCTTGCAGTTTAGGTGCAGTATAGGTATGTTATAGTCTCAACACAGGTGCAAGGTAGATCTGGGTCAGATACAGTAAAGGCTCAGTATATTATGGTATAGGGTTGGTATAGGTGCAGCCTAGGTTTGGAATAAGTGCAGTACAGAGTGCAGTATTTGTGTGGTATGGTTTGGATATACTTGGTGCCCTGCTCTCAGTGACTCAGTCCATGCTAGCAGTATGACCTGTCTCTATAGAAGGGGGCCCCCATCGGCCTTTCCCCAAAAGCCTCTGGTGAACAGCGGTGGGAAGCAGAGGGTGAGTGGAGGCCCCAGTCTTTCTTTGGCAGTGGTACAGGTGCTGTGATGTGGGTGGTGCTGCACTGCTCCTGGGTGTCCTCACTCCCATTCACAGTCTGGTATGGTCTCCTGCTTGCATGTGAATATTCAGACAGATATACTTTCTCTCTAACTCCCTGGATGGCAAGAGGAAGAACTTTCCCAGGCAGATTAATAAAAATCACCTCTCACTCCTCCCACCGAACAGTGCATATTGGCATCTGTAGTGTAAGGAGTCCATTTATATGGCTGCTGTCCCAAAGTACAACTCCCAAGATTCTCAGCGCTCTGCTTAAAAGTCTATGAGCTTGCTGGGCTTTAGCACTCCTCCTGCTGGCTGAAGGAGAATGGTGCAGCATAGTATCTCAGTAGAGGGGGAGAAAAATAAAAGGCAAGGTCTACCCCATATTACTGTAGCTCAGTACTTGGCAACAGTTAAAAAATAAATAGGCACCGCTCATCAGCTGGCCAATACCATCCCTACAGTGAAGTATGGTGGTGGCAGCATCATGGTTTGGGGATGTTTTTCAGCGACAGGAACAGGAGACTAGTTGGAATCAAGGGAACGATCCTTGATGAAAACCTGCTCCAGAGTGCTCTGGACCTCAGACTGGGGTGAAGGTTCATCTTCCAACAGGACAACGACCCTAATCACACAGCCAAGATAACAAAGGAGTGGCTACGGGACAACTCGGTCAATGTCCTTCAGTGGCCCAGCCAGAACCCAGATTTGAACCCGATTGAACATCTCTGGAGAGATCCGAAAGTGGCTGTGCACCAATGCTTCCCATCCAACCTGATGGTGCTTGAGAGGTCCTGCAAAGAAGAATGGGAGAAACTGGCCAAAAATAGGTATGCCAAGCTTGTAGCATCATACTCAAAAAGACATGAGGTTGTAATTGGTGCCAAAGGTGCTTCAACAAAGTACTGAGCAAAGGCTGTGAATACTTATGTAAGTGGGATTTTTGTTGTTGTTTATTTTTAATAAATTAGCTAAGATTTCAAACTTCTATTATGTTGTCATGGGGTATTGTTTGTAGAATTTTGAGAAAAATAATGATTTTAATCAATTTTGGAATAAGCAAAAAAGGGGAAACATAACTATGTGGAAAAAGTGAAGCGCTGTGAATACTTTCCGTATGCACTGTACCTATCTGCTATGGCATAGGACCACTTTTGCTTTCTGGAAACAGCCCTTCAAGATTTTGGGTCATGCTGTCACAGTTCCAAAAGGATTTCTACCAGGCACTGACCATACTAACTGCATGTTACAGAAAAAACAGGGATTATTCAGACCAAGCAATGTTTCTATGATTGTTAGTTATCAATATTTGGTGATCCATCACCCATTTTCCTGTTGTGTGATGGCAGGCTGTTGGTGGAAAATCCGACTGTGTGTATGCTCCATCGGACAATTGTTGTCTGATTTTCCATGGACAAATGTCTGTTGTCTGGTTTTCTGAGCGTGTGTACACAAGTCTGATGAACAAAAGTCCAAAGCAGGGCTGTCTTATCAGCATCATGGGCCCATGGGCAAAATAATGCTTGGGGGACCCTACCAGTCCACTCCAAAGTAATGCACTGGGGCCCATACCAGCTTGCCCCAATTTACGCACCTACTCCCAAGAATTAAAATATAAATAGTTGATAGAATTAAACATATATTTATTAGTAATTTTAAACAGTAAGAAAACATGCCATGAATCAAAGCCCTTGTACACACGGTCGGAAATTCCGTCGGAATGTGTCCGATAGGAGCGTTTTGCCGGATATTCCGACTGTGTGTGGTATGCATTGGACTGTTTCCGTCTGAATATCCGTCGGACCATATATTTTCCGACAAACTGCTCCGATCGGACATACTCCGACCATGTGTAGAGAATTCCAATCGGACAAAGTGCCACGCATGCTCAGATCAAATACATACATCAAAGCTATTGGCTACTAGCCTGAACGTAGTCCCATCATAACGAAATTACATCATCACGTTCTGAAAGATTGGATTTTCCGACAACTTTGTCCGACCGTTTGTATGCAACAGTTTCAGACAAGATGGTTGTCGGAATGTCCGACCGCGTGTACAAGGACTTAGACTAATCAACAAAAAAGGCACAGAAAAGGGGGTGCAGAAGAGCAGAGTACAGGGGGAGTCAGGAGGGCACAATACAGGTTCTGGGATGCTGCCCGGACCATCCCGGGGCAGCTTAGTAAAAAAAGCATGACTGTCCCGGCAAATCTGGGACAGTTGGCATGTATGATATAATTCAAGATTATTATGTACTGCCCAGGGGGGCCAATGCATTAAGACAGCCCTGGTCCAAAGTACAAACACGCATGCTCAGAAGCAAGGACGAGCCAGAAGTGGTCGGTCTTGTAAACTAGCGTTTGTAGTGGAGAATTAAAATTTGTGACGTGGCAAATTATGAAATTTTGAAATGCAGTGCACAATCTCTTCTTCTTCAATGGGATAATAATGAAGCTACTTTGCTGGTGATACTGATGGAGTTTTTGCAAACAAATTTTCAAAGGCTTTTTTTTTCTAGTGATATCAAGAATAATATTATTATGCTTTTTATTTTATTTTATTTGGGCAAGTTCCCTTGTTAATTTTACATTGTATTTTTTTAAATGTAACTGCCTACTCCCAAACTGTCATTTGAAGTAAAACACATAGCCAAGTATTATTCTACACAATTTTTTTTATTGTGCATTAAAAAAAGAAAACCAATAAAATTAGACATGTTATCTGCCAATAAAATGTAACCAAAAAGTGCATTATATGCATCCAAAAATATAGAAAATATACCTAATCAAATCATAATTCAACCAAAAAATAATAATGTCAAAGCAATAGTTATCTCCTCGGATTACGCAACATGTCTGGTTGACGAACGGGCGTTCAGAAACAAACTGAAAAGCACTAAATGAAAAACGCAAACTGAAAAGCACGAAATGATAAGAGCAAACTGAAAAGCGCAAAATGGAAAGTGCGAAATGAAAAGCACCAATCAACACTTACCAAACTTCTACTAACACAAAATTAGCAGAAGGAGCCCAAAGAGTGGCGCTAAAGAGCTGAAAAACAACGTAGTACGTAAATATGTTCGTATTTGTTGACTGATAATTCCTTGCCATTTTTATGCAAGACAAGTTTGGGCCAACGCCCTTCGGACAAAGGTCCACGGTTTTGTTGGCCAACAATCCGATCGTGTGTACGAGGCTTTCGTTTTAAACAATTGTGGACTGCTTGTCAGTTCGAACAAGTCTGTGCATTTTTCCTCTCTCATTAGCAAGGTGATTTTGCCCAACACAACTGCCCCTTTTCGAAGCGTATTTGCACTATATAGACTACAGTTTCGTTGTCGTTTCTGAGATGCTGTAACAACTACAATGGGGAAAATAACTATTTGATCCCCTGCAGATTTTGTAAGCCCACTTACAAAGAAATGAAGGGTCTATAATTGTTATCATAGGTGTATTTTAAAAGATAGAGACAGAATATCAACCAAAAATCCAGAAAACACACATGATACAAATGTTATAAATTCAGTTGCAGTTCAGTGAGTAAATAAGTATTTAATCCCCAAAAGGTATTTTGGCCCACTCTTCTTTACAGATCTTTTCTAAATCCTTAAGATTTCTTGGCTGTCGCTTGACAACTCGAACCAGCCACCTCCATACATTTTCTATAGGATTAAGGTCTGGAGACTGGCTAGGCCACTGCATGACCTTAATGTTCTTCTTCTTGAGACACTCCTTTGTTGCCTCGGTGGCATGTTTTAGGTCATTGTCATGCTGGAAGACCCATCTTTGACACATCTTTAGTGTTCTGGCTGAGGGTAAAAGGTTCTCATCCAATATTTTACAATACATGGCCCCTTCCATTGGCACCTCAATGTGGCAAATGTGTCTGTACCTTTAGCAGAGAAACAGTCCCAAATCGTAATTTCTCCACCTCCGTGCTTGACTGTAGGGATGGTGTTCTCAGGGTCATAGTCAGCATTTTTTCCTCCTAACACGATGAGTCGAGTTAATGCCAAAAAGCTCAGGTTTTGGTCTCGTCTGAACACAGCACTTTCTCCTAATCCTTTTAGGAGAATCAAAATTGAGCTCTTTGGTCATTAACTCGACTCGCCATGTTTGGAGGAAGAAAAATGCTGATTATGACCCCTCCCAAGGACTTTCATAATTTTGTTACCATATTATGAAGCTTGAAAAAAGATGACAATTAGAAGTTACAGCAAAGTTAAAGTCCAGCTCATACAACTTTTTAATATTTATGGTAATGTATAAAAAGAAAACATTTCTTGCAGGATATAGCCTTACTTTCATCCTGTTTGACAGCAATTCGTATTTCTGTCAAGGAACAGAGGGTATTTTCCCTATGTAAATATATATTCAGTGTTTTGAATCCTCGTACCATGCAGTGTGTGATTCATACCTTTCTGTGTTCTGAAAATAAAAGTTACTTACCTAACCTGAGGAGTGACCCCAGTGTCTCATGAGAAAATATGCACATACCTGTAAAACAAGTCACAGGAATGCCTGGGCTGAAAGAAAAATAGTTTGCTATCAAAATAGTATTGTTCTTGAAATCTATTTAAAGACTGAAAAGATGCCAAAGAAATAGTTGATTTTACCAGGCCTTTACTAGGCATCACATTAGATCTGTGAACCCATTATGAGCTGTATGTGCATAGTAAATCGCTTTTGTTAGTCTTCTGGTTTTGGAGGATGTCATTTAAAAAAATACATTTTATTCGTTTGTCAGATGATATGAATTTCCCTGACAAATGCTGATTTCTAGAAGTGGCTATTTGCCAAAAAATCAGCTTGAGCTGACTCTCATCAGAAATTCTGCTCCACTGTATTTTGTAGTAGTTTGTTATCCGTCCTAAATGCTGCTGTGTCGTAGTCTTCTATTTAAACTCCCCCTTCACCTTTCTGCAATGTCACCGAAGCCACCCCACCAATTTTTTTAAGAAGAGTGGATGGGTGAAAGGGACATAGTTATTCATTTTTTAGCATACTGTTTATAATATATATATATATATATATATTTTTTTTTTTATGAGTATGTCAAAGGAAGATACACTTTAGACACCAGAATTATTTTCTTTTAAGCCAAAGCTGTAGAGTGATTTTTAAAGGATTCCTATCCTATAGATCTTTTCCATATTTTTTGTTTAATGGATGATGGGTGTCCACAGTTATTTTCTACACCTTGTATATGCATCCCCACAAAAACACAGTCGTTTTCAGAAATTAAAGCAACATATCAAATCAATAGTCTATTAAGTTAGAAAATGTGATCAGATATCTCATATCTGCTATATTTTCCCCTTCTGTCCAATAACCATTTACTTTCACTAAAGTCTGTTTTTGTTTTTAGAAATCCTAGTTCCAACTATATCTGGATATAAAGCTAGCTCTAGCTAGGAAGCCATAATCAATTTAAATATTAAAAGGATAATCGGTCCTCCACACTTTAATGTGCAGGGACACTGTGATATAAATGCAAATGCACTATAAAGGGGCAGTGCAATGATTACAGTGCAGTACCCTTTATATTACAGTATCCAAGTCCTATTGTGGCCATACAATGCCAGTATTGTCTGTCTCCTATTGTGTCCACATGGCCCAGTGACACTAACCTGCTCTCTTTCTGGTGGTGCAGGTACAGCGTGGCTCTCTTTCTGGTGGTGCGGGTATAGTGTGGCTCTCTGGTGGTGCGGGTACAACGTGGCTCCATCTGGTGACGCAGGTACAGTGTGGCTCCCTCTGATGGTGTGGGTACAGCGTGGCTCCCTCTGGTGGTGCGGGTACAGCGTGGCTCTCTCGCTCTGGTGGTTCCGTTACAGCATGGCACTCTCTGTTGGTGCTGGTACATCGCGGCTCTCTCTCTGGTGGTACCGGTACAGTGTGGCTCTCTCTCCGGTGGTGCTGGTACAGCGTGGCTCTCTCTGGTGGTGCGGTACAGTGTGGCTCTCTCTGTGGTGGTGCAGTACAGTGTGACTCTCTCTGGTAGTGTGGGTACAGAGTGTCTCTCTCTGGTGGTGCGGGTACAGTGTGTCTCTCTCTCTGGTAGTGCAGGTACAGTGTGGCCCTCTCTCTTGTGGTGCGGGTACAGCGTGGCTCTCTCTCTGGTGGTGCGGTACAGCGTGGCTCTCTCTCTTGTGGTGCGGGTACAGCGTGGTTCTCTCTCTGGTGGAGCGGATACAGCGTGGTTCTCTCTCTGGTGGAGCGGATACAGCGTGGCTCTCTCTCTGGTGGTGCGGGTACAGCGCGGCCCTCTCTCTGGTGGTACAGGTACAGCATGTCTCTCTCTCTCTGGTGGTGCGGTACAGCGTGGCTCTCTCTCTTGTGGTGCGGGTACAGTGTGGTTCTCTCTTGTGGTGCGGGTACAGAGTGGCTCTCTCTCTGGTGGTGCAGCTACAGCATGGCCCTCTCTCTGGTGGTGTGGTTACAGCGTGGCTCTCTCTGGTGGTGCGGGTACAGCGTGACCCTATCTCTGGTGGTGTGGGTACAGCGTGGCCCTCGCTCTGGTGGTGCAGGTACAGCGTGCCTCTCTCTCTGGTGGTGTAGGTGCAGCGTGGTTCTCTCTCTGGTGGTGCGGGTACAGCGTGGCTCTCTCTCTGGTGGTGCGGTACAGTGTGACTCTCTGGTGGTGCAGGTACAGCGTGGCTCTCTCTCTGGTGGTGCGGTACAGTGTGATTCTCTGGCGGTGCGGGTACAGCATGGCTCTCTCTCTGGTGGTACGGTACAGTGTGGCTCTCATTCTGGTGGTGCTGGGGCTATTAGTTACCCAGCACAGTCTTCTCTTTCGTTTTCCATGTCTCCTTTAGTAGCTGCTACAAGCTCTCCTCAGCTTGTTTCCTGGTTTTCTCTTTCCCCCCAGCAGACTGCATGCTGGGGACTGTAGTCTGCTCCCTGCTGATAACAATTGGGCCACCTATCTCTGGGACTACATTTCACATTATGCCCCTTTAGTTGCTTCTGATTGACCCTCTGTTGTGGCCCATGGGGAGAGAAAAACGATCAGACAGGAACGCCTTCTCTTCCCCTGCTGAGAAGGGGAGGGAAGGCGAGGGGGGAATATCGTGACAGCAGCCTGCAGCTCTCCCCACCGTGCGGACGCTCAAGGCTGGAGGAGGAGAGTGGGACTGTCAGCGCAGCTCCGAGGATGAGCTGTGCATGTGAGAGCGACACACAGCTCAGTCCATGCAGCCGCCAGAAAGATGACACAGGCTGCCACGGCCTGTGCTACCCATATTCAGGCCGCGGTCGCCGCTTACCTCCCACTGTACGGCCTGATCAACAGGCCATGGGCGGCCCCGGCCTGCCAAGCAAATGCCCGGTGTGCCCTATGGCCAGTCAGGGCCTGATATACAGTATCTCACAAAAGTGAGTACACCCCTCACATTTTTGTAAATATTTTGTTCATGTGACGACATGAGTGGTCAGCAAATTTACACTGTTATACAAGCTGTACACTCACTACTTTACATTATAGCAAAGTGTCATTTCTTATAAAATATTTACAAAAATGTGAGTTTTTTATTTTTTCTGCAAACACTGCCGTTATCCTTTTAATATTCAAATTGATTATGGCTTCCTAGCTAGAGTATCTAGATATAGTTGGAACTAGGATTTCCAAAAACAGAAACAGGCATCTTAATAGACTATTGATTTTACATGTTGCTTTCATTTCTGAAAACGACTGTGTTTTTGTGGGGATGCAAATACAAGGTGTAGAAAATAACTGTGGACACCCATCATCCATTAAACAAAAAATATAGAAAAGATCTACAGGATAGGAATCCTTTAAAAATCACTCTACAGCTTTTGCTTAAAAGCAAATAATTCTGGTGTCTAAAGTGTATCTTCCTTTGCCATAATCATTAATATATATATATATATATATATATATATATATATATATATATATATATATATTTTATAATCAGTATGCTAAAAAGTTGGCAGATCAGTATTGCAACTCAGGCTACGGACCCTCTTTACAGCTTGACTTACCTGTTGATACTAATTTCTCTACACAATAACCATACAAGCCCAGCATACGGCCGTGCAGCATGCGTAGTCCTGCTACTATTGATAACACAGGATTAAGCCTTAACTTTGCTAAATTCTAAAAGCACAATGTACAATGTAGTACAAGAACAATGGGGAAATATTTCCACAACTATGTCGCCAGACATCTTCAGTGGATCTAATTTTACACTTGTAACTTTAATAAAACAATTTTTCAATATACTATGCCGTGGCTGACCCTTCTAATTGCTTCTCTGGGGCATTTCTTTGCTCCATCACCAACATTTTTTTTACTGCGTATGTCTAAACTGGGGATGAGAGAGGGAGAGTTGGTAGTTTTGAAGGAAAACATTTCTCTTAGAAATTAAGGAGGTTTTGATTATTTACAGTATGAGGGGTGAACAGGGGCGTAACTATAGGGGGTGCAGCAGTCGCGACCGCAACTGGGCCCTGTGCTGCAGGGGGCCCATGCAGCCCCCTCTTTATATGGCCAGGAGCAGCATAGGCAGCTAGGGGTACCAGTGCACCATGCACATGGGTGGCTGGAGGTGGAGGGTGACTAGCAGAGCTCCATGCTCGACTATCGCACTGGCTGCTCTTTAGTTGTGCATTCCCCGCATGACCTGTGTCCTCGGCCGGCTCCTCAGAGTACCCCTCTCCTGCTCCATGCATTGCCGCTCAGTTCGATGTCTGTTCTCCCCAGCTAGAGTCCTGCCCCCCAGCCCGGCCCACACTGCACTGCATACTTCTCCCGGGTAAACAAACTTTAAGCACACAGATGCAGTGCAGCCCTATGAGAGCTGGCTCCCGGAGGACACTGCAGGCTTGTCTGCCATCCCCCCTCCTCCCCCGTCATACACAGATGATGAAAGGTCTTTCTGGGAGATATGCTGATCACCCATCCAGCACACTGGATGGAACCCAGGCCAACATTGATGAGTGCGCGGCCTGCTGCTTGGTAATGGTGAGTGAGAGGACCCCATCCCCCACACACCATTACATACCCCCTCCATCTCCCCCTGGGGACAGGGGCCCCTTCTCAAGTGGGGACAGGGACCCCAATCTCCCCTGGGGACAGGGACCCCTTCTCACCTGGGGGCAGTAACTTCATCTGCCCTGGAGAAAAGGACCTCATCTCTTCTGGGGATGGGGACCCCATCCTGCCTAGGGACAGTCCCCCAATGGGGCACCTAAAAATAAAAAATAATAATAATAAAAAAAAACTACTGATGCCAGTGGGGGAACTACAGGGCTCACAAAGGTCATACCTGTGACCACGCCCTGGAGTTCCACCACCGGACTCGGAGGGAAGGGCCTTGACTGGGGTTCAGGGGGGCCCTTCATGGTTTCTTGCATCGGGGCCCTGAAGGTTCTAGTTATGCCACTGGGGGTGAAGGAAAATGTTTTACTTGAAAATTAAGGCGGTTTTGATTATCTACAGTATGAGGGGTGAAGGAACATTTTTGACTTAGAAATGAAGGTGGTTTTGATTGTTTACGAGGGGCAACAGACTTTAAATATCTTCTTTCAAATATACGTGTCAAGAGAAGATACCTTATTAGCTCTAATATTTGATGTTTTTTTTACTAAAGTTAGAAAAAATATATAAAGCAGCATTACAAAAAAAATAATATACATACAAAAAAGGGAGAAACAATACACAAATTCAAAGGAAAACTAAAACTGCCCTAAATATAGTTCACCCCCCCCCCCCCTCCCCCCCCTAAAAAAAAAAACACACACTAACTAAATGAAGGAAAAAATGTTAATTTCCCCAATGCATCTCAGTAAAACCAATTTTGCCAAAATCAGAATACCCACCCATAATTTAAACTGAACACTAAAATACAGCCAAGGTGTCATGTCAGAAAAATAACAATTGTGAAAATAAATTTTGTGTCTACAGGATTATTATGAATTAACAGGAATTTATATTTGGCTTTTTATTTAAAGTTCGGACATACATGCATTGCTTCTTAGCATCTGAATGTTGTCTCTGCAAAGAGAAATCGAATATTAATGCTAATCTTAAGTTTTGAATTGTAACATTCCTGTAGGCTGTTTAAGAATCTGCTGAGATGAGTATTTATCTTACCACAATAAACTCTTTGGAAGCAGTGCCAAAAAAAAGTGTGAATCTTCGAATAGAGACCTATTAGGTTACTTAGCAGAAAAAAATGGTTAGGATTCTTATGGAAAACAACTCCCCCACTTACATCACCTAGGTAGGTTCTAAGCGAGTGGCGCTCCTATGGGCGACAGGGGTGAGCAGCGGGTGGGCATTTCCTCCTCCTCTGCATCACGGCAGCTTCCGCCATGTGTCTCCTCCCTCCTCCTTCTAGGTGTCCAATGGTATCACCTGACCTTTCAGCCAATTGGGTGACGGGTCTCAGGACCCACTTCCTGATTGGCCAGGAGGAGGATCAGTGTGAGAATAGCGAATATTCATTCTTATTCTCACACAACTGGGTGGGCTCGGAGCGCATTGCTCTGCGCCCTGAGCACACCCTTTTTTGAAGCCTATTAGAGGCTCTGGCTCTAATCAAGTGCTTGGGAAAAAAAAACACCTCCCCCATTGTAATCCATGCAATGCATGTAGATTAGGGGGCCGGACACATGTATGGGGGGGTGGCGCCCTTAATGGATGGGCTATCACTGATTCTTACCTTTAAAGAAACTTTATGAGACTTAGGCAAGCCATAGACAATTTGATTTTCTTTCCTCCCACCAATGGGTGGAAGGAAGAAAAATCACTTGATTCCCACATCAGTACAATCACAAAGCTCCCAACTGTTCCTGATATTAAGAGGACTGCCCTGATTTGGAAAAGTAAAAGTCCCATATTTAGATTTTGGGCTTACCTGGCAGATCGGGAAGCCCAAAAAACAATCCGGCAGTTGTGACTGCTGGCCACAAAAATGAGCAGAGGACAGATGGCCTCCTGTTCCAGCCAAATGCAAACAGAGCATTTTTTTTAAAGCACTAAATCAATGTTTTTTTATTTTTAAATCTAATGCTTTACATTGTAGAGGAGAGATTTGGGGTCTTATTGACCCCAGATCTCTCCATAAAGAGGGCCTTCCTTGTGATAGGAATGAAAGTGATCAAAACATTTTTTTAAAGGGAAAGTGTAAAAAATAAATAAAAAAAATGAATAAAATAAATAATAATAATACAATAATAAAATGTATTAATACAAATTAATACTTTTTTTTAAAGTGCCCACATCCTCTCAGTGGTGAATGCATACGTAGGTCACGCCCACATATGTAAACGGTGTTCAAACCACACATGTGAGGTATCTCCATGAACGTCAGAACAAGAGCATGATTTTAGCCCTATATCTCCTCTGTCCTCTGTAACTCTAAACTGGTAACCTGTAGAATTTTTTAAAGCTTCACCTATGGAGATTTTTAAGTACTGTCGTTTTCCATCATTTTACGAGCTTGCACAATATGAGCGTGACATGTTGGGTGTCTATTTACTCATTGTAACATCATCTTTCAAAAAAAATAATAATTGGGTTATATATTGTGCTTTGTTTTTTTTGTATTTCATTAAAGTTTATTGTTTCCAAAAATATTGCGTTTGAAAAAACGCTATGCAAATGTGACTTATAAAAGATTGCAACAATCGCCATTTTATTCTCTAGGGTCTCTGCTAAAAAAAAATATATAATGTTTGGGGGTTCTTTATTTAGAGAAGTCAACATCCTCCCAGTACTATTTCTCTCTTACAGTGCCTTAAAAATTATCCATACCCTTGAAATTTTCCACATTTTGTCATGTTACAACCAAAAACCTAAATGCCTTTTATTGGGATTTTATGTGATAGACTAACACAAAGTGGCACATAAATATGAAGTGCAAGGAATGGTTTTCATTTTTTTTTACAACTAAATATGTGAAAAGTGTGGCGTGCATTTATATTCAGCCCCACTAAGTCAATACTTTGTAGAACACTTACTTTGGGTATGTCTCTAAAAGCTTTGAACATCCAGAAAGTGAAATTTTTGCCCATTCTTCTTTACAAAATAGCTCAAGCTCTCTCAGATTGGATGGAGAATGTCTGTGAACAGCAATTTTCAAGTCTTGCCACAGATTATCAATTGGATTTAGGTCTGGATTTTGACTGGTCCATTCTAACACATGAATGTACTTTGATCTAAACCATTCCATTGTAGCTCTGGCTGTATGTTTAGTGTCGTTGTCCTGCTGGAAGGTGAACCTCCACTCCAGTCTCAAATCTTTTGCAGACTCTAAGCCCTTGTACATACAGTCAGAGAATCCGTCGGAATGTGTCCTATCGGACCGTGTTGTCGGATAATCCGACTGTGTGTGGTATGCATCGGACTGATTCCGTCGGAATATCCGTCGGACCCAATTTTCCAACTTGTTGGAAATATTTCCCGACCAACTGGGCCGATCGGACATACTCCAATCATGTGTACAGAATTTTGATCGGACCAAGTGCCACGCATGCTCAGATCAAATTCCTACATCAAAGCTATTGGCTACTAGCCTGAATGTAGTCCCATCGTAACGAAATTACGTCATCACGTTCTGAAAGATCGGATTTTTCAACAACTTAGTCCGACCGCGTGTATGCCACAGTTTCGGACAAGATCCGACGGCCAAAATCCGACGGACAAAATCCGACGGATTTGGTTGTCGAAATCTCCGACTGTGTGTACAGGGGCTAACAGGTTTTCTTCTAAGATTTCCCTGTATTTGGCTCCATTCATCTTCCCTTCAACTCTGACCAGCTTCTCTGTCCCTGCTGAAGAAAAGCATCCCCAGAACATGATGGTATCACCACCATATTTCATGGTGGGGAGGGTATGTTCAGGGTGATGAGGAGTGTTAGTTTTCCGCCTCACATAGCAATTTTGCGCAAAAAAATCTATTTTGGTCTCATCTGACCAGAGCACCTTCTTCCACATGTTTGCTGTGTCCCTTACAAGGCTTCTCGCAAACTGTAAACAGGACT
Source organism: Lithobates pipiens (assembly GCF_037356315.1). Taxonomy (NCBI): domain Eukaryota; kingdom Metazoa; phylum Chordata; class Amphibia; order Anura; family Ranidae; genus Lithobates; species Lithobates pipiens. The sequence continues at coordinate 574,333,717 of NW_027507748.1, forward strand.
TCTTATGGCTTTCTTTTAACAATGGTTTTCTTCTTGCCACTCTTCCATAAAGGCCAGATTTGTGCAGTGCAAGAATAATAGTTGTCCTTTAGACAGATTCTCCCACCTGAGCTGTGGATCTCTGCAGCTCCTCCAGAGTTACCATGGGCTTTTTGGCTGCTTCTCTGATTAATGCTCTCCTTGCCCGGCCTGTCAGTTTAGGTGGATGACCATGTCTTAATAAGTTTGCAGTTGTGCCATACGCTTTTGATTTTTGGATGATGGCTTGAACAGTGCTCCAGGAGATGTTCAAAGCTTGGGATTTTTTCCATAATTTAACCATGCTTTAAACTTCTCCACAACTTTATCCCTGACCTGTCTGGGGTGTTATTTGACCTTCATGATGCTGTTTGTTCACCAAGATTCTCTAACAAACCTCTGGAGCTTCACAGAACAACTGTATTTATACTGAGATTAAATGACAGACAGGTGGACTCTATTTACTAATTAGGTGACTTCTGAAGGCAATTGGTTCCACTAGATTTTAGTTAGGGGAATTAGAGTAAAGGGGGCTGAATATAAATGCACGCCACACTTTTCAGATATTTATTTGTAAAAAAAAAAATGAAAACCATTGATCATTTTCCTTCCACTTCACAATTATGTGCCACTTTGTGTTGGTCTATCACATAAAATCCCAATAAAATACATTTACATTTGTGGTTGTAACATGACACAATGTGGAAAATTTTACGGGGTATGAATACTTTTTCAAGGCACTTTAGTTTCATTTAATTTATATACTGTGGTTACTGACAGGGATAAAGATGGAGAGAGCACGGAGATTCATATTTATGCATGCATACGGCAGTCTGCATGATGTATATGGTATTCTTTATAAGCCATTTTCAGCAAACAAATAGTGTTTCCCTTTTCTACTTATTTCACCTAAAATAATCCAGTTGGCGCAAATCAGAAAGTTTAAACATTTCTGTACTTGTTAGGCCAGCAATAGATCAGCTTGCACAAGGAATGGCAAACCTGGGTCCAACCCAAATGGATTCTATATCCCAGACTCCTAAATAGTAAAAGACTGCTGGCTTTGCCCCCAGTTGCTTGTCTCCTGCTGGCCTCCTTCTTTAGGTATTGTGGGTATCCCCACCCTTATAACAGTCTGGCCCAAACCTCAAATGGAGATCCCCTGCTCAGAATATTTCCTCCCTAATCTCCACTCATATTCTAGGCTATCTGCCATCTCTTTAGGGGGTAGGAATGTTTTTCACTAATCTTTGTCACATTAATTCTATCTGTCTTTGCCGTTCCAGGTTTTTGTTTTCCCAGGGAGAAATTGGCTGCAGAATGTTAAACACGGATGGGGGAACACTGCAGGAAAACACAGACTAGTTTTCAACTATTCTGCAGTTTTCAGAGAATGACATTGTGATCAAACACTCAAACACATTCCTGAATTTTCTCTCTTTTACACTTACTGAATAACTGAAAACACGTTTTTACCTGTAAACAAATGGATTGCATGTATATGTTATAAGTATGGATTATTTGATTGCAAAGTGCTTGCTTCATGTGTTGGATGTTCAGATCATTGTTCTGAATTAATTTAACTTTTTTACTTAAAGCGGAGCTCCAACCAAAAGAGAAAGTTCCACTTTAAGGACACGTTCCCCGTTCCTTTTGAACAATTGGCACTTCTGAGGACCGGAGTGGAGCAGGTATCTGATTTTGACAGGTAACCGCTTCCCACTTCCGTTCTGACCGCCGTGGTGCTCGGAAATGGATGTTCTCCTCCCTCCCCCTTGCATTCTTCTAGAACACTGACAGATCCCACAAGACTGCATCCATCATTCACGATGCGGCGCATGTGCAGTGGGCACCTGGCTGTGAAGCTGCAAGCTGTCACAGATGGGTGCCCACAGTGGAGATGCTTGGGGGCGAAGACAGCAGGTGAGACCGACTGGGGTGAGCATGTGCTGGATCATGGGACAGGTGAGTGGCTGTTTTTTAAAAGTCAGCAGCTACAATTGTAGCTGCTGACTTTTGTTTTTTCCATAGGTGACTGGAACTCTGCTACAAAGTGTTACTAAACTCGGGACCCTGCATTCTCTATATTTGGTCTCCCACAGTACACAGAACATGGAAATGCAATTATTTTACTAAATATAAACAAATAAATACCTTTTCTCATTAGCAGTTAGAGCAGTCTTGTGACTTCTGTCAGTGTCTGGTTAAAACTTGTAGGAGGAGTTTTCATTCTCCCATGATTGTCCTATAAGGCTGCAGGACCCCTGACCCTCTGTCTGGGCAGTGCTGATTGGCCCTGTGCTGATCACATGCACTCTCTAACAATACACACCAAACTGAGCATGTGCAGCTTGCCCCCAAGGTTCTGTTCTATCAGTAGATAGATTGGGGACTGTGAAAGAAGGGGAGGAACAGAGAAGACAGGATCAGACAGCATTTTTTTCACAATTAGGAGGATTAACCCCTTAGGTTCCACAGTGAGTATAACAAGCACGCTTTACTGCATATACAGACTGATTTTACTGTTGTGAGTTTAGTAACACTTTAAAGTAGTAAACCCTAACCAAATTACATTTAGGTTGCTTAAAGTGGAATTAAACTCTACTGCCAGAGCCCAGGGTCTTTGTCATTATGTGCAAGTATGCACGATTTGTTTGGAACAAGCGTCTAATAGCTGGAGACCACTGAGTATCCGTGTTGCTTTATGTAAGTATTTTATTTCTTCTTCCACCATTTTTAAGGTACAACTTATAAAGTCCTGTATGTGTTAGCTTTTCTTGAGCTTAGGCTGGTAAAGCTTTCTAATTAAGCACAGTTTATTGCTAAGATTTGCTCTTTTTCTTAGTATTTTCTGTAGTTCCTATCAAATGGGTAAGCACAAAGTAGCAAAATGACAATAAATAAAGAGACAGACTCCAATTATAAGTTTTTAATGGTCATAATATGGCCACCATGTTTATTCAAGGTGTAACCCACACTCAAACAATTAAAAAAATCCAAATTTTGACATAACTTTAATTCTTAAACTCAACGCAATGATCAAATACAGGAACTCAATACCGATGTCTACCCAGTCTAGATTGGAAGACAAACCCCCACTAAATAACACTGTGACATAATAAATAAAAACAAAAAAAAGGGAGGGAAGGGAGCGTGGGCCAGTCCAATTTAGGTGGCTGGCAGTGTGAGGTGGATCTGGCTGTAAAAAGACATGCAAACTGTACCCGCCAATTTACACTCATGTGCAGATGGGTCCTAAGGGGATTCCCAGTGCAAAAGCAATAGCAACCTGCTAAGACAAAGGAAGGGAAAAGCAGGCAGACCTCACTGTGTACTATCCCATGAGGGTCCCCGCATATTGCAAGGACCCTCACACAGGAGAAGGAGAGAGTGGGTCCTGCCTCTGGCTTGCTGCAGCGGGGGCGGGGCTTTGGCTTTTGGACTTCCACAGCAATGGCCACGGGCTTTCAAGAGCTTCAGCCAACGGCCCCACACAGAGTGGAGAACAGAGTCAGAGGATGGAGGAGAGCTGTGGCCTGGGGCGGCACAGTGTGGCAGAGGACAGAGGCCCAGGAAAAGTGACCCACAAATAGGTGGGAGGAGGGATTTGGAGCACCACGGATCCTCGGCATCCAGTGACGCATCCACTGGAGGGCGGTCTGCGGGTGGAGAAGAGATGGCAGTCGACTAGTCGGAGGGTGAGCTGTCGCAGTCTGAAGATGAGGGGCAGCGAGGAAGACCCACGGTGATGGAGGCGGAACCTTTGGCTGGTGGGACCCTTCCTAGGCAGCCCGGTAAGTCATTTTGTTCTTCTTTTCATGTTGAAGGGACTGTTGTGGGGGGGCGGGGTTCGTTTGGGTAGTCAACCCTCATTGGAGCGGCCACGACTATGTCCCTCTCTCGGGGCTGCGGCGGTCACAGGCCGCGCCACAGTGGATTCAGGGCTACAGGGTTTCTTAGCAGGTTTAAAAGAATTGGTACAGAAGTTTGAGCCAGGGAAGAGCGGTTTTGGGCCACCGGTGGTGGCATGGGTGGCTCCCGGGGGTGGGGGGGCAACTAGTTTGGGTACTCCGGGGTCAGGGGTCACCACAGCAACTACTACAGTACCGGCAGCACCCACGAAGGTTGTCACGGTGGAGGCAGGACAAGACACGGTACCCAAGGCAGCAGAGGAGGTAGCATGTGAGGCTTCAAAAAAGCAAGATCTGGTCAGGTTGGCGGACGCGGCGAAGTGTGAGATTTATGTGTGTTTTTAGGGGCCCCTCGGAGCACACCTCAAGCCAGAAGTGCGAGAAAAAATCTGGAAGAGTAAGTACATGGAGATTTTTGCACTATTACCACTGTAAAAAGTCAACCTGGACAGGGTTAAGCCTGAGTATCACAAGAAGGAGGATGAAGAAAAAAATTAGGTATAGGCTCATACCACGGACCTTTCCGAATTGGTTGCAGGCCTTTGCCATAATGGCGAGTGTTATTGGGGAGAAGAACCCAGAACACTGCTCGGCGCTGTTCTGCTATTTGGACGCTGTGGGAGAGGCATACAGAGTCTATGGGGGAACGGCATGGCTGCGTTACGACGAGCAATTTAGGCAGAGGAGGGGCGATTGTCACGCACCTGGTGGAGATCGACCTCCTGTCCAACACCCCTGGTAGTAATAACAGGGAGTGGAGGACACAGAGTGGGACGAGGGCCAATGTAGAAAATTAGTGATGGCCGAACGGTTCGCCCGGCGGTCGTTTCGCGGTGAATTTCGGCTGTTCGCGGTCCGCCCGTTAGGCGGACTATTGGCCGTGTTTTCTGTGTAAAAGAACTTTGACCTATGATGACACATCCATCATGGGGTACAGGACAGCCAATTGAGACATTACAGCACATGGACACTTGGACATTCCCCCTAACTTATAAATACACCCGATCCGGCGGCCATTTTACATTCTTTCTTCTGTCACTATAGGGAGAGGTTGCTGTGTGGAGCAGGGAGAGATTGCAGTGACCCAAATCGCTAGCTATTTGGTACACAAAAGTTCTTTTCAGGACTGGTATAGGTGTTAGGTGTAGTTCAGGATATAGGTTTGCTGTGCTACTGATTGTTGCAGCAGCCTGAGTGTCTTTTGTCAGTTTAGAGAAAGGGACAGGGCGGTGTGTCTGCTGTAGGGACAGTCAGTTTAGTCATTAGCTGTTACAATCGGGTCCACAAAAGTGCTATTCCAGTTATTGTTCCAGTAGCCTCTGTTTTGTCAGTTTATATAGGGACAGGCAGGAAGCAGTGTGTGAGGCAGTGAGGGTCAGTTTAATCAGTAGCTGTTACTATATTAGGTCCACAAAGGTTCTTTTCAGGACTGGTATCAGTGGTATGGTAATAGGCTTGTACACGTATAATATTCTTTCTTCCAAATATAGAAAGAATATTATACTTGACTACTGCCCTTCTGCTGCAGTCTGCTAATCATTCACAACCTACTTGTTCCACAAAGGTCATTATAAGGACTGGTAATAACCTGGTGTAGGGTGCTATAGTACATAGGGTTGAGTGAGGTACAGTCTGCTATTCCTTAAGGACTGGTATAGGTCCACAATACATAGGGTTGAGGTGCACTACTGCTGACTGCTGCCCTACTGCTGCAGTAGTCCTTTATCAGTATAGGGACTGAGGTACAGTCTGCTAATCATTCACAACCTACTTGTTCCACAAAGGTCCTTATAAGGACTGGTAAGGTCTAGGGTGCTACAGTACATAGGGTTGAGTGAGGTACAGTCTGCTATTCCTTAAGGACTGGTATAGGTCCACAATACATAAGGTTGAGGTGCACTACTGCTGACTGCTGCCCTACTGCTGCAGTAGTCCTTTGTCAGTATAGGAACTGAGGTACAGTCTGCTAATCATTCACAACCTACTTGTTCCACAAAGGTCCTTATAAGGACTGGTAAGGTATAGGGTACTACAGTACATAGGGTTGAGTGAGGTACAGTCTGCTATTCCTTAAGGACTGGTATAGGTCCACAATACATAGGGTTGAGGTGCACTACTGCTGACTGCTGCCCTACTGCTGCAGTAGTCCTTTATCAGTATAGGGACTGAGGTACAGTCTGATAATCATTCACAACCTACTTGTTCCACAAAGGTCCTTATAAGGACTGGTAAGGTCTAGGGTACTACAGTACATAGGGTTGAGTGAGGTACAGTCTGCTATTCCTTAAGGACTGGTATAGGTCCACAATACATAGGGTTGAGGTGCACTACTGCTGACTGCTGCCCTACTGCTGCAGTAGTCCTTTATCAGTATAGGGACTGAGGTACAGTCTGCTAATCATTCACAACCTACTTGTTCCACAAAGGTCCTTATAAGGACTGGTAAGGTATAGGGTACTACAGTACATAGGGTTGAGTGAGGTACAGTCTGCCATTCTATAAGGACTGGTATAGGTCCACAATACATAGGGTTGAGGTGCACTACTGCTGACCGCTGCCCTATACTGCAGCAGTCCTTCATCGGTATAGGGACTGAGAGTTTTGTCACAGGGTCATTTAAAAAATGACAAGCAGAGGAAGAGGCAGGCCCTTCCGCAGGGGTGGTAGGGGTAGGGCAGGAGCAACAGGCTTGAGCCAAAGTGGGAAGTTGCAGAAGGTGCGTTCAATTACTTTAAAGGACGCACCAGACTTGGTTGAGTGGCTCACTCAGCCTTACTCTTCTGCACCCTCCTCATCCTCTCGATCTGCACCCTCTTCTTCACTCTCTGCTATGTGCACCCCCAAAGACACTACCACCAACAACACCACCACCACCACATACCTTCCGCTTGAGTCACAGGAATTATTTTCCGATCCATATCAAGACATTTCTGATGCGCAGCCACTCTTGGTATTGGATCAGGAAGAGGAGGTAGCAACAACCGCTACTCAGCAGTCTGACGACAGTACCCAGATCAGCCCAAGGAGGAGGTTGGTCCCCGGTGTTGCTGCCTACTCCGAGATCTCTACTTATAGCGGTGGGGAAGGTGACGTCGATGATGACGTGTCTAGTGATGTCACGAGGGTGCCCACAAGAGAGGAAGAGGAGGGGAGTTCAGAGGGAGATATGGACCAGCAGATAGGGAGGAGAAGCAGGAATAACTTACATTGCACAGGAGGGACAAAGCAGACTGCAAATGTATCAGGAGCGAGTCATCGACCATGTACGGTCACATCTGGCGCTCCCAGGACACCGGCACATGGCTCCGCAGTGTGGGCTTTTTTTAACGTGTCCGCTGCTGACAATAGCGTTGCCATCTGCAATCTTTGCAGTCAACGCATTAGTCGCGGTAAGCCCAACACTCACCTAGCGACGACCGCCTTAAGAAGGCACATGAGCAGCCATCACCGAGCCCAGTGGGAGCAACGGAACACACAAAGCCACACTCCAGGCTCTCACCATCCAGCCTCGTCTTCTACTTCTCCTTCTCCTCTCTCCTCACAATTGTCCTCCACTCCACCTTCCATCACGCCAAGCTCACGTTTTTCTGCAAAAAGGCAGGCTTCCGTGGGCCTAATGTTCGAGCGTAAAAAAATGATGACGCCGGATAACCCTCTTGCCCAACGGTTGACGGCTGGCTTGTCAGAACTGATAGCCCGCCAACTACTGCCATATAAACTGGTGGACTCATAGGCCTTTCGCAAATTTGTGGCCATTGGAACACCACAATGGAAGGTCCCAGGAAGGAAGTATTTCTCAGAGAAGGGCATCCCAGAGCTATATGGCCATGTTCAGCGGCAAGTGAATGTATCTCTGGCACACAGTGTCGGTGCCAAGATACATCTGACCACAGACACGTGGTCTAGCAAACACGGGCAGGGAAGGTATATCACTTTTACTGCCCACTGGGTGAACCTTCTGACAGCCGTCAAGCATGTAACCCGTGGCACCCGTGTAGATTTGGTTTTACCGCCACGGATTGCATGCAGGCCTGACTCTTCTTCTCCTCCTCCTCCTACTCCATCCTCCTCCCTCTCCTCCTCGGCTGACTCCTCCTTTTCCGCTGCTAGCGTCTCTTCCGCTGCGCCGCCCAAGCTCCCCAGAACCTATTCGACATGCCAGGTGAGACGTTGCCATGCCGTGCTGCGTCTGTTGTGCCAGGAAGCCAAGAGCCACACTGGCCCGGCACTCCTTTCAGCTTTGCGTTCACAGGCAGATCAGTGGCTAACACCGCTCAATTTGACAGTTGGTAAAGTGGTGTGTGAGAACGGTGCCAATCTGCTTAGCGCATTGAAACAGGGCAAAATCAGGCACGTGCCATGCATGACACACGTCTTAAACTTGGTCGTGCAGCGATTCCTTGTAAAATACCATGGGGTCCAGGACATCTTGCGGCAGGCAAGGAAAATCTCGGCCCATTTCAGAAGATCTTACATGGCCATGGCTCGGCTTGCTGACATTCAGCGGCGACACAATCTGCCGGTCAGACATCTTATTTGCGATTGCCCGACGCGATGGAACTCAACCTTCTATATGCTTGATAGGCTGCTCCAGCAGAAACGTGCAGTTAACGTCTACCTGTATGAACTCTGCGGCAGAACAGGTTCTGGGGAGCTGGGGTTTTTTTCACTGCGCCAGTGGCTGCTCATGCGCGACGCATGCAGACTTCTGCGGCCATTTGAGGAGATCACCAAACTGGTCAGTCGCAGCCATGGCGCCATCAGTGACATGGTACCTTATGCCTTCTTTATGGAGCATGCATTGCTCCATAAAATTGATCAAGCTGTGGAAGAGCAGGAGCGGGAAGATGAGAAAGTCGCAATGCTGGATGAATTCCCAGGGGGGGCTACTCTATCTGAGACAAGTGAACAACAGGAGTCTGAAGAGGAGTCAGAGAAGGATGGTGCCGGGGCGGATGAGGAGGAGCAAGAAGAGCATGCTTTAAACCTTTCTGGGATCCCTGTTGTGCGTGGATTGGGAGAGGAGAATGAAGAGGACGACATTATCCTGGATGATGAGCAGGAGCCAGGCTACCACACCGCTTCCACTTTAGTGCAAATGGGGGCCTTCATGCTCCAGTGTTTTAATAGGGACCCCCGTATAAAAAGCATAAGGGTCAAGGACCTGTACTGGGTGGCAACGTACTTAGACCCCCGGTACAAACACAAAATGGCGGAAATGTTACTGTCGTCACAGAGGGCTGGCAGAATGGAGCACTTCCAGGCCTTGCTTCGAGAAATGCTGCATTCTGCCTTTGCGTGCGCTGGCAGAGGAGCAATTCCCACTTCCAGAGAAGGAGTTGCGGGTACCAATCCAACAGCGCCTGCAAGAAGAGGCCGGTTTGAAGATGTGTTGGTGACTTCGGATATGAGGTCATTCTTTCAGCCGACCCATCGACAGGTGTCATCCGGATCCAGCATCAGGGAACGCCTAGACCGTCAGGTGTCTGACTACATCGGGTTAACGGCTGATGTGGATGCTCTGAGGAGTGATGAACCCCTGGACTACTGGGTGGGCAGGCTTGACCTCTGGCCAGAGCTTGCCCAATTTGCAATCAAACTGTTGGCTTGCCCCTCATCCAGTGTCCTGTCCGAAAAGGACGTTCAGCGCAGCAGGGGGGATCGTGACCGATAAGCGTACTCGCCTAGCTCGCGACAGTGTTAACTACCTCACATTTCTAAAAATGAATGAGGCATGGATCTCGGAGGAATTCAACACATGTGACCAGTAGACCATGTATATATTTCTTCATTTGGCTCACTTCCTTGTCCAAAAAAAGCACACCGTACTATATGCCCGTACCCTCCTCTTTGAAGAGATTGAGCGGTGTCATACCGTATTTCTACTGCTGTGCATATTATGAGGGGCTCCCACCATCCCTGTGCTGTGCTGACTTCCTCCTGGGGCTGTACCTCTGCTGTGCATATTTTGAGGTGCTCCCACCATCCCTGTGCTATGCTCATTATGAGGGGCTCCCACCATCCCTGTGCTGTGCTGACTTCCTCCTGGGGCTGCTTATTATGAGGGGCTCCCACCATCCCTGTGCTATGCTCATTATGAGGGGCTCCCACCATCCCTGTGCTATGCTCATTATGAGGGGCTCCCACCATCCCTGTGCTATGCTGACTTCCTCCTGGGGCTGCTTACGGTGCAGGTGTCAGTGCTGTATATCACGGTGCTGATGTCAGTACTCTCTATCACGGTGCTGCTGTCAGTGCTGTATATCACGGTGCTGGTGTTAGTGCTTTATGTCACGCTGCTGATGTCAGTGCTCTCTATCACGGTGCTGTTGTCAGATGACTCTATCACGGTGCAGGTGTCATTGCTGTATGTCACGCTGCTGGTGATCATCTCCTGCACCCTCTTCTTTGCCTACACTGGTCCCTGACCTTCCCTCTCCTCCATTGCCTTCATGCGCTCCACAGTCCTGAATTGTCACAACAATTTCCCATATAAAAAAAGAATGCTTGTAGTTGTTGATCCCAGATTCACCTCATACATGTGTTATGTCATTGGCCATGTGGTGGGACTATGTTTGCACAGCTATTAATTATTTCGTGGCTGCAAATTTGACCTGTAGGTTTGCGAAGTTCGCCTCCCATTGAAGTCAATGGGGCCCGCCGCGAACGTTCCGATTCGCAAACTATCGGCCGCGTTCGCGGTCCGCGTTCGCAAAACGTCCCGTCGGAAGTTCGTCCATCACTATAGAAGATTATTCTGGCTGTACTTTGATATGGACCAGGTGACTTGAGAGCACTGGGCCAGAACTGAGGACAGGAGCCCGTCGAGGCTGGTCCTTACTCCCCCGTTGTCACGTTTTCGGAGAAACTACAGAAGGAGGTTGCATTGGGCCGCATGGGTGGTCCTTTTCCTTCTTTACTGCTACCGGATTTGGTGGTTTCACCATTAGAGGTACTGCCAAAGAAGGAGCCTAACAAATTTAGGTTGATTCATCATTTATCGTTTCAGAAAGGGGGTTCTGTGAATGATGCCATTGACCCGGAGATATGCGCTGTATCATACAGATCCTTTGATGTAGCAGTCTTTTGGGTATGGCAGTATGGGTGGGGGGCTCAGATGGCTAAAGCTGACATAGAGTCGGCTTTCCGCTTGCTCCCGGTTCATCCGGAGGAGTTCTATGTGGATCGCTGCCTGCTCATGGGTTGCTCTTTATCCTGTGCCTTGTTTGAGCAGTTTAGTTAATTCGTGGAATGGGTGGTGCGTGACGTCGCGAGAGTGAATTCTATCATACATTACTTGGACGATTTCCTTTGCGTGGGTCCTGCATCGACGGAGGTTTGTACTATATTGTTGGCGATGCTGGAGCATGTGGCTGACAAGTTCGGCATCCCTTTGGCCCCAGAGAAGACAGAGGGTCCAACTATGGTTCTGAGTTTTCTGTGCATTGTCCTGGACTCTGATGCAATGGAATGTAGGCTTCCGGAAGATAAGCTAATAACATTGAAGGCTGAGATTCGGGGGGATCATGGGATTACAAAAGGTACAACTTTGGACTCTGCAGTCGTTGCTGGATAAGTTGAACTTTGCGTGTTGAATCCTACTGATGGGAAGGGTATTTTGCAAAGGTCTGTCAGCAAGTACAGCAGGGGTCACGGCCCCCAAGGGTGCATAGGGAGGACCCTAGGGTAAGGCACGTGTTCCTGGCTAATTTCAAGGGCAGGGAGCTGTGGATGTCAGGGCCAGTTAGTAACTTCGATTTGAAACTTTATATGGATGCGGCTGGTTCGGTAGGTTTTGGAGCTTTTTTCCAAGGGAAGTGGAGTGCGGAGCCTTGGCCCGAGTCGTGAAAGAAGGCAGGGCTAGTGAGAAATATGTTGTTGCTGGAACTGTTTCCAGTGGTTCTGGCTGTGGAGTTATGGGGGGAATCCTTCAGAAATCTGAAAGTGAGGTCTCATGGGGATAACCTAGGGGTGTTACAGGTAATTAACAAGGTGTCAGCGGCATCTCTGCCAGTCGTCAGGTTGCTCAGACATCTCGTCTTGTGATGCCTGCAGCTGAATGTATTCATTTATGCGGTTCACCTCCCGGGAGTGGACAACTTCATTGCTGATGCTTTGTCTTGCATTCAGTGGTACAGGTTCCAGGAGTTGGCACCAGAGGTGGAGCAGTGTGGGGTCCCTTGTCCCGAGTGGCTGTGGAGGATTGCCTTGGAAGAGTATCCGGATGGATAAGGCAGTCAGTGAGAGCTGCGACGTGGTCAGCGTATAACAGGGTATGGCAGGAATGGGGGTCATGCTACAGCAGGTCACGGAGGAGCAGGAAGAGCAGGATTTCAGGTTGTTAGTTCTGTACTTTGTTTCAAGGAATTTGGAAGAAAGGTTGTCGGTGTCTGGGTTGGAAAAGAAGTTGGCGGGATTGGCATTTTGGTTCAAATTTTACAGTTTACCAGACTTCACAAAGAATTTTTGGGTGCGCCAAGCCTTGAAGGGCTATCGGTGGTCTCAGCCGGGTAAGGACTCTTGGCACCCAGTTTCGTTTGAGCTATTGGGAAGGATAGTGGCCCAGTTAGGTGTGACATGTTCATCAGAGTACGAGGTGGTGCTGTTTAAAGCAGCATTCGCCCTAGCATTCTTTGGGGCCTTTCAGATTATTGAGTTAGTCCATCTAAGGAGGCCAAGGGGGCATAGGCATGGCGGAGGTCAGCTGTAGTGCGAATAGGTTGTCCATATTGGTGTGCAAATCTAAAACAGATCAGTGAGGCAAGGGAAAGATGGTGCAGGTTTTCCCACTGCCCGTTTCCCCTTGTGCCCAGTAGAATTGGTAAGGGGGTTCCTCGCAATACGCCCAGAAGATCCTTCCTGGTGCACCGGGATGGTCATTCCTTTTTCTTCCCATTCGTTTCGCATTGGGGTGGCTACGGAGGCAGTTAGATGGGGGTTGGACGAGGCCGTGGTGAAAAGAATTGGGAGATGGGAGTCACGGAGGTTTAAATCATATGTTTGTCCCCACCTGTTGCCTGTTTAATGGGGCGAGGGATAGGTGGGATGTGGGATGCATGGATATATCATGTTTTAAGTGAATATTGCTGTTATGTTGGTTTGTTTTCTTTTCTTCTCTTTCAGGAAGAACACAGGGCCTGGTTTGGATAGTAGGCCATTCATATGTTTGTTGGGGGGCAAGGAGAGGAGATGTATGGCACGATGGGAGACAGTTAGGAATTTCCAGACAGGAAGCATGTAATAAGTGGTTGGGGGTGCCTGGGATGCTTTGGGGTAGGGTAGTTCCAGAAGTGCACAGATTTGCATGGTTGGATAGGCCACTTGATGTATTAGTTTTGCACATGGGCGGCAATAATTTGGGGAACAGGTCAATGTTGGACTTGGTGCGAGATGTCAAGTTTGACTTCTGGCGACTCCGCATGACTTTTCCAAAGATGCCTATAGCGTGGTTGGACATTGTAGCGTGGACCACTTGGCGGTTGGCTAGGTCAGTGGAGAAGATTAATAGGACCTGGAAGAAGGTAAACAGGGAGGTTAGTAGATTTGTGGTCAGGAATGGGGGTTTGGCAATTAGACATCTGGAGCTGGAAGTGGATACCTGGCGGTATCTACGCAGGGATGGAGTGCATTTGAATGATGTGGGGATTGACATTTGGGCTTTGTGTTTACAGGATGGGATCGAGAGCATTGAGGGTTTGGCAGGGCAAACAAGGGGAAGGTTTTCCCCTGGTGTGTGCTGTGGCGGAGTGTTGCTCTTTGCGGGTGAAGGGAGAAACCCCGGATATGGAAGAGTTCCGGGACCATCGGTGGTATGAATCCCATTGGGGTTAATGGGTGCACTGCAGTGAGTGGTTTGTTGTCTCCAAGCTAGAATGTCAGCTGGAGACCTAGTTCAGTTTAAGGTACCGCAGTTCAGGAGTGGATCGAGTGGCAAGATTGGGGTTTTTTTTCCTGCAAAGACCAACGTGAGTATTTAACTGATGGGGTTGGGTATAACAGATGTTATACAGTTAATCGTAATTTTATTTGAGTTTTAATAAAAGAAAATGGCTGCTAAGGCCAATATTTACTCCAGCTTGGTGTGGTCTGTGGTTTATTGGGAAAAATGTATGGGGGAAATAGCGGCTGGAGGGTTGGCAGTAGATGGCAAGCAGGTTACATCTGTTATACAGTAATCATGGTCTGGTGTGGAAAGCAGGGTCTCCCAGGGTTCTGTGCTGGGATCAATCCTATTTATTTTGCTCATAAACAACCTGGAGGATGGGGTAAACAGTTCAATCTTTGTATTTGCAGACGATACTAAGATAAGCAGGACAATAACTTCTACGCAGGATATGGAAACCTTTTAAGCAGATCGAAACTAAATAATGGGGCGGGCAACTACATGGAAAATAAGGTTTAATGTTGAAAAATTTAAAATAATGCATTTGGGTACTAAAAATATGAATGCAATCTACTTGCTAGGGGGTGAAATTCTGGGGGAATCAAGGATGGAAAATGACCTGGGGGTCTTAGTAGAAGACAGGCTCAGCAATGGCATGTGTTACCGGCCTCAAAATGTGAATTAAGAGAGCCGATGATTGTAGACGCGATGAGATAAGGTGATCAGCTTGGCGTGGACTGCAAAGAATCACACAAACAGCATGAGATATGACCACTGACTTTATGGCTGGAAGTAGTTTAATTTTTACATAACAATACATCTTTTACATTTTTGTAGTCACATGTTCATAACCATTAACAATATATATAATACCGATTTTAACTAAAGTATTTTAAAACGTAGTTATAACAATGAACATTACTATATTTAATAACATATATATTCCTGTTATTCAGTGTTATAGATAATTATCTTTATCTCTCTGGTACATTTTAAGTGTGCAATAATCATACTAGCAATGCATTGCTTTAATACAAATATTATCATGGTGGTACTCTTTTTTAACCACTAGATGGTGCACATTGCATGTCTGTATGATGCAATACATAAGCTTTACATACAATAGGTTTTTTTCTCTATATTAAATAACAGAAAACATGTGCTTCTATAAATCTATGCAATTTCCAATAAATCAGGTTTAAATATACCTATTTAGAAAGGTTTAGTGTTTATCATAGACATTTGTTCTGACTAATGCAGTATTTTCATGTTCTTATGCACTTTTCACTTGTTTCTGACACATGCTGTTCTAAACTTCTAATTACAGCAAAACTATAGCATAAAATCTGCTGAGACTTTTTCTGCATCTGCTCAAGATGTTTAGGAATCTTTCTATCACAGGTTAATACAGATTAGGAACAATTTAGAGTACATACCTGCAAAGAATCACACAAACAGCATGAGATATGACCACTGACTTTATGGCTGGAAGTAGTTTAATTTCCAGTCACATGGTGTGTGGCCTTATATAGACTCTGTTTGTGTACCTTCTCTGCCATCTACTGGTTATTAATAGAATAGAAGGGCCATGTTTAGAAATATAAAAAAAAAAATGAATATGTACTTTGCTTTGGGGTGTCTGTTTTGTGACCATATAAACCCCAGTCCGTCACACTCTCCCCTCCTTCAGTTAATGGCTCCCGACATTAAACTCAATTGGTATCTGAACACTATTTAGTGATTTAAGTAACCCAAATAGGTACTTGTTGCCACCAAGGAGCTACGTTAACTACCTGGCATGTCCTGGGAGTAGCTAGCATTGTGTGAGTTTGTATGGTGTGAATCTGACTTGGTATGTATCTTGGCTGACCTAGTGTGTCATATGTAAAGATCTCTTTAGGCTTAGCTTGTCTGGTAGATCTTCTGACAGGAGTTGAGTCTTCTCCATCAACATCATTTTCCATTTGCATATCTTGGTTCACAGGTAAGTCTTGACTTAATGAGGGTAATTCTGCAGTGTCTAGTCCCACCATATCTGTAGCCCAGATTTGGTCGCCAACTACTGTTCCATCATTTTGTTCTTGTTCAAGATTGGGTGTGGTAGTTGTAGGATAGAACTCTTCAGCAGAAACTCTTAATGGGATTTTCTGTACGTTTTGAGAGTTTGGTTGAGACACAACACAATCATGACTTTCTGTAGTCTCTGGTATATAAGGATAATACCATCTTTCTTCATCTGAACATTCCTGCTCCTGGTCCACATCCATTCTGGTATCCTTTCTGTTACTTGATTGTCTTTGTTTCATCGGTACTCTTGGAATGTGTCCTTCAATTGGTAGGTCATTTACTGGTAGTAAAAGATTTCTGTGCAGTACTCGAATAGTCTTTTTACCACTTTCAGGCTGAATTTTGTACACAGGCCCATCTTTGATTCTTTCTACCACTTTGTGTACTGATTCTTCCCAGTATGAACGAAGTTTACCAGGTCCTCCTCTTTCAGAGAGATTTCGTACTAAGACCCGATCACCCGGTTGAAGAGGTGCTCCTTTTATCTTTTTGTCATAGTACTCCTTCCCTTTAGCAGATGATTTTTTGCTATTCTCGGATGCGATTTTGTAAGCTTCTTGCATTCTAGATGCCCATTTCTGAGTAAATGTTGGTTGACTTTCTGATTCCTTTTCCAAATTTAGGTTGAGCATTAGGTCAATTGGCAAACGAGGAGATCTTCCATACAATAGAAAGAATGGCGAGTATCCTGTGGCTTCATGCCTGGTGCAATTGTATGCATGAACCATATGTGGAAGATGTTCTTTCCAATCTGACTTTTTCTCTTCCTCTAAGGTGCGAAGCATCTGTAACAAAGTACGGTTCAGTCTCTCCACTGGGTTACCCTGTGGATGGTATGGAGTAGTTCTTGAATGAGAAATCCCTGCCAATTGTTGCAATGTCTGAAATAAGTTGTTTTCAAATTCTCTTCCTTGGTCATGGTGGAGTTTCTCTGGATAGCCAAAACGTGGTATGAAATCTTGAAAGATCTTTTCTGCCGCCGTTTTTCCAGATTTGTTCTTAGTTGGATACGCTTGTGCAAAGCGTGTGAAATGGTCAACTATTACAAGTATATACTCATATCCTCCTTTGCTTTTCTCCAAGTGAAGATAATCAATGGATACTAACTCCAAAGGTGAACTGGTAGTAATCGAACCCATAGGTGCTCTTTCGGTGATATTTGGACGCTTTCGTTTGATGCAGCTGCACTTCTTCAGCACATATTCATCAATGTCTTTTTGCATAAATGGCCAGTAAAATCGTTCACGTGATAGGTGGGTTACCTTGTCAGTACCAATGTGACCCATGTCATCATGAAGATTTCTTAAGACCAATGGTTTTAACTTTTCTGGTAGAACTAGCTGTTTTCGGGTTCCAGAGTGTCGGTAGAGGATTCCATCATCGACTCTGAGTTTATTCCATTCATGTATCAAACGTCTTGTTTTGCTGGTCATACTCTCCTTTTCTTTGTGGTTTGGAATCCAGTCGTTCTCCTTTAGCCAGACCACTTCTCTAATGTTGGTATCGTCTTGTTGTAATGCTCTGATATTCTCCTGAGTCATTGGGCAGATTGTCTGTCCTTTCAGCAATTCTTCGGCCACATCACTTTCTGAGTGAAGAGTCAATGAAGCCACCCATAATGCCTCTTCTTCGTCAACAGCTTTGCTCCCTTGCCACATAGCTGACACAACCTCAGATGGTACAAGCTCTGTGTACTCACTCAGATTCTTCGTGAGTTCCACCGGAAATCGTGACAGTGTATCTGCATCTGCATTCTGTTTACCTGGCCTGTACTTGATATCGAAGTGGAAATCGGCCAACTCGCCAACCCAGCGATGACCCACAGCATTCAATCTGGCAGTACTCAATACATATGTCAATGGGTTGTTGTCTGTGTAAACGGTGAATGTTGGAGCGTAGTACAAGTAATCTCTGAATTTGTCACAGATTGCCCACTTGAGAGCTAAAAACTCAAGTTTACCAGAGTGAAGATGGTAATTGCGCTCTGCTGGAGTCAATGTTCTGGAGCCAAACCCAATAACACAAAGTTTTTCTCCTTGTCGTTGGTATAGTACAGCACCTAGGCCTTCATTGGAAGCATCAGTGTGTAAGACGAAGGGTAAATCAAAATCAGGGTATGCTAGAATTGGTGGATTGGTTAGCATGTCCATCAGTCTGGATACTACAGCTTGATGTTTGGGTGTCCATTGAATCAGTGTTTTAGATGGCACTTGTGCTTTGTTCCCGTTTTTCTTTGTAGATTCCCTCCGATTGTTTTTGGGGATGGATGTAGCAGATTCTTTCTCAGTGTTCTGCAAAAGTTCATACAGTGGTTTAGCAAGTCGAGAGAAATCTTGAATGAAAGACCTGTAGTAGCTCAGGAATCCTAACAAAGACCTGACTCCTCCCACTGTTTTTGGTTCTTTCCTTTTCAAATGTAATACCGCTTCAAGATCT
Source organism: Lithobates pipiens (assembly GCF_037356315.1). Classification (NCBI taxonomy): domain Eukaryota; kingdom Metazoa; phylum Chordata; class Amphibia; order Anura; family Ranidae; genus Lithobates; species Lithobates pipiens. Next base: position 574,352,032 of record NW_027507748.1, read on the forward strand.
TTTGGGTCCATTTTTATGCCTTCTTCTGACACCATTCGTCCAAGGTATCGAATCTGTCGTTTAAAGAGTTCACACTTCTTCGGTCTAAGTTTGATACCATGCTCACGCATTCGACTAAGCACTTGCCTAATATCATTGACATGCTCCTGAAAAGTTTTGGAGTAGCAAAGTACGTCATCCAAGTATGGAGAACAACATTTGTCTCTGATGCCCTCTAATACATTCTCCATGCATCTCTGAAAAGCTGCTGGGGCATTCGTTAATCCAAATGGAATACGGTTCCACTCCAGGAGTCCCCAGGGGGTGCTGAAAGCTGTCAGATGTCTGGAGTCTTCATGCACAAAGCCTTGATGATACGCACTACCCTGGTCCAGGATTGAGAACCACGTAAATCCTCCTAAGCTATCCAGCAGATCTTGTATTCTGGGTAGTGGATGTCTATCTGGGATAGTCTTTCGGTTTAACTCCCTAAAGTCAACACATAGTCGTAGGCTACTGTCCTTCTTTCGAACACAAACAACTGGTGATGAGTATGCGGAAGAAGATTTTGTTACCCAACCTCGGTCAAGAAGATTTTGGATATATTCTTTCACTTCTTTGTATAGGGGTTTCGGTATCGAATTGTAGCGTTTCTGGACAGGAGTTTCATCTTTCAGATTTATCCTCAGTTTCAGGTTAGGGATGCATCCTATGTCTCCCTCATCTCGAGCAAAGACATCTGATTCATCATATAACATTTGTCTCGCTATCTCCTGTTCTTCTTCTGAGAGACCTTCCAAATTGACAGGTGGGTGCCACTTAACAGATTTGTTAGTGGGTAGCTGATTTTCAGTGTCCACTTGATTCAACTGGTTTACATGAAACACCCTTTTCTTCTGGTCAATTCCTTTTCCATCGTCTTTGTTTGGAGACAATGGTAGAATCTCAGCTGCTGGAGAGATGGTACCCAATACTGTTCTGGGTGGAAGGTAGATGTCATGTTGAGCACGGTTCAGTATAGGTATCTTCACCAGTTTAGAGAACCCATTTGGCACATCTACCACTGAAGGAAATAGTTCAAGTCCTTCCTCAACTGGATATTCGGGAAGTGGTTCAAATGGCATAATTCCTCCTTTCGGCCACGCTCTAATTCTGCATTTGACTTCACAGAGCTCGCCTCCTTTAATCTGGAGTCCCTTCTTCCCCACTTTGACCATACGACTATCGAATATTTCTCCTGGGTCAGTTGCTTGACTGACAGCATTTACAATGTTATTCGCTACACTCTGTCTTACTTTCATAGCTTCACTCAGCAAGATAGTCAGGTTTTGGGTGCTGTTTGGTCGGTCACGGTTTTCTCTGATCAATCCTTCGATAACATTAAACCCAAGAATTGGATTGTCATTACAGCAGTCACTCACCAGCATTGGCACATAAATGGCTGAGTTTCCATGTCCACTACTTTCAAATTCCAGGCAGACTTCAATCCACCCGATGAATGGAATGATAGAACCATTTGCAGCTGTAATGGATAAGTTGTCATCACAAAGTAAATCTTGTATGTGCCTAATGGAGACGCTGGGTAGAAACTTTTCTAACCATGCCTTCCCGACAATGCTGACCTGAGCTCCTGTATCCATCAACATGTCAACCGGTACACCATTCATCTGACATGACAGTAGGCATTTTCCTCCAATTAATTGTGCTACGTGTTGTTTGGAGAATCCATTCTCTTTTGGGAGTGTTCTAGTTGACCGGTGGGTGAATACCCTGTTTACCTTAGCATGGGACAGATCATTTGAGGTGGTAACTGGTTGTCCCTTTCCCAGTGACCGTCTGTCGTTTCCCGACTGCCTTCTTTTCTTCAAGCAATCAACCGCTCTGTGTCCTGTCCAACCACAGTAGAAACAATGGTAGCAGTTCTGACTCTCTCGTTTAATGCAATCATCACACCTGGGCTTGCAGTGAGTTGTATCTGGAACTTGAACATTGGTTAGTGGCTTAGTCATTTGGTTTCCAACAAGAGGAGTTAGCTTCATCATCTTTTCCAGGTTCTTTGTGAGAGCAGAGACCTGTGTTGTTAGTTCCATTAATGCAGTGTGATTTGCTTTAACATCTCCCTCAACTCTCTGTTGCAAGGTGTCTTTTTCACTATTCCCTGGTGTCTGTGATGAATGAACAGTAAGAGGTTTATGTTTAGGTGCACTGTTTAAGCGTCTCTGCCTTTCTGTTTCCTCATCAACTGATCTGGTGACTTGCTCTATGATAAAGTCATCCGTTACTGTCAAATCAGACACATAAGGCTTGATATCTCGTCTAACATTAGAATTTTTCTCATTTAGTCCCTGATACAGTGTATGAAGGAATATGCCTTGCACCAGTTTTTTGTCATAGCTAAGCTCTCGCCTATCATGTTGTGATGTAGACAGAACTCTTTGTTTTAACCCCACTAGCCTGTAAACAAATTGTTGTGCTGTTTCTCTTTCTTGCTGGGTAGCATTGCTAAGGTCCTGAAATAACTCATTACCACTTCGTTCTCTCATATGTGACTTCAAAAACCTTTTCAATTCAGCAACAGTAAGATCATCTTTGTCAGTCAACATATCTTTAAAATTACCAGGTTTGATTATTCTCAACACTGTGCGTATAATTTCAGATTCAGGGAATTTTTCTGTTAGACCCTCGTCAATTTGTCTGCACGCGCTACTGTAACTCATGTCTGAACCATGATCTGAAATTACACCACCATGCATTTTAAATTCTCTACGTGGCAATAAAGCAACAACATCAGTTAATCTCACCACCTCCGATACCTGTTCAGTCCTTGCAGTTCCACTACTTATTTTTTTTGCAGCAGTTGCAATGTCCACAGTTGGTGTACTTTCCTTGTTAAGTTTTAGTTCATTGATCTTGTCTTGGATGATGAGTAGGTAAGACATACCTTGATCTTCCAACTTTTCCAGCTGATCACTTCTCAAGTAGTCTTCAATAAATTCAACAAGTTCCATTTCGTTGGTACCAGTCACTGATGGAACGTCCACGTCTCTTTCATCTCCCAGCGTAATAGCAAGGCTATGCAGCTGTTCTTCATTAAGCAGATGAATTTGTTTCTGGATATCCCACATCAGCGCACGACGAGGAGACACCATCTCTGTTGCAATCTGAAGACTTGCACTCACAAGGCAGACGACACTCACGACTCTCCTTGTAGCTCTGTAGCAGGCTCACGCTTGTCTCGCGCTTCCTTCTCACTGGTAACACAACGAATCCCGGCACACGAGCCCCCAAAATATTACCGGCCTCAAAATGTGAATTAAGAGAGCCGATGATTGTAGACGCGATGAGATAAGGTGATCAGCTTGGCGTGGACTGCAAAGAATCACACAAACAGCATGAGATATGACCACTGACTTTATGGCTGGAAGTAGTTTAATTTTTACATAACAATACATCTTTTACATTTTTATAGTCACATGTTTATAACCATTAACAATATATATAATACCGATTTTAACTAAAGTATTTTAAAACGTAGTTATAACAATGAACATTACTATATTTAATAACATATATATTCCTGTTATTCAGTGTTATAGATAATTATCTTTATCTCTCTGGTACATTTTAAGTGTGCAATAATCATACTAGCAATGCATTGCTTTAATACAAATATTATCATGGTGGTACTCTTTTTTAACCACTAGATGGTGCACATTGCATGTCTGTATGATGCAATACATAAGCTTTACATACAATAGGTTTTTTTCTCTATATTAAATAACAGAAAACATGTGCTTCTATAAATCTATGCAATTTCCAATAAATCAGGTTTAAATATACCTATTTAGAAAGGTTTAGTGTTTATCATAGACATTTGTTCTGACTAATGCAGTATTTTCATGTTCTTATGCACTTTTCACTTGTTTCTGACACATGCTGTTCTAAACTTCTAATTACAGCAAAACTATAGCATAAAATCTGCTGAGACTTTTTCTGCATCTGCTCAAGATGTTTAGGAATCTTTCTATCACAGGTTAATACAGATTAGGAACAATTTAGAGTACATACCTGCAAAGAATCACACAAACAGCATGAGATATGACCACTGACTTTATGGCTGGAAGTAGTTTAATTTCCAGTCACATGGTGTGTGGCCTTATATAGACTCTGTTTGTGTACCTTCTCTGCCATCTACTGGTTATTAATAGAATAGAAGGGCCATGTTTAGAAATATAAAAAAAAAAATGAATATGTACTTTGCTTTGGGGTGTCTGTTTTGTGACCATATAAACCCCAGTCCGTCACACATGCAATGCCCAGCTGCTACAAGCAACGCCAACCGAATAAAAAATTAAAAAGGGCATCAACTCCAGGGATAAAATGATAATTCTTCCACTCTACAAGTCTCTGGTCCAGCTGCACCTGGAGTATGCCATGCAATTCTGTGCTCCAGTCCTCAGAAAGGATGTTCTGGAACTGGATAGAGTCCAGAGAAGGGCAACAAAGCTATTTAAGGTACTGGAGGATCTCAGTTATAAGGAGGGGGATATGATTTCAATGTGCAAATACCGTACTGGTGACCCCACATATATATATATGTATAATGTTTGGGGGTTCTAGCAAAAAAAATGGTTTTACGTGTAAACAACAAATCTCAGAAAAAGGCTTGGTCCTTAAGTGGTTAAGAGCACACTGTCTCTTGGGATAACTTTGATATAGGAATCCCAGGAAACAGAGGGGCCTGGCCTATGCCAGAAATCCAGAAGTACTGCCTTTTAGCATAAAAAGCAACCCATAGGTAAAAGTTAGAATGCATTTATTTAACATTTGTGTAAGAGAGAGGGGAAGGGATAAAATAATAAATGGTTGTTTTAATTAGTTACATTTTAAGCACTATTAAAAATGCTGCTCCCCGCCAAACAGAATTTTTAAGCTTTCTTTTTCTTTTGTATATTTCCCCCCACCTATTTCATTTGTTTACCAATAAGCTGCCCATTAACCTTGAAAATGGGCAGAATTCATTTTTAACATTCGGCTCTCATTGACTTCAGTAAGCCACGGCAATAGGGTATGGCATATACAATTCGCCACCTGAACTTCTTTAATGGTCATCGAGCTTGCATCAGAGCAAATCCAGATACGCTCATCTCATCCCTATTCTCCATGTCGGATGTTTTTCCAGGCTGGTTAATTTCCACATTAGGAGTGGGGTTAGAATCAGGAGATAAGCATGCAAGTTCTGCTAATGTTTATGTTAGACCACCATCATTTTAAATTAAGCACTAACTTTTATTGTTTCGTTTTCCAATTACTATATCATTTTGCAGATGCAGTTACATCCATATTATATTATTTTATTTCCCTTGAATGAACGTTTGTTTGAAAGGGTGTCTATCTTATTGTAGCTTTTTTGTTGTTCAAATAGTTACTACATGACAGTTTGTGACACGTATTTTCTATGGCACCAGGGTGGATGCTGGCATGGTACAAATGCCAACACAATAAAAAAAAAAATTGTAAATTTAATGAGTGCCCACTTAAATGTACTCTTGTCCAAATGCCTTGCTAGGTATTACTAGATAATATAAACTTTTACAGAACAAAGCAGCTGCAAACACTCAAACTACATTATGATAGACCATCGCACATTCAGTTTCTTTACCATTCTGTTTAAACATATCATTCCAAAACCACCATTACTTCTTGGCATGTGGAAGTTCATAAATTAGGTATAATGTAATAAACTGGTCACATGCAGAGTGAAAAGTTTCAGCTGGGCAACTGCAGAAAGAAATTTTACATCATCCATCCAAGGATGGGGTCCATTTTAATAAGATGGAGTTAGTTCTTGAAAGAAACAGCTGGAGCAGCTCTAAGCTATGAATGGATTTACTGATTGACAATATGGCTTCATCGCTGGCAAAAATAGCTTCACTTAATGACTATGGATTCTTTGACACTGGACCTTGCAATATGTTCACAGTAACAAAAGTGTGTTTACTTATTGAACAGGATAAACTATAAATGATGCAAGATAAAAAAATTCACTTTATTTATTGAACATTTATACTGTATATTTATTGATGGATATTGTCTGATTTAAAAAAGGTTAAAGCAGTATTAATCCCAAAAACAAAAATATAATTCATAGTACTTGCAAATCCTTAGAGACGTGGTGACTGCACTGTTTTTATTTTTTAGGCTTTTTCCTTTCTTTTCACCTTGTGGTCTAACCAGTAACACGCTTCCTGTTTTAGGGTGTCTCCGCTCCCAACAGAGGAGCAACTGAAATACTTACGGACAGCAGCATTGTCAATCTGGGGAGAGGGTAATGTTAGCCGCATTAGCAGATTTAGTTGGACATTTGGGATTAAAGGTTTTACAAAAGTGAATAAAGGCTGACCAGTTGTGGGACAAGGTCATCCAGTGCCCAGACGCCAAGCTGCACTTCTACCCCATTCACGATGTGCAAGCTTAGGGGAGACTATGCCCAGCAATTTCTTGCTTGCTGGAATCACTGTGCACATGCTTGTGTTGATGGCTCTCTCCTACACTCCCAGCTCTCTCCTAGACACTTCTCTCTCACCCTCCTCCTTTCTGCTAATGCAGCTCCTGTGTGTATGTGAACACCACTTGTTAATACAGAAGGGTTGTATGGTCAGGAAGGAGGAGGGCGGAGTGAGAATACAGCCACTGTCAGGACCTGGACTTGAACCTAGGACCTCTGCTGTGTCTGGCAATGAATCTTCTAGCTGAGCTACCTGAGATGCTGGGGCTCAGTCTGTCTGATCCACTGGACAACCCTGCCTTGTGCCTTGACTTTTGCTGAATTTTTAACTCTGCTCCTACCATGAACTTTCTGATTTAAGGCAGGTTTGCCAGAGGATTATGCTCTCTTCAGCCAGTATCTTGCTCTTGTCTTTCAATTGTTATTGACCCTTGGCTTATTCCTTGACTACGCTTCTGCCTCATCCTAACCTGCAACTACTTGTTACTGACCTCTGGCTTGTTTACTGACTATGCTTCTGTTTGATCCATACCTGCTTATCTGCTACTGGACCCCGGCTTGCTCATCTCCTTGTGGGGCAATCCTGAGGACCACGACATGGTACTAACACACAGCAAAATCCATCTCCACCATCAGGAGCTTTGGTAAACATCAGTTAGTACTTAGACTTCACACCTCAGATGAGCCTGTGTCATCTGCCAGGGTGACTGCCTATGTACCTATCCTGCTGGTCAGTGCTAGTCCAGCTACTGCTGTAGCAACTGGTATTCGGGGGCCTGACCCCTGATTGTGACAGCCACACCACATCCCCAGATCTCTCCTCCTCTCCTTGCTGCTCCCAGCAATGGTTTACTGTAGTGATATGGGCACTTTCCTTCTGTTATAAGGCTGACAGTAGTAGTGATGCCTTTGTCACTATTCCTGTCAGCCATATAACAGAAGGAAACAGTACAGTAAACCATTTCACCCAGGGAAGCCACCCCTCCCTCCCACCTCTTGTCCTGACCCTGAGGCTGAGCATTGTAAGCACCCCTGTCAATGTTAAACAGTTTATATCAACCCTCTAACTGCCAAGTTTGAGGGACAACTTGGTCTGTAAAACCAAAGTGGCATCCGTGCCAATGTGAATAATATATAATGAAATAGATTGAAATGATAGATGTGTTGAAAAATATGTGCTACTGCTGTCCAATATTCCCAATATGGGCCGTTGACCGATGCAATATAACTTAGACAGTGCTTGCTATTACAAATTCCGTTCTATGTAAAATCACAATATGTCATGGATCTGCAGTAGTTTTCCTGTTTTCCTGTCTGCTTAAAGAGGAAGTAAAAGCTATTTAAAAAAAAAAAACGCAACCCGCAAGACAAAGGCATAGCATACTAGCTCATTATGAATAACTTACCTGAGAACGAAGCTCCCGAGGCGGTCCTCCGTCTTCATCTTCGCCGCTGCCATGTATCCCGGCGTGACATCCGGGTCTCGCTGCTCCGGCGCTGTGATTCGCCGGAGCCGCAATGACGTCACTCCCTCTCATGCGCACGGGAGCCGACACGAGCGGCATATCGTCGTGATCTGCGGCCTTCTCAGTGTGCCTGCACGCCGCTGTCTACAGCGCATGCGCTGTAGACAGCGGTGCCTGTCTTTTTGTAAATATCTCCTAAACCGTATAGGTTTAGGAGATATTTCTTGGACCTACAGGTAAGCCTTAATCTAGGCTTACCTGTAGGTCAAAGTGGTTTGTAAGGGTTTACAACCACTTTAACTCTCTGTGATCAGCTTATAAGACTGGCCGCCTCTCACCTGGCTGCTTAAGTAATCTTCCCTCAAGCATGGCATCACCCTAGCCTCTAATTAGGGCCACTATATTAGCCTGTGCATTGCAAGCCAGCCTCGCTGATCAATATTGTGCTAATTGCTTCTGTGTGCTAATTGCTGTGTGTCCTACATCTGATCCTGTGTACTGACCTTGGCTTGTTCTTGAATGTCCTCGTCTGCTTCATATCCTGACCTTTGGTGTGTTATTTGACTATCCCTATCTGCTTGTTGCCCTGATCTTTTGGCTTATCTCCAGACTATCTTTGTTGTTCCGCTCTGCTGCTTCCTCCCTATCCTCCAACAGTCTACCATGAGTTTAAGCTGAGAGACCCTGGGGGCAGGGACCTGGAGCCAGACTGCAGCGAAGTCCATCCCCATAAGGGGCCCTGGTGAACTCCCGCTGACGCTTAGATTCCGTATCCTGAGAAATCTTATGCTCTAGCTCCCAGTGCGATCCTTGTTGGTGCTCCAGAATACCTGCTTTCCTGAATCACCCAGAGCTCCATCCTACGACAGTCAGCCATAGGGTCCACTACTTTAGCGGTGCACACCTGACCCCAACGGGGGGCATCTGTCTCCTGTCCTCAGGTGACCTGACAAAATATCATTGAACTTTGTCTAACTATAACAGTGCCAACCTACATGCCCTTAAAGTGCTGCCATAGTAAACAAAATAAAATTGTAATAGGACTGCTAACCGGTTTTAGATGACATGCAAAGGAACGTCTAACCTCTGAAGACATCAGAGGTGACAAAACACATTAGTAGACTGTTTATTTTTGTTACTTCCGGCCTCACGAGTGGAACTTTTAATTTTTTTAACAATAAACATCATTTTACATTTTTACACACTATAAGAGGGTTCCTCTCCGTTCTTTATGTTGGTCCCATCCATCATACTGCCTGCATTCTGAACCCACGGGAGTGAGATCGGGACTAAAGATTGACCATTAAAAATCACCAGGACCATCGGAATGGGTCTCCCTAAAGACCTACATGCTTTCTAGGCTTCCCTTGCTGTACAGTGTGTGCATGAGGTGGAATAGTCACTACATTGGTTTCTTTCTGGGACTCAAGCACCCCCCAAAAAATCTATTCGACTTCACTTCTTATATGGACTATGTTTTTTCACTATTGCAATTTTGTTTATTTTATTTAATTTTGCATGTTAGCATTCCTATTACAATTTTATTTTGTTTACTATGGCAGCACTTTAAGTGCATGTAGGTTGGCACTGTTATTTTTGGACACAGTTCAATGATATTGTGCTTTCCCAAAGCACGGAATTTCTAATAGCAAGCGCTGTATAAGTTATATAACTTGGTCTGTAAAACAAAGTTGAAAATTCACAACAGAATTAACAGGTGAAAATAAAGGAGGCAATCCAAAGTTACAGCAGAAGATCGGCAGAGGTAAGTTGTAGTCTAGAGTTAGCCACGTTCAAACTGGAAATCAGCAGTGACAAAGGACAAACGCAAGTTTTGAGTTTAGGAAATATGTTGGACACGCATGTGTGAGTAAACGCTGATACAAAGAAGCTTATTCCTTTACAAGAGTATGGAGAAGTACAGCCATTCACTTGTATGGTAGGCTATACATAACATTGGCTCCCTAAACGCGGGAAAGCATTGGGAAATTTACACTTGACATAGAAAACATCTATAAAATCTCTGCATGAACATTTAGACAGTAGAACTGTACCAGTGAGAGGCTTGGCAACGCTATAACAATAGAAAATCTGTTTTGTAATAAGATAACATGCATTAACTTGGAAAAAAAAAGATAAAAGTTGTGGTTTTCCAGCAAAAATCTAATCTGGCACATGGCTTTTTTGACTAAATTAAACTCTGCTTTTCTTGGAAAGCTGCATTCATTTATTGTTATCCTTGAAAAATTAACAGATGGCTGAGTATGTTTTGTGTATATACTAGTTGTCCAGAGATCCATGAATATCTCAGTGGTTATTCTAATGGAAAGAAGATGAATAAGGCTGATACAATTTGAAAATCTGAATAAAGGAAGTTTCCTATAATGCATTTAAGTGTGGTTGACCAAGTGCCACAGGCAAAACCAAAAAAATGAATGACAAGAGAAGATGAAAGAAAATGCTGTTAATATGACCAAACTCTTTAAAATTTCACGAATGGAAACCGTATCCAGAAATAACAGACTGTGTCTAGGATTTGCCCTTTTCTGTTTTTGTCTACAAGGAGATTTGCACCAATGTATAACAAGTTAGAGGAAATGTAGTATGCCTTAAAGAGATCATCTACAAAAACTGGCTTTTGGTGGAAAGGACTACTGCACATGGGAAAGGCAGAAATATATTTCTGACTAACATTGTTTGGCTGCCATGATGTAAAGAATTTTTTTTCCCCAAAAAGTAGTTTCTATAACAGCCTCCTCTTCTGTCTATACGGTATAAGATTCTGTTAACCCTATGTGCAGCTACCTTTGTTTTTCCTCATGAATAAATGCAGATGACCAATGACACACAGAAAACAATTGTTTTTTGTGTAATGCTTACACCCGGTTGCGGTGTTTCACTGCGCTCCAAAGCTATGCAATATTATAAAACATGTCTGTTTAATATTGTACTTCTCTGGATGGTCCTGCATGTCACCACAGAACAAGCTCTGCTTTTTGGTGACATGAATGAAGTGTCACTTTGTGCACTTATAAAGTAAAAAAAAAAAATGGAGCTGTGTGATGCGATAAAACGCACATCACACCGCCTTCTGCTGCATGGCTCTACAGCCCAACCAAAATGGCTGAACACTGAACCAATGTAGTGAAGTGTGTAGCCTAGTGTGAACGGTCCTGTAATGTATGTATCTGAAGTTTTCCGCAGTTACTGAATAAAGAAAATATTTTGACATGCACTATATACTCTGCCACTAGTGCTTCACACAGGACGGACATATTGTCACAACAAAGCAACAAAAATACTCTATTGAACATAGTGCTAGTTGATAGAGTTAATAGAATTTACATGCTGTTAAAACAATCCATTGCTGATATAGGTAAGAATGACAGCTTCCCGCTCGTTGGCTGCTAGTATCCAGATTCCATCTGCGTTCTAATAACCAAAGAAGCTGTTTAGGCTGCCTGCCTGTATCCTAACAACCGATGATTTTTAGGATGCAGGTGGCTACACAGTGTCATTGGTTGTTATATTAAGCAATGCAGCAGTGCTGACATCCATTTAGGAGAGGATGCACCTCAGAAAATAGCCAAATAGCCCCGTTTACACTGTTGTACTATATAAATCCCCCACATTAATGTGCATGTTTTTAAGGCAGCTCATTCATTTAAATGGGTTGTCTAACACACCAAACACACCAAAAAATAGTACTTTAGTGCTCTGACACATGTTGCCCTGCACTGTAAGACAAATGCGTTGAGAAGGTCGGGTGCATTGGGGTGCTATTCAGATTGAATGGCACATGCACCAATGGAAGGAGTGCCAGAGCAAATTTGAAGAGTTCAAATTAATTTATTAGTTTGCACTAAAAAAATCTGTAGTGCTACCCCCGGAGGAGCCACTTGGATATGATGGGGCCACTGTTCTGCCACAGCTCCAAAAAACAAAAAAATGGGGCCCAAGCAGTTTAAGTCATAATGTGCTATTATGCATCTCATATTAGCATATTATGACAGACTTACCTGAGAACTAAGCCCTCCACTGAAGGCACTTCCATCTTCACCCGGTCTTCTTTCCTGGTTTGCGGTCTTCGGCTATCTGATTGGTGGAGCCAGTGCATGCACGTGGGAGCCGCTGTTTATGGCGGGGCTCTGAAGGAATGCCACGGGTGCATGCGCTGGTGACATCACCAGCTGCATCTAAAGTAAATATCTCCAAAACGGTGCACTTTTAGGAGATGTTTATAGTACCTATAGGTAAGCTTTATTATAGGCCTACCTGTAGGTAAAAATCATATTTACTCCCACTTTATTCTGCTGAGTCATCCCTGACACACCTGGTTATAGACTGAAGGGCACTCACACTTGTGTAACTTAAGCGTTAGTATATTACCATGCCATATTATTATTTCCAAAATAGGCCACAAACTGCAGAGTGTGAAGTAAAGTAAATATATTGTAATAAAGCAAGTCAAACACAAGACATAAATAGGTAGGTAGATAAATGTACACGTTAAAAGATGCTGAACTAAATAGAGTGAACACGGGCCTATATTATACTATACTGTAGTAATGCTAAACCACTGCTAAACCAACGTTAACCAATGCAAACAGGGTAAAAAGTATCAGCATTAGCTAACCCAAAAAATCAAAGGTCCTCGTGTGCACATGATGCATACAGTCCCAATAATGGGTGAGCCTATGCATTCCTGACAGAGGGTACCCCTGGAGGTGGTTGCAAAGTACCTGGAATCTAATTATCAGTGTTGGCAGGCATTAATTGGGGCCCTTCCATAAGGTGGTGAACATGCAGCTGTCCCTTTAACAGTGTGCAAACAGTTGGCTAGTGGGCTGTTAACCACTTCAATATGGGGCACTTTCACCCTCTTCCTGCTCAGGCTAATTTTTTTCCAGCACTGCCTTAACCCTCTTGGGCATGAAGTTCACCAGAGCTTCACAGGTTACCACTGGAGTCCTCTTTCACTCCTCCATGATGTCATCATAGAGCTGGTGGATGTTAGAGACCTTGCGCTCCTCCACCTTCCGTTTGAGGATGCCCCACAGATGCTCAATAAGGTTTAGATCTGGAGACATGCTTGGCCATTCCACCACCTTTACCCTCAACTTCTTTAGCAAGGCAGTGGTCGTCTTGGGGGTGTGTTTGGGGATGTTATCATGTTGGAATACTGCCCCACGGTCCAGTCTCCGAAGGGATGGGATCATGCTCTGCTTCAGTGTAGCTGTTCCCCCGTAGGGGGTGCTAAGTGATGTGGCCCACCTGTCACGCTGCCCGTCCCTGCATTCACTTCCCAGACACTCCAAGACAATGAACAATTGGCTTTGTTTTGTTGTTTTATTGAGGGAATTTAACTTGGATGGGGTATGGGAAATACGGGATGCCCAGTAGAATAATAGCAAAATTGCTAGGGACAACTATGTATACTCTTTGTACATTTCTCCAGACTCCTCCTGCACAATGCCTGCTTGCAGACTATTACTCGCTCTCTCTCTTTCTCTCTCCAGGAGCAGCTAGCACATGGTTAGGCCTAACACTGGCTTAGCCAGGCCTTCGGAATTGCCCTTTGCAGGCAGGGACCTTGGGCACCTATAGTGTAGCAGAAAATATGGAAAGTCTCTTTAGTGCTAGCTGTCCTTACTGATGGACTACTGCTCCCAGTCAGCCCTCTTCAGGCCCTGCCAGCCCTCCTGGCTGAAACTGCCTGACTTCACTGCCAGCAACATCACAATTCCCACTACTGGCTCGGCACCCATCCCAGACTGCACACTTCCAGTCCTCTCAGATGTGCCCCCCAGTCCTGACTGTGCATGTCACTCACCAGCCCTCCTGGTTGCAACTGGTGGTTCCCTCCTGAAGACTTGTCCGGCAGTACTAGCACCTGCTATCCTCTCTGACTCCTCTTGTACTTCCTTTCATGAGTTCTTGAAAGGCTCTGTCCTGCACTCGAGTCTCAGGCCCAAGGTCACCCCCCCAGACTGGGGAGCTCCTTCAAAGGCCCCAATAGCCTAGTATTCCATCTTCAGTTCTTCCACCTGACAACTCTCCTCCGATGGGCTGACCCTGGGTATTTCATGGAGGCCTGCTCCCTGCCAATCCTAGTTGGGGATTGGTCAGGGCTCCCTGAGACATTCCAGACAGCTCCACTTCTCTTCCCCACCTCTTCTTCTAGAATACTCTAGAAGAACGAGGGAGGTAACAGCGAAGTGATGCTGTCCGTGAGTCATAGCTGCTACCCTGAGCCACTCTCAGCCCACAATCAATGTGAAATCCGCTCTGAGGCACATGGGTGCTTGAGGAAGCCCAGTCAGGCTGGATGGAGATCAACAGATGCAGCTCAGACGCTGCAGAACTCCATGAGATGCCTGCTATATGGGTTTACCCGTGATCAATTTAAGAATTACGTAGTATTTTTATCAGTACCTATTATTGTATTTTACATGCAGCGGCTGCTAAGTGATGTGGCCCACCTGTCACCCTGCCCAGCCTGGCGTTCACCTCTCAGACACTACAAAACAGAAAAACAGACCATGTGTTTGTAATATGCAGCCTCACTGTGCCCATAATATACAGCCTCACTGTGCCCATAATATGTAGCCACATTGTGCCAATCATATGCAGCCTCACTGTAACCATAATATACAGCCTCACTGTGCCCATAATATGCAGCCACACTGTGCCAATCATATGCGGCCTCACTGTGCTTGTGATATGCAGCCTCACTGTGCCCATAATATGCAGCAGCCTGTACAGTATGGAGGGACAGATGATGTATACCTGCAGTAAGTGATGATGGAGGAAGTTCTCTATATACAGGAAGGAAGATGGGTGTATACAGCCACCATCTTCCTTCCTGTATATGGAGATCTTCCTCCATTATCACTGACTGCAGGTATACATCATCTGTCCTGTATACATATACAGCTATATACACAGTGTAGACATGTCACTGGAGAAGTGATCGAGGGGGTGTACATCTCACCTAGGTTGCTACACAATGTGAGATGGTAAATCCAGGATGGATCAGTTTCTCAGCAGCGATATGCTGCTGAGTTGTTATTTAATTTTGCCGGGCCTGGGTTTATATGGAATGGCAGGTAGGTTTGGTAGAGGGACCTGTCATTCCACATCCCCCGATCCAGTTCTGGGTTTGGGATCAGGTGAGCTTTGATCCTAATTAGCCTGGGAAGCTAAAGGCCCTGCAGAGTCTGCAGGTGATTGCTTCTCAGCCAGGGAATGAACAGCCTGTATGTTGAAGGAAGCTGCAAGCACAGACACTGCTGGAGCTAAAACCCACCCTGCGATTAGTGATGGCCGAACGGTTCGCCCGGCGGTCGTTTCGCGGCGAATTTCCGACTTTCGCCGTCCGCGGGTTCGAACGCCTTTTTCCGTCGTTCGCCCCGGCGGACTTACGTGTTTAATGTATACAAGAACTTTAACCTTTCGTGACACGTTTATCATGTGTTACAGGACAACCAATTGAGACATGACAGCTCATGGACACTTGGACATTCCCCCTAACCTATAAATACACCCGATCCGGTGGCCATTTTACATTCTTTCTTCTGTCACTGTAGGGAAAGGATCCTGTGTGGAGTAGGGACAGAGAAAACGCTAGCTATTTGGTACACAAAAGTTCTTTTCAGGACTGGTATAGGTGTTAGGTCAGCAGCCTGAGTTTCTTTTGTCAGTTTAGATAAAGGGACAGAGCGCTGTATGCTGCTATTTTAGGGACAGCTCAGCCAGATTAGTCTTTCTTCATCATCATCATCATCATCATCATTAGCTGTTACTATCAGGTCCACAAAAGAGCTGTTCCAGCTAATCGTTCCAGCCTACTCTTTTTTGCCAATTTGTATAGGGACAGGCAGGAAGCAGTGTTGTCAGGCAGTGAGGATAATTTTAAAGACTTGCTGTTACTATTAGTTCCACAAAGGTTCTTTTCAGGACTGGTATCAGTGGTACGGTAATAGGCTTGTACACGTATAATATTCTTTCTTCCAAATATAGAAAGAATATTATACTTGACTGCTGCCCTTCTGCTGCAGTCTGCTAATCATTCACAACTCACTTGTTCCACAAAAGTTCTTATAAGGACTGGTAACTTGGTCTGTCTAGGGTGCTACGGTACATAGGCTTGGGTGCGGTACAGTCTGCTGTTCTGTAAGGACCGCTATCGGTCCACAATAGATAGGGTTGCCGTGCACTACTGCTGACCGCTGCCCTATACTGCAGCAGTCCTTCAGCGGTATAGGGACTGACGCACAGTCTGCTAAACACTAACACACAACCTGCTTGGTCCACAAAAGTTCTTATAAGGACTGGTAACTTGGTATAGGGTGCTACGGTACATAGGCCTGAGTGCGTTACAGTCTGCTGTTCTGTAAGGACCGCTATCGGTCCACAATACATAGGGTTGCCGTGCACTACTGCTGACCGCTGCCCTATACTGCAGCAGTCCTTCATTGGTATAGGGACTGACGTACAGTCTGCTAATCACTAACACACAACCTGCTTGGTCCACAAAAGTTCTTATAAGGACTGGTAACTTGGTATAGGGTGCTACGGTACATAGGCCTGAGTGCGTTACAGTCTGCTGTTCTGTAAGGACCGCTATCGGTCCACAATACATAGGGTTGCCGTGCACTACTGCTGACCGCTGCCCTATACTGCAGCAGTCCTTCATTGGTATAGGGACTGACGTACAGTCTGCTAATCACTAACACACAACCTGCTTGGTCCACAAAAGTTCTTATAAGGACTGGTAACTTGGTATAGGGTGCTACGGTACATAGGCCTGAGTGCGTTACAGTCTGCTGTTCTGTAAGGACCGCTATCGGTCCACAATACATAGGGTTGCCGTGCACTACTGCTGACCGCTGCCCTATACTGCAGCAGTCCTTCAGCGGTATAGGGACTGACGCACAGTCTGCTAAACACTAACACACAACCTGCTTGGTCCACAAAAGTTCTTATAAGGACTGGTAACTTGGTATAGGGTGCTACGGTACATAGGCCTGAGTGCGTTACAGTCTGCTGTTCTGTAAGGACCGCTATCGGTCCACAATACATAGGGTTGCCGTGCACTACTGCTGACCGCTGCCCTATACTGCAGCAGTCCTTCATTGGTATAGGGACTGACGTACAGTCTGCTAATCACTAACACACAACCTGCTTGGTCCACAAAAGTTCTTATAAGGACTGGTAACTTGGTATAGGGTGCTACGGTACATAGGCCTGAGTGCGTTACAGTCTGCTGTTCTGTAAGGACCGCTATCGGTCCACAATACATAGGGTTGCCGTGCACTACTGCTGACCGCTGCCCTATACTGCAGCAGTCCTTCAGCGGTATAGGGACTGACGCACAGTCTGCTAAACACTAACACACAACCTGCTTGGTCCACAAAAGTTCTTATAAGGACTGGTAACTTGGTATAGGGTGCTACGGTACATAGGCCTGAGTGCGTTACAGTCTGCTGTTCTGTAAGGACCGCTATCGGTCCACAATACATAGGGTTGCCGTGCACTACTGCTGACCGCTGCCCTATACTGCAGCAGTCCTTCATTGGTATAGGGACTGACGTACAGTCTGCTAATCACTAACACACAACCTGCTTGGTCCACAAAAGTTCTTATAAGGACTGGTAACTTGGTATAGGGTGCTACGGTACATAGGCCTGAGTGCGTTACAGTCTGCTGTTCTGTAAGGACCGCTATCGGTCCACAATACATAGGGTTGCCGTGCACTACTGCTGACCGCTGCCCTATACTGCAGCAGTCCTTCATTGGTATAGGGACTGACGTACAGTCTGCTAATCACTAACACACAACCTGCTTGGTCCACAAAAGTTCTTATAAGGACTGGTAACTTGGTATAGGGTGCTACGGTACATAGGCCTGAGTGCGTTACAGTCTGCTGTTCTGTAAGGACCGCTATCGGTCCACAATACATAGGGTTGCCGTGCACTACTGCTGACCGCTGCCCTATACTGCAGCA
Organism: Lithobates pipiens; assembly: GCF_037356315.1. Classification (NCBI taxonomy): domain Eukaryota; kingdom Metazoa; phylum Chordata; class Amphibia; order Anura; family Ranidae; genus Lithobates; species Lithobates pipiens. Next base: position 574,369,994 of record NW_027507748.1, read on the forward strand.
GTCCTTCATTGGTATAGGGACTGACGTACAGTCTGCTAATCACTAACACACAACCTGCTTGGTCCACAAAAGTTCTTATAAGGACTGGTAACTTGGTATAGGGTGCTACGGTACATAGGCCTGAGTGCGTTACAGTCTGCTGTTCTGTAAGGACCGCTATCGGTCCACAATACATAGGGTTGCCGTGCACTACTGCTGACCGCTGCCCTATACTGCAGCAGTCCTTCAGCGGTATAGGGACTGACGCACAGTCTGCTAAACACTAACACACAACCTGCTTGGTCCACAAAAGTTCTTATAAGGACTGGTAACTTGGTATAGGGTGCTACGGTACATAGGCCTGAGTGCGTTACAGTCTGCTGTTCTGTAAGGACCGCTATCGGTCCACAATACATAGGGTTGCCGTGCACTACTGCTGACCGCTGCCCTATACTGCAGCAGTCCTTCATTGGTATAGGGACTGACGTACAGTCTGCTAATCACTAACACACAACCTGCTTGGTCCACAAAAGTTCTTATAAGGACTGGTAACTTGGTATAGGGTGCTACGGTACATAGGCCTGAGTGCGTTACAGTCTGCTGTTCTGTAAGGACCGCTATCGGTCCACAATACATAGGGTTGCCGTGCACTACTGCTGACCGCTGCCCTATACTGCAGCAGTCCTTCAGCGGTATAGGGACTGACGCACAGTCTGCTAAACACTAACACACAACCTGCTTGGTCCACAAAAGTTCTTATAAGGACTGGTAACTTGGTATAGGGTGCTACGGTACATAGGCCTGAGTGCGTTACAGTCTGCTGTTCTGTAAGGACCGCTATCGGTCCACAATACATAGGGTTGCCGTGCACTACTGCTGACCGCTGCCCTATACTGCAGCAGTCCTTCATTGGTATAGGGACTGACGTACAGTCTGCTAATCACTAACACACAACCTGCTTGGTCCACAAAAGTTTTTATAAGGACTGGTAACTTGGTATAGGGTGCTACGGTACATAGGCCTGAGTGCAGTACAGTCTGCTGTTCTGTAAGGACCGCTATCGGTCCACAATACATAGGGTTGACGTGCACTACTGCTGACCGCTGCCCTATACTGCAGCAGTCCTTCAGCGGTATAGGGACTGACGTACAGTCTGCTAATCACTAACACACAACCTGCTTGGTCCACAAAAGTTTTTATAAGGACTGGTAACTTGGTATAGGGTGCTACGGTACATAGGCCTGAGTGCAGTACAGTCTGCTGTTCTGTAAGGACCGCTATCGGTCCACAATACATAGGGTTGACGTGCACTACTGCTGACCGCTGCCCTATACTGCAGCAGTCCTTCAGCGGTATAGGGACTAAGAGTTTTGTCACAGGGTGATTTAAAAAATGACAGGCAGAGGAAGAGGCAGGCCCTTCCGCAGGGGTGGTAGGGGTAGGGCAGGAGCAACAGCCTTGAGCCAAAGTGGGAAGTTGCAGAAGGTGCGTTCAATTACTTTAAAGGACGCACCAGACTTGGTTGAGTGGCTCACTCAGCCTTATTCTTCTGCACCCTCCTCATCCTCTCGATCTGCACCCTCTTCTTCACTCTCTGCTATGTGCACCCCCAAAGACACTACCACCAACAACACGACCACCACCACCACCACCACATACCTTCCGCTTGAGTCACTGGAATTATTTTCCGATCCATATCAAGAGGACATTTCTGATGCGCAGCCACTCTTGGTATTGGATCAGGAAGAGGAGGCAGCAACAAGCGCTACTCAGCAGTCTGACGCCAGTACCCAGATCAGCCCAAGGAGGAGGTTGGTCCCCGGTGTTGCTGCCTACTCTACTTATAGCGGTGGGGAAGGTGACGTTGATGATGACGTGTCTAGTGATGTCACGTGGGTGCCCACAAGAGAGGAAGAGGAGGGGAGTTCAGAGGGAGATATGGACCAGCAGATAGGGAGGAGAAGCAGCAATGACTTACATTGCACAGCAGGGACAAAGCAGACTGCAAATGTATCAGGAGCGAGTCATCGACCATGTACGGTCACATCTGGCGCTCCCAGGACACCGGCACATGGCTCCGCAGTGTGGGCTTTTTTTAACGTGTCCGCTGCTGACAATAGCGTTGCCATCTGCAATCTTTGCAGTCAACGCGTTAGTCGCGGTAAGCCCAATACTCACCTAGGGACGACCGCCTTAAGAAGGCACATGAGCAGCCATCACCGAGCCCAGTGGGAGCAACGGAACACACAAAGCCACACTGCAGGCTCTCACCGTCCAGCCTCGTCTTCTACTTCTCCTTCTCCTCTCTCCTCACAATTGTCCTCCACTCCACCTTCCATCACGCCAAGCTCACATTTTTCTGCAAAAAGGCAGGCTTCCGTGGGCCTAATGTTTGAGCGTAAAAAAATGATGACGCCGGATAACCCTCTTGCCCAACGGTTGGCGGCTGGCTTGTCAGAACTCATAGCCCGCCAACTACTGCCATATAAACTGGTGGACTCGGAGGCCTTTCGCAAATTTGTGGCCATTGGAACACCACAATGGAAGGTCCCAGGAAGGAAGTATTTCTCAGAGAAGGGCATCCCAGAGCTATATGGCCATGTTCAGCGGCAAGTGAATGTATCTCTGGCACACAGTGTCGGTGCCAAGATACATCTGACCACAGACACGTGGTCTAGCAAACACGGGCAGGGAAGGTATATCAGTTTTACTGCCCACTGGGTGAACCTTCTGACGGCCGTCAAGCATGTAACCCGTGGCACCCGTGTAGATTTGGTTTTACCGCCACGGATTGCATGCAGGCCTGACTCTTCTTCTCCTCCTCCTACTCCATCCTCCTCCCTCTCCTCCTCAGCTGCCTCCTCCTTTTCCGCTGCTAGCGTCTCTTCCACTGCACCGCCCAAGCTCCCCAGAACCTATTCCACATGCCAGGTGAGACGTTGCCATGCCGTGCTGCGTCTGTTGTGCCTGGAAGCAAAGAGCCACACTGGCCCGGCACTCCTTTCAGCTTTGCGTTCACAGGCAGATGAGTGGCTAACACCGCTCAATTTGACAGTTGGTAAAGTGGTGTGTGACAACGGTGCCAATCTGCTTAGCGCATTGAAACAGGGCAAAATCACGCACGTGCCGTGCATGGCACACGTCTTAAACTTGGTCGTGCAGCGATTCCTTGTCAAATACCCTGGGGTCCAGGACATCTTGCGGCAGGCAAGGAAAATCTCGGCCCATTTCAGAAGATCTTACACGGCCATGGCTCGCCTTGCTGACATTCAGCGGCGACACCATCTGCCGGTCAGACGTCTTATTTGCGATTGCCCGACGCGATGGAACTCAACCTTCTATATGCTTGATAGGCTGCTCCAGCAGAAACGTGCAGTTAACGTCTACCTGTATGAACTCTGCGAAAGAAACGGTTCTGGGGAGCTGGGTTTTTTTTCACCGCGCCAGTGGCTGCTCATGCGCGACACATGCAGACTTCTGCGGCCATTTGAGGAGATCACCAAACTGGTCAGTCGCAGCCATGGCGCCATCAGTGACATGGTACCTTATGCCTTCTTTCTGGAGCGTGCATTGCGTCGTGTCATTGATCAGGCTGTGGAGGAGCAGGAGCGGGAAGATGAGGAAGTCGCAATGCTGGATGAATTCCCAGGGGGGGCTACTCTATCTGAGACAAGTCAACAACAGGAGTCTGATGAGGAGTCAGAGGAGGATGGTGCCGGGGCGGATGAGCAGGAGCAAGAAGAGCATGCTTTAAACCTTTCTGGGATCCCTGTTGTGCGAGGATGGGGAGAGGAGAATGAAGAGGACGACATTATCCTGGATGATGAGCAGGAGCCAGGCCACCACACCGCTTCCACTTTAGTGCAAATGGGGGCCTTCATGCTCCAGTGTTTTAATAGGGACCCCCGTATAAAAAGCATGAGGGTCAAGGACCAGTACTGGGTGGCAACGTACTTAGACCCCCGGTACAAACACAAAATGGCGGAAATGTTACCGCCGTCGCAGAGGGCTGTCAGAATGCAGCACTTCCAGGCCTTGCTTCGAGAAATGCTGCATTCTGCTTTTGCGTGCGCTGGCAGAGGAGCAATTCCCACTCCCAGAGAAGGATTTGCGGGTACCAATCCAACAGCGCCTGCAAGAAGAGGCCGGTTTGAAGATGTGTTGGTGACTTCGGATATGAGGTCATTCTTTCAGCCGACCCATCGACAGGTGTCATCCGGATCCAGCATCAGGGAACGCCTAGACCGTCAGGTGTCCGACTACATTGGGTTAACGGCCGATGTGGACGCTCTGAGGAGTGATGAACCCCTAGACTACTGGGTGGGCAGGCTTGACCTCTGGCCAGAGCTTGCCCAATTTGCAATCGAACTGTTGGCTTGCCCCTCATCCAGTGTCCTGTCCGAAAGGACGTTCAGCGCAGCAGGGGGGATTGTGACCGATAAGCGTACTCGCCTAGCTCACCACAGTGTTAACTACCTCACATTTCTAAAAATGAATGAGGCATGGATCTCGGAGGAATTCAACACATGTGATCAGTAGACCATGTATATGTCTATAAACAATTTTTGGAATCAAGCACACAGACCTTCTTAATTCATTTGGCTCACTTCCCTGACCCAAAAAAGCACACCGTACTATATGCCCCTACCCTCCTCTTTGAAGAGGTTGAGCGGTGTCATATTTCTACTGGGGCTGCTTATTATGAGGGGTTCCCACCATCCCTGTGCTGTGCTGACTTCCTCCTGGGTGTTCTTATTATGAGGGGCTCCCACCATCCCTGTGCTGTGCTGACTTCCTCCTGGGGGTTCTTATTATGAGGGGATCACACCATCCCTGTGCTGTGCTGACTTCCTCCTGGGGGTTCTTATTATGAGGGGATCACACCATCCCTGTGCTGTGCTGACTTCCTCCTGGGGCTGCTTACGGTGCTGCTGTCAGCGCTGTATGTCACGGAGCTGCTGTCAGCGCTGTATGTCACGGAGCTGCTGTCAGCGCTGTATGTCACGGAGCTGCTGTCAGCGCTGTATGTCACGGAGCTGCTGTCAGCGCTGTATGTCACGGAGCTGCTGTCAGCGCTGTATGTCACGGAGCTGCTGTCAGCGCTGTATGTCACGGAGCTGCTGTCAGCGCTGTATGTCACGGAGCTGCTGTCAGCGCTGTATGTCACGGAGCTGCTGTCAGCGCTGTATGTCACGGTGCTGCTGTCAGCGCTGTATGTCACGGAGCTGCTGTCAGCGCTGTATGTCACGGAGCTGCTGTCAGTGCTGTATGTCACGGAGCTGCTGTCAGCGCTGTATGTCACGGAGCTGCTGTCAGCGCTGTATGTCACGGAGCTGCTGTCAGCGCTGTATGTCACGGTGCTGCTGTCAGCGCTGTATGTCACGGAGCTGCTGTCAGCGCTGTATGTCACGGAGCTGCTGTCAGTGCTGTATGTCACGGAGCTGCTGTCAGCGCTGTATGTCACGGAGCTGCTGTCAGCGCTGTATGTCACGGAGCTGCTGTCAGCGCTGTATGTCACGGTGCTGCTGTCAGCGCTGTATGTCACGGAGCTGCTGTCAGCGCTGTATGTCACGGAGCTGCTGTCAGCGCTGTATGTCACGGTGCTGCTGTCAGCGCTGTATGTCACGGAGCTGCTGTCAGCGCTGTATGTCACGGAGCTGCTGTCAGCGCTGTATGTCACGGAGCTGCTGTCAGCGCTGTATGTCACGGAGCTGCTGTCAGCGCTGTATGTCACGGAGCTGCTGTCAGCGCTGTATGTCACGGAGCTGCTGTCAGCGCTGTATGTCACGGAGCTGCTGTCAGCGCTGTATGTCACGGTGCTGCTGTCAGCGCTGTATGTCACGGAGCTGCTGTCAGCGCTGTATGTCACGGAGCTGCTGTCAGTGCTGTATGTCACGGAGCTGCTGTCAGCGCTGTATGTCACGGAGCTGCTGTCAGCGCTGTATGTCACGGAGCTGCTGTCAGCGCTGTATGTCACGGAGCTGCTGTCAGCGCTGTATGTCACGGAGCTGCTGTCAGCGCTGTATGTCACGGAGCTGCTGTCAGCGCTGTATGTCACGGTGCTGATGTCAGTGCTCTGTATTACGGTGCTGCTGTCAGTGCTCTGTATCTCCTGCACCCTCTTGTTTGCCTACCCTGGTCCCTGACCTTCCCTCTCCTCCATTGCCTTCATTAGCTCCATAGTCCTGAATTGTCAGAACAATTTCCCAAATAAAAAAAAAATGCTTGTAGTTATCGATCCCAAATTCACCTCATACATGTATTATGCTATTGTCCAGGTGGTGGGACTACGTGCTACCCCCTAATAATTACCACGTGGCCGCAAATTCGACCTAAAGGTTTGCGAAATTCGCCTCCCATTGAAGTCAATGGAGCCCGCGGCGAACGGTCGTTTTCGCGAACGTTTGTGCCCGTTCGCGTTTCGCGTTCGCGAAACGTCCCATCGGAAGTTCGTCCATCACTACCTGCGATATCCAGACGAAAAGACGCTGTCTTTATAAATGTCAGATAGGTGAGAAGAACCTGTTAGTAAGCGCCCAGCCGGGCTAGGTCTTTTGTTTATTTTGTTGTACTTAGAAAGCACGGTGTTGCTGTATGTTTTGTTTGCTGAACTGTTTGTACCACGAATAAACGCCAAGATCTGCTTCATATATTCCAAGTCTGCTGTGAACTGTGTCCAAACACACCCTACCCCGGGAAGATCCCTTACAATTGGTGTTCGAATGCGGGCAACAGACGGTTGCTAGGGGCAACGGTGTGGACAGACTTGGCTACAGCTGCTGATGTCCTGGGTGAAAGCTGCAACTACACTCCAAAAACAGTCCAGCAACATGGAGGAGATGCTGAAGCAGTTTATGCAAGTGAGTTTGCAACAACAGCAGGCTCAGACAGAGGCCAATAGACGACATGAACAGTCCATGGCTGAACAACAGCAGATGATGGCTGCACAACAGCAGGCTCAGACAGAGGCCAATAGACGACATGAACAGTCCATGGCTGCACAACAGCAGTCCATGGCTGCACAACAACAACTTATTGAGCACCTGATAGCAAATCGAGAGGCGCCTGTGGTGACGGGAGCCGCTCCAGAGATTTTTTCTGGGAGAAGGACTGTGCAGAAAGCGCTGCAAAAGATGACTGCTGAGGACGATGTTGAGGCCTATCTAGCAGTATTTGAGCGCGTGGCTGAGCGAGAGAAGTTACCAGCCGCTGAGTGGGCAGAGGTAATTGCGCCCTATTTAACAGGTGAACCCCAAAAGGCCTACTATGACCTCAGTGAGCAAGAGGTTAAGGACTATACTCGGCTAAAAGAGGAGATACTTACCCGACTAGGAGTTACTACTGCAGTCCGTGCCCGGAGGGTACGCAACTGGAGCTACAGTCTGGACAAATCAGCGAGGTCCCAGATGTATGACCTAATCCATTTGGCAAGAAAGTGGTTGGAGCCAGACACTTCTACTCCTGCACAAATCCTAGAGAAGGTCGTGATGGATCGCTACCTCCGAGCGCTTCCTACTGACTTGCAACGCTGGGTGGGACAAGGTGATCCTAAGAACGCAAACGAACTTGTCAACCTTGTGGAGAGGTTCCAGGCGACTGAGGACTACCTCCGTGATGTTCCTGCAGCATCTTCACCTTCCCGGAGCGCCAGATCTGTGCCGTCAGCTGGTAAGAGACTTCCATCTATTGGGGGAGTGTGGAGGGGTGCTGATAGAGGGAAAAGGGCTCAAATGGTGTCCCAGGGACAAAAGACTGGTGATGGTCCCGGGTGGCTAAGGGGCTCTGAAAAGGACTCCTTGCCAAAGAGACCAGGCCCTATCCAGTGTTGGAGATGCCATGAGGCGGGACACGTGTCGGCCCATTGCCCTCTTACCTCTGAACCCATGGAATGTGACGCTAGCCGGCGTCAGTCGCTATTTGCGGAACCATCTTGTGCTGCAGTTCCTGGACTAGAGACTGAACCGCAAATCTGCGATATTACAATCAATGACTTTCCTGTTAAAGCGTTAATGGACTCAGGAAGCCTTGTAACCTTGGTGCATGCTAGCCTGGTGACTGGGGACTTAGAGTCTAAAAAGCATATGAGCGTTGTGTGTATACATGGTGATACAAAAGTGTACCCTATAGTGCTGGCTAAAGTCGGGACTGAACAAGGCACAGTACAATATGAAGTGGGTGTGGTTAAAAACCTCATGCATAATGTAATATTGGGGCGCGATTTTCCTTTATTCTGGGCTCTCTGGGAAAAAAGAAAAATCCCCAAAAGGAGTGAGGATACCTCTAAGGTGGTTGCCTTGTCCACTGTGAATGATAAAAGTATGCAGGATGAAAATGATTGTTTTCCTTTGCAGGTCCTGGCTGGGGAGGAGGAGGCTCCTCCCACTGAGCAAAATATACTAGACTTAGAGGTGTCTAGCGATAATTTTGGGACTGCACAATTACAGGACCCCACTCTCAAAAATGCGAGAGAGCAGGTTGCTGTTATGAACGGGGTACCTCAGGAACCAGATGCTGAAAAAAGATTTCCACATTTTTCGGTGACTAATGATCTTTTCTATAGAGTCAATAAGGTTAAGGATGAGATTGTGGAACAGCTTCTGGTACCTAAGCCGTACCGGCGTCAGGTGCTTGACATGGCACATAACCATGTTCTTGGGGGACACTTGGGGACTGACAAAACGCGAGAGAGGGTTCTCCAGAGGTTTTTTTGGCCGGCCATATATGATGACATTAAAAAATACTGTGAGTCGTGCCCCACATGTCAGGTTAGTGCCCCAGTGTCACATTTTCGCAGTCCTTTGGTTTCGCTCCCTATTATAGAGGTGCCTTTTGAGCGTATTGCCATGGATTTAGTGGGTCCCATTGTAAAGTCAGCTAGAGGACACCAGTATATTTTGGTAGTCCTGGATTATGCGACCCGCTATCCTGAGGCTGTACCCTTGAGAAACACCGCATCTAAAACAATTGCACGTGAGTTGTTTTATATGTTCTCTAGGACTGGGATCCCCAAAGAAATCCTAACTGACCAAGGTACGCCATTTATGTCGAAAGTAATGAAGGAATTATGTAAACTATTTAAAATCTCACACATCCGTACCTCTGTGTACCACCCCCAGACGGACGGATTGGTGGAGAGATTTAATAAAACTTTGAAACATATGTTGAAGAAAGTGGTGGCAAAAGATGGTCGTGACTGGGATCATTTATTACCCTACCTCATGTTTGCTATTAGGGAAGTGCCCCAAGCGTCCACAGGGTTCTCACCATTCGAGTTGGTCTATGGTCATCACCCTAGGGGTCTACTAGACATTGCAAAAGAGACATGGGAGAATGAGTCCACCCCATACAAGAGTGTTATTGAGCATGTAGCACAAATGCAGGACCGTATAGCCACTGTAATGCCCCTGGTAAGGGAACACCTCCAGAGGGCTCAAGAGGCCCAAAGTAGAATTTACAACCGGTCCGCAAGAATCAGGACATTCAACCCAGGTGATAGGGTCCTTATACTAGTCCCCACTGTTGAAAGTAAATTCTTGGCGAAGTGGCAAGGTCCCTATGAAATTGTTGAAAAGGTCAGTGAGGTGAACTACAAGGTGCACCAACCAGGTAAAAGGAAGCCTTTCCAAGTTTATCACATAAACTTGATCAAGCCCTGGAAAGACAGGGAATCCTTGGGGGCGACAAATACTGTTAATAATTTGTCACCACCAATCCCTCCAGTCAAAGTAGGTGATGCGCTATCAGTGTCACAAAAACAGGAGGCTCTGGAATTTTTACAGAAAAACAAAAACAAGTTCTCTGACCTCCCAGGGCGTACCCACCTCATCCATCATCACATTGAAACTGAACCTAGAAGCAGAGTAAACCTAAAGCCCTATAGGATACCGGAGGCACGTAGGAAAGCCGTATCTGACGAGGTAAAACGTATGCTTGATCTGGGGGTAATTGAGGTGTCACAGAGTGAATGGTCCAGCCCAATTGTGCTAATCCCAAAGCCCAATGGAACTTGGAGGTTCTGTAACGATTTCAGAAAGTTGAATGAGATCTCCAAGTTCGATGCTTATCCTATGCCCAGGGTAGATGAGTTGATTGAGAAGTTAGGTAACGCCAGGTACATAACCACCCTCGATCTCACAAAGGGCTATTGGCAGATCCCACTTTCTGACGAGGCTAAAAAGAAAACTGCATTCTCCACCCCTGATGGGCTATTCCAGTATGTAGTGATGCCATTCGGGTTACATGGAGCGCCTGCAACTTTCCAGAGGTTGATGGACTTGATTCTGCGACCACATCGGGATTACTCAGCCGCCTACCTCGATGATGTGGTCATTTTTAGCCCTGATTGGGAAAGTCACCTCTGTAAGGTACAGGCCGTGTTGGATGCCATAAGTGATGCAGGGTTGACCATAAATGCCGAGAAGTGTGCTCTAGCCCTAGAAGAGGCCAAATATCTGGGCTACATTGTTGGAAGAGGATTGGTTAGGCCACAGCTAAATAAAATTGAGGCAATACAGAGTTGGCCTAGACCCCTGACAAAAAAACAGGTTAGAGCTTTCCTGGGTATTACGGGTTATTACCGTAGATTTGTGCCGAACTTTGCCTCAGTTGCTGCTCCGCTAACTGACTTGACAAAGGGCGGAAAGACAGCAATGGTCACGTGGACCCCAGAGGCCGAGAAGGCTTTCCAAAGCCTTAAGTCTGCCTTGTGCCAACCACCTGTGTTAGTCACCCCTGATTTCAAACGAGAATTTCTGGTCCAGACAGATGCCTCTAACACAGGCTTAGGTGCAGTACTCTCACAAGTAGTGAATGGTGAGGAGCATCCGGTGACGTACTTGAGTAGAAAGCTAACCCCGGCCGAGAAAAATTATGCCATTGTGGAGCGAGAGTGTTTGGCAGTAAAGTGGGCCCTAGAATCGTTAAAGTATTACTTGCTAGGCAGGAAATTCAAGTTGGTGACAGACCATGCCCCCCTAACATGGATGAAGTTAAACAAGGAGAGAAATGCAAGAGTGACTAGATGGTTTCTCTCCCTACAAAACTTTAATTTCACTGTGGAACACAGGCCAGGGAAATTACAGGCAAATGCTGACGCATTGTCAAGGGTAAGTTGTCTGTGGGGACAAAAGGCTCAGCCCTCCGGTCTGAAAAAGAGGGGGGGGATATGTAGACATGTCACTGGAGAAGTGATCGAGGGGGTGTACATCTCACCTAGGTTGCTACACAATGTGAGATGGTAAATCCAGGATGGATCAGTTTCTCAGCAGCGATATGCTGCTGAGTTGTTATTTAATTTTGCCGGGCCTGGGTTTATATGGAATGGCAGGTAGGTTTGGTAGAGGGACCTGTCATTCCACATCCCCCGATCCAGTTCTGGGTTTGGGATCAGGTGAGCTTTGATCCTAATTAGCCTGGGAAGCTAAAGGCCCTGCAGAGTCTGCAGGTGATTGCTTCTCAGCCAGGGAATGAACAGCCTGTATGTTGAAGGAAGCTGCAAGCACAGACACTGCTGGAGCTAAAACCCACCCTGCGATATCCAGACGAAAAGACGCTGTCTTTATAAATGTCAGATAGGTGAGAAGAACCTGTTAGTAAGCGCCCAGCCGGGCTAGGTCTTTTGTTTATTTTGTTGTACTTAGAAAGCACGGTGTTGCTGTATGTTTTGTTTGCTGAACTGTTTGTACCACGAATAAACGCCAAGATCTGCTTCATATATTCCAAGTCTGCTGTGAACTGTGTCCAAACACACCCTACCCCGGGAAGATCCCTTACAACAGTAACAGGACAGATGATGTATACCCCTGCAGGCAGTGATGATAGAGGATGGTCTCCATATACAGGAAGGAAGATGGGTGTATATATATATATATATATATATATATATATATATATATATATATATATATATATATATATATATATATAGCTGTATACACCCACCTTCCTCACTGACTGCAGGTATTCCATCCTCTGTCTCGTATACAGCTATATACAGGACAGTCGGACAGATGATGTATATCTGCACTTCTGCATTCACAGTGATGATGGAGGAAGATCTCCATATAGTCAGGAAGGAAGATGTGTGTATACAGTTTGACCACGGTGATCATACTATCTCTCTCTCTCTGCTCCTCCAGCCTCGTGATCATGCCCAGTCTGCACTGGCTTCTCTGGTGGGGAGAGAAGCATGGAAGTGAAGTGACTGTGTATGTGTACGCTTATGCAGAGTGGCGACTGTCAGTGCTGGGAAAACCATTATCAATAATATCAATCCATAGGGCCCGCAAGCAGCACTGGGACAGATGGTCGGTGCTGCTACTTACCCATCCGTTCTGTCAGGCCCTGTGCTCCGAGCGGTGGGAAACCGGAAATGACGGTTCAGCGAAAAGCCCTTCCTCCAGGCCCCGCCAATCTGAAAAAAGCAGCAGGGTGGAATCATGAATGAATCAATGTAGAGAGTGGGACTGGGGAGTGTTGGCCTGCATCCTGTTTACACTCCAAAGACCACCCAATGAAGCTTTTCAGCTGCAATTACCTGACTGCAACAGTCAAGCTTCTAGTAGACAGCTCAGTGCCTGGCATCTGGATACTCTTAAAGGACCACTTTCCTTTGTTTTACATCCAGCTTTGGGGGGAGGGGGGTAGAGCCAGAGCACCCCCTATTGACGGCCGCCACTGCTCACGATTCCTCCTATCTGCGAACAGTTGTTCCTCTCCTTGGATGCTTCCATCTGCTGTCCTCTCTTGCTCCTCCTGTGCCTCCTGTCTAGGCCGCCTCCACATTTTCTTGAAGGGCCCCATCCACACCTGAGCCCAGGCCCAAGGTCACTCCCCCCCCAGACTGAGAAGCTCTCTCAAGGGCCCTGACAGCCTAGCATCTCCAAGCTCTGAACAACTCCAACTCCACCCTAGCTGACCCTGGGTACGCAAATGATCATGTACAGATGTGTGCAGGTGATCACGTACATATGTGTGCAGATAATCATTGGAACATGTGATTTTAGTGGGACATATGTGGACGACATGTGTTTTTTTATTTGGGGACATGTCTTTTTATTATTTGGGGACATGTGTGTTTTGGGGACATGTGTGGTGACGTGTATTGTGGTGACATGTGTGTTTACACTATGTGGTTATTTGTGTTTACACTAGACTGGTGATCAGTTAGTAAAAAGCTGTAAAAACAGCTCATACTCACTGATCACCAGCCGGCTGCAGCGATCTGCTCTCCTCTCCTCAGGGATGACTTCTGTGTGAGGAGAGGAGGAGCCGATTGCCTAGCAACCGGCTGTTTGTTTACATCACATGACGGCCGTGATTGGACACGGCCGTCATGTGATCAGGAGGGCCAATCACAGAGCCCTCCTGCCGATCCGAGATGCGCCGTGTCCGGGTGACACGAGCACATCGGGATCCACCTCTCCTCTCCTTCTCTCTTTCTAGAACCTTCTGAAAAGAAGAGGGAGGTCCCAATGATGCTGCCTTTGAGTCACCAGTTGATACCCTGAGCCACTCCCAGCCCAGAACAAATCAAAACAAACAGGCCTGGCTGCCAGCCAGGCCTGCCTAACTTACAAAAAATCCTACTCTAGCATCTACCTACCTAAAGGGTGCTACATACATGAACTACAGAATTGATGATAATTAACATCTAATATTGCTTGTTTGATCTTTTAATTTTTACAGATAGATAAGAGCAGATCTGTGTCCCACAGTCCACATCACTAGAGGCTCTCTATGACTCAATCCTCAGCCTCTCTGGATACAGTATACAGCTCTAGTGTCCACAGATGCTCTCAAAGAGCAGGCATGCACAGCAGCAGGTCCCCATGGTCTGGTTTCCCTGCACTGTCTGCCTGGTGCCATGCGCAGGGCCCAGCAATTTGCATTTGTTGGCTCCCTACCCTGTCCTCCCCAAGCTATGGTAATTTCCCATGAAAATGCTGTATCTCTGCCCCTCTTTATGTGGGGAATTGTGAGGCTGTAGTTCTGCAGCCATTAGCCTAATTCACTTGTATTGAGAAGTGCCCCTTTAAGAACTTGTAGCGCACCTCCTAAGGAGCCACAAGTAGAATGGGACCCCCCACTCTGCACTGCCAGGCACGCCTAATTGACTTCAGAACAAACTTCAAAACTTCAGGGATAACTGTTCCTATATAACATTTTTATGGACACGAAGAACCAATACATTTATTAGCACCACATCCCAAAATTAAATAGTAGACAAATGGATGAAGTGGGGACTTCATAGGTGTGGATCAATAAAGAAACATCAAATATAACATATAAAAATAATTATTTTATTTTGAAGAACCAAAATAAGAATGAAAATATAAAACACAAGGACCAAAGGAACTGTTCCTATATACAGTCTCTATATACAGCTCTTCTTCTCCCTCCAGCAATTGCTTGCAGAACCCATCTGGTACACTGCGAATGTTTGACAATCACTCAGTCAGATTGAAGCAATAGCTCATTATAGCCCATTATAGGCAGGAACCCAAGACCCCTTGGTTGTGTAGCAAAGTTTAGTGTCCAGCTTACATTCCTCCTGTGGCTACTGATCCCAGCACCACCTCTACATGCACTGCCAATCCACCTGGCTACAGCTGCCCCTTTCACTAGCCCTCCAGGCTAACTTCTCCCCACAGTCCTCCAGGCTGACACTCATCAGTCCACCTGGCTGACTCTCAGGAGATTTCCTGGATGTGTTGACCTGCTCCCACTGTCCTCTCTCCTTGCTCCCGTGCCTCCAGGAAGGGTTTCCTCTGTGTGTTTTGGGGGGAATCTTCCAGCACACAAGCCCCATGTTTCTCCCACCCCAGACTAGGGGGCACTCTCAAGGGCCACCTTCAGCCTCCTCAGCACTCCATCTCCATCTTCTACCTTGCTGCCATGGCTCATGTCTTTTTATGAGGTAAGCTCTGCCCTGCCGGCCCAAAGCTGGGGATTGGCTGAGGCCTCATAAATACGCATGGCAGGCCCAACTTACTCCCACCCTTCAGCTCTGGAAGTTTCTACAAACTTCCAAACCAGAGGGAAGTGCCAGAGAGAGCTGCCAGATGAGTCATCCAGCCCCTGAGTCGCTGAACCCTGACCCAGATTCACAGCCCAAGCTTGGCCCTCAGCCAAGGTAAAATTTTCCTACACTAAAAACTACTTCTAGCACACACTAGAGAGCACTACAGACAATATACCCCATATACAATATATCCCATGATACTTCCACATTTGCCCCTGATTTAATCTGATCCAGAAGGAAGGAGGAGTGGAGGATCTTACTGAGACACATTTTTGACTTCATTGTTTTGTCTGTTGCTCCTTCCATCAGTGCATGCTTTTTTTCTGGTATCCTAGCAACCAATTGTGATGTAAAAACATGCCCCTCCTCAAATACCAGACCCTTAATTTAGACAGGGGTCTGTTATAGATTTTAATATTTAAAAAAATCAACAACATTAGGTTCCTCCTAAAAATTAATACCAGACCCTTATCCTTGATAAGGGTCTAGTATGGATTTTAAGGAGAACCTTATGAAATTTAGAAAAAAAAAGTGTACCCCCAAAATCCATACCAGATCCTTATATGAGGATGCAGCCTGTTTGGCTAGGAAAGGAAGGAGGCAGCAAGTGTGCACTCCCTTCTCCTCTTGAACCATACTAGGCCACATGCCCTCAACATGGTGAAGGTGCCCCCTTGCCAAAATACATTGTCCCATATTGATTGGGATAAGGGGCTCTGCCCCACATCCTTAACTCAATATTTATGCAGACTTGTATAACTACTGAAAGGTCCACTTTAACCACTTTCAGACCGGACCATTTTGCTGGTAAATGACCAGAGGTCTTTTTACACTTTGGCACTGCGCTGCTTTAACTGGTAATTGCGCGGTCATGCAATGTTGTACCCAAACAAAATTTGCGTCCTTTTCTTCCCACAAATAGAGCTTTCTTTTGATGGTATTTGATTGCCTCTGCGATTTTTATTTTTTGCGATATAAACGTAAAAAGACCGCAAATTTTGAAAAAAAATGATATTTTCTACTTTTTGTTATTAGAAAAATCCAATAAACTCAATTTTAGTCATACATTTAGGACAAAATGTATTCAGCCACATGTCTTTGGTAAAAAAAAAGTCAATAATTGTATATTTATTGGTTTGCGCAAAAGTTGTCACATCTACAAACTAAGGTACGTTTTCTGGAATTTACGCAGCTTTTAGTTTACGACTGCCTATCTCATTTCTTGAGGTGCTAAAATGACAGGGCAGTACAAAACCCCCCCAAATGACCCCATTTTGGAAAGTAGACCCCCTAAGGAAATTGATAAGAGGCATGTTGAGCCCATTGAATATTTTATTTTTTTGCCTCAAGCGATTGAATAATGACAAAAAAAAAATTTTTTTTTTTTTTTTACACAAAGTTGTCACTAAATGATATATTGCTCACACATGCTATGGGCGTATGTGAAATGACACCCCAAAATAAATTCTGCTGCTTCTCCTGAGTACGGGGATACCACATATGTGGGACTTTTTGGGAGCCTAGCCGCGTACAGGGCCCCGAAAACCAAGCACCGCCTTCAGGCTTTCTAAGGGCGTAAATTTTTGATTTCACGCCTCACTACCTATTACAGTTTTGAAGGCCATAAAATGCCAAGATGGCACAAAACCCCCACAAATGACCCCATTTTAGAAAGTAGACACCCCAAGCTATTTGCTGAGAGGCATGTTGAGTCCATGGAATATTTTATATTTTGCCACAAGTTGCGGGAAAATTACAAACTTTTTTTTTTTTTTTTTTTTTTTCACAAAGTTGTCACTAAATGATATATTGCTCATGCATGCCATGGGCATATGTGAAATGACACCCCAAAATAAATTCTGCTGCTTCTCCTGAGTACGGGGATACCACATATGTGGGACTTTTTGGGAGCCTAGCCGCGTACGGGGCCCCGAAAACCAAGCACCGCCTTCAGGCTTTCTAAGGGCGTAATTTTTTGAGTTCACTTCTCACTACCTATTACAGTTTTGAAGGCCATAAAATGCCAAGATGGCACAAAACCCCCACAAATGACCCCATTTTAGAAAGTAGACACCCCAAGCTATTTGCTGAGAGGCATGTTGAGTCCATGGAATATTTTATATTTTGCCACAAGTTGCGGGAAAATTACAAACTTTTTTTTTTTTTCACAAAGTTGTCACTAAATGATATATTGCTCACGCATGCCATGGGCATATGTGAAATGACACCCCAAAATAAATTCTGCTGCTTCTCCTGAGTACGGGGATACCACATATGTGGGACTTTTTGGGAGCCTAGCCGCGTACGGGGCCCCAAAAACCAAGCACCGCCTTCAGGCTTTCTAAGGGCGTTACAGTTTTGAAGGCCATAAAATGCCAAGATGGCACAAACCCCCCCCCCCCCAAATGACCCCATTTTAGAAAGTAGACACCCCTAAATTTAGGGGTACACTAGTGAGACTAGGTAATAAATGGCGGGTGCCCTGAAACTATAAAAAAATAACTAACCAACCAGCGTCACCTGTAACAGTTATATGGTGATCACTGGTGAAAGGGTTAACTAGGGGGCAATCAGGGGGCTTTATGCGGTAGTATATGGGGGTCCCTGGCGCTATAAAAAGCTGCGGCGAACCTAAATACCTACCTGCCTAACTAGCGTCACCTGTGACACTAATACAGCGATCAGAAAAACGATCGCTTATTAGGCTGGGTTCACACTGGAGCGATGCGGGAACGCCACGAATGCGCGGCGGGTTCCCGCATCGCATGCCTCCCGGCGGCAGTTCACACTGCCCTATGCGAACTGCTGGGAGTGTCAGTGAAATGTTAATGACACCCCCAGATCAGTTCGCATATCGCAGTGCGATCTGCAAACTTGGATCGCATGGTGTGAACACCCATGCGATCCGATTCTGCTGCGGACCAAAAAAAGGGTCCCGTGCGAGTTTGCGGCGGGTGCGGCGGGTGCGACACGAATTCAGCCATACTATCTGTATAGCTGAACTCGAATCGCACAGAGATCGGATGTGATTTGCACTGCAGTGCGGTGCGAATCACATCCGTTCTCATAAACCGCTGCAATGTGAACCCAGCCTTAGTGACACTGGCGACGGGGGGTGATCACGGGGTTAAACCTTTATTGGGGGGGTTAGGGGGGTACCTTAGAACTAAAGGGGGCTAACCCTAACTGCCCTAACAGTTATTAGTCACAAATGACACCTGCCGGGTGATCAGGGGGTTAAACCTTTATTAGGTAATAAATGGCGGGTGCCCTGAAACTATAAAAAAATAACTAACCAACCAGCGTCACCTGTAACAGTTATATGGTGATCACTGGTGAAAGGGTTAACTAGGGGGCAATCAGGGGGCTTTATGCGGTAGTATATGGGGGTCCCTAGCGCTATAAAAAGCTGCGGCGAACCTAAATACCTACCTGCCTAACTAGCGTCACCTGTGACACTAATACGGCGATCAGAAAAATGATCGCTTATTAGGCTGGGTTCACACTGGAGCGATGCGGAAACGCCGCGAATCCGCGGCGGGTTCCCGCATCGCATGCCTCCCGGCGGCAGTTCACACTGCCCTATGCGAACTGCTGGGAGTGTCAGTGAAATGTTACTGACACCCCCAGATCAGTTCGCATATCGCAGTGCGATCTGCAAACTCGGATCGCATGGTGTGAACACCCATGCGATCCGATTCTGCTGCGGGCCAAAAAAAGGGTCCCGTGCGAATTTGCGGCGGGTGCGGCGGGTGTGGCGGGTGCGGCGGGTGCGGCGAATGGCTGAACTCGAATCGCACAGAGATCGGATGTGATTTGCACTGCAGTGCGGTGCGAATCACATTCGTTCTCATAAACCGCTGCAATGTGAACCCAGCCTTAGTGACACTGGCGACGGGGGGTGATCACGGGGTTAAACCTTTATTGGGGGGGTTAGGGGGGTACATTAGAACTAAAGGGGGCTAACCCTAACTGCCCTAACAGTTATTACAGTCACAAATGACACCAATGCAAAAAAAAAAAAAAAAAAATGACATTGGTGTCACTGTGACTGGGGGGCAGGGGTAATTGGGGGGGTGATCGGGGGGTAAAGGGGGGGTGTGAGTGTGCCTGGCATGTTCTACTGTGTGTGGGATGTGTTGGTGCAACTCACTGATCCGCTCTCCTCCGTGTCGGAACGAAAAATACCGACACGGAGGAGAGAATACATCACTTCCTCTCCTGTGTTTACATTACAGGAGAGGAAGTGATGTCACCGGGGATTTCCATTCGTCGGGAGCGATCGCGAGGGGGTGGCCATGAATGAATGGCCGTCCCCTCGTCCGGGATCGCTCCCGAACGAAAACCGACCGCCGCAGGCACCGGGCGGGGGCCCGATCGGGCCCCCGACCCGCGGGAGGCAAATCACGTACATCTACGTGCTTATGCCTGCCCGTGCCATTCTGCCGACGTACATCGGCGTGAGGCGGTCGGCAAGTGGTTAAGCAGTTATCAGTGAAAAATTTGTCGGTTGTTGCAAGCAATTTTATAGGCTTTTCTTTATTCAGCTCTATAGGTGACATTCCTATCGAAACAGAGAAATGTCTAGCATATAAATGGTTAAATTCCTTAACGCTATGTGAGTGTTCCTTTTGTTTTATTTTTTTATGGCAGCTCTTACCCCAATTTTAATATTTTGCATCTGTTGCTCTGACCTTTCTGAATCTATCCTTTCTTCCCTCAATGTACCTTTCCAGATATGCAGGAACATTTGATCCTCGGTTTCAAGAACTCAATAACTATGAAGAGGCGGAATGGAAGCTGTTACTAATTCTGACAGCTGAAATACTCATCTATCTAAGCCTTTCTTTTGTGTGTTTGCTTATTGTAGCTCGTAGGTTCATTTCAGTTTTGGGGGAGCTGGCTATAAATATCAGCAGACAGCCAGAATAAGAATCATAATGTTTGCCTGGGGTTAATGTGAAATGCATTGAGCTAGGTGGAGCTGCCTCCGAGGGGAGATGCTGTCTGGCAGACAGTGCAGGCAGAATGATGTCCATATATCTATAATGCCAGACTTAGCAATGCTCCAAGGAAACAGTCAGTGGATGACCCAAACAGGGTTTAAAAAGACATGGCGTGAAAAAGTGCAGAAACAAATGTAATTACTCTGTAGGAACATTAGCAGTCATTGTCTTTGTGGAATTTGTACAAATGTCAGCACTGACCACATATGTGTGTGTAACTTATATATAATGGGGGCTCTGCCATGGGCTCAGGGTTCGGAGGGTGTCTGCTCACAAGAAAGAGGGAAAGGGCTTAACAAAGTAGAGCAAGATCTTCATACACACACCAGATGCTATCCATTAGCATCCCATGACACCACTGGCATCACTCTACCATTATACCCTTTCCTATGTGTGCCCCCCCCCCACCCCCCACTGAAAGATATCCTCCACTGTCAATGGAGAAGACTCTAGCTAGACTTTAAAGAGTAGGTTACCCCAACATTTCATATTCCTGATATGTGTCTGTTGTACCATGTACTTGGTATCCTGTTGTCTTTACATTGCTTGCTTTGTGTGAAATATCTAGTGATCCTGCCATCCCCCCTGCTTTCCTATTACCAGCCAGGCAATGGAAGCACAACCATTCCAGTATGATTAGTTTTCGTCCTTGGATTCTGCTTCAGATACCAGTCTGCCTGTTTTCCAATGGTCAGACTTCTGCTGACATGCCCCCCTGCAAAGATAATCAATGGGAAGATCAGTGTTCTACTGTTTCTCTGCCTCCTGTTGACACTCTCACCCCTTCAGTCTTCCCCACCAGCTCTCTAAGCCCATTATGAGAACAAAGGTCATGTGATTCCTTAAAAAAAAAAAAAAAAAAAAAAAAAAAATATATATATATATATATATATATATATATATATAATTTTTATATGTACATTTTGCCTTGCATTTCTATTTTAAAATAAGTGGGGTGTTTTACAAGATACAAAAATGAAAATAAAACAAAGAACCCACTAACCAATGGTAATATGGAAATAGTTATATAAATACAGATTTGTCAATTAGACAGGACCTCTCTACAACTATAGAGAGTAATTGCAAAAACAAGGACCTGAGACAAAGAGATGTCTCCCAAAAGATAGCAATAACAGGGGTCAGCCACGGTATATCAAAAAGGATATTTGTATTTGTAGAAACACAGCATTTATTAAACAATACAGTAATATAAGAAATAGCACTAGGGGTGAATGTCCACCATGCCAGTGGAATGTCCCCCCCAGAATACCCTATTAAAAACACTCTAAAAATGTTGACAATGTTGTCAAACTAAGGCACCAGACAGCCGGCCCCACTCACGTGCGTTAGCAACTCTAGATTAGGGATGGGCCAAACAGACCCCTGTTCAGTTCGCACCAGAACTTCCAAACACCGCAAAAGTTCGGATCCGAACAACAAACCCCATTAAAGTCAATGTGACCCAAACGTCAAAAATCAAAAGTGACCATTTTGAAGGCTTATATACAAGTAATTGGGCATACAATGGTTATAGGGGTCCGAGCCCTGCCCATGTATCAATAAAAAAAAGTTTGTAAAAAGCGTAATTTTTAAATGAGTAGTGATTTTTTGATTTTTAAAGTGAAAGCATAAAAAAAAAAATCCTTCTAATATAGTGCCTGGGGGTGTCCCTTTAGTCTTACCTGTAAAGTGGCAGATCTGTACCATTTCTAGAATCTGCTGCAGCAATAATTGCATTTATAAAGCCATAGAAATGACATTTTCCCTGCAAGGTGCCTTTATTTTGCTCATCAACTGCTGAGGAGCCAGTGTGAGGCCACAATGTAGTGCACTGGGAACAAGATTAGAGATTTTTTTGGATACATTCTGGTGTCACTTTAACTTTGGATATAATTAAGGGGTGCGTAAAAATTGGTCTTTGGGTGTTGGTGGCGCCTTCCCAACGTAACCCTATAGTGGTAATCTTAATGAAAGCAAGAATTGGCCTTGCTGTAAAAAACTGCAATGATATGCACCTGTAAAACAGGTGCAGAAAAATTGGTCTTTGGGTGTCAGGGTGCTTTCCCACAGTAACCCTATAGAGGTACTCTTGATGAAAGCAACATTTGGCCTTGCTGTAAAAAATTGCAATGCAATGCTCCTGTCAAACAACTGCAGAAATGGTCTTTGGGTGTTAATTGTGCCCATGAAACCTATACCAAAAACATTCTTACAGATGAAGTGATTGAACACCCTCAGTGCTAGGCAGCCTCAAAGTCCTATAGAGATTCCACATCCCAAAAATACTTAATCAGGGACATCAGGGGCTTCATAGCTGGTAATCCAGGACTGATTCATTTTTATGAAAGTCAAACAGTCCACGGAGTCTGTGGACAGACGCGTTCTATGATCAGTAACGAAACCTCCTGCAGCACTGAATGCCCATTCTGAAAACATGCTGGATGAAGGGCAGCCCAACAACTCAATAGCATACTGGGCAAGTTCTGGCCAGTGGTCTATTCTCAGTAAGTCAGTGGATCATCAGCTGGAAAGCTCTCCATCTCTGTTTTGTCACCAAGGTAATCGTCCACCATGTGATGCAGATGCTGCCGATGGGATGTGGAAGCTGACAGCCTTGGGCAACAAGGATTTAAAAAATTCCAAAATGCCTCACCTAGGAGGACACCTTCTCCAACGCTCCTCTCTTGACCAACAGTAGACTCAAAACAACATTTTCCACCACACTGTAACCTACTGAAGTCAGGAAAAATGTTCAATAAAATCCTATTTAACGTGTCCTTGAGAGATTTTATCTTCTGCACTCTTTGTGGGGACTGAATGAGTTCTGAGACCTTCCCCTTAAAACTGTGGTAAAGGAGGGTTGCCAATAGGGATGAGCTTCGTGTTCGAGTCGAACGTACGTTCGACTCGAACATTGGCTGTTCATCCGTTCGGCGAAATCCGAACATTTTGGTCCGTTCGCGTCAAATTCGCGTGGCGCTCACGGCCCACAATGCACTGTGATGGCGCAGTGCATTGCTGGCTCATGATTGGCCAAACATGCACTGTGACCCCGCATGCTTGGCCAATCGCAGCGCCAGCAGCGAGGAGAGCCATGATTGGCCACAGGCAGGATGCCTGTGGCCAATCATAGCTCAGGCTGTGTAGTGCACGCCCCACACTATATAAGGCCGCCATCGCGGCGGCCTCGTGTAGTATGTTGGCGTCTGAAGCAGTGGGTGTTCTGTGTACCTTCAACACAGTACACACCGATCGTTTTCGGCCGATTTTCTATCTTGCTGTTGTGTAGTGGTTATTGTCTGCGTGCCCTGACCGCAGTATACACCGCTATATTCATCTCACCTATATAGCTAGTGATCTATCTTTTATAATAGAGCTTGCAGTCAGTAGTGTTAGGAGATAGTGCGTGCTGTCTGCGTGCTCTGTACCCAGTACATACCGCTATATCCACCTACATAGCTGTTCTCTATTTGAGCCCACTTGCCATCTGCAGGAGTTATTGGAAGTTGTGTGTGCCTCCAGCACAGTACAGTATACATCTGTATATACCCCTTTATCTCTGGTGTTCTATAATAAAGGCATCTGCAGGAGTTAGTGGGTGTTGTGTGCCTCCAGCACAATATACACTACCCAACTGCTGTTTTACCCAACTCCCTTCAGGCCATTACCATGTCTGGAAGGCCAGCAAGGAGAGGCAGACAGGCGCGAGCCGATAAAAGAGGGCAAGCAGGCTCTGTGTCTAGAGACAACAGTGCTGGTCGTGGACGCGGTGCATTGTCATCAGCACGTGGCCATGGGACATGCTTGTCCTTCTTTTCGGCAGCTGGACATGTTGAACCGCAACAGTCCAACGACTCCTCATCCTCTCTCACCCAGTCTCAGGGTAGTAGCAAAGCAGCTGCCAACGCATCGTCTTCCCTCCTCTCAATGTCATCATCAGTGACTCCTTCCCTAGACCCACCACGTCCTCCTGAAGAGTCTCCTGAACTCTTTGAGCACAGTGTTGGGTACATGCTCCAGGAGGATGCCCAGTGTTTTGTGGGCTCTGATGATGACACTCAGCTAGAGGAAGGCAGTAGCGTGAGCGCAGACAGAGGGAATGCACAAGAAGGACAGCAATCTGGCAGTCATGTTCCACAAGCTGCAGCATACTGCCAGGTTTGCTACAGCGATGAAGAGGGAGGGGATGATGAGGGCACTGACTCCACGTGGGTGCCTGGAAGGAGGGAGGAGGAGGAGGAGGCACATGTCCAACGAGGCAGGATGCCCTCCGGGGGCCAGCTTAGGGGCAGCACACCGACTGAATCACACCGCAGAGCTCCGCCTGTGCAGAGCGCTGCCTCTGCGCGTTATTCTAAAAGTTCTTTGGGGTGGGCCTTTTTTGAGACGAGTGCATCAGATCGCACCGCTGCTATTTGCAACATATGTCTCAAGCGTATCTCACGTGGCCAAAACATCAGCCGCTTGGGCACCACATGCTTGACCAGACATATGTTGACCTGCCATGCAGCTCGTTGGCAAGCGTACCTCAAAGACCCACACCAAAGAACAAAGCGGACCTCTCCTTGCTCCTCATCAGCTGGCATCTCCAACCCCACTAGACCTTCAGTCCTCTCTGAAACCTGCTCTGAGAGGAATGAAGGTGTAGAATTAGGTGTGTCACAGCCAAGTGCTTCCGGGAACTCTGCTAGCGGTACACCCACGTCCGATTATAGCAGGCAAATGTCCCTGCCCCAGCTGCTGGACCGGCGGAAGAAGTTCACTCCCAGCCATCCACATGCCCAGCGGTTGAATGCTAGCTTGGCTAAATTGCTAGCACTTCAACTGCTGCCTTTTCAGTTGGTAGACTCGGCCCCCTTCCGTGAGTTTGTACAATGTGCGGTTCCTCAGTGGCAGGTCCCCAAACGCCACTTTTTCTCACGGAAGGCGATTCCGGCTCTCTACCGGCATGTGGAAGGCAATGTCCTTGCCTCGCTGGACAGAGCGGTCAGCGGTAAGGTGCATATTACCGCTGACTCATGGTCCAGCAGGCATGGACAGGGAGGTTACCTGTCTTTCACGGCCCATTGGGTCACTCTTCTGGCAGCTGGGAAGGATGCAGGACAAGGTGCAGTAGTGTTGGAGGTTGTTCCGCCACCACGCCTCCAAAATGCTACTATTGGTTGTGACACACCTCTCTCCTCCACCCCCTCCTCTTCTTCTTCCTCCATGGCCTCTTCCAGTGCTCTGACCTCAGAACCAGCGGTGCTCCGTAGGCGTTCCAGGGGCTACGCAAGTACGCAGGCAAAACGATGCCATGCCGTGCTTGCGCTGGTTTGTTTGGGGGACAAGAGCCACACTGGGGCGGATGTTTTGTCAGCTCTGCAGGGGCAGGCCGAGAGGTGGTTGACGCCACGCCAGCTTAAGCCAGGAATGGTGGTTTGCGACAATGGAACCAACCTCCTTTCCGCCCTCCGACAGGGACAACTGACCCATGTGCCCTTTGTAGCTCACGTCCTTAACCTGGTGGTGCAGCGGTTCTTGGGCAGGTACCCCGGCTTACAGGATGTCCTGAAGCAGACCAGGAAAGTCTGTGTGCATTTCCGCCGATCATTTAATGCCTGTGCTCGGCTGGCTGAGCTCCAAAAGGAGTTGAACCTGCCCAAGAACCGCCTTATATGTGACATGCCCACCAGATGGAACTCAACGTTGGCCATGCTGCAGCGGCTGCACACGCAGCAGAGGGCCATCAATGAGTACCTGTGCGACTACGGCACCAGGACAGGGTCAGGGGAGCTTGGTTTTTTCTCACCACGCCAGTGGGGCATGATCAGGGATGCATGCACTGTCCTGTCACCGTTTGAGGAGGCCACAAGAATGGTGAGCAGTGACAGTGCATGCATCAGTGACACTGTACCTCTTGTCCACCTCTTGGAGCATACGCTGCGTGGAATAATGGACAGGGCACTTGAGGCAGAACAGAGGCAGGAAGAGGAGGACTTCCTTGCCTCTCAAGGCCCCCTTTATCCAGACAGTGTTCCTGCTGTGCCACCCATCACACAGGAAGAGGATGAGGAGGAGGAAGAGGAGGAGGAGGATGATTGTGTCAGCATGGAGGTGGAGGCTGGCACTCAGCATCAGCATCAGCAGCAGCAGCAGTCCTGTAGGGATGATTTACAGTCCCAAGAAACACGTGGACTTGTACGTGGCTGGGAGAAGGTAGCTGCGGATCATGTTGTCCTTAGTGACCCAGAGGACTCCGGACCGAATGCCTCAGCTAACCTACGCTGCATGGCCTCCCTGATCCTGCAAAGCCTGCGGAAGGATCCTCGTATTCTTCGGATCAAGGAGAGGGACCATTACTGGCTGGCCACTCTCCTTGATCCATGGTACAAGGGTAAGGTTGCCGACCTTATCTTGCCATCGCAGAGGGAGCAGAGGATGAGACATCTCCGGGAGGCCTTGCAGAAAGGTCTGTGCAACGCGTTCCCAGAGACTGGGAGGTTACAAATTCCTGGTCCTGGACAATGTGTTGCTGAGGCATCGGTCAGAAGGAGCGGTGGAGAAGGTGGCCGTCTGACTGATGCTTTCAGACAATTTTTTATTCCGCAGCCCCAAGGTATGATCGGTTCCAGCACCCATCGCCAGCGTCTGATTTACATGGTGCAGGAATACCTAGGGGCAAGGTCAGACTTGGACACCTTTCCCACCGAAAATCCTCTGGCTTACTGGGTCTTGAGGATGGATCAATGGCCAGAGCTTGCACAGTATGCAATTGAGCTACTGGCCTGTCCTGCATCCAGCGTTCTTTCGGGAACGCACCTTCAGTGCTGCTGGTGGCTTTGTTACCGATCACAGGGTGCGCCTGTCCACCGAATCAGTTGATCGACTGACCTTCATCAAGATGAATCAGTCTTGGATCACCCACAGCTACCAAGCACCTGAAGCTGATGTAACCGAATAATTTTTTTTGAAATACCACATCCCTTCAAGACTGCCTATGCTGATGCTGAGTGACTGTCCTGTTATGTTGATTGTCTATCCTCTTCCTCCTCTGCTGATATGTTGGAAGAACATTTCTGGTTCTGGCTGATGCCATCAGCCCAATTTTTTTGCCCCTGTTTAACAGGGGCGTTTAAGTACAATTTTTGATGCAATGCTTTGCAGCAGGGCTAATTCCTGCAATCAAACAAGAGTATATGGGAGAGGTTGCAGTGTGGTGGCACCAGCACCAGTGCCTAAGGCCCAATTTTTCTTCCCCTGTTTAACAGGGGCGTTTAATTACAATTTTTGATGCAATGCTTTGCAGCAGGGCTAATTCCTGCAATCAAACAAGAGTATATGGGAGAGGTTGCAGTGTGGTGGCACCAGCACCAGTGCCTAAGGCCCAATTTTTCTGCCCCTGTTTAACAGGGGCGTTTAATTAAAATTTTTGATGCAATGCTTTGCAGCAGGGCTAATTCCTGCAATAAAACTAGAGTATATGGCAGAGGTTGCAGTGTGGTGGCACCAGCACCAGTGCCTAAGGCCCAATTTTTCTGCCCCTGTTTAACAGGGGCGTTTAAGTACAATTTTTGATGCAATGCTTTGCAGCAGGGCTAATTCCTGCAATAAAACTAGAGTATATGGCAGAGGTTGCAGTGTGGTGGCACCAGCACCAGTGCCTAAGGCCCAATTTTTCTGCCCCTGTTTAACAGGGGCGTTTAAGTACAATTTTTGATGCAATGCTTTGCAGCAGGGCTAATTCCTGCAATAAAACTAGAGTATATGGCAGAGGTTGCAGTGTGGTGGCACCAGCACCAGTGCCTAAGGCCCAATTTTTCTGCCCCTGTTTAACAGGGGCGTTTAAGTACAATTTTTGATGCAATGCTTTGCAGCAGGGCTAATTCCTGCAATAAAACTAGAGTATATGGCAGAGGTTGCAGTGTGGTGGCACCAGCACCAGTGCCTAAGGCCCAATTTTTCTGCCCCTGTTTAACAGGGGCGTTTAAGTACAATTTTTGATGCAATGCTTTGCAGCAGGGCTAATTCCTGCAATAAAACTAGAGTATATGGAAGAGGTTGCAGTGTGGTGGCACCAGCAGCAGTGCCTAAGGCCAAATTTTTCTGCCCCTGTTTAACAGGGACATGTAATTACAATTCTTGATATAATATTTCACAGGAGGGCCCCTTCCTGTGCCCACCCAGAGTAACGGTGAGGACTTATAGTGTTGTGGCACCAGCACCACAACCACCAAAGGTCAATTTTTCTACCACTGTTCAACAATGGCATGTAATTACAATTCTTGATATAATCGTTCACAGCAGGGCGCTCCAGCGCCCACCAAGAGTCACTTTGAGGGCTTACAATGTTGTGGCAAAACCAACACCTTGTTCCGCCATTTCTGCAGAGCATATAGGGCAGGCCCCTACTTTCAAACATCCAATTTACAAACATCTCCTACTTGCAAACGGAAGGAGACAATAGCAAGTGAGATGAAAAAAGATGGACGACAAAACAAATTATACAGGGGTGATAACCCTTCCCTATGTTTTCCAAAAAGCTTTAAAATAGTTTTTTTGACTGGAGCTACACTTTAAAAATGTACCAGTTGAAAATTACAAACAGATTCAACTTAACACAACAAACCTACACAGTCCCTGTCTTGTTTGCACTGCCTGTATACTGCTGTTCTGAGTATATAGGGCCTGGGGGCCACACGCATTTCCTTTTTTTAATATGGGTACGGGGTTCCCCTTAATATGCGTACAAGACCCAAATAGGCTGGTAATGGGCAGGGAGGGCTACCCATGCCATTTTTCTCAATGATTTTCAACCATATTGCAGGAACCAGATATAACATTAAAACCGCAAGCAGTTTTAAATGGTGTTATTTCCGTTTAATGTCATTTTGTGCAGGGACTGTTCTAAACACGGGAAACACGTGGCACTTCACAGGCATACTACAGACACCCCCCAGGCACCATATTTAAAGGAATATTTCACTCTTTTTTTTCACTTTAATCGTCATTAAAATCAGTGCTCCCGCCAAAACGGCCATTTTTAAAAACATTTTAGGCATTGACCCATGTCCCCTGGGGCAGGAGCCAGGTCCCCAAACCCTTTTTAGGACAGTATCTTGCATATTAGCCGTTAAAATTAGCACTTTTCATTTCGAACGTTCGAGTCCCATAGACTTCAATGGGGTTCTAACGTTCGTTCGAATTTGGGGTCCGTTCGAAAGTTCTGGTGCGAACCGAACCGGGGGGTGTTCGGCTCATCCCTAGTTGCCAACCAGTAATCATCCTTCTCCTTTATGCCACATATTCTTGGGTCCTTTCACAAGCTTTGAAGCATGAGGTTGCCCATGTGCCTCAAATTTGCAGAGGCTTGAGAAGCAGACTCCTCTGGGTCACTCAGCATGACAGCATCTGGAACTTCCTCCTCCAAGCCACGTACTACTCCCAAGGGCCCTGGGGTTAGAAAGCTATCACTTATAGATTGACACATGTCTTCCTCTTCTTTAAAGCCTATGAAAGTGCCAGAATCCTCCTCCTCATCCTCCTCACCTCTCTCCTCCTGTGTGTTCTGTGACATAGGAATGATTGTGTGTGGATAAAGTGGACCTTGAGAGGAAAGGAAGTCCTCCTCTTTCTTCTGCTGCTATGGCTCCAGTGCCCTGTCCATAATGCCACGCAGAGTCTGCTCCAGCACTGATGCATGTACTGTCACTGCTCACCATCCTTGTGGCCTCCTCAAAGGATGGCAATACAGTGCATGCATCCTTAATGATCAGCCATTGGCATGGGGAAAAAAAGCCTAGGCGGCCTCAGCCTGTCCTCATGCCGTACTGTCTCAGGTACTCATTGACGGCCCTCTGCTGCATGTATAGCCGCTGCAGCATTACCAAAGTTGAGTTCCACCTGGTGGGCATGTCACAAATCAGACGGTTTATGGGCAGGTGGAATTCCCGCTGAATTTCAGCCAACCGAGCACTGGCTGTGTATGACCACCTGAAATGGCTACAGACTCTTCTGGCCTGTTTTAGTACATCTTGCAACCTTGGGTACATACTTAGAAAATGCTGCACCACCAAATTGTGTCAGCTTTCCCTGTCTAAGGGGTGACAGGAGGTTTGAGCCATTATCAGACACCACCATTCCTGGCTCCAGTTGGCATGGTGTGAATCGCCTCTGGGCCTGTCCCTGCAGAGCTGCAAGAATCTTTTCTCCGGTGTGGTTCCTGTACCCTAAACACACCAGCTGAAGCACTGCATGGCACCTTTTAGCCTGACTCATGGAATAGCCCTTTGAATGTCTAGGGGGTACCTGATGTTCATAGAACAATTCTGTTGAGGAGGGCATGGAGGTGATGGAGGAGGAGGGGGAGGAGGAGAGGGTAAAGCTTACAGATATGGCATCATCACCACCAGCTGTATGGAAACGTGGGGGCACAACAAGCTGCAGCACTGAGCCCTGTTCAGCATCCTTTCGAGTTGCAAACAGCATTACCCTGTGTGCTGTGAACAAAATATATCATCCCTGCCCATGCTTGCTGGACCACGTGTCAGCAGTAAGGTGGATTTTATGGCTGACTGCCTTGCCCAATGATGCCAGAACATTCCCTTCCACGTGATAGTAGAGAGATGGAACGGCCTTACGTGAAAACTAGTAGTGACTAAGAACCTGCCATTGTGGTACAGAACATTGGACAAATTCACAGAAGGGGGCAGAATCCACCAGGCTGAAAGGCAGAAGTTGGAGAGCCAACAGCTTTGACAAGCTTGCATTTAGATGCTGAACATGTGGATGGCAGGGACTGTATTTTTTATTTTTTTTGCTGCAGCAGATGGGGCAGAGAAATTTGCCAGCTACAGTCTACAGCTGGTGGTGTGCTGCTGGCAGATGTGCTGCTAGGACCTTGGACACACTGTGCTATACCATCATCACTGTCAGTGGAGGCTGTTGAGAGGCAATGACTCGGTATAGAAGGGGCAGTTTGAAGTGGGTAAGGAGGAGGAGAAGGGACAGATTTGTGCCCATTTTGTGTCGCTTTTAGGTGCTCTTGCCAACAGGCTGAGTGGTTGGACATTAAATGCCTTGTTAGGCATGTGGTACCCAAATAGTTGGTGTTTTTGCCACGTTTGATGGACCTGAGACACAGTTTGCAGATAGCAACAGTGCGATCTGCAGCAGATGTGCTGAAAAAGGCCAAGGCAGCTGAGCTTTGGAGAATGGGCCGGGAGATAACAGCTGCAGAATGCGATGGAATAGGGTGGCTGCTCTCTACTCTTTCTTGATGTCGGCCTCCTTGGGATTGTGCCGCCTCACCTTCAGTTTCCTCCTCTGCTCTATCTGGCACTCAAGTCGCTACAGTGACCTCATCGTCATAATTTCCACCATCTCCATCTCCTCCATCTTCATCATAACCACTGGAGACAACTTGGCAATACGCTGCGGCTTGGGGAACATGAATGCCGATTTGTCTACCAGTGTTCCTCCCTCTCTCTAGGCTCATGTTCCTGTCATCCTCAACCTCAGAACCAACATCTGAATCCAGTAATGGCTGGGCATCATCAAGGGGCAAGATGGCTGATGCTGTGGTCAAATAACTCAGCTGACACCTCAATGGCTGATGTTGGGGCTATGGCAGGAATAGATGTGGACAAGGAGGCAGGTTTATCCACTCTGGCAACTGCAGGGGACTGCACACTTGTCTCTGCTTGCGTGACAGAGAATGAGGAGGATAAGGAAGGTTTAGTAAGCCAGTCCACAACCTCCTCTGCATGCTGTAGCTGGATAGCACAGGCAAACTCCCTAAACAGAGAAAATGATGCCCTGCCTGAGGCGTGACCACCACGTCCACCTTTGCCTGTGTACACATTTGTTGCTGGCCCCTTATAAGGGAACGTCTGCCTCTCCTTGTTGTCCTCCCAAACATTATTGGGATGGAGGGGAGGTGCTTATAAGCAAATGTAAAGAAGAAGTTGAAATCTGTAAGTAGATGCACTTTAATTAATGTAAAGAGGTGTTTGGTGCACTTTAATTTGAGTACTCAGCTACACAGACACACTCCATGGATACACTATAATATACTGAAATATAATGCGTCAAGTATACAGTGACGCACAGAACTATATGGCGTTAAACTGGCAGTAACACATGCAAAACAATATGGTGTTAAACTGGCAGTAACACACAAAATGATATGACGTTAAAGTGGCAGTAACGCACGCAAAACTATATGGCGTTAAACTGGCAGTAATGCACACAGAAGTAAATGGCGTTAAACTGGCAGTAACAAAAAAAACGATATGGCGTTAAAATTCCAGTGATGCCGCGTAACCCACGATCAAACAATCCAGTGGAAAAGTCCGGCAAACTCAAGTCCGCCGGACAATCCGCCCATGTGTAGCCTCCGGCGGACTTTTTTTACCCAAAAGTACGGCGGACTAAGAAAGTATTTTTGCCCTCCAATCTGTCTGCCGGACTCGCATTTTGGCGGACAGTACGGCCGTGTGTGTGCTAGTCCGCCGTACTTTTGAAATGAGCGGACTTTTCCCGCGAGGAGAAAAGTCTGCTAATTTTGAGCGCGGCTCCAGGTAGCCGGGGCCAGCGAAGGAGGCGTTGCTGGCCCCGTCACCTGGTATGGACTTAAAGGGGAATCCCTACGCCGAAAAATTGGCATGGGGGTCCCCCCCTAGGTCCACGTCAGACCCTTGTCCGAGCACGCTACCCGGCCGGCCAGGAAAGGGGGTGGGGACGAGCGAGTGCCCCCCCTCCTGAGCCGTACCAGGCCGCGTGCCCTCACCATGTTGATGAGGACAAGGGCCTCTTCCCGACAACCCTGGCCGTTGGTTGTCGGGGTCTGCGGGCGGGGGGCTTATCGGAATCCGGGAGCCCCCTTTAATAAGGGGGCCCCCGGATACCGACCAGGGTTGTCGGGAAGAGGCCCTTGTCCTCATCAACATGGGGACAAGGTGCTTTGGGGTGGGGGGCCGTGCGGCCCCCCCTTCCCCAAGGCACCCCCCATGTTGAGGGCACCCGGCCTGGCACGGCTCAGGAGGGGGGGCGCTCGCTCGTCCCCACCCCCTTTCCTGGCCGGCCAGGTAGCGTGCTTGGACAAGGGTCTGATGTGGACCTAGGGGGGGAACCCCACGTTGATTTTTCGGCGTAGGGGTTCCCCTTTAAGTCCATATACGGAGACGGGGCCAGCGACGCCTCCTTCGCTGGCCCCGGCTACCTGGAGACGCGCTCAAAATGAGCAGACTTTCCTCCACGTGTGTGGGCGAGTCCGTTCATTTCAAAAGTACGGCGGATAGTCCGGCGGACTTAGTACACCGTATTAGTCCACTGAAAAAGTGCCGTGTGGGCAAGTAGCTCGTTCGGAAAGTCCGGCGGACAGTCCGGCGGGAAGTCCGCCAGACTAAGTCCGCCGGATAGTCTGCTACGTGTGTACGCGGCATGATGCACACAAAAAGATATGGCATTAAACTGGCAGTAAGGAACGCAAAACTATATGACATTAAACTGGCAGTAACGCCGACACAGAAGTAAATGGAGTTAAACTGGCAGGAATGCACGCAAAACTATTTGCCGTTAAACTGGCAGTAACACACACAGAACTATACGGTGTTAAACTGGCAGTAACACACACAAACTATATGCCAGTAAACTGGCAGTAACACACTCAAAACGATATGGCTTTAAACTGGCAGTAATGCAAACAAAACAATATGGTGTTAAACTGGCAGTAATCAAGACAAAAATACTCAAGCGCAAATGTGGATAATAAGTGAAATGTGCCTAAATGGAAACAGCTTCAAAATGGTCAGTCATCCAAAAATTTTTATATCAAAATAAATAGAGTTGCGCTACCATCAATAGTCCACCTATAAAGCTGAAAGTGCTAAGTGCAAGATATCGCAAAAATAACTGATACTAATAGAAATTCTATAATAATAATTAAAAATGTGGGGAGGGGGAAAGCGAGGAAAAGGACCTCTTAATTACTCCCCTACTCCTTCAAAATATATAAGTGTAATTCCAAACATATGTGTAAATATCACTAATTACCATGTGAATAATAAAGTGCCATGTGCAGAAAAAAAAATAATCAATTATATATTATGTGAAATAATTATCAACACACTAAAAATGATATTATAAATGCATATAAATTAAGGATGAATATCCGAAACCAGTGAAACAATTCTTAAATTGAAACAAAATATATAGGTATATATGTGTACATAGGTGAAATATATATATAAATCCCGGTGTGCAATAAATTAAATTAAATTCATAAAAGTGCAGAAAAAACAGCCACTGGGCTATATTAATTAATACATACAGGTGGATCTCAGATAAAAGTACTTATCCGGTAAAGTCAGCAGTATAATATGTAACCACTCCTGAGCTTGTTAAATGTTTCAGCCTGATAGGAATATCACAAAAAACCTTCACCTTAATCTAATCCTTTTAATCAGGTGGTATGGTAAGCCAAAGGGATAGTCAAGGAAGGTTATTGATTTATGAAAAGCAAAAGAAAAAATATCATTGCGCAATGTTTCCAATGATAGAAAAAAGGATCAGCATCAGTCTCTGCACTGCCAAGCACTATCATGCGCTATCACAGGCTCCTCTCCATCACGCGTTACGTCACCGTCACGTGACTTTCTCAAAGGGCAACCTGCCACAGACTTGAGTGTAGAATCCTTGAGAAAAGTCTCTGCCACAGACTTGACTGTAACTGAGGGACATAGACAAATTTAAAGAGCTAATATATATACCGTATGAGTGTAGATCCATGAAGTGTCCTTCAACTGAGCCTCCAGTCTCCTTCAGAGAAGCCAGCCTTGCACACCGCCTTCTCCTGAAGAGTCCTGCCCTGGGTGCTTCTCCAGTTGCTCGGCCTCTCCCTTAGATGAGATGGCACCAGACCACCTTTGAATCAATAGGACCCGATATCCATTCAGGCCTGTCCCTGCAGTTGCGTCGCCTCCGGCTAGCCAGGCCCGAGACTTGGAAATGCATGGTTCCGCACCCCAGGCCAGGAGGGCCATGGGAGCTGGTCAGGAGGACCAGAACCAAACAGACAGACAATATTGTCTGGACTGGAATGGACGGAAAAACAAAAACCCCTAAGCACGTGATGTCAGTACCTTAAATACCACCTTCCAGAATGCACAGCAGGGGACACTCCCACTGGGCTGGTTTCCGAAAGAAACGTGGCATTCAATACACCCAGGCTGCATTCTCACACTTGCCGGCGGTGACAGCGACACCTGAGGTCAAGGAAAACCCAGTGCAACCCAGCCAGACCGGTACCGAAACCATACATTTTGTAAAATTAGCCCCAAAACCCAACTGTGGTTTCAGGAGAATTAACGTCAAGAGCCAGCGCTACATAAGGTTCTAGAAAAATCTTGAGACTCAGCTCATGGTTCAATCCCTTAGGCTGTAATGTTCCTAACCTGAATATACAGGATTTTTCCTTACGGAGTAGTACCGTGTCATAGTCACCTCTACAGTCAGTTAGGCTCAGGTCAAAGAATCCTCTAACTGTCAGACCAGTAGGTGTACCACCATGACACTGTAGGAAGTGTTGTGCTACAGGTGTATCCTCTTTTTGCGTTGTACTTTTTAAATGTTCACCAAACCTTACCCTAAGCTGGCGTTTGGTTTTTCCCACATAAAGTTTTCTACATGGACATTGCAGGATATAAAGGACCCGCATTGTAGCACAATTGATGAACTGTTTTATCTCGTATTCATGTCATCAGTCAGAATTAGTGAAGACTTTTGAACGTTCAACATAGCTACACATCCCACAATGTCCGCAGGGATACAAACCTGTCAACTTAGGAAGATCCATGAGCCAGTTCCTATTAAGGGGGCAAGTATATTCTGATTGGACCAGTGCGTTATCAAGGTTCCTGGCATGTTTTACCACTATGTATGGTCTGGAGCCCACCAAGGCCTCCATGCCTTTTGAATGTGTGAGTATATGCCAATGGTTCTGCAGGATTTTACTAATTTGGTCCCATTGTGCACCATACTGTGTAATCAGTCGTATTGGGCACTCTGATATGTCAGTTTTATTTGTCTGGGTACTAATAAGGTCAACTCTAGTCCTCTGCCCAGCAATTTTTTTTAGCCCTTCTAAGGTTGCGATGGGAATACCTTCTTTTCCTGAAGCAACTGTAGAGTAGGTCAGCCTCACGTCTATAGTCATTATCGGTGGAACAGTAGGAACAGCTCTATTTGGGATTTCGTAATTATAACCTTATCCTGTGTAGACATGAGACATGTATGTATGTATGTATGTATGTATGTATGAACAAACAGATTGATAATGCTGTAAACATCCAACTGTCCTCATTTCCCCAGTGTTTTACATTTTATAATATGATCTGTCACCACAAGATGGCCCTGGAATGAAGTTCTGACATTTTTAATGCTGATTGGGCATCGGTCCCTTTAAAAAGAAGTGGATATTGAACGTCATACGTCCTGACGAATTGCATGGTCACTTGTGCGAAACGCGTTGATGTAGGCAGCGCCGCCTCCACCCTGCGCTCCACCATGCGCTCAAACAAGCGTGCTCTGCTTTGAGCTGCTTTTCTCGCATTGACTGACTGGATGAGTACACCGTACATTTTCTGACGGGTTCCCGGATCTGTCGTTTGCACGTCTGACTGTCAAGTTGCTGCCTTATGCCCTGTACACACGGTCGGAAATTCTAAAAGAAAAAGGTCCGATCGGATTATGTTGTCGGAAAATCCAATCATGTGTGGGCTCTGTCGGACTTTTTCCGTCTGAAAAAATTTGAGAGCAGGATCTAAAATTTTCAGACAAAAAAATCCGATCAGACTTTTTCCGATCGTTTGTAGAGAATTCTGACGGACAAAGTGCCACTTATGCTCAGCTTTAAACGAGACCAAAGCAATTGGCTACTAGCCTCTACGTAGTCCCGTCGTGCGTGACAAACGTCACCACGTTCCGAACGATCGGATTTTCCAACAACTTTGTCCGACCGTGTGTATGCAACAGCAGTTTCGGACAAAATCCATCGGAAAAAATCTGACGGATTTTGTGGTCGGAATGTCCAACCGTATGTACAGGGCATAAGACTGAGCCGAAGCAACCAACACGAGGATACACTTAGAAATTGCCGACCGCTGACTGCAGGGTTTACAATGGAACATATTATTTCCATCGCAACAACAACCATGGAGTTGTGGGAGCCTCCAGGCATTATCCTTCTACCTCGTGCTTGAATTGCTTGTCAGACAAACCCTCAGTGATACGATTATACCATCTCTATGCTGGACTGCTAAAGCTACTGAGGCGGATAAAGTTATTGACTGCAACTGTTTATACACAATCACATTGTGTTATCCCCACATATTGAGTGACTTATCTTTACGATCACTGCATGGTTCTTGGTATATATATATATATATATATATATCTCAGTTTTTCAGCTAAGCGCTGATTTATGCAGTCTATGTCCACGGTTCCCGAAAATAGTACCATGTTATTCTGAGTAATTAAAACAGCTGTTCATTTGAATTTCCCTACACAATTACTGCAAGAGTCCTAAAGTGGATATGCTTTGTGTGGACTACTCTATTGTTTAAACCACTCCAGTCGTTCCAATCATCTCCAGTTGGTTACGCATGTGTGTGTGTGTGTGTGTGTGTGGGGCCGGGTGTCTGGTGCCTTGGTGTGACAATGTTGTCAACATTTTTAGAGTGTTTTTTTATAGGGAATTCTGGGGGGGACATTCCACTAGTATGGTGGAAATTCACCCCTAGTGCTATTTCCTATATTACTGTATTATTTAATAAAGATTTTTTTTCTACAAATACAAATATCCTTTCTGATATACTGTGGCTGACCCCCGTTATTTCTATCTTTTGGGAGACATCCCTTTGTCTCGGGTCCTTGTTTTACAAGATAAGGGTTTACATATACAGTATACAGGAAAGATACACTATTCAGACGCCTGCCTTTACACACACATGAACTTTAATGCCATCCCAGTCTTAGTCCGTAGGGTTCAATATTGAGTTGGTCCACCCTTTGTAGCTATAACAGCTTTAACTCTTCTGGGAAGGCTGTCTACAAGGTTTAGGAGTGTGTCTATGGGAATGTTTGACCACTCTTCCAGAAGCGCATTTGTGAGGTCAGGCACTGACATTGGATGAGAAGGCCTGGCTCACCGTCTGTGCTCTAATTCATCCCAAAGGTGTTCCATTGGGTTGAGGTCAGGACTCTGTACAGGTCAGTCAAGTTCCTCCACCCCAAACTCGCTCATCCATGTCTTCATGGATCTTGCTTTGTGCACTGGTGTGCAGTTACTGTATCTTGGAAAAGGAAGGGCCATTCCCAAACTGTTCCCACAAAGTTGGGGGCATGAACATGTAGAAAATATTTTGGTATGTTGATGCCTTTGAGTTCCTTCACTGGAACTAAGGGGCCAAGTCCAACCCCTGAAAAAAAAAATCCACACCATAATCCCCCATCCAACAAATGATTTGGACCAGTGCACAAATCAAGGTCCATAAAGACATGGATGAGCGAATTTGGGGTCAGAGTCCTGATCTGAACCCGATAGTACACCCTTGGGATGAATTAGAGCAGAAACTGTGAGCCAGGCCTTCTCGTCCAACATCAGTGCCTGACCTCAGAAATGCATTTCTGGAAGAATGGTCAAACATTCCCATAGACACACACCTAAATTTTGTGGACAGCCTTCCCAGAAGAGTTGAAGCTGTTATAGCTGCAAAGAGTGGGCCAACTCAATATTGAACCCTACAGACTAAGACTGGGATGCCACTAAAGTTCACGTGCGTGTAAAGGCAGGTGTCCCAATACTTTTGGTAATATAGTGTAAATAGGAAAAACTCATTAAAATTATGACATAAAAGTAATAATGTGAAAGTCTCTTCCAAAACTAATCTCCTGTAAAAATTACAATAATAACTCTAAATATGGACTCACTGAAAATAACAATAATAAAATAACAATACTATTTTCTAGGGCTGTGGAAATTAAAGATTAATTCCTTGATTAATCGTAAATTTTTTGGATCAATCAAAATTCCTTTGACAGGTACTCACCGCTGCGCCAGCTTCCAGGTCTTCAGGGAGTTCCATCGGAGATCCGGTGATGTGCCGGACATCGACGTCCCCGGACTCCTCCACCCTTCCCCAAGTGCTTCCGTCTGCTAACGAAGGGAAGGGGGGAGGAGTCCGGTGACGTTGAAGTTCTGATTGAGCGTAACGCATACGGGGGAGGAGCTATGCATGGCATCACCCTGCTGCTGCCCTATGGAACTAACACGATTGTCGGCTTTACATGCTGTGTTTTTATCATCTTTATGTGAGTAGTTTGTGTTTGAACACAAAAATGAAATCTTATACTTAAGCGGTGAACACTTAGATCTTTTCTTTCTACCCATGACCTGGCGTTCTTGCTGAGATCTAAGGAGACGTGAAAGAAGTTTATGGTCCATGTTAACCCTTTTGATACCTACGTGCATGACCACCTGTTTGCACAGGGGTCCATGCCATAAGGTGAGAGTGATTAGTTAGACTGGAGG
Organism: Lithobates pipiens; assembly: GCF_037356315.1. Lineage (NCBI taxonomy): Eukaryota > Metazoa > Chordata > Amphibia > Anura > Ranidae > Lithobates > Lithobates pipiens. The sequence goes on from NW_027507748.1 coordinate 574,409,571, forward strand.
TGGAGGGATTGTCACGCTACTGTGGGAAAAAAATGACTTACGTTAGTGCTACAGTTTGAAATTAAAATGTATTTGTGTGAACTGTGAAGTTAAGTCATGGATTGTGGAAACAAACTAGTGTCGGGTGATTGTATATAGTGTATACCACATTTACCACTGACTAATGCAGAGTTGCAATCAAAGGAGATCAGCTAAAATTAGTTGGCTCTGTATGTGCGTTATAATTAATCGAAATTAGTCGATTAATTGATTTAAAACAATCGATTAATCAAACACGAAAATTTTAATCAGTAACAGCCCTACTATTTTCTTTTGTTAAGTATACTTTTAATGCTGTAGCCGTGTAACTAGTCATCTTCTGCAGCTTTTGTATATTTGTAGATTTGCTGCTTTGATTGTAATCACAAGATGAATGTGCAGTAAACAATGATTTCATCAATAAACTTCTTTGACAGGCCATTTCCTGCCAGATAATCTGCATCCAAACAATTCCGTTCCCACCTCACTGTTCTGCTCAATGGCTAACCAGTTCTTTTCCTTGGCGGCTTAGCACAAAAGTACTTCTCTGATGTTTTCCATTAAGATATCTGTCAGTCTTTCAGATCGCAATAAGATCTACAAATACATTTACCTGAGATTTTGTGTACACTGGAAGATAAAATTACATTTGGTGTGAATGTTTAAAATAGACTTCTTAATCATTTTAGAAGTCTGGATAAATAAATGAATGAAAATGAATGACTTAATTGCTTCTGCTGGGAACATTGAGAATAAATTGCTCCACAGTGTTGGCAGCTACAGAGGTAATTGAGGACTTGCTTTATTGCTCATTTACTGATTATTGATACAAATATGTAAATACTTGAATGTCCATACATGACCACAGGTTCACTTTAGGTGTGTGCTTTTTGGACACTTATTTATGACCTTGAAAATTCACCTAATGTCTCACATTTTGGTATGCTGGCCGAGCTAATCAGCTAGTGATAGGTATGTCAACACCGAGGAAACATAATGCATAGCATAAAAAAATGTGCAGCGCTCACAATGCTGTCATTAATCCTTTCCAGCCAGCAGGAGCTGGCCCTTTAATAGTTTTAATAGTTTGTAACGCTGGAGACATTATATGGGCTGTTGAGACCCCTTCATATTTATACAGTTTAACATCGGCAATAGCGATATGTAGAGGGCCATAGATGACATTTATGGTTCACTGGGTGATAGCTTGGGTGCTATTGAGATATGGAAACACAATGGGAATATACTATTTGAAACGTAAGATATTAAAGGAAGAAAAAGGAAAGAATAAACATAAATAGGGGATACCACAATACACCAATATGTTGGTTTGAGGGTTTCCCAGGGATCCCAACAGTTTTCCTTTTTGAAAACACACGTGCTCTTCTATGGAAGGGTTTATTAACCCATAGTTGAGAATTATGAAATTACACTTTTTTTGTTGCAATACAATTCTTGTTGTCTGTTGGTGTTTGAAGCTCCCAGTTTATAATTCATCTATTCAAGATATACTTGATTTCAAGTTAGCTATTAATCATCTAACACTATATCATCTGTTTACTTCTCCCTACGGGTGACCTGGTAATATTTGGTGATTTATGGTTACATGGATGCAGCACGTTGCCGGATTCCATTCATCAATAATTTTTTAGGCCTGTTTAGGCCCCCACACTCAAATCATGAGTTTTCGGGTTACAGGTTTTCATACTGAAATAAACGAACCATCACGTTCTTTCCTGAAGAAGCCATATGGCGAAACATGTAGAAAATATGGATATGATTACATTAAATCATTGTCACTTATAGGATGTTTTGCACACATCTTTGGCTATGATTATATTGTATGTACTTTTTTTTTACATCGTTCATTTAATAAAAATTATATATATATATTTTTTCATACATTGTTGATTCATATTTTGTCATTTTGCACCTTTAAAGTCCCACATCTCCTAAACGTTTCCATCTATCCAGCCTGATTGAATATTAGTGGGGCCTGTAGAGGTTACTTAACCACTTCCTGACCGATGCACGACGATGTATGTTGGCAGAATGGCACAGGCAGGCAAATTGGCATACAGGTACGTCCATTTCTAATTGCCGCCCTGCCATCGCGTGTGCGCAGCCAGAGGCACGTGTGTGTGCTGGTTGGGACTCCCGTGAGTCTGGTCGTGGGTTCTGCTGACTTGATCGCCGTGGGGATATCCGCGATCATCTCATGGGAAGGCTGAACAGGGAGATGCCGATGTAAACAACATCTCCCCGTTCTGCCTAGCAACAAGTGACACTGATCTCTGTTCTCTGTGATTGGAGCAGAGATCAGTGTTCACTAACACATAGCCCAGCCCCCCACAGTTAGTAACACACCCCTAGGACACACTTAACCCCTACACTGCCACCCCCTGGTTAACCCCTTCACTGCCAGTGTCATTTACACAGGAATTAGTGCCTTTGTATAACACTGATTGCTGTATAAATGACAATGGCCCCAAAAATTTGTCAAAAATGTCCGATGTGTCCGCCGTAATGTCGCAGTCACAATAAAAATCGCTGATCGCCGCCATTACTAGTAAAAAAAAAAAATTATTAATAAAAATGCCATAAAACTATCCCCTATTTTGTAAACGCTATAAATTTTGCACAAACCAATCAAAAATCGCTTATTGCGATTTTTTTTACCAAAAATATGTAGAAGAATACGTATCGGCCAAAACTGAATAAAAATGTTTTTTTATATATTTTTGGGGGATATTTATTATAGCAAAAAGTAAAAAATAATGCGTTTTTTTCAAAATTGTCGCTCTATTTTTGTTTATAGCGCAAAAAATAAAAACCGCAGGGGTGATCAAATACCACCAAAAGAAAGCTCTATTTGTGGAAAAAAAAGGACGTCAATTTTGTTAGGGAGCCACGTCGCACGACCGCGCAATTGTCAGTTAAAACGACTCAGTGCCGGATCACAAAAAGTGGTCTGGTCTTAAGCCAGCAAAATGGTTCAGTCTGAAAGGGGTTAATGTTTTGAAACTGTACTCTTCCTACACAGGATTAGTGACTTTATAATATTGTTTATTACATTTGGCTACAGTGAATAGGCTTCATATGAGAATTGGCATCATGGCTTTCTGCTTAAAATCTTGTTTTTAGCCATTCCTTATACAGCAATGAGCATAGGAATTGCAATATTACAAAAAAATAAAATTACCATAGAAAAACGCTGGGTTTTAAAAGTTAAATATGAACTCCAGTCAGATATATAAATACACAGATAAATGCAGTTATATACCCAAGGAAGCACCATAAAATGTAGGTTTAAATAAGCTAATGTAACACTTGTAAATGCAGAATTGCCTAGCGTAAAAAATGTATTGCTTTCCTGCTGCTAGGGAGTCACAGATGAGCTATACAATTACAGCTACATATAGAAATGAATGGCTGTAGCAATAATAGTAGTAATGTGGTTGCAGTAAGGTTACCAGAGTAGTGCATGCTAGAGATGGGCCAAATACCCCCCTGTTCAGTTTTCCACCAGAACTCCCAAACAGAGAAAAAAGTTCTGACCCTATTAAAGTCTATGGGACCCAACCTTGAAAATCAAAAGTCCCCATTTTGAAGGCTTATATGCACGTTATTGGCCATAAAACAGGTATGGGGGCCGGGTACCGCTTAAAAAAAGGAGCAGTGATTTTAATGATGCTTAAAGTGCTACAATAAAAATGAAAAATTCCTTTAAATATCGTGCCTAGGGGGTCAGCTGTCAGCTGGGAAGCTTATTGACAGCTTGTGACTCATCAGTTGTTATGGACACGGAGGCCAGCTTCCTGGCCCCGCTCCGTAACAACCAGCTATTCACTGTGTCCTGATTGGGCAAAACTTTGCCCAATCAGGGCTTAGCATGAACTGCGCAGCGAGAAGTGCATTGCAGGGCTTTTTGCGGGGCAAACACCCACCAAACACCTGTAAATTCAGGTATTCACAGCACGGGTGAACAGGCGATGTTTGGGCTAAACTTTTGCTCAGCCCGAATGATTCGCCCCAACTCTAGTGCATGCACTGCTTTTGGTATGGTGCGATTTCAGCCCACTTAAAATTAATGTGCTGAAATAACACCGCACAGAACTGCATGTGAACCACATAGGAATGCACAGTGCATTCATTTGATACCACTTATTTAGTAGACAGTCTCTCTTTGCAGCTCTATTAGGGCTCTCACACACACACACATGTATTGAAGCCATAAAATGTAAAATAAAAATATGGACATAGCAAATAACTGCCAGTACATATGAATTGCACGATATGGCTGTAAGCAGTCTGTATGTCTATACGAAAACTCTAAGCAGACTGTCTGTATTCAAGAGTGAACGTTCTTGTACATATGCTTGTTTATGACTGCAATGACATATTATTAATATACAGGATTTATATAGTGCCAACAGTTTGCACAGTGCTTTACAGCATGAGGACAGACAGTATGGTTACAATACAATTCTCTTCTGTAATCAAGAGCTTTTGACCTGCATTTCCCAGGGAGAGATTGCCAGAAGAAGGGGAAAGAGATGCATTGTCTTGGCCTGAGTCAGATCCAGAGCACTGAGTTTTGGATCTCACTTTGGTACAGAGCAGAGAGTGGACTAATTGCTGTGTGTGATCAGATGGTGAGCTACAATATCATTGGGACTGGTGAGCTTTTGTGAGGATTTACTATCTGCTGCTATAGAGACTGTGCCCTTTAGGAACTGACCATGCAGCCATCTAGTAGCCTATTTGCTGCCTGCAGTCCTGACTGGGACTATTCTCATGTGCACCAACGTTACAACTCGGTTACAAAGCTAGCCGGCTGAGGAGTTAGGACTAAAGACTGTCCTTTTACAGCTACTGCATAGGAGCCTTTACCGATTTCTTATTCTAATAGGTACATCTCAGGGGACATTGCACCATACCCTAGTCAGTTTTCACTGTAGATCAGTTATATTATTATTCATGTTGCAGGTAATGCTTATACGCACTGTTTATTGCTGACTTTGCTGATTTATGAGTTAATCCTTAATGGTACAGAACTCTATTCTATTCACATTGGCATAGTGATTATACTGTCTAGCAGACTGTGCCTGAAAATACCTTCTTCAGGGGTAATACCACAATAATCTCAATAGATTTTCAAAATTTAAACCAGGGACATCCTGCTGACATGTCCACTTTTAACCACATCCAAAATATGCCCCATTTGTAGTCACATCCGCATAATAATGCCCCCTATTTTTACCATAGCATTGGTGTCAGCAACTGCAATAATAACCCCCAGCATCAGTGGGTAACATCAGGAGCGATCAAAGGGGTTAATTGTGTGTCTAACTATGTGTAATGTGTGTATAATGTGCTGATTTTTAACACAGATTAATTTGTTTATTTTCACTGCTTTGTAGGGAAAAGAAACAAAGCAATGATTCCCTCTGTACAGATCCCTCTGTGGGCTGTGATTGGACACAGCTGATCAGCAGGTCCTGGCCATGAATCATTGGCTGAGACCTGCTGACAGATTCTCGCTATGTACAATCACAGGGGAGTTGGGTGAGGGCAGGCTCCTGAAACAGGTAGCGATGTACAGGTACACTGCGCTTACTGTAGCTGCAGTCCCATCGCAGTATATTTATGCAACCTCATGTACCTGATCCCACTGTGCAGCCGCAGATCGCGAAATATCTCACTGCCTGTGATTAGCACTGCGCAGTGTCAGCTTCCTGGCGGGATCAGGCACATGGGGTTTTGAAAATGCCCAAGCCCATCCAAAGTGGTTAATTACCAATTGTTTCAGTAATATGCAGCATGAAGGGGGTTAATGTGTTGCCACTGGTCACTAATGCATTAGTGACAAGTGTCAGTTAACCCCTTTGTGCTGCATTAGTGACACAAGCATCAGTGCTATGCTGCAGCATAAAGGGGTTAATGAACACTGATACTTGTGCCACTAATGCAGCACAAAGGGGTTAACTGACAATGTTCACTAAAGCATTAGTGACCAGTGGCAACACAATAACCCCCTTCATGATGTATGTTACTGATACCATTGGTATATAATATCACCTCTCCCCTCCCCGCAGAGTTAGCCAGTTCATCTATACCAGTTCATCTGCTTAATATTGATGCACTGCCTGGTTGGTTCCCCCTCTGGGTCGCACTCACTACGGTGCTCGGCAGCTCTCTATGGGACCTCTCTCTCTCTTCCCGCCTCCCAGTGACGTCACGTCGGGAAGTGCCTGTCCGGCGGAGATCACTCCACTGCTCCTCCTGACAGGAACGGGAAGACCGGGTCCTATTCTTGTGCTGGGTGCAGGAGCGCACTCAGCACATCATTGCAGGCAGCTGTGCGGGATTGTAGTGCCACTGGTTGGCGGTAATCACAGTATGCCCAAAACATTTTTAGCAGCACACTAACAGCAATGCGCCCCCCTTCCCATGGTAATTTGTTCCGCCCAGGGCACCTGCCCCCCCTTGTACTGGCCCTGGCCTTTGGCCAATCATGGCTCAGGGGGACTAAGTCCACGCCCCACACTTTATAAGGCTGCTTACATGGCGGCTGCGTGTAGTGTTGTTGGTGTGGACAGAGGGATAGCTTGATTTAGATTAAGCAGGTAGGTTATTCAGTTAATGGCAGTGTATTTGCTATATATACAGCCTAATATATATATATATATATATATATATATATATATATATATACATATGCACTCTGCTTTTAGCGTAGCCTATATATTCAGTGTTTACTAAATATTCAGTCAGTGCGGGCAGTGTATTAATGTATGTATACAGTCATATATATATATATATATATATATACACACTCTGCATCCAGTGATGCCTATATTTATAATGCATTCTGTGGTGTACTGTTTCTAACACACTTCAGGTGGTGTATTTATATACATTTAAATTACATTTATTTATACTTGTGGTGTATACTTATGGTGTATTTATACTTGTGGCCTAGGGTTGGCGACCAGGCTGTCGCACTTTCAGCATAACATGCCAAGGCCCTCGATATCTCCAGTGGTATACAGTATGAACCGCCCCTGCGGCAGCAGGCGAATGCCAGTGTCTGTGAGCACGGTACCGGGCAGCTGCATACCTTCGGGACCCCTTGCAATAGGCATCCTGGGTCCTGACACAGACTGCATACCTGAAGCACGGTACATTCTCGAGGAAAAATCTTCTCTCCAACACTCCGAGAGAAAACCAACTGGTCTCTTCCTCCTCCCGCAAACACACTCTCATGCGGTGCCTCGTGCAGGAAAGAACAACTTAGACTCCTCCCACTGGGATGCTTGGGTTGCGCAACTTTGCGGGCTTTTCAGCAAAGGCTCCTCCGACGCTTATGCACCTCAGTGAAAGTCCGAGTAAAGATAGCGCTGATGGCGCAGTTCAAAACACAATCCTCTGTCCTTGCTTTACCACGTGTACAGTTCTTTTGCGGGGTGACGGTAAAATCCCGGACTGCGAGCCCCCACATGTAGCACTAACCCCCGATGGAGCTGCCAATTATTTTTGGGCTAACCGTTACCTTCCGTTCTCCTTGTTGCACGTCTAGGGGATGTCCCGTGCTAGATGGCGCACTAACTTGAGACTGACAACTGATCCACTTGAATAGATTTTACTTCAACCCTTCCAGGCTCTTGCTAAGAAAACCAACCCGTACGTGGTGTTTTCCTGAAGAGTCCTCCCCTGGAATTCTTGAAGTACTCTGGGTCTCTCCTGAACCGGAGATGGCACCCAACCACCTCAGAATCCTTCCTTTAGTTTCCTTGCCTTGGGCTAGCCAGCCCGAGACATTAAAGTCGGGTGGATCCGCACCCCAGGCCATAGCCTTCCTGGGGGCTGGTCAGGAGGACAAGGACCATGAAGTCAGCACACCATTCTGGACCGGAAACCCTGAACCACGTGACATCCGCATCTTCAATACCCTCTCCCAGAAAGCACAACGAGAGCGCTACTCCCCCTGGGTGGGCTCCGACAGAGAGTAACTTAAGCACCTGACCAGACCATCGTTCCATGCCTGCCAGAAGAGACAGTGCCCCCTGTGGCCAGGCTGAACATCTCACAGTCCAGTTAGACTGATGCTGAGGCCTCATTTAGATAATTGTACCCAAACCAAACTGCAGTTTCGGCAACTTTAGAAAAATGCATAGCATGTGCTCTTTAGGAGCCGCCGCTACACACTTCCGCTGCTTATTTAGACAATGTCCCCATCGTCTGGGAAAGACAGGAAAACGAAACCCAGAGTTAACAACTAGTTCTATCAAAAAAAAACTTAGAGTATCTGAATGTTTTGGGTGGGAATGGGGAAAAAGGGAAGGAAAGAATAAACTTTCCATATTGTGTAAAGACATAGTTAAGCATAAAATTATTATACATTAAGGTTACCACCCACGCCTGTCTATCTAACCCAACCACTCTCCGGCAGTTTGATAGATGCTCCTTGGTGAATCCTGAAATAGAAGAAAACGCACAGACAATATACTATACACAGACTATTAGAAGGCAGGATTCCATCCAATCTCCATAGATTCCTCTCCTCTAAACTCTAAAACTTTTAAAACTTTTTTTTTCCTCTTGTAAAACAGTGCTAATTGTGCCGACTCATGCCACCTAGTGGTATGCGTCTCTGAAGTGCAGTCTCTTTCTTAAAACAGGTTAAGTGTTCTTGACACGTTGGATGTTCCATTCTCTGTGTAACTGGCTTTGCCTAACTACCTCATAGTTCAGTAGCTTCAAGAAAAAATTGCAAAGAGGCAAAGACCAAGAGAAACCCTCCTTGCAAATTTCAAAGTCTTGACTCAGTAGCAGTTCACCAGTAGAAACGGGGATCAGGCAAAGTTAAATCTCTCCCCTGTGCATCCACAGTAGTGACAAAGTACACGGCACTGTCTTTATCCGGTCTGCAAATCACAACTTTGTCCTCATAAATGTGCCGACTGTAGATCCAATGCCGTAGACATCCGATAAACCGTTCATACAGCTCCGGTGAAAAAGCCTTTTTCCGAAGCAGCGTTGGTAGCTCCAAACATCGTCCTCGTTCCATGCCTCATGGTTCTTTTCAATAACGGTCATAATGTCCCTTGGAACATAGGGGAATTCCAACCCCATACTCTGTTGCCACCCGCTTATTCCAAAAGTCTCAGAGACCAGGATTGGCCTTGTCATAATCGGGAAATTTTTTTGTTTTTTAGAATGGCTTAACAAACAACAAGCCATTAAAAGAAAGTTCAAAAAGTACTCACGGCAGTTTGGGTTCAAAGTGCCAGTCATCTCCTTCATCAGAGCCAGAACTGTTCCCCGAGCTCTGCGACGACTCCTTTGCGGGCCGGCAGTTCCCGGTAGCAATACCCGCAGCCAGGGCCGCTGATAGGCCAGTACAACTGGCCCTGCTGTACCAGGCCTGACCAGCAGGGGGGCCCGGGCAACCTGAACTGCAAAGTTAATTTTTATGTATAAAAAAAAAGTTCCTCCGTCACCGATCAGTGCTCGCCACCCCCCCAACTCGATGGGCTTTGTGCTTTATTCGTTTCAGTATGCGGCTGCAGGGGAGGGACTATTTGATGTATTTCGGGTGCGGAAGAATACGTCTTCTGCACCCGCTCCTAATGCTCCGCACACACCGCACAAGTCCCGGCCAGCATATCATGTTATGGTGTTGCGGAGTGATATTCCCAATCCTCTCTCTCTCTCTCCGCGTGACAAGAACTTAGTAGCAGAGTGAGAGGCGACTCAGGCAAGCAGAGAGAGCAGGGGCCAGGCGATCGAGATCTTGTGGATAATTACAGGTGAGGTGTATGCTTGCTTGGGGGGGAGGGGGGCAGGGGGGGGCTTGAAGTTCAACATCTGCAATACATACCCTGCCAATACCCTGCCAATACTCTGCAATACATACCCTGCCAATACCCTGCCAATACTACTCTGCAATACTTACCCTGCCAATACCCTGACAATACTCTGCAATACTTACCCTGACAATACCCTGCCAATACTCTGCAATAAATACCCTGCCAATACTCTGCAATACTTACCCTGCCAATACTCTGCAATACTTACCCCGCCAATACTCTGCAATACAAACTCCGCCAATACTCTGCAATACATACTCCGCCAATACTCTGCAATACATACTCCGCCAATACTCTGCAATACATACCCCGCCAATACTCTGCAATACATACCCCGCCAATACTCTGCAATACTTACCCTGCCAATACCCTGCAATACTTACCCTGCCAATACTCTGCAATAAATACCCTGTCAATACTCTGCAATAGTTACCCTGCCAATACCCTGCCAATACTCTGCAATACATACCCCGCCAATACTCTGCAATACTTACCCTGCCAATACCCTGCCAATACTCTGCAATACTTACCCGGCCAATACTCTGCAATACATACCCTGCCAATACCCTGCCAATACTCTGCAATACATACCCTGCCAATACCCCGCCAATACTCTGCAATACTTAACCTGCCAATACTCTGCAATACTTACCCCGCCAATACTCTGCAATACATAACCCGCCAATACTCTGCAATACATGCCCCGCCAATACTCTGCAATACATACCCTGCCAATACCCTGCCAATACTCTGCAATACCCTGCCAATACTTATTATGTATTACATATAGATATTAAAGAGGTCTGTTCTCATCTGAAAACAGTATTTCTTTTAGATAATCAAACTTATAACTGGCTGGAGAAAAACAAATATCACTTGTAGACAAACTTACACTTTGTTTCAAGGCGAGGTCTGAGGAGGGGCAATGGGTGGAGCCAGGGGTGGGGCTGAAGGAGGGATCAGGGGCGGGGCCAGGGTGGAGCTGAAGGGGGCCCCATCAGGTAGGCTGTACGGGGCCCCATGATTTCTATCAGAGGCCCTGCCCGCAGCTTTCCTGTGCTTGTCCACGGGTATCTTTTTCCAAATGTTCGGTCCGGGACTGCGTAGGGACGATCTGCTCTTATGGCCACAAGAAGCACTGGGTTGTTTCCCTTCCTTGCAGCTGAGCTCCTCAGTGTCAACACTCACAGCAGAGGTTATGTCCATGACCTCCAGGGTAATTTCCTGGACTTCAGAGGGAGCAAAATCCTTTCTTGCAATGCGAGCTCCGATGGATAATGCTGGGGCATAGACGATCGACTCCTCGGTTGCCATGTCCATGACCCAATCCATGTGGTAAGCCCGAGGCAATTCGGTGGGCTGCTCTACTTTAAAGGTGTACTCTCCACACCTCTTGCATCTGGCGAACGACCCAGGATTGGCGAAAAGGCTGTCACACTTTCAGCATAACATGCCAAGACCCTCGATATCTCCAGCGGTATACAGTATGAACCGCCCCTGCGGCAGCAGGCAAATGCCAGTGTCTGTGAGCACGCTACCGGGCAGCTGCATACCTGCGGGACCCCATGCTATAGGCATCCTGGGTCCTGACACAGACTGCATACCTGAAGCACGGTACATTCTCGAGGAAAAATCTTCTCTCCAACACTCCGAGAGAAAATCAACTGGTCTCTTCCTCCTCCCGCAACACACTCTCATGCGGTGCCTCGTGCAGGAAAGAACAACTTAGACTCCTCCCACTGGGGTGCGCAACTTTGCGGGCTTTTCAGCAAAGGCTCCCTTGACGCTTATGCACCTCAGTGAAAGTCCAAGTAAAGATGGCGCTGATGGCGCAGTTCAAAACACAACCCTCTGTCCTTGCTTTACCACATGTACAGTTCTTTTGTGGGGTAACGGTAAAATCCCGGACTGCGAGCCCCCACATGTAGCACTAACCCCCGAAGGAGCTGCTGATTATTTTTGGGCTTACCATTACCTTCCGTTCTCCTTGTTGCATGTCTAGGGGATGTCCCGTGGCAGATGGCCCAGTAACTTGAGACTGACAACTGATCCACTTGAATGGATTTTACTTCAACCCTTCCAGGCTCTTGCTAAGAAAACCAACCCGTACGTGGTGTTCTCCTGAAGAGACTGACAATTGATCCACTTGAATGGATTTTATTTGCAAAACTCAGACAATTGAACAGTCTTTCAACTTGGGATCAGAGGGTTGGAAAGGAAGTTCAGGTACTCTTAGTGTCAAAGTCAAAAAAGTTGAAGAACTTGGTTACTTTGACTGCATCCAGAGAATAGCCATTCACAACTGTACAGTCCTTCTCTCACAAGGCCTAGCAGCCAACTTGGTGCTTACTCAGGAACAAGTCTCTGCCACAGACGTTGTTGTAGAGCATACAAGATAATGTCTCTGCCACAGACGTTGTTACAGAACCGTAGGGAAACTAAGCTTTAGAACACTTGTGGGATACCTGGATCTCTCAGCCTGCTTGGCGATATCCACAAGACCGGATTCTCTCGGTTACTTCAGCCCTTCCAGGCTCTTGCTAAGAAAACCAACCCTACGTGGTGTTCTTCTGAAGAGTCCTCCCCTGGAATGCTTGAATTACTCTGGGTCTCTCTCGAACCAGAGACGGCACCCAACCACCTCAGAATCCATTCCTTTAGTTTCCTTGCCTCAGGCTAGCCAGCCTTGAGACATTAAAGTGGATCCGCACCACAGGCCATAGCCTTCCTGGGGGCTGGTCAGGAGGACCAGGACCATGAAGTCAGCACGTCATTCTGGACCGGACCCCCGAACCACGTGACATCCGCATCTTAAATACCCTCTCACAGAAAGCACAGCGAGAGCGCCACTCCCCCTGGGCAGGCTCCAAGAGAGAGTAACTTAAGCACCTGACCAGACCATCGTTCCATGCCTGCCAGAAGAGACAGTGCCCCCTGTGGCCAGGCTGAACATCTCACAGTCCAGTTAGACTGATGCTGAGGCCTCATTTAGATAATTGTACCCAAACCAAACTGCAATTTAGGCAACTTTAACTTTAGAAAAACACATAGCGCATGCTCTTCTGGACCCGCTGCTACACACACACACACACACACACACACACACACACACACACACATATATATATATATATATATATATATATATATATATACTCTGCATTCAGAGTATTCTATATCTACAGTGCATTCTGTGGTGTACCGTTTCTACTACACTTCTGGTGGTGTACACAGTACACAATACAGTGCAGCCGTAGTACAGCTGCTAATACAGTGTAGGCGGTGTATACAGTATCTAATACAGTGTGTACAGTTTCTACTACACTTCTGGTGGCGTACACAGTACACAATACAGTGTAACCCCACAATACAGTGTAACCCCTAGACTGGTTATTTGAGATGAGTGGAAGAGTGTGTGCACCTGGCTGTGTGGGAGAAATGTTCGGAGACTGCCTGTGGGAGGTCTTCAAGCAGCTCCTGCGGGGGTAGCTCTACACCTTTAAAAGAAAATGTGAAAGGAAGAGAAGAGCTGCTTTGTAAAATGCACAGCTGGTAAATAATGGCAAAAAAGCAAAAATGTTTGCTTGCGTACCCTTCTGGGTAGGCCCTCCCTTGTCCTCCCTATGATTATGCCCTAGCCTTGCAACTTTAGTGTATGAAGTTATGTATTACTGTAAGGCCCCTAATGATGCAATTGACCTTTATACGTTTACCTTAATGAACAGCATGGGATGAAGTCTTCAAACTCACTGGCCCATCACAAATGTATGTCTCAGTGTCAGGACACAGAGTGAGTGAGTAGAAATCTGTGTACACGATGTACGCAATTGACCACAAAGCTGAAAAACAGTCTTCAATTTGGCTTCATGTGTCTTTTTTTTTTGTTTTATATGTGATTACTAATTGTAGGATGCCTTTTGATTCAATAACAATTAAAATTGGTTAAGTTGTTCTTACTGGGTCAGGTCCCTACAGATATAATTATGGTGCTTATTTAATTTGGAAATAGCGTTTACCTACATACATTGTGCTGTTTTGGTTACATAATACGGATCTAAGACATTTGAGAGAAGGTTTGTAATGACAATCTGGACTGGTGTAGCGTCTAGGACGAATACACTTCAAATATCTTCTAATCAGGGTCTCCCTTGTGGCCCAACAATGGACAACGCTGGTGATTATATGTTTATGGCATGTGTATATAAATTCTGTATTGTTCTCATGCTGTGTTTACAAGTCTTCAGGGAAGAAAAGTTTGGGAATCGTTTATTTAAGCCATGCAAACAAAAATTCAAAATGATTATTTAGAAGTGGTGACAAGAGAAGTAAAGAGAAACGAGATGAAGTGTGGAAACAAAGCATTTCCATGAAGTAAGGGGTATGAGAAGAGATTCCCTAGAGTGAAAAGCCCAGGACAACATTTGGAAAGCAGTTATAGTAAAGCAAAAACCATTATCGTATGTCGTACGTTGACCAGAGCTGACAAGGGTGCGTTTACAGAGATTGGTTAAGCCTAGTACATACCACCAGTTTTGTTTTTTTGTATGTGAGCCGCTCTGGCTGCTAGGAAATGTCGCCCTGTGCCTGCTGCTGTGAGTGCTGGTGTAGAAGGAGCCCGGTCATGCTCCATACAAATGACAGATAAGAGCAGAACATCCCGGGAGCCACACATCAGAACAAGATCTGCTATGTGTAGACAAGTGGCAATTTCAGCCTTGACCCCCGCCAGGCCATGCTCCCAACGCATTTCACTGTATTTTCCATCCTTCTTGTGGATCGAATCGGATGAAAATTGACAAGTGGTCTGTTTTCACATGATTTCCCCATAGAGGAGAGCAGAACTCTGTCCATCTCTGCTGTGCTCAGTAAGCGGAGATGGATCTGTCATCCGTCTGCTCAGCGCAGATCAGCTGAGCGATCCCCTGGTGAGCATGCAGATCCCGCAGGATGGAGGTGTCCCTGTTAAAGTGCGAAAGTGTGAAAATAGGCCACATGTGGAATACAGAGAGGAGGATAGGAGGAATTTTCCACTCCTGTCTCTTTTCTTTTACCTATTACTGCAGTGAACATGGTCATGTCATGAGAGAGAGAGCAGAGCTAAAGGGACTCATGGACATGGTGATTTGAAGCCAATTGGTTGCTATGGGAAACAAGAAACGTCCCTGTTGACATGTGCTCTCAACACAAACCCTATCTGTTTTTGTGATGTAGTAGCAAATATGCATGTCTATACATTTGTTTGGGGAGACCCAGGGGAAATCTCACATCTGCAGAAAGGAAAGGAAAAACGGCCATGGAGATAATATCAGTGCATTTAGCCTCTATCCTTCCCACTGGTTCCTAGCAGCAATTTGGCTGCTGCAAGGCGACCGCAGAACCTTATAAAAGTTAAACAAAAAAAAAATATTTTTCACAAAGATTTAAGGAACCTTCAAGGCATATGTTCTCTTCTATTTGGTAGGTACATGCTGCAGGTCATATTGTTCAGTTTTAAATGTTTCTTTATGCATTTGCATATCTTCTTAGACCCAGTCTGTCTGGACAGTATGCTCACTTCCTGATTTGGCACCATCCACAAGCAGCTTAACTAAAAAAACAGAAGTTGAATCCAAGGCAATTTCACTTCAGATAACTGCAGTGCAGAGAAAGTTTTCCCAGTCTTTTGAAGTGTAAGATGACAATGACTTTCCTAAGCCCCATCTCTGTGAGGAAAGGACAGTTTGTTAGGGAATATGGAAAAAGAGGGAGGAGAGGAGAGAGAGAGAGAACACAAACCACTGTGTGTCCTTTAAGTGAGTACTAATAGGGACTTTTTTATTCTAAAATTCCTTTATCCATCCCAGAGTTGTATGAAGAAACATGCACCCCAGAGTATCTGTAGGTGTCCAGCATCTTTGGTAAGCATCTCATAGCTAGACTCTAGCTAATACAAATACAATTTAAAATAATAGTAATAGTCAATTCATAAAACAAAAAAAAACAGCACCTCACCTTCCTGTGGAGCTGGCCACTGCAATACATCTTTCCTGCCAGAAAATGTCCCCATCTTCTGGGTTGAATGATGGCCAATGCTATTCAACCCCTCCTCCTGAGCTAAGGCTGTTCCCTGGGGTGGTATTATCAATCAGCCTGGGCATAGATTTCTATATATATGTAGATAAATATATACGTTTATATGTATATAAATATAACTTCAAGCTCTGTGCAATTTAAATGAGCAAGAAGATACTGGGAAGAATTCAGGAAAGTTTTGCAAACATGCAGGATACCGTGGCCATGGTTGAATCATATGAAATTAATTTCTTAGCGGTGCTTGACGATAATGAAACTCTAAAGTTGGAAGGTAATGTTTTATAACATTGGATTACTAAATGGATTATGTATAAAATAATTATATGTCATTTTTTTTAAACAAAAGTACATTTTTCATTTAAAGTCATATAGCTATGGACGGTAAACACATAATCATTTTCACCTATGCCTGTACTTGAGGCATTTAGTAATTATAACTTTACTACTAGTTCTCTGAAAGCTTGAGTAGAGCCATATGTAAAACACATATTATATACGTTTCTAATGTATTGAAGCTGTAACAAGATATACATTGAAATACATTCCAGGGAACTATTTGTTTAGTAATATACAGCACTAGAGCATTCCTGCTCCACCACCCAGAGTTGAACATTGTCAGCTCTTCTGCCCAGGAGCATTAGATCTTTTTACATATCAGATATAGTCTTCCATTTGTCAATCTTTATTTTCATGATAAAAACTGTAACTACACACAAAAGTGAATACACCCCTCATATTTTTGTAAATGATTTATATCTTTATATGTTTTATTATATATTGTATGTATTATATCTTTTCATGTGACAACATTGAAGATATTATACTTTGATACAATGTAAAGTAGTTAGTGTACAGCTTGTATAACAGTATAAATTTGCTGTCCACTCAAAATAACTCAACACGCAGCCATTAATGTCTAAACCGCTGGCAACAAAAGAGACTACACACCTAAGGGAAAATGTCCAAATTAGCCATTTTCCCTCCCCGGTGTCATGTGACTCACTAGTGTTACAAGGTCTCAGGTGTGAACAGGGAGCAGGTGTGTTAAATTTGGTGTTATTGCTCTTACTCTCTCATATTGGTCACTGGAAGTTCAACATGACACCTCAAGACAAAGAACTCTCTGAGGATCTGAAAAAAATTATTGTTGGTCTACATAAAGATGGCCTGGGCTATAAAAAGATTGCCAAGACCCTGAAACTGAGCTGCAGCACAGTGGCCAAGACCATACAGCGGTTTAACAGGACAGGTTCCACTCAAAACAGGCCTCGCCATGGTTGACCTAAGAAGTTGAGTGCGTGTGCTCAACATCATATCGAGTGGAAATAGACATATGAGTGCTGCTGGCAATGCTGCAGAGGTTGAAGGCGTGGGATGTCAGCCTGTCAGTGCTCAGACCATATGCCACGCACTGCATCAAATTGGTCTGCATGGCTGTCATCCCAGAAGGAAGCCTCTTTTAAAGATTATGCACAAGAAAGCCTGCAAACAGTTTGCTGAAGACAAGCAGACTAAGGACATGGATTACTGGAACCATATCCTGTGGTCTGATGAGACCAAGATAAATGTATTTGGTTCAGATAGTGTCAATCGTGTGTGGCGGCAACCAGGTGAGGAGTACAAAGACAGTCAAGTAGGTGGTGGAAGTGTCATGGTCTGGGGCTGCATGAGTGCTGCCAGCACTAGGGAGCTACAGTTCATTGAGGGAACCATGAATACCAACATGTACTGTGACATACTGAAGCAGAGCATGAGCCCTGGAGACTGGACTGCAGGGTAGTATTCCAACATGATAACGACCCCAAACTCACCTACAAGAAGATCACTGCCTTGCTAAAGAAGATGAGGGTACAGCTAATGGACTGGCCAAGCATGTCTCCAGACCTAAACCCTATTGAGCATCTGTGGGGTATCCTCAAATGGAAGGTGGAGTCTCTAACACCCACCAGCTCTGTTATGCAGTCATGGAGGAGTGGTAAAGGACCCCCATGACAACCTGTGAAGCTCTGGTGAACTCCGTGCCCAAGAGGGTTAAGACAGTGCTGGAAAAAAATGGTGGCCACACAAAATATTGATACTTTGGGCCCAATTTGGAAATTTTCACTTAGGGGTGTACTCACTTTTGTTGCCAGTGGTTTAGACATTAATGGCTGTGTGTTGAGTTATTTTGAGGGGACAGCAAATTTACACTGCTATACAACTACTTTATATTATAGCAAAGTGTCATTTCTTCAGTGTTGTCACATGAAAATATATGATAAAATATTTACAAAAATGTGAGGGGTGTACTCACTTTTGTGAGATACTGTACATTTTCTTAAATAGGCCTTATTATGCTTTCAAACTTAGAATTAGGTATTCAATACATTTAGGACATAAAAGATGCACTAGAGAACTGCTGCCAGAGTCTGTTTATGACTTAGCAAACCTGTAATCAACATGCAGTAAACCCACAGTCACCAGACGTAGGTCAGCGTGCTTGTGCATCAAGTATATATATATATATATATATATATATATATATATATATATATATACATGGCCTAAAACCAGATGTTTCATCACTTGCCATAAAACATCTGAAAACTGGCCTTTGTCATAATAAGAGTGAAAAGCCAACCTTAAACAATTGTTGTCCCAAATGTTAATTTTCACAAAGCATCCCATGGAAATTGCATAGCGTTACAAAAGCTTTCATATGTGCAGGCATATATTTGAAGTCATGTAGACATGTTTTGCTTATTTTGAAATTGTTCAATTAGAGCTGTTAGATTTTTATTTTTTTTTGTAAGTAAATAAAAAATGCTGAACAATTTGTCATGTCCTTGTACAAAAATGAAAATTATTAACAGGAACAAACAGCCGCATCAGCTATTCCTCTAATTTGAGCAAATCTCCTTAATAATTAACATAGATAACCCAATGTATAGATGGGCAACTTTGCTTATGGCAGCACAAACACTTATAATTGCTGATCATGGGATTGTAAGACAAACTACCTTTGCATAATGATTTTTTTGCGTGTTCTATCACTCTAAGAAATGTTACGTTTCAATATCGAAACCTCAAGACATTTTTGCAGGGCTAGAATTAAATGATGAGGCTGCTAAAGGCCCCGGTAAAGCAGCGTCCCATTAATTTTCAGCATTATACTACATTTACTATGTATGCAATGATAGCGAGTATATAATTCTCTTTGTTCAGTAAAATTGGATCTTTAGCTGTCCAACTGACAACCTTTTTTTAATGCAATACCATAATTTTTTTGGTGATCCAAAAATATATTAATTGAATTAATGAATTAAAATGAATGATTTAAAATATTTACATTTTCTAGCTATAATTCCAATAGCCAGATTTACACAAATATAGTAAAGAGGTTGTCAGGCAGATTAACACGTGCAACAAATGATGGACAAACAGCTATGCCTAACCTCTTACCCATGGACTAAAAATTCTCATGATTTTTATCTACATTTTATATTTTTCAAGACAAAATATATAAAATGTATAAACATAAATGAACTAATTCCGTTATAGTGTTTCATGTAAATGCAATACATTTACCAAATAATCTGGTTTTGCTACTATACTACAAACTCTAGGGTTCACACTGATAAACTTGCAATGTGTTGTAGGGAAAGGCCTTCAGTTCCGGACATTAGAGATAATTCTTTGTCCTGAAAACATCTTTGTATAATAAAAGGCATTCATATCAAAGCATAGTTAACATGCAAAATCGTATTAAATAACCCTTAAACCATATTTATCACAGTAGCTTTCTAAGCTTCTTTACCCTATTATGGGGGGAGGGGTGAGGCGGTAATTTATGTCTTCCTGATCAGAGCACAGTTCACATTTTTGGCTTGTGTCCCTTAAACTCAGAATTTTTTTTTGGCACATTTCCATTTATTTGCTATGTTTTGCTGATTTCTTTTATAAAAGCTAGTCATTTGTATTATAGAAAAGATTTATAATATTGTTGGTATTATGACAAATACATATAATAGAAATCAATCATTTTTATTTGATTTATCTTAAATAGTAACTTTAACCAAACTAGTTCTCAAAGCACTGAACGTTTTAGCAACAATTAAGTACATTTTATCATTAGAAAAACTAGACTTTTTTTTATAGAAATTTATTTTCTTTAAAGCCAAAGTAAGGTATATTTTTAGTGATCACACCTTTTGTTTTGTTATAACTGTAGTTAACCACTTGAGACCTGCGCTATAGCTGAATGACGGCTACAGCGCGGATCTCCTTTGCCGGGACTACGTCTATTGACGTCGTCCCATGCACGAGCGGCCTGCGTGCCCCCTGAGGGGCGCGCGCGGCGCGCTCTGTGATCGGCGAGTCTATGAGACTCGCCTGATCACCGATCCGAGCAAGGGGTCGATCCCGACCCCTTATCACGTGATCAGCTGTCAGCCAATGACAGCTGATCATGTGATACAATGGAGCCGGTAATCGGCTATTATTCCTCCTCGCGCTGACAGCGCGAGGAGAAAAAAAAAAGAGCTGATCACCGGCGGCCGTGATCGGGACATCAGTCCCGATCACGGCCAGCCCTGCCAGTGCCCACCTGCCCCCTGCCAGTGCCCACCTGCCCCCTGCTTTGCCACATGAATAAAAAATGTGTCCCCCCTGTCAGTGCCACCCAGCAGTGCCCACAGTGCCACCCAGCAGTGCCCACAGTGCCACCCAGCAGTGCCACCCAGCAGTGCCCACAGTGCCACCCAGCAGTGCCCACAATCTGCCTCAACATAGGTGCTGCACCCCAGTGCCACATATCCGTGCCCAGCAGTGCCGCCCATCAGTGCCCAGCAGTGCCGCCCATCAGTGCTCAGCAGTGCCACCTATCAGAGCCACCTATCAGTGCCACCTATCAGTGCCCATCAGTCCCATCTATCAGTGGTACCTATCAGTGCCCCTTAGTGCCACCCATCCGTGCCACCCATCTGTGCCACCCATCCGTGCCATCTTATCTGTGCCCATCTTTGCCCATCAGTGCCGCCTTATCTGTGCCCATCGGTGCCGCCTTAACTATGCCTATCAGTGCCCACCAGTGCAGCCTATCAGTGACAACAAATGCAGCCTATCAGTGCCCACCAATGCAGCCTATCAGTGCCCACCAGTGCAGCCTATCAGTGCCGCCTCATCAGCGCACTTCAATGAAGGAGAAAAATGACCTGTTTGCAAAATTTTATAACAAACTATTAAACATGATTTTTTTTTTTTTGCATCTTTTTTTGTTTGTTTAGCAAAAAATAAAACTGCCAGCTGTAATTAAATACCACCAAAAGAAAGCTCTATTTGTGGGAAAAAAATGATAAAAATTTCATTTGGGTACAGTGTTGTATGCCCGCGCAATTGTCATTCAAAGTGCATCAGCGCTGAAAGCTGAAAATTGGTCTGGGACTGAGGGGGGTTTAAGTGCCCAGTAAGCAAGTGGTTAAACTTAAAATATTGATATTTTAAAAATATAAAAATAAAAATATTTACAGGCACCCCTAATTTTTATTATTATATTAAACATACAAACCTGTAGATTAGGCACAAGGTGGAAATTTGTACTTTACTGCAATCACTCAGCCCATTGGCTAAATAGAAAATTGTCCTGAGAGGAATATGTTGGGTGCCACTGCTGACCTCACCTTCTGTAAATGCCAGTTGCTTGGCTGTCATACTAACTATTTGGCTTCAGTACTTTCTAGGTTTCATAGTTAGTTAGGTTGAATAAAGACCATCCAGTACATCCAGTTCAACCTGAGTGAGTGTCTACAATTGTCCCTATCCCTGTACATTGCACACTCATGTCGGTCCCTACCTTCAAGGAGCCCACAATCCAAGGTCCCCATTCATATACTAGGGCCAATTTTAGGACAGAGGCCAATTAACCTACCTGCATGTCTTTGGATTGTGGGAGGAAACCAGAGTATCCGGAGGCGCAGGGAGAACATGCAAACTCCAGGTAGTGTCGTGGTTGGGATACGAACCAGCGACCTTTCTTACTGCTAGGTGAGAGTGCTAACTACTACACCACTGTGCTGCCTTTCAGTATTTTCCAGGTATTTAATCCAAAATAAGTATAGCAATAAGGAATTTCTCTCCAATATGTGTCAGACAAGAAGCATTTTTACAGGAAGGCCAGCAATGCCAGACCCAGTATTTCTTCCATGATGGATGCACTTCAATAACTGTTGGCATTAGATATAAGCCACATAGGCAGTGCAGGGATTTCAGAAGGATGGCAGACCAATAGATATACACTGTGAGGCTGCAACGTACAATCACTGTGAAGAGCTGCAAAATAGGAAGCATGTGCAACTAGCAAAATATTAAGGCTCCATTCACATATTGCATAGCGGGAATGAGGGTTCCCGCTATGATTTACAAAGTGAGATTGTAATGTGATTCTGCATTTTCACATAAGGCTAGGGCATTAACTTTATTGGGCTTCTCTATGTGCATTTGTCGCCTGAAAAAAAGAAGATCATACTCCTTTTTGGACAACAAGTGATTTTTAAAGACACAGTTTGGTGCGATTGCTGCACAATCCTGCCGTGCGACAATCAATCTATATGTTCATTAACTGTCTTACCTGGTCATTCTATTCTGTCTGGCATGCACATATCATTGTCAGGTCAGTGACTACACTTCTCTGCACTTAAAGTGTTACTAAACCCTCAACAGTAAAATCAGTCGGTATGTGCAGTAAAGCAGTGGTCATGAACCCTGTCCTCAGGACCCACCAACAGGCCAGGTTTTATGTATTACCTTGGGGAGATGCAGACTGGAATACTGCAATCACTGA
Organism: Lithobates pipiens; assembly: GCF_037356315.1. Taxonomy (NCBI): domain Eukaryota; kingdom Metazoa; phylum Chordata; class Amphibia; order Anura; family Ranidae; genus Lithobates; species Lithobates pipiens. The sequence continues at coordinate 574,432,353 of NW_027507748.1, forward strand.
GCAGCAAATGATATCACCTGTGATGCATTTCAGTTATCTTACAAACCTGGCCTGTTAGTGGGCCCTGAGGACAGGGTTGATGGCCACTGCAGTAAAGCATACTTTGTATACTCACGTGGAACCAAATTTCACATCTACAAACCGTCCAGAACACAGCAGCCAGACTGGTAACTGCAAAAAAACCCTGGGAATCAATCACCCTGTCCCTGAGGGCCCTCCATTAGCTAGACGTGAAGGATCGAGTTACATTAAATACCCTCTGCCTCACTCACAAATGTACACAAGGAAAAGCCCTGCAATACCTCTGTGACAAAATAAAGCTCTACACCCCAGGTCGCACTCTCCAGTCAACTAACCAGAACCTCCTCCACATCCCCAAGACCCATTATAAATTAAAAAGGGCAAACAAAGGTTCGCAGTCCAAGGACCACAGCTATGGAATGCTCTACCCATGGACATCCGATCGGAAGAAAACTATCTGGCCTTCAGGAAGAAGCTCAAGACCCATCTCTTCTGAAAACCCAGACAGACACTGGCGGCAAAAGCGCACCTGAGGCGATTTAGTTTGCATATGTAGCACTATACAAGTTATTCATTCATTCAAACTAAGGGGGGTTAATCCTCCACATTGCGTAAAAAGATGGTTTGATCCTGTCTTCTCTGATCCTCCCCTTCTTTTACTGTCCTCTAACCATCCCCTGATAAGACAGAGCCTTTGGAGTTACTCTGCACATGCTCAGTTTGGTGTGTATTGCTGGAGAGTTTTTTTATTTTTTATTTATGGGAGGGTGCATCTGATCAGCACAGGGCCAATCAGCACTGTCTAGACAGAGGGTCAGGGGTCCTGCAGCCTTATAGGACAGTCAGAGTGAAATGGAAACGCCTCCTACAAGCTTTAACAAGACTCTGATAGAAATCATAAGACTGCTTTATACTGCTGATGAGAAAAGGTATTTAGCAGTTTATATTTACTAAAATAATTGAATATCCATGTTCTGTGTACAGTGTGAGACCAGATATAGTGAATTCAGGGTCCTGGGTTTATTAACACTTTAAGCAATACAGCTTGGTCACTAACCAACTCCCAGCCTAATACACTCACTCTACTCTCCACACCTATCATTACGCTCCTAGTCACCAGTGGTGCAGATTCCTGAATGTCTCCTTCTAGTTTAAAGGGCTATAATAAGGGTTTGGGTATAGATTCAATTATTATGCAATATTATTTAGGAATGCAGTTAACACATTTTAGTGAATTCATAACTAGATAAAATGAGGATCTTTTATATCTGGATGGAATTCAGCTTTATTTTATTACATTAGTAGAAATACAGTGACATACAGTTTTCTTTGACTTCTGTAATCCCATTTTAATTCCTCCATAATAAAACACGTATTAAATGCATACATCTTGATACTCCACACTCCTCCTGTGAGTTTTATAAGAACATTTCTGTGATTCCAAACTATTCCCAGTATGTGAGGCCAAACAATGCACAACTACAAAGTGAGAGCATGTTTCCACATTACAGAAGCAGCGTACAGTGGAGATCCAGGGCTAGTGAAAAAAGAACAAGTTTTTCCACAGGGTTTAGCAATGACGCAACAAGCCACAACGACGCCTGAAGCCTCACCAGGAGGCCTGAGCTCTGCGTCAGAGCAAGCAAACTCTGAGGGTGTGAATATTACTGGGCAGGGTGGCATTTAAAAGAGCATTGCCAAATTTTGAGGTGGAGCAACTGTAACAGTGAGATTGTTGATCCTTCAGCAGATGTTTTCACTGGGCCCCAGCCAGGCTCCACTTACTGACCAGAGATGATCATCTAGTTAATTCACTTTTAACGGTACTTCTGCAAGAGTGCATTGCCATGTAGAACAGCCCAAGCCACTCCTTCAGAGTTTAAAGTGATTGTAACAATCTCCTTGCAAAACAACCCATTCAGTTTAAAATAGAAGTGGAAGGCAAAACATTTTTGTATTAACATATATAAAAACAAACATTATAAATACCTTTTTTCCCCTTTTTAATCACATTCCCTCTGTTCTCAGCTGCATAAGAGCTGGGGGAGGAGATGCAGCAGCACACTGAGCCTCCCAGTGAATGTCTGTGCAGCGGGGGACATGTCAGGACAAGTCTGATCATTGGAGGAGAGCACACTGAGTTGCCAGCATAGCTAGAGAACTGACCATGGTGCATTCTCCTGCTTAGTGTGGTCAGGTTTTAAAAGTAAAGCAGAGGAACTAGAAGGAACACCAGGGATTTCACATAAAGGAAGCAATACAAAGAGAACAGCATACTTCCTCATACAAGTACATGGCATACCAGGCACATATCAGGAATATGAAGTGTTGGGGTAACAAATACTTTAACTCCTCCAAAAGTGATTCATTATACTGTGTAATGAAATATAAAGACTTAGTGTCAAATACCTGGAGATAGAGATTGACGTAGGGAGGAATAGGATCTCTTACATCTCCGGCCTGGTATCCCCGATAAACTAAGCAGGAGGCACAGAAGCCTGGAGGGGAACGAGTACCTAGAAGTTCAGATGGTGAAGGCTGCAGATGAGAGGTCTGTGCGTACTTGGATGCAGGCTTGATCGTGACGCAGGGCAGCAGGTACTTGGCAAGCTGGCAGGTGGCAGACAGCAGGAACTTGGCAGGCTGGCAGGTCACAAGCAGCAGATATAAGGATGGCTGGGCTCGGAGCAGGGTCTGAGAATTGTCCCATTCTATGTTGTAATGTACCTGGTTGATCCTGCCTGTTCCTGTGTGCCCCTAGCTGTACTGACCACAGCAATCATGGCTGCTAATCCATGATATCGTGGCCAGTTTACCTGTCTCCATCACCCCACTGTGTGTTCAGAGTCTCTCCCCCTCCCTTCCTGCTTGTCATTTATGTGTGTGAGAGCCAATCCCCTCCTCGACCCTCTCCTCCTGCTGCTATTCCTTGCGGTTGTAAAGTAAGATTTACAAATAACTGGCATCCCCTCTGTTGTATAAAGATATAAAGTACTGTGTGTCAGTTTTCCTAAAATTATAATCTAAATGCCCTCTTGCACAGCACTGCTGTGTGGTCACCTGATCTCCCTCTGGTCGCTGGCTGATGTCAGAGGGGAATCTCAGCCCCCAGCCCCCCCCCCCCCCCACTCTCCTTAAATTGGGGAAGGAGAGCAGAGGGAGGTCATATATTTATAGACACAATTGGGGTTATTTCCGAAAGGCAAATCCACTTTGCACTACAAGTGCACTTGGAAGTGCAGTCGCTGTAAGTCTGAGGGGTAGATCTGAAATGAGTGGAAGCTTTGCTGATTTTATCATCCAATCATGTGCCAACTAAAATGCTGTTTTTTATTTTCCTTGCATGTCGCCCTCAGATCTACAGTGACTTTACTTCCAAGTGTACTTGCAGTGCAAAGTGGATTTTCTTTAGTAAATAACCCCCAGTATCTCACAAAAGTGAGTGCACCCCTCACATTCTTGTAAATATTTTTTTCTATCTTTTCATGTGACAGCACTGAAGAAATAACACTTTGCTACAATGTAAAGTAGTGAGTGTACAGTTTGTATAACAATGTAAATTTGCTGTCCCCTCAAAATAACTCAACATGCAGCCATTAATGTCTAAACCGCTGGCAACAAAAGTGAGTACACCCCTAAGTGATAATGACCAAATTGGGCCCAATTAGACATTTCCCCTCCCCGGTGCCATGTGACTCGTTAGTGTTACAAGGTCTCAGGTGTGGATGGGGAGCAGGTGTGTTCAATTTTGTGTTATCGCTCTCAATCTCTCATACTGGTTACTAGAAGTTCAACATGGCACCTCATGGCAAAAAACTCTCTGAGGATCTGGAAAAAAGAATGACAGAGTCATTGCTTGAAGGAGGAACCAATCAGCTGTTCCGAAACGCTTGATGGCATTACTTTCGGCTTGCTGTCCACACTGGTTGCTGGTCCCTTCCTGCTGACTTAATTTCCTGGATTCAGCTTCCATGCTGTCTACGACAGCCTAGCCATATTCCCAGTACCCAGGAGAGTTGCGGCTTCCATCTTTCAGCCACTTAAGAATATGCTGCCATAGAATCACACCTGTGGATATCACTGAGACTCCTTGGGACTACCAGAACGCTGGACCACCTGCCATATTGCTAATATGATGTGCTTCTACCCATCCACCCTTTTGTAAGTGTTTTTAACCCTTTTGGGAAATATAAAGTTGTAGAGGCACCTTTTTTCTTTTCATTATACATAAAGGTGGCCTAGGCTATAAGAAGATTGCCAAGACCCTGAAACTGAGCTGCAGCACACTGTGGCCAAGACTATACAGTGGTTTAAAAGTACAGGTTCTCCTCAGAACAGGCCCCACCACGGTCGACCAAAAAAGTTGAGTGCACATGCTCAGTGTCATATCCAGAAGTTGTCTTTAGGAAATAGGTGTATGAGTACTGCCAAAATTGCTGCAGAGGTTGAAGGGGTGGGGGGTTAGCCTGTTAGTGCTCAGACCATACGCCGTATATTGCATCAAATTGGTCTGCATGGCTGTCATTCCAGAAGGAAGCCTCTTCCAAAAATGATGCACAAGAAAGCCCGCAAACAGTTTGCTAAAGACAAGCAGACTAAGGACATGGATTACTGGAACCATGTCCTGTGGTCTGATGAGACCAAGTTAAACTTATTTGGTTCAGATGGTATCAAGCTTGTGTGGCAGAAACCAGATGAGGAGTACAAAGACAAGTTTGTCTTGCCTACAGTCAAGGATGGTGATGAGAGTGTCGTGGTCTGGGGCTGCATGAGTGATGCCGACACTGGGGAGCTACATTTCATTGAGGGAACCATGAATGCCAACATGTACCGTGACATACTGAATCAGACTGTGATCCCCTTCCTGGGCCACTGTCAGGGCTGGGCTCAGCCCTTCCTTCTCTGAGCTGACCACTCAGCTGTCGGCTAATTGCCAGCTCCTATCTCTCCACAGTGACTCACCTGTTGATGATATCCTGCTCATCAGTCCTGGTTACTTAAGCCGTCCAGTCCAAATCTTCTATGCCTTCGCCTTGGTCATATCTCTAGAGATGCACTCCTGTATTCCTGTTAAAGACCTGCTTGGCTGATGTTCTTTCTGACTCCAGATCCTGCTTGCAGTTCTACTATGCTGATCTCTGGCTCCCTGATGTTTTGGCTTGTCTGACTATCCGTTCCAGTTCCTGAACTCTGGCTATGTTTTGACCACGTTTACCCTGTTTACCTTTTTTTATCATTATTAAACAAGTGTGATTTAACTGTAGGTCTGTCTCGGTCTGATTCTTGGTTTCTGACAGTCACAGGACAGTATTCCAACATGACAACGACCCCAAACACACCTCCAAGACGACCACTGCCTTCCAGAGGAAGCTGAGGCTAAAGGTGATGGACTGGCCAAGCATTTCTCCAGACCTAAACCCTATTGAGCATCTGTGGGGCATCCCCAAATGGAAGGTGGAGGAATGCAAGGTCACTAACATCCACCAGCTCCGTGATGTCAACATGGAAGAGTGGAAGAGGACTCCAGTGGCAACCTGTGAAACTCTGGTGAAGTCCATGCCCAAGAGGGTTAAGGCAATGCTGGAAAATAAAGGTGGCCACACAAAATATTAACACTTTGGGCCCAATTTGGATATTTTCACAGCTGGATGCTGCTATGAGTATGGCTCACCCATACGAATGAAAGGGACTGTGGTGGACATGCGCAGTTTAAAGAATAGCTGGGTGAAATCATGCCAAAGAAAAGATTGCTGGATCATAGAGGAAGGTAGGTATTATCCCTGGTGGGTTGCACTCAGGGGATATAATAAAAGACAACTTCACCAAGGATAAAGTTGTCTTTTACATACAGTTATCCTTTTCCACTTCCTCCAGCAACCTTCCAAATCTTGGCCTTGCCTGTTCTTGCTCCTCTAAGATTGTTGCTGTGCATTCTGCTAAGAGTGACACAGCCTCTTTGATCTTCTGGAATAGCTCTGCTCAAAGCTGGGAAAATTTCAAAACTAACCTTGCAGTGAGGCTCTCCCTGCATTGCAAGGGCTAAATACTTGTTTTTGTCTAGGGTACCATTAAAAAGCAGTTTTACTTAACCTATTCCTTGTTCCCCCAATTGTGGTCAGGCTCTCAGGATCCCCACTGTTGGCCCTGCATTGTATGTAATTATGTCAGACTGCCTGTCACTTACACAGAGGGGACTGACTGTTCCTATGAAAAAGTGAGTCTTTCCATAGGTATGAATGAAGCGCTTGCTTATAAGAAGCTCTGGTAGACATTACTTGAAGAGGCTTTGGGGTTCCCCTACTTGCTCTGGGTCAGGGGTCTCCACTTTCTAAACAAAGGGCCAGTTTACTGTCATTCAGACTTCAGGACTGTGGCCAGTGGGAGTAGAAAAGTCCTGGCGTCAGTGGGAAGAAATAATGCCCCATTGTTTGTTTTAATGAGAATAATTGTGCTCCGTTATTGTTATTAGTGTAAGTAGTATATTGGTATAAGTGGGGGGAATTGTGCCCTATTGTTGATGTCATTGGACCCCATCTTTTCTGTCATTGAGAGGAATTGTGCCCCATCATTGACATCATTGGGCCCCATTGTTGGTGTCAGTGGGAGGAATTGTGCCCCTTCATTGGTGTGATGGGGAGAAAATGTGCCCCCTTCATTGGTGTCAGTTGGGGGACTTACACCCCATTGTTGATGTCAGTGGATGAAATAGTGCCCAGAGGGCTGGATAAAAGCAAGCAAAGGACAGCATCTGACCCCTGGGCCGCAGTGTAGAGACCACTGCTCTGGGTCAAAGACTTACAAAAAGTAGAAGCTAGAGGACTAGGATAACAGCTGGAAAACTATAATTTTAAGAGGGAAGTCATCAGTAATACTCATGTATTTGTCATAGGACAAGTTTACTTTAAAATAAAGCATTACAACAAAGACAAATCCTGTTTGGAATTAGGTTGGCATTTTTCTTAAGCAGAGGGCATGTATGTCATCTATTCTTTCCCGAAATTCACTAATAGTTGCCAGAAATGCCTAATTTTATAGTTCCTAAGTGTTGTAGATAAATGGAGTAGTTTATATTTGCACTGTACAACACAGTCCTGGAATGTTCTATAAGTAGAATATTATCAGATCTGTGGAAGCTAAGATTGCATTAACTGTGTAATTACATCTGATTACATTTGCCCCTTGGCTTTCTGCCACTTGAAATCAAGTTGGAGCACCAGCCTGTAAATGATGTTTGGTGTGTAAAAGGAAATGGGTAAACCCATTAGATGTGAAGATTGTAATCAACTATTATGTCTTATATTTTACCAGTATGTATTACAGTGAATTGTACAAGCTGGAAACTCACATTTTCTTCCTAGTCTAGTAAATCCATGTTCACATTTGTTTCTCAGGTTTAGTAACATGACAATTATAATAGCATTTCCCAGAAGGTTATGTTTGTATTCTCCTTTTATATATACAAGTATAAAGAAAACCATATGCTGGAACTCTATGGTCTTCACTGAGGGTGGAAGACATATGGTACAACACAGACAAATAGCACATTTTACAGTAATGTGCATTGCTTTATATTGTACATGTGTTTGTTTTGTGTGTTTGTGTTTATGTAATGAATGTATAACCTGCCCTTCATATTACTGACAGATTTACGGTCTTATGGAAAGAAGTTTTGTGACTACGCTGCTGTGGGAGAAGTAGCCTAATCTGTGATTGCCGGCATCCGTGCGGCTCTATTTGTACTTGCCTATCTCCTCTATAAAAATACCAACCAAACTCGGCACCGTGGCGTTTATTCTTCAGCTCATGTAGTCAATTTTCTCTGCACTAAACTCAATATGTGTAAAATTATGGGGTGGTCATTACTGTGTTCTTTTGGGGACTCAATAAAGTTACAGCTTACTAGGAATTTGCACAATGTGTAAATTACAATACACAGAAATTCACCAGCATTAGTGCTGTTCATCAGCATGAGCTATCACATTTTTGTTTGCTACCTGTGTTTGCATTAGGGGGATTTAGGGCTGATTTAGATGTATGCATTTTGGGAATGTGTGTGAAACTGCAGTGTGTGGCAGTGTGCATAAAATGCGTTGACATTGTTCAGTGACATTTATTTGCAAAAATGCAAGCATGACATAATGCATGGCAAAACACCATAATGAGTCAAAAACGTTGTGGCACGTCCAATATTTTGGATGTTTTGGCAAATTTGTCAACACACTGCACAGATGTAAATGGTACCTTACTTTGTTTGTGTCCTAGTGACTGCCATCAGTCAGAGATTTTCTCATACTTTCTGTTTTTTCTACAGGACAGAAAATGAAAGAAATCTCTAGACTGAAACAAAAAAAAGAAGACAGTGGTAACCATTCCATACTCCATATAAAATGATTAAAAAAAAATATGGTGAAGTTAATAAATTATTAAATAACTACTTGTTATTTCTGCAATTCACTTATTGCTTAAGAGTATATCTAAGGGAAGGGTAGTACAGGCAGATGCCCAAGCTGCTTGAGGCATCATTCCTTTTATTGACACCAACAATGGAGCACTTCTTCTTTCACTGACACCAATGATGGGGCATAAGTCCTTCCACTGACAACAAAAATAGGGCACTATTCCTCCTACTGACACCAACAATTTTTCCCTCTAATACCAAAGATGGGGCATTGTTTACTCCCACTGGGCACAATCCGGAGTATTCTACTTTTGACCAAACACTTATGCCTTGTACACACGGTCGGAAATTTCGACAGAAAAAGGTCCGATTGGATTATATTGTCGGAAAATCCGATCGTGTGTGGGCTCTATCGGAATTTGAGAGCAGGATCTCCAATTTTCTGACAAAAAAATCTGATCTGACTTTTTCTGATCGTTTGTAGAGAATTCCGATCAGACAAAGTGCCACGCATACTCAGATCAAATTACGAGACCAAAGCTATTGGCTACTAGCCTCAACATAGTCCCGTCTTAACGAATGAATGTCATCATGTTCTGAACGATCAAATTTTCTGACAACTTTGTCTGACCATGTGTATGCAACACCAGTTTAGGACAAAATCCGTCACAAAAAATCAGACGGATTTTGTTGTCGGAATGTCCGACCGTGTGTACAAGGCATTATTGTTCTGGGATATTAAACCTGAACAAGACAATTGGAATTTTTGAAAGTGGATGCAATTTGGCAAAAGTTTTGCTTTAATATTATTCCAAACTTTGTGCTTAGTATACTATTGGCATCATTCTTTTTCTTATTGATTATGAGTCATCAGTAACTACGTATTTATAGGAATCATCTTGACTATGAATAATGACCAAAGAGAAAGTGTTCTTCAGCTGAAGACAACATAAATTGATATGCTGAACGAGTGGCGAAAAAGGAAACAAATCACAGATGAATATATATTTGCTTTACCATCACAGAACTCATTTTTCACACCATATCATATCACATAAGTAAAGACCAAACAAGTTCATCTTAATTGAACTACTAATATAAGTAGTGTTTAGTACAAGAATCACCAAAAGAATAAAAAATACTCTGGGTCCTGATAATATTAGTATGAAGGGTAGAAAATAAATATACAGTGCCTTGAAAAAGTATTCACACCCTTTGAAATGTTCCACCTTTTTGTCATGTTACAACCAAAAACATGAATGTATTTTGTTAGGATTTTATGTGATAGACCAACACAAGGTGGCACATAATATAAATAAATATCTGAAAAGTGTTTTTGTATTCAGCCCCCTTTACTCTGATACCCCTAACTAAAATCTAGTAGAACGAATTGCCTTCAGAATTCACCTAATTAGTAAATAGAATCCACCTGTGTGTTATTTAATCTCAGTATAAATACAGCTGTTCTGTGAAGCCCTCAGAGGTTTCTTAGAGAACCTTAGTGAACAAGCAGCATCATGAAGGCCAAGGAACACACCAGGCAGGTCAGGGATAACTTTGTGGAGAAGTTTAAAGCATGGTTAGGTTTTAAAAAAGTATTCCCAAGCTTTGAACATCTCACAAACCACTGTTCAATCCATCATCCAAAAATGGAAAGAGTATTTGCAAACCTACCAAGAAAAGGCTGTCCACCTAAATTGATAGGCCAGGCAAGGAGAGCATTAATCAGAGAAGCAGCCAAGAGGCCCATGGCAGCTCTGGAGGAGCTGCAGAGGTTCACAGCTCAGGTGGGAGAATCTGTCCACAGGACAACTATTAGTAGTGCACTCCACAAATCTGGTCTTTATGGAAGAGTGGCAAGAAGAAAGCCATTGTTGAAAGAAAGCCATAAGAAGTCCCGTTTGCAGTTTGCGAGAAGCCATGTGGGGTATACAGTAAATATGTGGAAGAAGGTGTGCTGGTCAGATCGATATTGAACTTTTTGGCCTAAAAACAAAACGCTATGTGTGGCAGAAAACTAACACTCTACATCACCCTGAACACGCCATCCCCACTGTGAAACAGTCAAAGTTCAGACCTACATCCAATTGAGAATCTGTGGCAAGACTTGCAAATTGCTGTTCACAGACGCTTTCCATTCAATCTGACAGAGCTTGAGCTATTTTGCAAAGAACAATGGGAAAAAAATTTCACTCTCTAGATCAGTGTTTTTCAACTCCAGTCCTCAAGGCGCCCCAACAGTTCATGTTTTCAGGCTTTCCATTATTTTGCACAGGTGATTTAGCTACCTTAGTAATTACCACAGTCGTTTCATCTAAGGGAAATCCTGAAAACATGAGCTGTTGGGGCACCTTAAGGACTGGAGTTGAGAAATACTGCTGTAGATGTGCAAAGCTGGTAGAGACATACCCAAAAAAGACTTGCAGCTGTAATTTCAGAGAAAGGGGGTTCTATAAAGTATTGACTCAGGGGGGCTGAATACGAATGCACATTTCACATATTTATTTGTAATAAAAAATGTGAAAACCATTTATAATTTTCCTTCCACTTCACAATTATGTGCCACTTTATGTTGGTCTATCACATAAAACCTCAATATAATACTTTTACCTTTGTGGTTGTAACATGGCAAAATGTGGAAAATTTCAAGGGGTATGCACTGTAAATTTATTTTCCCAACCCATGAAGTCAGTATAAATGACCATTTTAAAAGGAAGTTTGTAGTTAATTTTAGTAAAGGATAGTAGGTGGAAAATAAATCCAAGTGGTTGACAGTACGCTGGATACCCAGATAAGGAATGCAATGTGTTTTCTATTTAAAGGGTAATGATTCTTGTACAATTCATTTTTCTGCAGTGGTTAATGAGATGTTCAGTGCTGTAGATTTTTGAGTATTAACCGTAAGGCCTGAGATGGTTCGAATAGTTTTTTTTAGCATATCCATAATGTTAGGAGCTGAAATTTGAGGTGAAGATAAAAATAGAAGGATGTTATCTTCAAATAAACATATCGTGTGGTGACAACCTATAACCTATGTGTGTTATAGAAGGTTCCATTCTTATTCTTTGTGCTAAAGGCTCAATAAGCAAAGCAAATAATAAAGGTGAGAGCGGGCATCCTTGACGTGTGCCATTTTCTATGTTGAATGTTTCAGATTTGTAACCTGCGTTTTTAATGTATGCTTTAGGTTTGCAGTAAAGTGCTGAGATCCATTGTAAGAAATGGGGGCTGAATCCTCATTTACTAAGAGTATAGTGCATATAGGACCATGAAATGGAATCAAATGCCTTTTTTATATCTAATGAGAGGAAACAGGCTGGGATGCAGCGTAATTTCGCAGCATGTGATAGAAGGGTGGCACTTCTAATATTATCATTTGCTTGTCGGATAGGGATAAATCCTGCTTGGTCTTTATGTATAATATTACCAATGAATGTATTAAGTCTAGTAGCAAAGATTTTGGCTAATATTTTAATATCTACATTTAGTAAAGAGATAGGACGATAATTTGAACAAATGCTATCATCCGAGTTTGGTGTGGGAAGCATACAAATAATTGCTGTTAATGTTTCCTGTCTAAATGAGTGACCTGATAGTATAGAGCTGAATGCATCAGTTAAGGTGGGTGATAATATTTCAATTTATGTACGATAATATAGTGCAGAAAATCCATCAGGGCCAGGTCTTTTGTTTATTTTCAGTGTTTTGATAGCACTGGACACCTCTTCAAACGATACAGGTTTCTCTAGTAGCTTTAACTGTGTTGTGGATAATGGGGGGGAGGGAACTGCGGGAAAAGAACTCATCTGCTTTGGATGTATCCAGCTCAGTGTCCGAAGAATATGAATTGTTTAAATGTGTTTTACACTTTTGAAGTATTTTCTTTGGGTTATTGGAGTATATATCTTTAGATATTTTGAGGAAGAATAGGTTTAGTGGGAGAGTTGTGAGATTTGAGTGTGCGGGCTAATAGTGTTTCTGGTTTATTAGCTTTCATGTAAAAATTGATCTATTGATAGTTTTATCTACTGATTCTGTGAGAAACAGGTCAAATTCAAGTTTAGCCTTATCCAATTGCAATTGTAAGAAAGGGGAAGGATTGGATTGAAATATCATGTAGCAAGTGTTAAAGTTTGTTTCTAATTTGTTATATAAAGCTCTACGTTCTTGATTAAATAGAGCTGCTTGTCTCATACATATACCATGTAAATCTGGTTTGTGAGCATCCCACAGAGTGAACGGGGACACATCAGGGGTGTAGTTGTCTACAATGTGCAAGTTCAATATTACGTTTATGTGTTGGGTTTTTAAGTAGGTAATCTCTAATGCCACATACACACGATCAGACTATCCGGCGGACTTGGTCTGCCGGAAAATCCGCCCTTGTGTGGGCTCCGGCAGACTTTTTTTCCCCAAAAGTCTGGCGGACTTAGAAAGTCGATTTGACTCAAAAATTGTCCGCCGGACTGCGGCTGTCTGTGTGCTAGTCCACCGGACTTTTGAAATGAACGGACTTTCCCGCACACAGAGGAAAGTCTGTTAATTTTGAATGCGGCTCCAGGTAGCCAGGACTAGCAGAGGAGGTCAATGTCGCCGCCTTCGGCGGCGAGATTGACACGTCGCTGGCCCCGTCACCTGGTATGGACTTAAAGGGGAAGCCCTATGCCGAAAAAATATCAGACCCTTATCCGAGCACGCAGGTCGGTCAGGAAAGGGGGTGGGGACGAGCGAGCGCCCCTCCCTCCCGAGCCGTACCAGGCCGCGTGCCCTCAACATGGGGGGTGCTTTGGGGAAGGGGGGCCCTGCAGCCCCCCACCCCAAAGCACCTTGTCCCGATGTTGATGAGGACAAGGGCCTCTTCCCGACAACCCTGGCCGTTGGTTGTCGGGGTCTGCGGGCGGGGGACTTATCGGAATCCGGGAGCCCCCTTTAATAAGGGGGCCCCCAGATACCGGCCCCCAGATTCTGGCCCTCCACCCTATGTGAATGAGTATGGTGTACAATGGTGTACAATGTACCCCTACCCATTCACCTGGTGAAAAAAATGTAAAAAAAAAACACCACACAAGGGATTAAAATAATTTATTGCACAGCTCCGGGGGTCTTATTCCGTCTTGGGGGTCTTGTCCCCCTCTTCGGTTCTTCTTGCCGGGCCTCCGCTTTCTTCCTTTAACTCTTTTACTAGCGGTGGCCCAGTCTTCTGTCGCCGCCGCCTCTTCTTCCAACTTCGGGGTCTTGTCCCCCTCTTCGGTTTTTCTTGCCGGGCCTCCGCTCCTTCTTTCAGTTCTTTTACTAGTGGTGGCCCGGTCTTCTGTCGCCGCTGTCGCCTTCTCTTCTTCTCTTCTGATCTGTATACGCGGCATAAGAAGCCAAGTCAGATCATGTGCTTTTGAAATGGTAGAGGTTATAGTGGTAAGTATTGCACTGTGATCCAACCATGTTTTGAAGTGGGTTTCTTGAAGGCACAAGATATGCGCTTCTCTAGTAGCAAAGGAGCGAAAGGCTTTGATGCGTTTTTGTGGGATGTTCAAGCCCTGAACATTCAAGGATAGTATATGTATCTGAGCCATAGGGTTATGAATGCATGAGATAAGATATCATGTTTTCCAAAACATTGTGTAGATAGACCTACCTCCGGAAGGGTGGGGGGAGGGGCTAGGGAAGGTTAGAAAAGGAAAGGGTAGAAGATTTAATAATAAAAAATAAATATTCTTCATTTTGAATAGTAAATAAAACATATATAATATCATAACACTTTTGTTGGGGGGGGGTAAAAAATTCCCCCCGTGGGTACATTGGCCACTGTCGATTGTTCACTATATCAATGAACTAACCGAGAGTAGCAAAAAGGGAGCGCAAGAAAAATTCCTGAAAGAACAACAAAGCCAACTAGTAGCAAGTTTCCATAAGTATAGAAGTAATGAGAATATTTTATCACTAGCAGGAACTGGGGGACAAATAATGGAAAAGAAACATGGATATTGAAAATTGATCCATTTTGATCATTGATCCATTTTTCTTGGCTCTGTTATATTAAGAAATTGTTAAGACAATTAAAGTAACTTCAGGCAATAAATGACAAAAAAAAGATAATAAAGATAATAAGACTGTTTAGCTGTCTTATTAATCAAGAGATAGATGAAGAATGGATCCTAGAAGTATGAAGTTATGAAAATGAAAAAGATAGCTAATTTTCACATATAATATAATATATATAATATATAATAAGAATTAATTAGATACAAAATGTGAAATAGACAATAAGGATTGGTGAACTTATCCATCAAGTAGAGAGAGAAATATGAGTATATAGTGTTCTTCAGTCCATAAAGTCATCAGGGGCTTGATCAGGTGATCGATATCGGCCCCTTTTATGTGAGCTCTGGTGCTCATTTCTCCTTGGCAATGCAGAAGGTTTGTTTGGAGAAGATGATGTCGGTCTTCGTCGAGTGGTTTCTTGATTCTGTGTTGAGTTCAACAGATGCATGTCTTGAAGGGTAGTTTGGAGTTCATTAGCGAATGATATGTAAATTTAGAGCCTTGAAATGCGAAAAGCACTGAAAAGGGGAATCCCCATTGATATGTAATTTGATTGCGTTATAATACTTGTAGTAAGGGTTTTAAGGCCCTTCTTTTATTTATTGTGAGTTGGGCCAAGTCTGTAAAAAGCTGGTAATTATGTCTTTGGAAGTTAAAAGTTTCTTTGTTCCTTGCTGCAGATAGTAGTTGTTCTTTTGTTCTGTAGAAATGAAACTTTGCAATTATATTGCGGGGTGGACCATCAGGTCTTTTAGGTGTTAGGGCTCTATGAACCCCATCCATTTCCAAAAGGTCTATCGGTATGTCCAGTTGTAGTTCTTGAAAAAGTGCTGTCATTGTTAGCTTGTAAGTCAATTACAGTTTCACGAATGCCTATAATATGCAAATTAGACCGTCTAGCACGATTTTTGTAGTCTTCCAATCTTATCTGTAATGTTACATTTTACTCCTAAACTGCTCATTTGACCGTGGGGCAGGGCAGCTCTTGTTCTGGGCATATGACGGCGGCACAGAACGGGAGCTCTCGTGTGCCCACGGGGCGTGCACAGCGGCGATCGTGGCCACGCTGTTGCTAGGACATGGTGCGACCCAATCTGTGTAAAGAGCCACGGACATGGCTCTTTAACCATGTGATTGGCTGTGTCCAATCACAGCCTGCCACATGTAAATATGGAGATTCCGGTAATCAGCTCTCCTCCCCTCACACTGACAGAGTGTGAGGAGAAGAGAGCTGATCAGTGGCATCTCCTCACAGGGGGACAGCTAGGGACAGCTAGGGAAGTAATCAGGGCACTGATCATCAGTGCCCTGATTACAATATATAAATAAAGTTTAAAAATACAGTGCCCACCAATGCGAGCATACAGTGCCCACCAATGGCAGTGATCAGAGCCCACCAGTGGCAGCAATCAGTGCCCACACTGCCCACAAGTGCAACAAATCAGTGCCCATCAGCCATGCTAGTCAGTGCTGGCAATTAGTGCTGCCTATCAGTGCTCCCCATCAATGCCCATCACTGCTGTCCATCAATGTCATCAGTGTCGCCAATCAGTGCCACCCCTCAATGCCCATCAGTGCCCATCTGTACCACCTATCCACGCCGCCTATCCATGCACACCTGTGCCACCTATCAGTGCCCGCCACTGCCGCCTATCAGTGTCAACCAGTGCCGCCTATTAGTGCCCATCAGTGCCACCTAACAGTGCCCATCAGTGCCGCCTATCAGTGCTCATCAGTGCCACATATCAGTGCCCATAAGTGCGAGCATGTTAATACCTCCTCATCAGTGCCACCTCATCAGTGCCCATAAGTGCCACCTCATCAGTGCCCATAAGTGCCACCTCATCAATGCCCACCAGTTCAGCCTAACAGTGCCCATGAGTGCCGCCTCATCAGCGCACATCAATGAAGGCGAAAAATTACTTAGTTACAAAATTTCCTTGGTAAGGCTAATAGTAATATGGTCAGTGGTGAGTTTCAATACTTTTTGAAGCATTTTTTTCTATTTGTGTCAGTGTAACTGGTGAGGTAATTTCATTCTGAGGTGAATCTTCCAAATACTCACAGTGTACTTCAGAATCATATGGTGCAGTCTGTGTGATAGTATACGCCTTTAAGTTGATATCATCACCGCTGGAGGTACCTGAGGCAGACTACTGCAGCGCCGTTTTGGCTGTTCTGTGAGGTGGCACTGTTTTGTTGATTTTGGGACCCATATTCTGTCCAGCGGCACCGAGACCAAGACCCCCAGAATTCAGGAGTGCTGTGGGCACAAATTGGTATATTCTATGTGCGGGTGTTTGGCCAACACCCGCCATTATTCGGCTTTATCGTTCTCTCAGAGAGCAGAGCTTCGGGCTGGCATGTCTGCTCCGCTTGGCTCCGCCCCTCGGCTCCGCTAAGATTGTGATACTTCTCAAGTTTAGCACCTTGTCATTACTACACAGTAATAATTTCTTATATGTAAACTCATTTCAGTAGAGTAGTGCAGACTATGTCCCATACACTTCTGAAAAGCATTTTGCCTAAAATAAATGCTTTTTTAATGTGAACCATACAGCTATTAAGCATATTGAAATAATTCAAAATCCCTTCAAGCTAAAAGCAAGGCAAGGCAGCCTTGTAAACTCATGCTGATTTTTATTATATGTACATGACAGGAGTCAATAAATTTCCATTCAAATACTACCTTTGTTTAGTTTACATACAAAACACATTTCACCAGTTTGCCATCTATGCCATTCATTTTATGATCATTCAATGGGAACTGTTACTGATAATTGTAGAACAAATTATGTGATATAAGTTTGTCCCTTAGAGATATGATTCTAGGGTGTGGTATGATTACTTTAAAATTAATATCCACCTTAATACATTTAAAGTGTATGTAAACCTTAACCATAATCTTCTATCATTTGCTCCCTTTTGGTATATTTAATATACCACAGAACGTGATTTGTTATAAGTGTTCAATAAGTGCAAAAAAAAAGTTTGTTGATTCTGCCAGAAATGTTGTGAGTTTATAACTAACAGTGCTCTCTACCTCTGCTGACTGTCATCGGTTAGTATTGTTCTAAGTTCTCTCTGACTACAGAACACCTCTTCCCTATGTCATGGAGAAGAAGAAATGGACAATTTTGTGTAGTCCTAAAATACGAGATGACTTCTGCTGGCCATACACCATATGAAAAATTGGCTGTATGTTAGTTTTTTAAAAAATGGGTACAGCCGATTTTTCGTATGGTGTATGGCCAGCAGAAGTCATCTAGTATTTTGAGAGCAAACGATAGTGGCATCATGTAATGACCGATAAATCATTCAGTGGACATAAATGAATCAATTTTTTTAATTTTTTTTACATATACCTAGTGCAAACAGTTCGGACGGGAAACACGTTAACTCTTCAATTATCATTCGTTCGGCAGGAAATTTCCAAACGTGTCCTTCGTTTTTTTGGCTCAAAAACGCCCCAACGATTATTGATTATCAAACTGTCTAAATGACTGAATTTCGGCCGATTTTTCGTGTAGTGTATGGCCGACATTAGGTTAGCAACACCGCCACTCTATAGATACAGTGAGTTAGGGTGAGTGAGCATTCTTACCCTAGGAAAAACTTGTGTTACTGCTGGACCAAATTATAAAATTTGATGAGAGGGGAGTTATTTTCTTACTTTTTTGTTATGAAGCATCAACACATGTATGCACTATTTATTTGAACACTCCTGATGAAGCCATGATAGATGTAGTGAAACATGTTGGGTGGTTGGGGTAAGTTTTGCTATTGGCTTTGAAGCCTTTATTTTTGTAAGGCAGATTGCTGTTTGGGAGACTGAGATTAGTTAGTCTCATTTGGAGTATTTAAGTAGGGACACCCTTTTAAGGTTAAAGTGACCTTTAATTGAAGAGGTAGAGAGCTTTATGTCCGAGGAAGAAGAAGCTAATCCTTAAATGGACCAGTTTTATCAGATCTTCCAAAAAGGGAATATTGTGTAATAACTTAAGATGTAAGTGAAAGTCTTTTTGATTAGCAGTAGCCACAAGCAGAGGTTGCATTAAGATTTTATGTACAGCTTTAAATTATTAATCCGCCAGCCCCCCTTAAACTATCTATGGTTGTAAAAGACAGAATTGTTTGAGTGCTCCATTGCTGGCATGTTCCATGTGGAGCCATGCAAATCGTTTCTTTTTCCTCAAGAGGAGGACTGGCAGTGACAAAATGAACCAGACAGCAGAGAGCATAGCTTTCATGAAAAAAACAGCTGGTGATACTGATATAGAAATCCCTGTTTGTGCACTGTTATGGAGTGACAACACTCTGCACATTTCCCACAATCTCCTGCCTGTAAATCACCCCGTCATGCTTTTCTAAGGAAACTACAAGCTGCTGTGCTTATGTACATTCCTGAGGCATATTTTTCTGTTGTCAACATTTAAAAAATAAATTGAAAAACACATACAGCCTGTTATCACTATGGTGCATGTTAGCATAGGGGATCTGCATGCTGATTAATTTGCATTGTTTCACATGTGGGTTAGCAGCATCTCATGGCCAGAGGCCAAATTATTTCTCATGGCCCCGCATACAGAAGTATAACGTCTTATACACCTGTCCTGGCTCTGACTCCAGAGGCATTTTGAAGAGAATAGAGATGGGCACTGTCCTCCACCAGCGCTTCATAACACACTTTACTCCTTCTCTCGTTCAGACTCAAATGCAAGTATAAAAACCATCACACTTGTTTTGTGAGGCCTTACATGCCATGATTCCAGGCCCAGTCCCTTAGAGAGTTCTGTTCTGCAGTGGTTCCTTGGTGACAACCATGGATTCTCTCATTTTGAATGGATTTCCTCTGACTTTTGGCTGTGGGAAAGGAAGTAAAGTGAAATTTCCCCAATGTGATACAGATGGCAAAAAAACCGAGCAGAAGTTATAACCCTCTTATGCTCTATCCAAAATGAAAAAAAAATGTTGTATTTAGTAAGAAAATAAATACCTAAATAGAATTAGCCATCCAAGCATTCCCCCCTACAGGATGCCCCTGTCTATTACCTTCTTTTATGTTCATAAACCCACACTTTTATACTGGAAAAAGTCTGAGGCTCCCTCTCTATCGCTTTGAAAAGGCCTTATTAAGAAAAGAAAATAGAAAATGTTCGAGCGGCTTATAACTTCCTAGCACTTACTTTACCTTATGTTTTTACATCTTATTAAACACTTGCCGATCAGCAAATGCTGATATACGTTGCCAAAGTGGCAAGGGTGGGCATAATCACGTACCCGTACGTTGCTTGCGTGTCGGCGGGGATCGGATTCGTAGCAGAACCGATCAGTCTTAAGGTCCAGGCCAATGATTTCTTGACCTGCTGATCAGTTCTGGCGAAAGAAAATGCTTCCCCTGTCTGTAAGTGTAAACACAGACAGGGGAAGTGATGCCATCTCCCCTTGTTGAACTCTTTTCCATTCCAGAGAGAGGAGAGAGAACATCTGTATGTGGAAAATTATTACACAAGCGTGCCACTTTTTAGTCACTTGTTTGATCATAGAATTGATGTATGTGGCACCATGCAAGCTAATCGTTGGGGCTTACCCCAGTGGCTTGTAGATTCCTGTATTAGGCCGAGGGAGAGAGGCTGCTGGAGAAGTAATAATTTGCCCCCAGTGAAGTGGAGGGATTCACAGAATGTTTTTGTTCTGTCCTCCCTTCACGCAGACACGACGGTCCAAATTCAAACGGTGACTGGTGTTTTGGAGAAACCCCTCTGTATTCATGAATACAACCTTAATATGGGAGGGGTGGACCTCAACGACCAGTTGATGGCGCCATACTTAATTGGCCATAAGGCCTGGTAAAAAAGTGTCTGTATACTTATTCCAATTGGCTCTGCTGAACGTTTATGAGCTATACAAAGCGTCAGGACGAACTGGATCCTTCCTTAAATTCCAGGAAGAGATCGTCATAGCCCTTCTGTTTCCAGATAGTGCTGTTCCCCAACTTCCCAACACAAATGCAGTAAGCCGGCTGCATGGGAGGCATTTTCTGTATGTCTTCCCTGGTACCCCTACCCAACATTCAAACCAAAGAAGAAGTCGTGTCTGTAGCAAGCTCGGATATAGGCGTGACAAACGCTATTATTGTCTTTCCTATCCTGACCATCCTGGTCTTTGCATTGGTGAATGTTTTGAACGCTACTACCGTAGTGGAGTATTAGTGTAGGGTACAGCACTCCACAGACTAGGACACACTTTCACAGGGTCTCCAAAGATGCCACCGCATTTTGAGAGACCCGGACCTGGAACCGTTGCAGTTACAAATAAAAGTGTAAAATAAATAAAGAAATAAAATAAAAAAATAAATAAAAATAAAAAATCCAAAAATAGTTGATGTTTTATTGGTCTCTCTCTATTGTTGACTCTCTATTGTTCTGCTCTTTTTACTATGTTTACTATGTTTTATCATGTTTGCTTTTCAGGTATGTAATTCTTTTATATTTTACTGTTTACTGTGTTTTATTGTTAACCATTATTTTCTTTTCAGGTACGCCATTCAGCTGCAACACTGATTTATTTATCTTGACAGTAACAGCATTTGCTCTCACGATACGTAAATCAATGTAGAAAAGATGTAGCTGGATAGCCGCACTCCAAATTATTCAACTTTATTTCAAAAATGTAATTAAAATCATAGCATCTAGGCTGGCAAACAGACTAACTGCACAGCCGCTGACATGTTTCACACCGAACACGGTGCTTAGTCATGCTATGACTAAGCACCGTGTTCGGTGTGAAACATGTCAGCGGCTGTGCAGTTAGTCTGTTTGCCAGCCTAGATGCTATGATTTTAATTACATTTTTGAAATAAAGTTGAATAATTTGGAGTGCGGCTATCCAGCTACATCTTTTCTACTTCAGTTCCTGTTGCAAACAGAGCCAGCACCCTGTGGGATTGTGGAGACAGCTGTTTTGGGAGAAGTCATTACCTTAGAGCGGTAATTCTTTGTACGTAAATCAGTGTGTCAGGTCACCTTGAGGCTAGGTGACAGATGCACACCGTTGGGATCAGGAGTGCACCGCAAGGTAGTGGACCCTATGGCTGACTGCTGTGGATGGGAGTCAAGGTGGAAATTAAGGCAGGGGCGCTGGATCACCAAGACGGATCCCACCGGGGTTAGAGCGTAAGATTCCCTAGGGCGCGGAGTCTAAGAGACAGCAGGTGTTCACCAGAGCCTCTAGTGGTGAAGATGGACTGGGCTGCAACTGGCTCCAGGTCGCGACCCCCAGAGTCCCCCAGCTCACGCCCACAGTAGGCAACAGGTTGGATAGGGATAGTAAGGGAATAAGCCAAGGTCGGGGCCACAAGCAGACAAGGACAACAGAGTTCACGCCAAAGGTTCAGGGTCACAGGCAAACAGGGATAGTCGGGGACACGCCAAAAGGTCAGGGTCACGAGTAGACAAGAATAGTTGAGAACACGCCAAGGTTGGTAACAGAAACAAATTTAGCGCACACGGCGGGTAACAGGAAGCCAAACACACAAAGGTTGATTAGCAGGGTTGGCCTACAGTACACAGGTTAATATAGAGTTCTCTGATAGGAGTGGAGTGGAGCCATGTTAGAGGAGGGATTATAAAAGCAGTCAGGTGAGAGTCGGCTGGTCTCTAGAGATGAACACAGGGAGACAGGTAAGCTGACAGACTAACTCTATTGCATAACCATGACACGACGACTCCAGCGCTGTAGGAGGTGATTTCACAATCACAGTTAAAAAAAAAGAGCATGTATGCCGAAGCATGGGGTCAGGGGTGGAGGGGCGATTTGCCCCTAAAATTAGGGGTGGATTGCCCCCATGCTTCGGCTTATATTTTTTACTATTTTTTGGCACAGATTGTTGTGGTTTTATTGAGTTAATGTTTTTTGTTACCATTGTTTGTTTTTCAGGTACACCATTCAGCTGCACTGATTTATTTATCTTGACAGCAACAGAGTTTGCTCTCACTATACGTAAATCAGAGACTCCAGTGCTGTAGAAGGTGATTTCACCACCACGGTTAAAAAAATAAATGGTGCATGTATGCCCATCATTAGAAGTGGGTAGATGCAGGGAGGTATTCTAATGGTGGGTATACCCACCGATCAATATCTTTTTTTCGTTCAGCTCACAGGCTGCATGAAAAAAAATAACATTACAATATATGCCCAATAAGGATCAGCAACGTATTGGTATGTTGCTGGACTTTGAGTGGTTATACCAGAATGATGCCTGCAGCTTTAGGTATCATCTCGATATCAATCTTTTCAGTCAGCGGTCCGCTTTCATGTAAAAGTAATCCTAGTGGCTAATTAGCCGCTAGACTGCTTTTACAAGCATCGGGAGGAAACACCCCCCAGGAGGGAACACCCCCCCTCCTCGTCTTCCTTGGTTTTCTCTTGCTCTCCTGTCCCACCGGAAAACCTGATAATGCAGCCGGTGGCTCCACCAGCTGGCCATAGAGCTGATTGAAGATTAAAACAGCTTCAATCATCTCTATGGCCTAAGAAACTGGAAGTTACAAGCATTTAATGACTTTGGTTTCGCTGGATATAAACAGCGCCATTGGGAAAGCATCTTAATACACCGATCTTGGTGTGGTCAGATGCCTTGAAGGCAGAGGAGAGATCTAGAGTCTAATAGACCCATTTTTTTTTTTTTCTTTAAAAGAGTTCCTGCCACTACCTATTGCTTTCATAGGGGATATTTACATTCTCTGTGATAACAAAAAAATAAAATAAAGGAATAGTGTAAAAGTAAAATAAAAAAAGCACAATAAATAATTAAGGAAAAAAAAAGCACCCTGTCCCTCCGTGCTCGCACGCAAATGCGAACGCAAGCGTCAGTCTTGTGTCATATGTAAACTCATATGTAAACAGCAATTGCACCATGCATGTGAGGTATCACTGCGGACATCAGATTGAGGGCAGTAATTTTAGCAGTAGACCTCCTAAAGTGGTAACTTGTAAAAGGCTTTTAATGACTTTTAAAAATGTATATAGTTTGTCACCGCCACACGGTTGTACGCAATTTTAAAGCATGTAGTGTTTGATATCTATGTACTCGGCATAAGATCATCTTTTATATTTTATCAAACATTTGGGCAATATAGTGTGTTTAAGTGCAATAAAATTCAAAAAAGTGTGTTTTTCCCCAAAAAATTGCGTTTGAAAAATCGCTGCGCAAATACTGTGTGAGAATTTTTTTTGGAACACCCACCATTTTAATCTCCTTTGTTTTAAAAAAGATATAATGTTTGGGGGGGTTCAGAGTAATTTTCTAGCAAAAAAAATATGTTTCCATGTAAACAAAAAGTGCCAGAAAGGTCTTTTTGATGTGCTGCATAAACTTCTAAATGTTATGCATAAAAAAGCCAGGACAGGTCAACTCCCCCAAATGACCCCTTTTTGGAAAGTAGACACCTCAAGCTATTTGTTGATAGGCATGTTGAGTCCATGGAATATTTAATATTTTGCCACAAGAAAATTACAAACTTTGTTTTTTTGTTTTGTTTTTTTTGCACTAAGTTGTCACTAAATGATATATTGATCAAAAATGACATGGTTATATGTGGAATTACACCTCAAAATACATTCTGCTGGACCATGAAAACCAAGCACCGCCTTCAGGCTTTCTAAAGGTGTAAATTGTGATTTTACTCCTCACTACCTATCACAGTTACAGAGGTCCTGAAATGTCCAGATAGCACAAAACTATATTCAATGTGCTCAACAAGTCTCTTAGCAAAACTTGGGGTCATTTGGTGGGGGGTATTGTACTGCCATGCCATTTTAGCACCTCAAGAGTGATAGGCAGTCATAAAAGCTGCGTAAATTCCAGAAAATGTACCCTAGACGCTATAACTTTGGCGTAAATCATTTTTTTTGCCTGAGACCTGTGGCTGAATGCTTTTGGCTTAAATGTATGACTAAAATTGTGTTTATTGTATTTCTTTTATAGCAAAAAGTCGAAAATATAATTTTTTTTCAAAAAATGATATGTCTTTTTTCGTTTATATTGTAAAAAATAAAAACCGCAGAGGTGATCAAATACCACCAAAAGAAAGCTCTATTTGTACGGGAAAAAGAGGACGTAAATTTGCAGTTAGGCCTCTTTCATGCGGACGGACCATTCAGGTCCGCCTGTCAGTTTTTTAGGCGGACCTGAACGGACGCTCCATAGACCTCTATGGAGTGACGGATGTCAGTGGTGGCATGTCCGTGGACATCCAACCTGCTCCGATCCGAAAAAGTGTGACGGAGGAAAACCCTATTTTTCCATCCATCTGAGGATCGGATCTGATGAAAACGGACAGGCGATCCATAATCATCCGATCCCCCCATAGGAGAGAGCGGATTCTCTGACAGGTCCGTCCCTGCACAGAGTGGACGGACTTATCATCCGCTGGCTCAGCGGGGATCAACGGAGCGATCCCCGCTGAGCAAGCGGAGTACTAAAAATGGACAGCCCTATGTGAAAGGGGCCTTTGGATACAGTATTGCATGATCACACAATTACCAATTAAAGCAGCACAGTGCCAAATTGTAAAATGTGCTCTGGTCAGGAAGGGGGTAAATCCTTATGGAGCTAAAGTGGTTAATAAAATACTGCAGTTCTGTAAGGCAGTGGTCATCAACCCTGTTCTCAGGGCCCACTAACAAGCCAGGATTTATGTATTACCTTGGGGAGATGCAGACTAGAATACTGCAATCACTGAGCAGCAAATGATATCACCTGTGATGTATTTCAGTTATCTTGCAAACCTGGCCTGTTAGTGCCCGTTCACACTACCGCGACTTGTCAGGCGACTTAGCCGCCTGACAAGTCGCGCTCCGTTCTGTACTATGGAACCGTTCTAATAGGAGCGACTCAAGTCGCTCCGACTTAGAAAAAGGTTCCTGTACTATTTTTGGGGCGACTTGCATTGACTTCTATACAGAAGTCATTTTGCAAGTCGGCGCTGAAGTCGTGTGCAGGTCGCGTCTTTGAGTCGCGCTGCAAGTCACGTCGCCCCTGTGTGAACGGGTACTTAGTGGGCCATGAGGACAGGGTTGATGACCACTGCTGTAAGGCAACCTATTTGAGTAGGGGTGTTGGAAAAAGAAAATTGAAAAGGTATGGCAATGTTGGTTGGCAAATACGTCCACTATTTGATGAGACTTTTCCATTGACTTATGGTTAGCTACCTGTATATAGTTCAGCCAATTGTGATCACCTCATTATTTTTGTGTTGGAGTGCTACTTATGTTTTACATTTATAATTTCTTGCCTGCTGAATACAGTGGGGTTCTGATCCTGAGATGTTTGTTTCCAGCCTTTAAGGTTCCAGTGGAGATCCTTTTTGCTTTTTAGCGGACTCACTTTACCTTTGCCTGGCACAGATATGGGGAGGGCTTAGTTAGGAATCTGGTCCAGGAGACTGGTGTATGTTTTCCCTTCATGTTTTTTTTTTTTGCTGTTTGAAAACAATAAATGTAATAAAAAAATAAAAATAAAAAAAATACTTGGCAGGTAAAACATCTCCATGCATGTATTCCATGTGTGTATTTAGCTGTTTGCCTTCAGCTTTACATGACACCTGGTATGTTTTAACTATGTAAGTTGAAATGCACGGGTAATCTATACTGGCATTGTGTAATGCAGATGAAGCCGTTACAAAACACTCACATGGGTAATCTATGACACGTTTTAATGTGGTATTTCTCAGAAGAAACCAGAGCCCAGCTTGGTATTGTACGAGACAGTTGCAGCTTAGTAATGATTACTGAACCTAGCGGCAGGTGCTGCCTTATCTGAAGTAAGCTTCTCTACACTCTCTCCAATATCAAAAGGATCAGCCTTTTTTGCTGAGTAGAAGGGCATACAGTCTATTTTCCTTAACTAGTTACTTTTCTACTGGGGCATGGTAAAATCTGCACTTTTTGCTAGGAATTACTTTAAAGCCCAAAACAATTATCATTATTTTCTGAAAGCATAAGCCCTGTGGAATAAAATAGCCATAGTTGCAATGTTTTATGTTTTACAATATTATCAAAGCTGTTTATCAAACACATATTTTCAAGAAAAAATACATGAAAATGAATTGTCTTGCAAACAAACAAAATATAATACCCACATTATTGGTAAAATATAAACAAAAAGCTGATCACATGTAAACAGACTTGCTGGTTATCGGCAGCCCATTTCTATCAGTGCTGCCTGTCAGTGCTCATCAATGCCACCCATCAGTGCCCATCAATTCTGCCTATCAGTGCGACCTATCATCGCTTATCAATGCTGCCTATCAGTGCCACCTCAATGGTGTCCATCAGTGCTGCCTATCGGTGCTCAATGCCCATCAGTGCCGTCTATCAGTGTCCATCAATGCTGACTATCAGTACCTCCTATTAGTGCTCATCAATGTTGCATATCAGTGCTCATCAATGGCGCCCATCAGTGTCACCTATCAGTGCTCATCAATGCCACCTATCAGTGCCCATTAGTGCAGCCTGTGAGTGCTGCCTATCAGTGCTCATCAATGCCGTCTATCGGTACCTATCATTGCTTATCAATGCAGCTTATCAGTGCTGCCTATCAGTGCCACCTATCAGTGCCTCCTTATCAGTGCTCATCAATGCCGCCTATCAGTGCCACCTATCATTGCCGCCTACCAGTGCAGCTTATCAGTGCTGTCTATCAGTGTCACCTATCAGTGTTCATTAGTCCCTCCTCATCAATGCATCCAATCAGTGCCCATGAGTGCTGCCTATCAATGCCCATCAGTGCCATCTATCAGTGCTCATCAATGCTGCCTATTAGTGCCCATCAATACTGCCTATCAGCGTTTTCATCAATGCCATTCATCAGGGCATATAAATTCCGCCTATCAGTGCCACCTATCATCGTTCATCAATGCCGCCTATAAGTGCCCATCAGTGCCACCTATCAGAACTCATCAGTGCTGCCAATCACTCTTATCAAGCCCACCTATAAGTGCCCATCAGTGCCGCCTATCAGTGCCCATCAGTGCCACCTATAAGTGCTCATCAATGCCATCCATCAGTGCCCATCAATTCCACCTATCAGTGCCACCTATCATTGTTCATCAATGCCACCTATCTTTGCTCATTAGTGCCACCTATCAGTGATCATCAGTGCTGCCTATCAGTGCTCATCAATCCCACCTATCAGTGCCACCTATCAGTGCTCACCAATCCCACCTATCAGTGCCCACCAGTGCTCATCAATCCCACCTATCAGTGCCCATTAGTGCCTCCTATCAGTGTTCATCAATTCCACCTATCAGTGCTCACGAATGCCGCCTGTCTCCTCAGCATGGCTCTGAGCTGAGAGCGTCTCTCTCATACAGCTCAGAGCCGGTGTTCTATCGAATACTGCCTCCTGTCCTCCCTCCCCCCTCCATCCTCTCTCGCATGGGATGAGAGAGGAGACAGCCGGTCTGATCATTCTCCCCACCGCTACTCGCAGAGCACATACAGGAGGAGAGAGTCGGGGGGGAGAATGAGCAGACCGCCTGTCTCCTCTCTTGTCCCATGCGAGAGAGGATGGAGGGGGGAGGAAGGAGGAAGGACAGGAGGCAGTATTCATTAGAACACCGGCTCTGAGCTGTATGACAGAGAGACACTCTCCACTCTCCACCGAAAGCCGTGCAACTAGTAACCCCGCTGGGGGACCCCGGCAGTGGCGGAACACCAGGGCCCGGTCGCAAGTGGGACTGTTGCGACCCTGGTAGTTCCACTACTGGTATTCGCTCCCGAGACCTGCTGCAGGTGCCCCCACGGAAAACCCGATTTACCTGGGGGCACGCATGCATGCTAGTTTCCGAGTCCTGCTGCTATGCCTATTGACACAGACAGCGGGCCTCAGTCCAGCCCCCATGTCAATCCCGTGTCACAGCTTTTGATTGACAGGCGTAAGGAGACAATTGCTCCCGTTGCTATCAACCAGTCCAATGAGGAGGGAGACAGCGGTGGGAACCACTCGCCTTGCGCACATCGCTAGATAGGATTGAGCTCAGGTAAGAAATTCAGCACAGAAGGTGAAAAACTTTAAAGCTTTTTTAAAATATTTTGCCACTACCTCACTCCAGAGCTATACTTAGTTCCAGACTTTTTTCATTGTGCCTAATCAATTCAGGTGTGGGTGAGATTTGCCCTGCTTTACTTAAAACATCCCAGTCATGGTTATAAAGGAGTCCTTTGCCTCTGCTCTCCACCACATCTTCTGCTTCCTCAGTATGGAAGGATAAAAAACTTTTCCCAACACCCAGGGCCCCGACAGCCTCCTCAGAAGCTGGGAGCCCAGGCTTTCCCAGGTTAATCCCCACTGTCCACATTTCTACTGGCACAGGGGACACTTTTTCTAACCCCAGCTTCAGATTTCAGAGACACACAGATGGGTTTAGCCCTTCAGGTAATTTCTATAGACACAGGGGCACACAACCTTCAAGTGAGTGTGTAAACCAGCACTTACAAGATATACAAAACGGACATCAGACAAGTGTCATAAGTTAACCTCTGAAGTCTCTACCCAGCTCAAACATCTAAGATACATGTTCTACATACACCAGCAGAATAAACACAACGTTCTATTTTTATCTTCAGCCCCCTCTAAGAAAGAAGAGTGATACTCGGTTGCAAAATTGGGAAGCTTTAATTTGTGAAATTCTTTATAACATATTCCAGCATTCTAGAAATACTTCAACAATGGTAACAAGTGTCCCACATTCTCTTCATATATTACTATGCTCCAACTACAGTGCTCCCTTCATATATTACTATGCTCCAGACTCAAGGAACTCATATTTCTATGGTGTTGTTGTCCCTCTAAAAGAAAAGTCCCTCTCCAGTGCGCAACAACCATTAGGCTTCTCCCACCCCTCTTTACATATGCTGGGCGATTAACACATGGTAACAACCAGGACAGGATCATAACTTAAATGGTGTAGCACCCTCTATCTAGCGTGGTAGTTTAAATAGTAGTTAGAGTAGGTAAATTTGGCTTGGCTGGCTGTCAAGCCTGGGTTGAATCTGGGTAAGAGATGAGTGACTCAGGGAGGCTGGATGGCTCATGAAGCAGCTCCTCTGGTAACTCCCCCTTCTCTCTGGGACCTTGAAGAAGCTCCTGGAAGTAGAGGACAAGTAGAGGGCAGAGTCTAGGAGTATTGACGAGGGCCCCAGCCAATCCCCATAAAACTGGGCTGGCAGGGGGCAGGCACCTCATAAATACTCTTGGGTCATGCCAGCAGGGGCAGTTAGGTGTAAGATGGAGAAGGAGTGCTGAGGAGGCTGTTGTTGGCCCTTGATGGGGGTGACCTCTGGTGGCTGGGGCTCGGGGGCTGGAGGGACCCTCTACATGGAGGGATCCTGTCCTGGATGCATGGGAGCAAGTGTGAGGACAATGGGTTGGTGAGTGTGCATTCTGGAGGTACTGTGGTGAATTAGCTAAGAGGGCTAGTGAAATGGGCAGCTGCAGCTAGGCGGGCTGGCAGTGTCTGAAGATGTGGTGCTGGGATCAGTAGCCACAGGGATGTAAGCTGGACATTGGACATTGCTACACAACCAAATGTGCTCAGGGTCCCTGCCTGTAAAGGGCTTTTGCATTGACCTATGCTTTGTCAGATCTACTTAAAGTGTCCCAGCTGGGACTGTCATTTGCAAGAGAGTGCTGGAGGCAGAAGAGCAGAGTACATAGAGACTCTGTATTGCTGTATGTAGGAAAAGTTGTCCCTGAAGAGTTTTTCTTAAAGCGGGAGTCCGCCGGGACTCCGCGTTTTTTTTTTTTTTTAAAGTCAGCAGCTACAAATACTGCAGCTGCTGACTTTTAAAATAGTGACACTTACCTGTCCAGCGCGCCCGCGATGTCGGCACCCGAAGCCGATCTCTAGATCGACACTCGAGTGCTGCCGCCGCCATCTTGGGTATGGGAATCAGGAAATGGAGCCTTTCGGCTTCATTTCCCGGTTCCCTACTGCGCATGCGCGAGCCGCGCTGCGCAATGAGGACGGTCCCCGCTGCCTCTGGGATCTGTGTGTTTCCCAGCAGGCAGCGGGGCACTTGCGGAAGGGGGCGGGCACTTGCGGAAATGGGCGTAATGTACGCCCCTTTCCGCAGAGAGCTAGCCCGGAAGTGGGTGCAGTTACCTGGATTATCCAGGTAACTGCACCCCCCTCCCCCCTGAAAGGTGCCAATTGTGGCACCGGAGGGGGGGAGGAATCCGATGAGCGGAAGGTCCATTTTAGGGTGGACCTCCGCTTTAAGTCAAATTGTCATCCCATAATACTCCTATCCCCATCCAAGTTCAAATCCCTCAATAAAACAAAAAAACAAAGTACTGGACTGTTCACTGACTCAAGTGTGCCTGTGGATAGCACCCTCCTAGAGGTGCTAGGAAATGGACAAGTTTGAATTAATTGTGTTTTTGATAGGGAAATTTAGTTGTCACACTGTAGTCAGTGTGGCTGTAATTGTTTGTTAGGCAAAAGCATAGTTTGCTCACTGTAGTCAATGGAGCTGTGATTGGTTAGTTAGGGCTGCGCTGTGTGCTCAGCTGCTGCCAGTCTGGTCTGATAGTTCCCTCTGATAGTTTAAAAATAAAGGATACCAAAAAAATATATATATGAACATCAACCCTGATTGATAAAGGCGTTCATGTCCCACTCGATATTTAGGCCAAAAGGGGAGTAGGTCTGTAAATGGTATATCCAGTAGGTTTCTAGGCGTGAAACCCCTCTGGTGAGGGCTCCTCCTCTCCATGGGGGGGTATATTTATCAATGATGACAAAATGTGAACCGGTGGGGTCACGATTGTGATATTTTCTGTAATGCCTAGGTACATTGTGTTTGATGTCTCCTCCCTTGATTTTGGTGATATGCTCACCTACCCTTACAGAAAAGGGGCGAATTATATGTCCCACATACTGTTTCCCGCAAGGTCAGGTGATCATATATACAATGTGTGTGGTAGCATATGTATAAAAGACCTTAATTGAATAAACTTTATTGGTTACATTGGATCTAAATTCCACACTTTTACATCGCCACAGACATTATGTTTTCAAGTTTAGTAGATATTTCAAGTACCTGTAGGTAAAAGTGGTACGTAAGGGTTTACAACCACTTTAAAGCTGAAGTCTTTTGTTTGTTTCAAGCCCAGACTTCACTATAGCTTGTTTAGAAAGAAGTACCAAAGTCCTCTAGTTGTATATAGTTCTTGTTTTACCCTCAACCATGTCCAAGTTCTTCAAAAATAAAAACAACAAAACCAACACCTTTTGGGGTTCAGCTTTAAGTGGAGAGTTCTCAGACCGGTAATCCAAGCTGCATGTAGGGTTAAGGACTTCCCGCCCATGCTTATTGGTCAGCGTGTACAGCAAACAAAAGGATTCCCGTGCAGGGGTACGAAACACAGTCCAAAAACAAAAGTCTAGCAAAACAGTTTTATGCCTCCTGGCCAATAAATAGACCTTACTGGGTCTGCTCCAGTCCTGCAGACATGTTCCCTCACAGCACACTTGTCTCCTTTCTCAGCACCAACAACAGATTCACCCAGGGAAGACCAATGGATAAGGATGTGACGAAGGATAAGCTTTTTAGCTGGGTCATGTCTAAAAAATGGAAAAGCAAGCTATCGTAGCTAAAATAGAGTCTTGTTTTCAGCCCCTTCTTCCTTTTGGGTGTAGTCTCACGGTGCCGAGAACAGGCGCAATCTCCTTTTTGACGTTGCTCTTTTTTTAACCCTTGCAGTTTCGTTTCACATGAAGGGAGAAGCTGGCAGACATATTTATTATGATTAAATGAGTATGATTAAGGTTGATAGCTGATAATGAAAGATAAGCACTTATATCTATAAGAGTACCAGAAATAGGCATTTCACTTATAACACTCATGATCACATCCATTACACTATGGCCAGTGCTTAACCCCTTGGATCCTGCTACAGACCCCTCACTGTCACCCATTTACCTTAAGAACCGCAAAATTCTATGTGGCAGATACATCCCATCGTCAACTGACGGGGACTGTTTGTCACAACCCCTAGACTGGTACCCATTGACTGAAGAAACGTGTGAATGAGCCTGTGTGCCTGGCTGTGGGGCAAAGCCTGTGGGGAAGACCTGGATTATAATCGATGTTGTAATGCAAGTCAGACGAGCAGTGATGAGGTGTTTGCTGTCCAACATGGTTAATAGTAAGAAGTTTTCCAATCAGGAAACCAAGCTATTCAGAGTAAAAAATAACCAAACCACAATTTAGATAATACATGATTATTATTTCTCCATATGCTAAAAACGCTAGAAAAGTTAGCTTATCGAAAGTGCCCTGTAAAAGCTAGTATTTATTCTTTTCCCTTGAGAGAAATCTATTGCAATATTTTTCATTGCAGATATGACATAAACTCTATAATAATGTTGGGAGAAGGGTAGGCACTCTATTCATTTTGCCCTGGGCCCTAAATAAGAAATTCATCACTGTGTCTCAGTGATGATCATTATGAGTTTTATTTAGAAGTTGTGTCATAGGAAAGAAGCTACATTCAATATTTAACAGTATGAATGTACATTTTGAGAATACTGACCTCTCATGAAATATTAAAGCTAAACTGACAAATAGTAAATGATGGCTATTTGGTTATATATCAGTAATTATTACCATAATTCAGCAGTTAAAAAAAATCAGCAAACAAAAGTCGCTGATTCGGTCTTTATATTAGCTGTTTTTATAAAACCTTTTCACCATGTGTCCCAGCAGGACACAGACTGTGGGAGAAGAAGAGAGCCATATGAAGCTGGGCATACACGGTAATTCAGCCTCAGCAAGAAGCAGCTGAATTTTCGATCGGTGTGGTCCCTGTTCATCAGAACTCAATTGTTAGATCAACTTTTGTTGAAGGAACAGTCTACAAAATGTTTCTCAACCAGCAGCTGCAGCCAATCAGCTGCAGCCTCGGATCAGTGTATTCTGAGACAATTATCATTGGGGGAGATTGCTCCATCCACACTGACCGAAAAAAAACGAACCGTCTATGGCCAGGCAAATAGCATTTATTTACTGCATATAGCTTTGGTCCATAATGACACTCTAATAAAGCCACCACAAAAAAAATTCTTATAGTTAAGACAAGAGCTAGCGTTCCGGAAATCACCTTCATACAATGTACTTTAGAATATATTTTTTGGAAGCACATCACAGTCATGGAGATAGTCATTGTGGGCTCTAGTTATGTTGTTGGTTCCAGTGGCTAACCTCTAACCTCTAATTGTATCAGCATGTAGCTTGCTTCTTGGATTTTCTGTGTATTTTAATGCTATTGTCTGTTATTGCATAACGTCATGATGATACTTAGAAGTTGTATACATTTGGGTCATATCTTTTCAGAAATACTTGTCCCTATAATAGAAACAATGGGGTTATTTACTAAAGGAAAATCCACTTTGCAATGCAAGTGCACTTGAAAGTACACTTGGAAGTAAAGTTGCTGTAGATCCGAGGGGGACATGCAATGAAAAAAAAAAAAACATCATTTTAGCTTGCACATGATTGGATGATAAAATCAGCAGAGCTTCCCCTCATTTCAGATCTACCCCTCAGATTTAGGCAACTGCATTTACAAGTGCACTCGCAGTGCAAAGTGGATTTGCCTTTGGTAAATAACCCCCAATATGTCTTTAACCACTTCAGCCCTGTAAGAATTTACCCCCTTCCTGACCAGAGCACGTTTTGCAATTCTGCACTGCGTCGCTTTAACTGGCAGTTGCGCGGTCATGCGACGTTGCACCCAAACAAAATTAAAGTCCTTTTTTCCCACAAATAGAGCTTTCTTTTGGTGGTATTTGATCACCTCTATGGTTTTTATTTTTTGCGCCATAAACAAAAAAAGAGTGACAATTTTTAAAAAAACGCATTGTTTTTTACTTTTTGCTATAATAAACACCCCCCAAAAATATATAAAAAAAATAAATTTTCCCTCAGTTTAGGCCGATACGTACTCTTCTACATATTTTTGGTAAAAAAAAAATTGCAATAAGCGATTATTGATTGGTTTGCGCAAAAGTTATAGCGTTTACAAAATGGGGATATGGAATTGTCATTTATACAATACAGCAATCAGTGCTATACAAGTGCACTGATTCCTGTGTAAATGACACTGGCGGTGAAGGGGTTAACCAGGGGGTGGCAGTGTAGGGGTTAAGTGTGTCCTAGGGGTGTGTTACTAACTGTGGGGGGCGTAGCTGTGTGTTACTGAACACTGATCTCTGCTCCAATCACAGGGAGCAGAGATCAGTGTCACTTGTTGCTAGGCAGAACGGGGAAATGCTGTTTACATCGGCATCTCCCCGTTCAGCCTCCCCGTAAGACGATCGCGGGTATCCCCGCGGCGATCGAGTCCGCACCACCAGACACAGGGGGATCCTGACTGGCACGCACACGATGGCAGGGGGCAATTTCAACTGGACATACCTGTACGCCAGTTTGACTGCCCGTGCCATTCTGCTGACGTACATCATTGTGCGCCGGCCGGGAACTGGTTAAAGCGGTATCAAACTAAAAAGCAAATGATTCTTATATTGCGATTCTTATACCAATTCAGAAATGTGATAGCTGCATTAGTCTACAAGTCTACAAATGAAAATGATGTTTTATTTTCGAACCTGGTGATCTGGCCAGTAAGTCTGCTGAGGGGGGAAAAGCCTAAAAAAAGGAAATTAATACAGCCACCACATCTAATGTTTGGTAAGATGCAACATATTCAATTTTTGGTTTTGGGTTTAATATTGCTGTAATGCTTTCCCTGCCCCCAACCCCCCACCACCCACCAGTCTTCTAATCCCCTGTCCCATCTGGCAAGATTTAAGGGACTACACCAGAAAAAGCCTCTTGTCAAAATCTTCTTAGCCAAGCCCATGCATGCGCTTTTCATTCTCCATCCAGTCCTGTAGATCGTTCATACTTTATGTACAAGTGAAATACAAACTCTAGTTTGGATTAAATGGAGAATGCACACGGCATGCACAGGCCCTGCTCAGATGATTTTGACAAGGGGCTCTGTGGCCTCATCCGTAATATCTTGCTGGATCAGTGATGGGTGTGTATAAGACTGGCGGGGTGGGGACCCAGAGACTTCAAAATAAGAGGTTCAAATGTATTTTTCTTCCTGTCATGCCTCCTTCCCAGCATGTCAGATAAAAATATTTAAATCATGAGAAAAGCTGTTTTTCAGGGAGCAGCTGGAGCTGCCTTGCTCTTCATCTGCATTAACTACTGGGCTGCTAGTATAATGTAGTATAGAGCTGAATATTTTCATACATAGAAAAATGGGCTATATTTAAAGTGTTATTAAACCCAAATTTAAAAAAATGGCATCACATAGCACACTTACATGTAAACTTGTTTGGTCATTCATTTTGTAGTTCATAAGTGACTCAGAGGTGCAAGATCCTAATGAGACTTGTAATCTGCCCATGTCCCTGCAAATTACTATTAGAGACATTTTGTCACATCAGGCCACAGCACTACTTTAGGGTTGCCACCTTTTCTTCAAACCAAAAGACAACTTTAGCGGTGCACAGCAATTTATTTTAAGGGGGAACGCTGTGGGAAAGCTCTCACTTACTTTAGGTTTCCCAGCATTTCCCCTACATCAGGGTTCCCAAAGCCCCCCTTACATCAGAGTCCACAGGGCACCCTTATCTTAGTGTACAAACTCGCTCAGAGGCAGGAGAGAGAAGGAAGGAAGGGGGAGACTAGGCATTGGATGTTGAGCTTACTCACCCGAGGATGGAGGCCCAAACATTGACACCTTTCATCCACGATGCATCTGCCGGCTGCTGAGCTTCAAATTTGCAGCCCAAGCGTCCCTTTCCGGAGCATTTAACATTGGGGAATGGAGTGTGGGTGGGTGGGTGGGCAGACAGAGGGGTAAGGGCAGAAGGAGCAGGAGGTCTGAAACCCGGATACATAATTCCAAACCCGGACTGTCCGCGTGAATCCCGGATGGGTGGCAACCCTACACTACCTGCTTGTTCTCCCTGTGCCTGCGTGTGTTTTCTCTGGGTACTCTGGGTTCCTCCCACACTCCAGAGACATGCTGGTGAGCTGATTGGTAAATTGGACCTGGGTACTCAAATACTTTTTATGACAGCTTTCAAATTTGCCGCAAACACCGTTTTTTGCTGTTAGGCGAAAACACGAAAATTACGTTTGACTCGAACATCGGGCTCATCCCTAGTTCCAAATATCTTTGA
Source organism: Lithobates pipiens (assembly GCF_037356315.1). Lineage (NCBI taxonomy): Eukaryota > Metazoa > Chordata > Amphibia > Anura > Ranidae > Lithobates > Lithobates pipiens. Next base: position 574,469,082 of record NW_027507748.1, read on the forward strand.
GAACTAACCACAGATCTGTGGATGTCGGCTGCCTCAGATCCTTCTGTCTCTTCATATAATCCCAGACAGACTCGATGATGTTGAGTTCAGCACTGAGAAATACAAGCAGGTGCTTTTCCATCATGCCACACAATCAGGAAAGCGTATGATTAAACCCAAATTTATCCTGCAGCAGGACAACAACCCCAAACGTGCAATCAATTTAATTAGGAGCTATCTACATTGTAAAGAAGAACAAGGAGTACTGTTATGCCCCGTACACACGAGCGGAATTTCCATCGGAAAAATCTTGGATGTTTTTTCCAACGGAATTCCGCTCAAGCTTGGCTTGCATACACACGGTCACACAAAAGTTCTCTGAACTTTTGACCGTCAAGAACGCGGTGACGTACAACACTACGATGAGCTGAGAAAATTAAGTTCAATGCTTCCGAGCATGCGCCAAATTGTTTCCCAGCATGCGTAGTAATTCTGCGTGTCGAAAGTGGTACAGATGATCGGAATTTCCGATCTGAACTTTTTCCGACCGAAAAATAGAGAACGTGCTCTCAATCTTTTGCTGGCTGGAATTCCGCCAGCAAAAGTCTGATGGAGCATACACACGGTCCGACCAAAAGCTCTCATTGGACTTTTGCTGGCGGAATTTCCGCTCATGTGTACGGGGCAAAAGTGATGGTTTGGCCCCTACAGAGCTTCGATCTCAACATCATCGAGTCTGTCTGGGATTACATCAGGAGACAGAAGGATTTGAGGCAGCCGACATCCACAGAAGATCTGTGGTTAGTTTTTCAAGATGTTTGAAACAACCTACCTGTTCAGTTCCTTCAAAAACTGGGTGCAAGTGTACCTGGAAGAATTGATGCTGGTTTGATTTGGATTTCTCTTCTGTTCATTTACTTTCAATTTCGTTAATTGATAAACAAATAAATTATTAACACTTCTATTTCTGAAAGCATTCTTAACCACTTGCAGACCGGACCAATTTGCTGGTCAAAGACCAGACCCCTTTTTGCGATTCGGCACTGCGTCGCTTTAACTGACAATTGCGCGGTCGTGCAACGTGGCTCCCAAACAAAATTGACGTCCTTTTTTTCCCACAAATAGAGCTTTCTTTTGGTGGTATTTGATCGCCCCTGCGGTTTTTATTTTTTGCGCTATAACCAAAAATAGAGCGACAATTTTGAAAAAAACGCATTATTTTTTACTTTTTGTTATAATAAATATCCCCCAAAAATATATAAAAAAAATTTTTTTCCCTCAGTTTAGGCCGATACGTATCCTTCTACATATTTTTGGTAAAAAAAATCGCAATAAGCGATTATTGATTGGTTTGCGCAAAAGTTATAGCGTTTAAAAGATAGGGATAGTTTTATAGCATTTTTATTAATAATTTTTTATTATTTTTTTTTTTACTAGTAATGGCGGCGATCAGCGATTTTTATTGTGACTGCGACATTGTGGGGGACCCATCGGACATTTTTGACACATTTTTGGGACCATTGTCATTTATACAGTAATCACTGCTATATAAATGCAGTGATTCCTGTGTAAATTACACTGGCAGTGAAAGGGTTAACCAGTGGGTGGCAGTGTAGGGGTTAAGTGTTCCTAGGGGTGTGTTACTAATTGTGGGGGGGTTGGGCTTTCATTTAGTGAACACTGATCTCTGCTCCAATCACATGGAGCAGAGATCAGCGTCACTAGTTGCTAGGCAGAATGGAGAAATGTTGTTTACACAGCATTTCCTCCATTCGGCCGCTCCGTGAGACGATCGCGGGGATGCCCGCGGCGATCGAGTCCGCGGGTCCCGCGACCAGACTCACGGGGGTCCCGACCAGCGCGGGAGCGCGCCGCCGGTGGCGCGCTCCTGATGGCAGGGCGGCATTGAATATTGGACGTACCTGTATGCCAATATGCCTGCCCGTGCCATTCTGTCGACGTACATCGTCGTGCGCTGCTCGGGAAGTGGTTAATTTGCAGCATTTTTCACACCTGCCCAAAACTTTTGCACAGTACTGCATATATAATATTTATAATTGCTTTTCAGCTTTTGTACAACAATATTATGCTCTTCAATTATTTTGTATTTATTTTTGTAATAGTTTTTCACTCATGCACGCATTAAATAAAACAAGTTATAAAAAAAACAACATTTATGCTTTTAAGATAAATCAATTCCCTTTAGCATCAGAAATGACCTCAAAACAGGAACCAGCAATTGGATATTTAGAAAATGATGTTTCAAAATAAATGAAGATAACCGCACCTATAGAACAGATGTAGTGGTTTGCACCCAAGAAAAAATAACACAATAAAATAAGGGCAGTATCAGAGCCACGTGCAGAATGAACATATGACTTCAATGGACCTTTTTGAAATGATTCTCATTCCCATGGGCTAACCTACAGAAGACTGGAGGGCCTTAGGGGTCTTCAGAAAAAATAGAACCGGAAATATTTTCTTATTTTGGAGCAGCACGCTATGGGGTGGGTGAAAAGGTTAAGAATCAAGGGCAGAAAACAAGTTCCAAAATTATATTCAAAAACAAAACAGAAAGCCGCTGTGTCCAGAGAGAAAGGAGACGCTGAAAAAAGGATTGCTTTAACCCCTTTAATGCCAAAGAGCCCTCTGGCAACTGAGAGAAAACAAGAGGCGCTTCTTAAACTCAGCACACAATAAGGGTCTTATTTACTCTTTTTTGCTATTACATGTTTTACATTTGGAAATGTTATATTATGTGTTTGATACAAAATGAAAAAGCGATGCTAGATGCAATAGTAGAACTTGAGAATGATTATAACTAAAGAATTAGAACAAGATGTCAGTAAAGGATAATTTGTGTTTCCTCTTCTTCATCATCATTTGGTTTTTCAAATGTGTGCTCTTATGACTAAATGCCAGATGTTTCCTTTTTAATGAATATGCTGGGGAATCAAATCTGGAAGTGCCTGAACACATGGGCACTTTCTGCAGCTCATTTAGCTGCCCTAAGGCCCATGCCCTTATAGCTTAAAGTGTAATTTCAGCCTAAAACAATTATCTTTTTAACGTTGGATATGAGGGGGAAAGATTAGCACTTTGTTCAGTGGTGGCTTGTGCTCAATATTTTGGGGGGGCGGCAAACAAACCTGCCACCACCACGACCAGGCCGGTCTATGTACTCACACTGCTCTGGCCCCCGCTCGTCCTCCCATCTGCTGCTTCAATCTCCTCCTCGGCAGCCAATACACCCTTCTGACCTGGGCTTCTACTATGGGCTCTGCTGGGAGGAAGGGACGGGCTCTATGGAGCCAGGGAAGGCAACAATTAGTGCCAAGGGGATGTTGATTCTCCACATGGTTAAACAGTAAGTGGGTTCTGAGACCCGATTTGCAGGGAGTCCTAAGACTCCCGACCAATTGGGTCTCAGGACCCCTTTCCTAATTGGCCTGGAGGAGAAGTAGGAAGACATTAGCGAATATTAATTTGCTAATGTCACATTACTGGGTGGGCTTAGGGCCAGGTGCTCTGCGCCCTGAGTACATCCTTTTTTGAAGCCAATTAGAGCCTTGGGCTCTAATCACTGGCTTCAAAAAAGAGAAAACCTCTATAAGAATCAATGTGCCCGGTTCCCTGCATGTAGATTACCATCGATTATGGCCGGGTGCATGGATTAGGGTGGGCGGTGCCCCTGCGCCCTGTATGAATGTGCCACCACTGACTTTGGTCAACATTTTCTTGCTGTCTGAGGCTTGGTAGGGCAGATTTTCCTTCACTTTCTGTCCTGGTGAAAACATTGCCATTGAGACAGGATGTGAGGGAAAATCTTCAATAAAAACATAGACAACAAAGTTGCTCTTTTAATGAATTTTGTAGGGCTGGGAAAATTAAAGATTAATTCCTCGATTAATCGTTAATTTTTTGCTCGATCAAAATTCTTTTGATTGATACTCACCTCTCCGCCAACTTCCAGATCTTCAGGGAGTTCCATCAGAGATCCGGTGAAGTCACGGATATTGACTTCATCGGACTCCTCCCCCCTTCCCCAAGTGTCTCTGTCTGCTAACGAAGGGAAGGAGCAGCCTAGACAGTGATAGTAAATATGGATGTGGTTAATTGGGATCATTCAGTGAGCTAAGTGTAGGCAAATTTGATAACCTCAGTTTTTGACATTGTTGTAAAAAAAACAACAAAATGTAAACACACTGGTATTTCTGCGTGGCTGGCTAAAGTGATGCCTACTTGCCTACTATAAAGTGGCTGCCAGTCAATATACTAGATACGTTTTATAATTAAAGTTAAACTAACTTTCTACATTTTTCTTAACCACTTTCAGACCGGACCATTTTGTTGGCTTAAGACCAGAGCACTTTTTGCGATTCAGCACTGCGTCGCTTTAACTGACAATTGTGTGGTCGTGTGACGTGGCTCCCAAAATTGATGTCCTTTTTTTCCCACAAATAGAGCTTTCTTTTGGTGCCATTTGATCACCCCTGCGGTTTTTATTTTTTGCTCTATAAACAAAAAAAGAGCGTCAATTTTGAAAAAAACACATTATTTTTTACTTTTTGCTATAATAAATATCCCACAAAAATATATATATATAAACTCTTTTTTTTCCTCAGTTTAGGCCGATACGTATTCTTCTACATATTTTTTGTAAAAAAAAATCGCAATAAGCGATTGATTGGTTTGCACAAAATTTATAGTGTTTACAAAATAGGGGATAGTTTTATAGCATTTTTATTTTTAGTTTTTTTTACTAGTAATGGCGACGATCAGCAATATATATATATATTTTTTATTGTGACTGCAACATTATAGCGGACACATCGGACCTTTTTGACACATTTTTGGGACCATTGTCATTTATACAAAATCCGTGTTATACAAATGCACTGATTCCTGTGTAAATGACACTGGCAGTGAAAGGGTTAACCAGGGGGTGGCAGTGTAGGGGTTAAGTGTGTCCTAGAGGCGTGTTACTAACTGTGGGGGGTGTGGCTGTGTGTTAGTGAACACTGATCTCTGCTCCAATCACAGGGAGCAGAGATCAATGTCACTTGGGACTAGGCAGAACAGGGAGATGCTGTTTACTTCGGCATCTCCCTGTTCAGCCTCCCCGTGGAGTCTGCGGGACCTGCAACCGGACTCAGGGGGGTCCCGACCGCACACGCGCACGCAGCCGGTGGCACGCACGCGATGACACGGCGACAATTTTAAATGGACGTACCTGTATGCCAATTTGCCTGCCCGTGCCATTCTGCCGATGTACATCGTCGTGCGCCAGTCGGGAAGTGGTTAAAGTTTAATAAAAAAAATTACTTACGTTAGTGCTACAGTTTGAATTTAAAATGTACCGTATATACTCGAGTATAAGCCGAGATTTTCAGCCTCTTTTTTGAGGCTGAAAGTGCCCCCCTCGGCTTATACTCGAGTCATCGCTGTCTGCCTGCTCGATCAGCGTGTCGAGCAGACAGACAGCGGACATTCTATAATTCAAAAGCCGCGCCTCCGGCTCCGCCTTCGCCTGTGATAGGCGGAACACTGAATTTCCCAGCAGCCTGTGTTCCGCCTATCACGGACATCGTCTCATCCTCGTACTACGGACGAGGATGAGACGATGTCCGTGATAGGCGGAACACAGGCTGCTGGGAAATTCAGTGTTCCGCCTATCACAGGCGAAGGCGGAGGCGCGGCTTTTGAATTTTACAATGGCTGCCGAGGCGCCGACGAAGAGCGGCGATCCTGGCAAGGCACGGGACGGAGGCAAGGCAAGGCAAGGCACGGCACGGCACGGGACGGGACGGAGGCAAGGCACGACACGGGACGGAGGCAAGGCACGGCACGGGACGGAGGCAAGGAGGCAAGGCACGGGACGGAGGCTCGGGACACAGGTAGGCTGGACACACACACACACACACACACACACACACACACACACACGGACACACACACACAGGGATGGATGGATGGAGACACACACACACAGGGATGGATGGATGGATGGAGACACACACACACAGGGATGGATGGATGGATGGAGACACACACACACAGGGATGGATGGATGGATGGACACACACACACACAGGGATGGATGGATGGATGGACACACACACACACAGGGATGGATAGATGGATGGACACACACACACACAGGGATGGATGGACGGACACACAGGGATGGACGGACACACAGGGATGGACGGACACACAGGGATGGACGGACACACACACAGGGATGGACAGGCATGTCTCACCCTCGGCTTATACACGAGTCAATAAGTTTGCCAGTTTTTTTGGGGGTAAATTGGGGGCCTCGGCTTATATTCGGGTCGGCCTATACTCGAGTATATACGGTATTTGTGTAAACTGTGAAGTTAAGTCATGGATTGTGGAAACTAGTGTCGAGTGATTGTATATAGTGTATACCCCATTTACCACTGACTAATGCAGAGTTGCAATGCAAGGAGATCAGCTAAAAGTAGTTGGATCTGTATGTGTAATTATAGTTATAATTAATCAAAATTTGTCAATTAATCGATTTTTTTTTTTTTTAAATGATTAATTGAATGTGAAAATTTTAATCAGTAACAGCCCTAGAATTTAGTTTTCTTGTGCTCATGCGCATTTCTTTTTCGATTATATTTCTCACATGATTCTCCCATTATTGATTAGAAAGATGTTTGTTTTTCACAAAATTTCCAACATGCCGATTACTCAAATTCGCTGGCTGCACAAAAATTGGCTGCTGCTTCTGCCAAAAAACATTTCCGAAATTCGAATGAAAATTCTTAGACAAGATTTAAAAAAAAATTGCTGTGGATTTCGACCAATGTAAGGCCAGCCTTACTCTGCTAATAAGGGGATTTTTATTTTGTGTCCCTGTTGAGGATTTTGCCTAAATTCATATCTTGACATGTCACTTCATATCTTGAATTCTCACAGAATTCTTACTGGAAGATACAAGTTCTGGCTGAAAATACACTTTAATGATAGAATGGTAATTCAGTATAATGAATATGTTTTAAAGAAGTTACAAATAGAGGCGGGTTCCTCAGTGGCGTATTGCCCCCCCCTTACTCCAAGTGGCCTTTGGGGATGATCAGAAGAATGTCAGTTCTCCTATTTCTCTCTTTGGAAGTTTATTTCAGGCTTACTTTGAATGATCATGCACACTCATGTACCTGACAGAATCATTTTCATATTATCTACCACTATCACATTTGTGTTATTTGCAAAGAGTATAACTGCCGAGATCCAGTTCAAACGTCAAACACTGCATTCCAAATCCTTCAGAAATGTTCCACAAAACGAATCTCAGGAAAAACACAAATGTCTATGTATGCTGACCCTAATGTTTGATCCCATTAATGTTGCGTGTGGCGCATGAATTGAAAACAACCTATGGCCCACAGTACAATTAATCCACCACTGGGTTTTCTGTATCTCTAGCAGAGATGACAGACTATTTAGCTATGAATAGCAGTTATTTAAAGGCAAAAAAAAACCTCATAGCATGGTTTTGAATATTTGAGACAAAATTGGAAATTAAAATTGTATTCCATTGAAAATATGGAATTGGAAAATAAAAAAAACATGGAACAATAGAATAAAACCTGGACAGCGAAAAGAAAACCAAAGGATCAGAGAAAAGCCAATATTTTAATAATTATGTACAGTGCCTTGAAAAAGTATTCACACCCCTTGAAATGTAAACCAAAAATGTAAATGTATTTTATTGGGATTTTATATGATAAACCACCACAAAGTGGCACATATTTGTGAAGTGGAAGGAAAATAATAAATGGTTTTAAATTTTTTTTTTTTTCAAATAAATATCTGAACATTGTGGCGTGCATTTGTATTCAGAGTCAATACTTTGTAGAACCACCGTTTGCTGCAATTACAGCTGCAAGTCTTTTTGGGTTTATCTCTATCAGCTTTGCATATCTAGAGAGTAAAATGTTTGCCCATTCTTTTTTGCAAATGAGCTCAAGCATGGAGAATGGAGAGCATCTGTGAACAGCAATTTTCAAGTCTTACCACAGATTCTCTAATGGATTTAGGTCTGGACTTTGACAGGGCCATTCTAACACATGAATATGCTTTGGCCTAAACCATTCCATTGTAGCTCTGGCAGTATGTTTAGGATCATTGTCCTGCTGGAAGGCGAACCTCTGCCCCAGTGTCATGTCTTTTGCAGACTCTAACAGGTTTTCTTCCAAGATTGCCCTGTATTTGGTTCCATGCATCTTCCCATTAACTCTGGCCAGCTGCCCTGTCCGTGCTGAAGAAAATAATCCCCGTAACATGATGCTGCCATCATGTTTCAGGGTGGGGATGGGGTGTTCAGGGGGATGTGCACAGCCACACATCGCGTTTTGATGTTAGGCCAAAAAGTGGTCTCATCTGACAAGAGCATCTTCTTCCACATGTTTGCTGTGTCCCCCACATGGCTTCTCACAAACTGCAAACAGGACTTCTTATGGCTTTCTTTCAACAATGGCTTTCTTCTTGCCACTCTTCCATAGAAGGCCAGATTTGTGGAGTGCACGACTAATAGTTGTCCTGAGGACAGATTCTCCCACCTGAGCTGTGGATCTCTGCAGCTCCTCCAGAGTTACCACGGGCCTCTTGGCTGTTTCTCGCATTAATGCTCTCCTTGCCCGGCCTGCCAGTTTAGGTGGTCGACCATGTCTTGGCAGATCTGCAGTTGTGCCATAATCTTTCCATTTTTGGATGATGGATTAAACAGTACTCTGTGAGATGTTCAAAGCTTGAGCTATTCTTTTTAAACCTAACCCTACTTTAAACTTCTCCATAACTTTATCCCTGACCTGTCTGGTGTGTTCCTTGGCCTTTGTGAAACTGTTTGTCCACTAAGGATGCATTTATACTGAGATTAAATTACACACAGGTAGACTCTCTTTATTAATTAGGTGACTTCTGATGGCAATTGGTTCCACTAGATTTTAATTAGGGCTAGCAGAGTAATGTTAATACACGCCACACTTTTAACATATTTATTTGTAAAGAAAATTGAAAATTGTTTATCATTTTCCTTCTACTTCACAATTACGTGCCACTTTGTGTTGGTCTATCACAAAACATTCCAATAAAATACATTTAAGTTTTTGGTTGTAACATGACAAAATGTGGAAAATTTCAAGGGGTATGAGCACTGTATGCTACTTTTTATCAATGTGGTGAATTTCAATGTACCGCATAAAAAACATCACAAAACCATGCAAATGTGGAAAAATGAATGAATGGAAACAGCGAACTATAAGCCGTCTGATTTGCAAAATGGAAATTTTTTAAAAAGGACAGCAAACTAATCATTTCAGAGAGACAGGTTAACTAAACAGTGCAACACAAGTGGTGAACAACTTGAAGGGGGTCTTAAGGCAAGGTTTTTCATACTTTTGCTGCAAAAAAAAAATGATTCCTATCAACAAATTGTTCGGGAAGCACATGTTTCCTATGGGGGAGTGGACCGCTCCCTCAATAGACAACTTAAATGGGTCAGCACAAGGACAGGAAAAGATATGGACTCCCCATGGTCTCATCTCTTCTTGAGCAGCGGGTCATGATCATTTTAATACCATAGAAAAGACAAAGTAAATAAGCTGTCTAGTCTGCTTGGATTTATTATTTAACTTCTCAATTAAAATAGATGGCTGGTTAATCATCTATAAAATATTTGTTCATGCTACTTATTGCTATCAAATGCATTTGGTAACTACAATTTTATTTTAGTGATGAATTCAGAAAATCTTCTTAAACTTCCTAGACATCTGTGTGCCAATGGGCAAAAATGGACTTAAAATATCACAAAACCCTTACTTAAAACATGTTTAAGATCATTCCTCCTCTGCTGGTGTGATGCTTGAGCAGTGCCACATATCATCATATTCACATGTCCTGCCAGGCTAAGACTTCATCTCCCAAGAGGACTTGAAGTAGCCTTCAGTAATGTGTGTTTCCCTGTTGATGCTGTAGAGAAAGCTTCTTGGTAAGGAAATTGGTGAATGTTTTTGCACCCACAGGTGGCTTAGTCCACAAGCAGAATTGTAGTACACTGCAAGGATGTGCTAAGGTAGGGTGGCTACACTAGACATACACCCAATGGCCACTTTGTTAGGTTCACCTTGCTAGTACTGGATTGGACCCCCTTTTGCCTTCAGAACTGCCGTAATCCTTTATGGCATAGATTCAACAAGGTATTGGAAACATTCCGCTGAGATTTTGGTCCGTATTGACATGATAGCATTAGGCAGTTGCTGCAGATTTGTTGGCCTCACATGCATGATGAAAATCTCCCATTCCACCACATCCCCAAGGCACTTTGTTGGATTTAGAATCTGAAGACTGTGGAGACCATTGGAGTACAGTGAATTGTCATGTTCAAGAAACCAGTGGTGAGATGATTGGAGCTTTGTGACATGGTACATTATCCTGCTGGAAGTAGCCATCAGAAGATGGGTACACTGTAGTCATCAAGGGATGGACATGGTCAGCAACAATACTCAGGTAGGCCGTGGCGATCAAACAATGCTCAATTGGTACTAAGAGGCCCAAAGTGTGCCAAGAAAATCTCCCCCCCCCCCACCATTACACCACTACCACTAGCCTGAACCGTTGATCCAAAACAGGATGGATTCATGCTTTTATGTTGTTTATACCAAATTCTGACCCACCCATCGGAATGTCGTAGCTGAAATCGAGACTCTTTAGACCAGGCAACATTTTTCCAATCTTCTATTGTTCAATTTTGGGGAGCCTGTGTGAATTGTATCCTCAGTTTCCTGTTCTTAGCTGACAGGAGTGGGACCCGGTGTGGTCTTCTGCTGCTGTAGCCCATCTGCTTCAAAGTTCGATGTGTTGTGCATTTAGAGATGGTATTTTGCATACCTTGGTTGCAATGAGTGGTTATTTGAGTTACTGTTGCCTTTCTATCATCTGAAACCAGTCTGCCCATTCTCTTCTGACCTCTGATATCAACAAGGCATTTTCATCCACACAACTGTAGCTCACTGGATATTTTCTCTTTTTTGGACTATTCTCTGTAAATCCTAGAGATGATTGTGTGTGAAAATCCCAGTAGATCAGCAGTTTTTGAAATACTCAGATCAGCCCGTCTAGCACCATCAACCATGCCACATTCAAAGTCACTTAAATCCCCTTTTTTCCCCATTCTGATGCTCAGTTTGAACTTAGCTAATAAGCAATTTGTATTACCATGCAATTGAACTAAAGTGGTCATTCAGTGTATATGAAGACCGTGGAGCAGCTACCCTGATAAAGGAAGTGCAAAACCTTCTCGTTTGAAATAATTATATCTAAACATCAGAAGAGGCATTGTTTATTTTTCATGCAATATAAGGGATACCTATTGCATGCTCAAATTTTGAACAATAATAATGTAAAGAAAGTTAAAAAGTACAGGGGTTTGAGTGGTGAAAGGTGATAGACAATAATTATTTACACCAACTCTTTATTAAAGGATTCTTTAGAAGACATAACCAGACAGGTCAGACCAAGTACAATACAGCCTTCTAAGACTTGAAGGTCTCAATTTTATTATATATCCCAAAAAAATAGGTTTAATCCTCATTTAATCCTCATTTAATCCTCATTTTACAGACAATGGGTGGAGCATGTACATTAAATGATTGCTAATTGCCGCTTGGCAAACTTTACTTCCAGAAACACTGGTTTACAGCACACATTTTGTGTAATATTATAGGACCATATATTTCAAATCCAGTGAGGTCAGTGGCTCATGAGGCACTGGCTAGTATCAGAGCCAGATACACACAGAATACATACGCTGCAAACGTTAGAGCGAGAACAATAATTCTAGCACTAGACCCCCTCTGTAACTCTAAACATGTAACCTGTAAACATTTTTAAAGCGTCACCAATGGAGATTTATAAGTACTGAAGTTTGGCGCCATTCCACAAGTGTGCGCTATTTTAAAGTGTGACATTTTAGGTATCTGTTTACTCAGTGTAACATCATCTTTCATGTTATCCAAAAAAATCCGGCTAAAGTTAGTTTTTTTCATAAAACTTTTTTTCCCCCCCAAAAAAGTGTTTAAAAAAATTGCTTAGCAAATACTGTGTGACATAAAAAGTTGCAACAACCACCATTTTATTTCCCATGGTGTCTGCTAAAACAATATATATTAGCTTATTTAAAACACCTAGACATTTTCAAAACACATTATCAAAAAATATGGGGATTTGGTCATACCATATTGCTATATGGTGCTTAAGCCCACTTACTGCTACAAAGTACCCCATGATTAGTGTGTCCTACATTATCCATGGACTGGGAGATCCTGCTTCTCTAAACCATGGGACCAATACACTCCTCCTATAGGTCTCCACCCATGACACAGTAATGCTCTGCACTGGTGAGGGAGTGGGATGCTCTGCGCCCAAAAGGATTTGGTCAGAATCCATACAATAGACAAACAAGATAGCAATATGGTGTGACCAAATCCCCATATTTTTTTATAATGTTTTTTGAAAATGTCTAGGTGTTTTAAATAAGCCTTGCAGGAGGTAAATGTCTTTTTTTGCATGTGTGCGCTGTAATATTTTGTTCTGTTGTATGGTCTTATGGCTGCACCATCTTTAATGCATCTTTTAGGGTGTGCCCCTCCAAATATCTTGTTTGTCTATTGTATAGATTCTGACCAAATCCTTTTGGGCATGGAGCACCCCACTCCCTCACCAGTGCCTCTCATTAGTGTTCACCTGTGTCATAGTTCTCCCATATAGAGGAGTGTATTGCTCCCATGGTTTAGAGAAGCAGGATCTCCCAGTCTATGGATAGTGTAGGACCCACTAATCATGGGGTACTTTGTCGCAGTAAGTGGGCTTAAGCACCATATAGCAATATGGTGTGACCAAATCCCCATATTTTTGATAATATTTTTTGAAAATGTCTAGGTGTTTTAAATAAGCCTGGCAGGAGGTAAATGTCTTTTTTGCATGTGCGCGCTGTAATATTTTGTTCCTTTGTCTTTAAACACATGCCCCTTCTATGACACTGCAGTGAGAGGCGTGCCTCCACTGCAGCATTTTTATTGGACAGCTTGTACTTTACCATTGGTCCAAGACTCCAAGCTGTTCATTGAGCTCAGTGCCTCTGACAATAAGTCAGAGGCACCGTGAGCTCAACCTCTCAGTCTGCTGCAAACAGAGTGTCAGCTTGTATTTAAAGTGGCCGCTCTGTATGTAGCTTCTGACAGACTGTGTAAGGAGCCCAATATCTCTGGAAACATAGGTCATAGGAGCCCCACATTTTTACCAGTGGTGGGGTAGGACTTAGGCTACATACTCCTCAAATTGGGATCTCTGTGACACTAGGTCACAAAGCTATGACACCCAAAGCTCCATTCTATTTATTTATTTATATGTTCATTGCAGGTGAGGCCCTGCCTTCCCTGACTGCACATCCCTGTTCAAGATTGCATACCACACAAACATTTTTAAGGTTGGTTTGTGTGTTTTGACAGCAACTTGATGGTGGGGGAGCCTGGACAAAGTAAGTATGGCAAGTCTATAGTGCCTCCTACACAACAAACCTATTACTTTTCCAAGTTCATTTGTGTAGCCAGAATCTGGATGTCTGCTTATTCCTCAATCAGGGTACACTTTGTGGCATTGCTATCAGGGGGAGCTGTTTTCCTCTAGTGTTGAGTGTGTTGCTGTTACCTTCTTAATCAAGAGACATGACAGAGAAAAGCATCTTGGGACATGTAGTCCGTATGGATGGGATTTGCCCTCTGGCTGATCGATGCAGAACTACCAGCTGGCTGATGGAGAAGAGCAGACCGCTGGGAGAGACTATAAGAGGGATGGATTGAGGCCTAGAGTGCTCTCTTAGGACCAGTGTGGATCTGTATGCAGGGAATCTGTAGAGTGTGAGCTGCAGTTGAGTCACGGCCTGCTCCAGCAGATTTATCCAGTGGCAGCCTGGAGGCGGCTCTTATCCCATCCATCCTGCAGAGGCTTCAGATTCGGGTGAGCCATGGTGCAGTGCAGCAGAGGCCGGAGGTCATCTCTTGAGCCACGTTCCTTAGAGATTATCACCATCATAACCATCACCATCATCAAGATCATCATCATCATCTCTTGTTCCAGTGTGGTGAACGGACCATAACCCAGTCTTATAGACACTGTATATAGACACCATTGTCTTTTGCATCATTGTCATCTTTAGTTGCAAGGATCTAAAACATCATAGACCCTATATACATCTGTCACCTGAAGCAAAATGCCTGCTACTCAAAGTACATAAGAAGGGTTACGTAGAAAGGAAAGGAGGGCGGTTATGTTTTTATTGTAGTCTGTCCCAAATTAAAAGACTATGTTTGGTGATAGAATTTGTGATTGTCTTCAGCTGTGCAGGGGTTAACCATAGTAAATTTAGAGTGGATAGGGGATCACATTCAAATGACTCCATTGCCACCCATAGCAGAGTTTCCTTTGTGGCATGATATTTGGGCAGCTGTGCTAATTGAGCTGCATAATAGAAGTTGGTGAAATCTGGTAAACCAAGACCTCCTCGGGTACAGAGGGAAAATAAAGTGGATTTTGATAGATGAGGTTTAAGTTTGTCCCAAATGAATTGACTGATTTTGAGTTGTAATATGCATAGAAAATGTGAAGGGATCGTTATAGGCAGCACTCTAAATAGGTATAAAAGTTTAGGGAGGACAGACATTTTGATCATTGTTATTCTACCCATCCATGCCAATGGTAGGGAAGGCCAATTCATTAAGAGTTTAGTAAGTTGTTTAAGCATTGGTGGGTAATTAACAGTGTAGAGATCAGCTGGGTAGGCGATAATGAAATGTTTAGAGTTTTAGATTTATGAAAATGTATTGTTACGACCGATAGTTGTCCAAATTTGGAGAGAATTTCCATGAGAGGTAGGGCTGATAATGAAGCAAAGTCAGAAATATCAGGACATCATCTGCAAACAAGCATAGCTTGTTACATAGCTACATAGTTACATAGTAGGTGAGGTTGAAAAATCCATCAAGTCCAACCTACGTGTGTAATCATATTTCAGTATTGCCTTGTATATCCCTGTATGTTGTTGTCGTTCAGGTGCTTCTCTACTAGTTTTTTGAAACTATCGATGCTTCCGCTGAGACCACCTGCGGAAGGGAATTCCACATCTTTGCTGCTTTTACAGTAAAGAACCCTCTACGTAGTTTAAGGTTAAACATCTTTTCTTCTCATTTTAATGAGCGGCCTAATATCCTCCAGACCCTTTATTAGCTTTGTTGCCCTTCTTTGTACTCGCTCCATTTCCAGTACATCCTTACTGAGGACTGGTGACATGAACTGGACAGCATACACCAGCTGTGGCTGGAGTGAGTCTTGTAGAGTGGGAGAATTATCGCTTTATCCCTGGAGTTAATCCCTTTTTTAATGCATGCCAATATTCTGTTTGCTTTGTTAGCAGCAGCTTGGCATGTACTCACCTCATGGTCCATGCCAACAGATCTTATTTTGTACAGTAAAAGTTTATGGGGAACTGTGTCAAAAGCTTTTGCAAAATTCAGATACACCATGCCTACGTTCTTTCCTTTATCTAGATGGCAACTCACCTCCTCATAGAAGTTTAATAGGTTGGTTTGGCAAGAATGATTCTTCATGAATCCATGCTGATTACTGCTAATTGTATACTATTGATGTTAGGCTTACTGATCTGTAATTCCCAGGGATGTATTTTGGGCCCTTTTTAAATATTGGTGCTACATTGGCTTTTCTCCAAGCAGCTGGTACTATTCCAGTCAGTAGACTGTAAGTAAAAATCAGGAACAATGATCTGGCAAATACTTGACTGAGTTCCCTAAGTACCTTTGGGTGCAAGCCATCTGATCCCGGTGATTTATTAATGTTAAGTTTCCCAAGTTTAATTCTAATTCTGTCCTCTGTTACCCATGAGGGTGCTTCCTGTGATGTGTTACGAAGATAAACACTGCAATTTTGGTTACTGAAGCCCCTGATTCCCTCGTGAAGAGTGAGAAGAAGAATAAATTCAATACCTTTGCCATCTCCCCATCCTCTGTAACCAGATGTCCTTCATCATTCTTTATGGGGCCAATATGGTCTGTCCCCCCTTTTTTACTGTTTAGATACTTACTGTACCGTTGGTAAAAAAAAAATATATATATATGTAAAACTATACTTATGAATCCGCCCTCTATATTTTCTACCCCCACTGCGCCAAGTAAAAATAAGTGCTATAAGTGAAGCTGCTACTTAAATATAAAAATTTGTAAACTGTAATTAAACCTATAGATGAAATATCAATAGGTAAAACTAGTAGTGCTAGTGTAATGAATCACAAAAATAAATGTGATAAAAAAGCAAAAGCACCCAGTGATAAGTGACAAAATGCAAAAGATAAATCAAAACAGTCCTAAAATGGTAGTATGATCCAGACACTCTTCTTAAATTCTTGAATCTTCCACCACACCGCATGCTTGTGACACCTCTCCCTCTGAAGAGCACACTCACAAACTTGCAATGCCTCCCACTCTCGTGTTCGGCTTCTACGCTATTACACCCACACCTGGGGTAAAAGAGACCATCCAGCCACGTGTTAACTCAACAAAGTGACTCCATATGTAAAGAAAGTAAAAAAGTGTTCCACATAGCGTGATAACGTTAAAACCGGTTTATTAAATCACACCAACACTCCAATGATTGCACTCACATTTCACATAGTAGAAAAAAACCTTAAGTGTAACATACAGCAAAAAGCCAATGATATAATAAACAGAATTCATAAGATTTATTGTCACAATCATGTTGGATTTACCATATTTATAAAAAAAAAAAAACAATGGGATCAATCAACAATAAATTAGTGGTCATATTGACTTGCACATAAAATATATAGGCTCATAACATATAGTACAAATGTTCAATAAACATGATTGGTAAATCGATTAAAGACGTGTTGAAAATCATCATATAAGCAAAATTGATAGGAAAAATGCATGGGTAACTCACATAACATATAAACAATACATAAATGCTTGTTTTAAACAGGCTTGTCTTGACGCCTTTAGATTGTAAATTGGCGCGTTTCGTAGCTTTTCGCTACTCATCAGGAGTTTTAAGGCAGGTTTGTACAAAAAAATGGAATTAACAATTAGTACACTCTAATGGAAAACAACAAGGGGTTGCAGCATAACTGATACTTATGCCGCGTACACACGACAGGACTTAAGTCCGGCAGACTTTCGACGGAGTTCTGACAGAATTCTGACAGAGTTCTGACGGACTTTCCGAATGAACGGACTTGGCCACACACAATCACACCAAAGTCCGACGGATTCGAACGTGATGACGTATGACTGGACTAGAATAAGGAAGTTCATAGCCAGTAGCCAATAGCTGCCCTAGCGTCGGTTTTAGTCCGTCAGACTAGCACACACACGAGCGGATTTCTGGGTCCGGCAGAGTTCTGTCGGAAAAATTTGAAACATGTTCCATTTCTAAAGTCTGTCAGACTTTTGCAAATCAAAATTCCGCTGCAGCCCACACACGTTCGAATAGTCTGCCGGAATCATTCCGTCAGACTTTTGATGTTGAAAAGTCTGGTCGTGTGTACGGGGCATTACAGATCAACTCCCCAGCTCAGCTCAGCTCCGCTCAGATTCTGGACGGGAAATTAAGGGGGACCCTTGGATGAAATTTCTGCATCGGGGTTGAGGCGGGAAAACCCCCCACAGATAAGGATAAACAGCCGGAAAGCAAGCCAGGTCACCAAGAAACCATCCTGATCATGGATGTTAATCTGCAGTACATGCCACGTCACTTCCGCCATCTGTTGGAATGCAGGTGGACCGCAGACAGTGTCCCTGCTTGTATTTTTCAGCTTGCTTTTTTTCGGCACATTGTATAGTGCATTTTTTAACGGTACAAATACATTTTTATATACTGCACTATGAGGAGCTTTTCTTCTTCTTGCCACATGTGACATACTGTGGCTTTGCCTGGACGATATGCAACCTTTTTTTTGCTATTTTTCTTCCCTGGAGAATACATCTCTGCTTAACACGCTGGTTATGACTACCTGTAATGGGTGTTATGTACATCCGGTGAGTAGGATGTTTGTCTAGGGGCTGATGAAGGAAGGCAGTCCACGTTTGAATTCACAATAAGAATTTAAGAAGACATCACTTTCACTTTGATCTGAGACATCTAGTGACGGTGCATGGACATTTCACGTATATTGTTCACTATTTAATATAGTTTACATGAAGATGTATTTTGTTGAGAGCGCGGTATGAAAATGATCCATCTATTCAGTCAGGCTAATTGAGCCTTATTACCAGCTGCTCTTTATTTATTTAATATTTGTCATTTCAATTCATTAATTGTTTAATACATATTTTATTGTTCCAGGGTGCCCAGGCTTATAGATATACTTTGTAAAGAATACCCAATCAGGTGCAAGGAAAAAAGAAAAAAAAACATTTCTACTTGCTAATGCTTGGATGATGGAAATCAACAGAGCTTTACCACAATTACCGGTACTAAGCTCTGGGGAAAATGAGTTCAATTGCACTTGCAAAGTGCACAATCTATTTGCCTTTAGTAAATCCACCCTTTAAAGTCCAGATTTATTTTAATCAAATTCTTAAAGAGTAACTCCACATTTGTTGTGAAAAAAATAAAATAAAAAAATAACCCCCCCCCTGGGTGATCAATGTATATTGCAGGGATTTTAACAAATGTTGTTGCAGATTACTGTTTCTGCTCTGAAACAACTGTTTGTGTGTATTTTCATTATTGATCAGCCAATGCACTTGCAGTTCTCTAATGAAGAAAGCTGCAAGGTCTGCATTCTTTCATAAGTGATTAACCCTTTAGGAGCATCTCACCAAAAATTACATTTTTGTTGCAAAGGATGCCTGAAATCTGACTTGTATCTTAGTGCAATATAGCATCACACAAGAAGGAAATTACATTATTGGAGAAAATGTACTTTAAATTTTTTTTTATTTTTTTAATATAACATTAAATTACAAGACGGCTTGTGTCTCAATTATATTTGCTCTTTTTTTTAATTTGCTATGTTTTTCCCATAAAAGTAGAGTTATCTTTTAAACAAAAAAACAAAGCCAACATGTGTCAAGGTTTGAAAATGTCTCCCTTCATCAGGGAGTGATACTACAGAACAAAATGTGTACTAGATAAAAAGGCTTAGCCAGCATATGAGCAATCATACTAACTATTTCTAAGGATCCCTGCAATTTGATCAGTACATGCTTTTTTCAACAGTACCAAGCCTTGATAAAGGGGGACCCTTTGAATCCCTGAAAAGTATCCGATTTTTATGATTTAGGAGGACAGATAGAGAGAGTAAACCTTACTAATTGGGAAACAGACAGCAATAAAATACTGAGTGTGCAAGAAGAACATTTTTGTGTCGTTATTTCTTGTGATTCAATTGTGCCATCCATGTATACCCTTCCTCTGCAAAAGATTTGAGAGGCTGCCACATTTTTTATCTTTATATATTATTTCTCTGTATTGAGAATCAATGTATGTATTGCTTTATATTTCATATTCTGTTCTCATCCTGCACTGACATTTTTTATTTTTTTTGCACATCCATGGTGGAGGAATCTTTTTCATAGTTTTTACTTACTCTTTTTATTTATGGAGGAATCTTTTTCATAGTTTTTACTTACTCTTTTTATTTTTTATTTTTTTGCACATCCATAGTGGAGGGAACTTTTTCATAGTTTTTACTTACTCTTTACTTGTCATAGTCGAATAGAATCACTAGAAGTATTAATAAATCTCCAGCACAGAAGAAAAAAAAAACTTGGAAGCACTATTGTGTGTACATGTGGGCATATGACTCATGGATAAATCAGATGAGCATTTGGCACACGGAGCAGGATATCTCTGCCGAGATCTGTATAAAGGGGTTAAATAGCTGCCTGTGAACATGTCAAATCTATTAAGATAAAGAGCCAGAACTGCGCAAAAGTCAGTGTGCCTGAGCCAAGAATAATAGATTTTACACTTAACCCTCCTCAGATGGTACATACCAAATTGGTAGCATTTTTTAACACATTGCTAGCTTTTGACTCATTGCATTTCAACATGCAGCAAGGCCCAGTATTGGGAACCTGTGTGCTATTGTTTCCATTTTAACCTGTTAAAGGGCAGGATAATCACACAAGACAAAACCTAAATACGTGTAATTTAAAGTGTCTCTTGCAAGGCTAGACCATAGTACATGGACATGTAGTGTATTCATTGTACATTTCTATGAAACCACAATTTGCCATTTGACTTTAACAAACCACGCAGCGGGTTCCCCTGTCATTTGTGGCTGCTGCCACAGTTGTTGGTTGCAAAAGATGTGGAATGACAGTTCGCAATGGTTTGTACTAACAGACTGTTTGAATATCATCTGCCAAAGACCATGTGGGAAAATCAGATTTTTGTTTTGTTATTGTGTGTGGCCACTGCTCCTTTTCAAACCTTTTTACAATTGGGAGTATGGCTGAACTAGGGAACAACTCAGCTACTGTGATACCATACAAACTAGAATTTCTTTAATCTGTGTGATCTTTACTGTTAATCTTCATAATGGAGAAGAACAGGTGGGCAGGAATGTTATATTTACCAACTCCTTCTTATTAAAAATATATTTTACGTCCGAATCAGACTAAAAAAAGTCTTTAAAGCATAACTTACACTAAATACACAGGAACTTTGTACATACGTGAGCGAACACAGACATTGTAAATTCAGAGTCATGCACTCAGGGTCATGCAATCGGATTGGGAGCAGCATCTGTATCCATTCATCCATTGGATCACAAATAACATCAATGAAACTGCCTGCCTGGGGATGCACGGGATACCTGTGCATCCCCCTATGAGTAAACTTGGCCTCTGCAATGACATACACTTTAGTACTCTCCATATGAACAAGGCCTAAGCATCCCTTTACAAGTACTTAACTCTTAGGTAGTATCACCCCAACAATGAAATTCCTATTGCAGGGGATATCACATTTTTTACTTAGCCCTAGTGCAGACTTCAGGATAAAAGCATGAGCCAATCACACAAGCAGGAGATTACATTTCTGGGGGTGTTTTTTACACCAACTGTGTACAGAAGCCCCCCACCAGTGACTATATTGCATTGACAGTTTTAGAAAATTAAGGAGGCTTCAAATTTAAATAGAGAGTTGATTTTTAATAACATTAAATAAAAAAATCAGCTTGTGTTGCAATTTTATATGCTATATTATGTATTTACTAAAGTGGAATTACACTTTAAACCATAAATAGCTCCTGCCATCCTCTAATGCAGATGAGGATATGTTTGTAGTCCAAATCAGAAGAGCAGTCTAGTGCATCCTTTTTCAACCAGGGTGCCTTGAGGTTTCTTCAGGGGCTTCTTGGCAAAATGCCCAAAAATTGTAACACAGGCCAACGGGTGGATCAAGCCTGCCTTTTAGTTACACAAAGTCATAGGCTTTCATTGTGCACCAATACAACCTTCCACCTGCCAGCCTCCTAAAAGCCCTGTGCAGGCACCCATGGTCCTCCTTATCAACCGATGACATCATCAGTTGATAAGGAGGACTTTGGGCGCTTGCATAGCATCCTTGCTTGCCCCTTCCCTGCCTGTCAGCACTGGGGTCACATTAGCTCTGTGAAGGAGAGAAACTGAAGGAGATGAGGAACATTGGAATACTAGTCAGTACCAGTGTGCAAAGACGTATTTGCTTTAGAAGAAAAAAAATCACGTTGGGTGTCCTACATGTGTGAATGTTGCTTTAGTTTTTTACATTTCAGAATGGGGTGCCTTGAGATTGTGCTCAAAGGTTGAGAAACAATGGTCTAGTGTGATAATGTTGGTTCCTCCATAAAGAGAGAAATCCTAAAAACAAGAAATGCAGCCATTACATCAAAGGACTAGATTGTAAGCTCCATGAGGGCCGGTACTGATGTGAATGTACAATACATATGTAAAGCGCTCTGTAAAATGATGGCGCCATATACTGTAAGTACCTGTAATAAATACATTTAAATGTTCATTTCTACAGCACCCTCAATGTTTCCCTTCGGTATTAAACAGAGCTACAACTGGGCTTTAAATTTTAACTTGTTAGAAATATGAGCTTTCAAATATAGGTTTATGCAATTAGCACTTTTTATATAAATATTGGCTACTTACAGGATATATTATGCATCAGATAAGTATTCTTTCCTTGACAATAATAGAACTTAACAGCACAGTAAAGGTATGTGGTATTACTTGAAACACATTCCAGTATTTATGATCAGCAGAGAAAGTCCTAAATCTCCCATAGTTCATTGAATGCCTTGAAGTTTTACCTAGGTTTTAACAAACAGTGGAAATGTTCTTGACCCCAAGGCTGTTCTCCAAAAGTGTTATTGTAGAACATCTTATTCATTGCCAAAGGCAGCTTTAAAATGTCAAAAATACCTTCTTGTACAAATTATATTTATTTATTATTTCTGTTAAAGCTGACATTTTTGGCAAAACCCCCTCCCCCAGCACTTACAAAAAAAAATACAAAAAAAAACTCACATAAATAAATACCTTTTTGCAGTCTTTAGTTTTGGCCAGTGACATCTCCAGGCATTCCTGTTCTTAACTGATGGAATTGACAGAGCAGTGTTCACATAATGGCATGAGCACTGCTTAGTGAAAGGGTACTGTGAGCCAGGACTCTGTTGATGCCGCTCCATTATTCTTACTATTGTACAATTTATTGTTATGACTGCATATTGTCATGATTGCCCGTCTGTTGCCCTCATATTATCACTGTTGCCTGTTTGTTGCCTGTGTATTTTCACACTTGAGAATTTGCTGCCCACTTATTACAATTGCTTCTTTGTAGTCCCGGTATTGTCAGGAATACTCTTTTTGCCTCTGTAATGTCAAGTCAGTACTGTTTCTTTAGTGCACCATATTATTTGCACCACTATTAAACAACTGCCTCCATTTCAATGCAGAGAGCTACTCATGCTGCTATTAAAACATTATTTCTAGTTTCCATGATGCTGATGACCTTGCACACTCACATCAGTCCCTACCCTCGAGGACCCACAACCCAAGGTCCTCATTCATATACTATGGACAATTTTGGACAGAGGCCAATTAACCTACCTGCATGTCTTTGGATTGTGGGAGCAAACCGGAGTACCCGGAGGAAACCCACGCAGGCACAGGGAGAACATGCAATCTCCAGGCAGGTAGTGTGATGGTTGGGATTTGAACCGGCAACCGTTCTTACTGCTAGGTGAGAGTGCTAACCACTACACCACTGTGCCACCCTTCCTATTGTCCCAACCTATTCTCAGGCTCACCATCTTTGGAAAGTTCCCAGGTATGTCCATGACTTCCTGGTTTCCCGGGAAGTGCATTAAATGATGGAGGTCATTATTCAACTTGAAAAACAGGTGACTTCTAGTGCTGGAAAGGTATAATCAGAGGTGGCAGCTCCAAACTGAAGGTGATTATTGTAACAAAAGCTTCTATTTTATTTATTTTTAAGAAGTCCAAAGCTTTTTTTTTGGGCTATTCTACTCCTGTGGATCACAGGAGTACAGTTCTTTCTGCACTCATGTGACCCGTTTTCAGCCGATGGCGGGCTGAATCCACTTTCAGCCGATGTCACAGAGCCAGTCCAGCCTCTGAAAAGATCCCAAACATATGGTTGGTATCCACCCAGAAGCCTGGAATGGCACCTGGCTCAGTCTCTCAGCGATCCACTGAGAGCCTGGGCCAGCCCCTCCCTCCCCCTCCACAGCTCTATGCTCCAGTGAGCACTGGAGGGGAGTGCAGAGAGCCGCTGACTGACAGTCACATCTCTCTGCTCAGAGCGGAGGGGGAAAACTGAGCGGTCAGTGGTGTTTTATCGCTCAGTTCTCACTACAGAGGCGGCGGGGTACACCTAGGTGAGTATGTATGTATGTGTGTATATATATATATATATATATATATATATCATTTATTTATTTATTTTTAACCCTGAACTTCTCTTTTAAGAAGGTTTGAGGTTTTTTGCTGTCTGTCTCAGATGATGCTATTTTCTTACTTCATCCTTTACTGCATAGATCACTTCATTTCATTATTTATATCAGTGAAGCAGAACTTTATTAGGTCTGGATTCCATTTCTACAATACACTTCAAGAAATATTGAAAATATATCCTGTGATGCATAGGAGAATAACTTATTTGCCTAGAACTTCTGTTTTTCATCCACAAATAGCTGGCATAGAGCAGACCACCCGGCGGCCAAAAAACTGCCTTGGTGCTGGTAAGCAGTTGTTTTGGGCACAACATCTCTTTTAGTAATTGAAACAGCTTCAGTGTTTCCAGCTTCACCCTGTAAACAGCTATGAAAATATTCAGAGGATTTCAGGCCATAACTTCATACTGGTTGCATCCTGTAGCATCCCTCAAACTGATAAAGACCACTCCATTTAAACTTCTTTTACAATAACAGTGTCCACCAGTGCCAGGACAAGGTCATCCAGTGCCCAGGGCAAAGATGCCAAACTGCACAGCTCCAGATCTGTCAATCAGGTTTTGTGTGGACCTGGAAGTGCGTAGTGATGGTGTGGTACCTTCCTGCTGTATTCTCTTGCTCCGCTGATCTCATTGCCAGAACCAAAAAGCAGAGCATGCATGCCAGTCACAGTGGAGTATGTAGTTGCACAGGTTAGGGAAAGGTGATGGGTTGTTAATGTCAGATCACCTAGCTATATATGAATTACTTAGTAGCTAATACTTTAGGAACATATGGGGTGGGAAATAGCAACCTTTGCAGTTTTACCACTGGGCACATGTTTGTGTCTATGTTTAAAAATTGCTATTCTCATTTTTCATTTTTTTTAAATAGTTTAACCCTCTTCTTTGAGACCCTATCTTGACCCTTTGTCTCTGCCTTTTAATTCTATCATGGTTACAGCTTATATCCCCCTTATTCCTAAGGAGAGGAGGGACCCATTACATGCGGGAATTATCACCCGATAGCACTCCTGAACACTGATTTGAAACTGTTTGCAAAGATTTTGTCTAACAGGTTGCTCCCGCATATACTGAGTCTCGTCCACAGAGAAAAGGCAGGCTTTGTGCCCCTCCAAGAGCTAACACTAGTCGGGTGATGAACTTGATCCAGGCAGCCAGATCATCAAATCTGCCTCTTCTCTTGCTGTCTATGAACGCAGAGAAAGCCTTCATATGAGCCACCCTAGAACACATTGGTCTCCGGTTCTCCATACTAAGATGGATACTGTAACTTTATTTAAACTTTATTCCAATCCCACAGCCGCGGTCAAGGTCAATGAGACAAGATCCAACTTTTTCAACATCCACAACGGCACATGACAGGAATGCCCCCTGTCTTCCTTGATATTTATACTCACCTTATAGCCCTTTCTGTGCACAATAAGGGGGGAATCTGGCATCAAAAAGCTTCACGGATGCACAAGGTGGCCGCATTTGCAGATGACTTGATTTTTTCCGGAACCGCTTACCTTCCTCCCAAAACAACTCCAGCGTTTGCATCTACTCCATCTTGTGAAGCATAGGGGAGGGGTGGGCCTCCCAGATGTGAAAGCCTACTACAGAGCGACACATCTCACCAGGCTGGTGGACTGACACTGTCATACAAAGGCAAAACATTGGGTGGCCATGGAAGTAGAAGACTCCAATGACATGGCTAAGAGCTGGCCGTGGATCACTTCACCTCTACCAAAGGCCCTCATCAATCACCCTACCCTGGGCAGCACACTATTAGTGGCCAGGGCCTGCTGACACTCCTCAGTGTCACCACGACTACCCTCCCCTATGGTACTGATACTGGGCAACCTAGAATTCCCACCTGGCCTCCAGAATCCTAATTTTCAATGATTGGAAACGAGCGGACGACTCCATCTCTGTGACTTTGTGGGTCCCGACGGCCAACTCTCCCCCTCTCCTGGGGTGTCTGCTGCAGACCCTCTATTGGATTTCTAGAGTGGTAAACTTATTTGGTTCAGATGGTGTTAAGCGTGTGTGGTGGCAACCAGGTGAGGAGTACAAAGACAAGTGTGTTTTGCCTACATTCAATCATGGTGGTGGGAGCGTCATGATCTGGGGCTGCCGGCACTGGGGAACTAGAGTTCATTGAGGGAATCATGTACTGCCAACATGTACTGTGACATACTGAAGCAGAGCATGATCCCCTCCCCTCAGAGACTGGGCCGCAGGCCAGTGTTCCAACATAACAACCACAAACACACCTCCAAGATGATCACTTCCTTGCTAAAGAAGCTGAGGGTAAAGGTGATGGACTGGCTAAGCATGTCTCCAGGCCTAAACCCTATTGAGCATCTGTGGGGCATCCTCAAATGGAAGGTGGAGGAGTGAAAGGGCTCTAACAACCAGCCAGCTCTGTGATGTCATCATGGAGGAGTGGAAGAGGACTCCAGTGGCAACCTGTGAAGCTCTGGTGAATGCCATGCCAAGGGGGTTAAGGCAGTGCTGGAAAATAATGGTGGCCACACAAGATATTGACACTTTGGGCCCAATTTTGACATTTTCATTTAGGGGGGTACTCACTTTTGTTGCCAGCTGTTTAGACATTAATGGCTGTGCGTTGAGTTATTTTGAGGGGACAGAAAATTTACACTGTACAAGCTGTACACTCACTACTTTACTTTGTAGCAAAGTGTCATTT
The DNA here is from genome assembly GCF_037356315.1 of Lithobates pipiens. NCBI lineage: Eukaryota > Metazoa > Chordata > Amphibia > Anura > Ranidae > Lithobates > Lithobates pipiens. Next base: position 574,495,846 of record NW_027507748.1, read on the forward strand.
CTTCATTGTTGTCACATGAAAAGATAAAATAAAATATTTACAAAAATGTGAGGGGTATACTCAATTTTTGAGATACTGTATGTATTAAATACCTACTTGCTTTAATTTTTCAGTGCGCAATTAAAGTGGTTCTGAAGGCTAAAGGTTTTTAAAAACCTTCTGTGTGCAGCTCCCCCCCCCCCAGCCCCCCTCAATCCTTACCTGAGCTCCCTCTGATCCAGCGACGCTCACAATAGACTCGACTGTCCCAGGACTCTCCCTCCCCATTGGCTGAGACAGCAGTTGCAGCCCATTGGCTACCACTGCCTTCAATCACAGCCAGTGAGCCAATGAGGAGAGAGTGGGGACGGGCCAGTGCCCTCAGGGCATGCTGCTTTCTCTGGGGGCACTGCTCGAGGGGGAGGAGCCAGGAGTGTCGGCAGGGGAGCTGAAAAGAAGAGTATCGGAGCTGCTCTGTACAAAACCATTACACAGAGCAGGTAACTATAACCTTGTTATTTAGCAAAAAAAAACAAAAACTGAGCTTTAGTATCAATTTAAATCTCATTACAAGTATGTTTGAACCTTGGAGGATTGGGTTAGAGCCAAAATGCTTGCCTGAAAATGTAACTGTTTAGGGCTCATTTACACTTGCTTCAAAAAAGGATGTGCGTTTTGAATGCCAATCAAAGCACCTGTCACTTACTAAAATGAATAGCTTACAGTCCTGGTCCAGTCCTGGTCACACTTTGTTTGCTTTGCTTCAAAAATTATACCTCATGTCACTTTCATAGTGCTTCAAAGCGTCTTAAGAGCCTGAATAGAAGTCTATGACAAAGCTCGCTTACAACACCTGCAGCTTTTGAGAGGCTTTTATTCAGCTTTAGCTTCCCTTTGTTTTGGAGGTATTGCAGATATGAGATATCCCAGGATGCACTGGAAGACCAACAAGTGAACCAGAAAGATGTCATCAGCAGTTACTTCCAGTTCATGTATATATTCTGGAAGTGTCTTGTGCAGACAACATACCTGGTGTGCAGCGTGGAGCAGGAGGAAGGTGAGCGGGGTCTGGGCTGGATCGAAGCAACTAGCAGACAGCACATATGGTGCGTAACATGTGAACGCTAGAGCGTAAGGTGAGCGGAGACCAGAAAGGGAGGACTCGACAGCAGAGGATCAGCAGAATTGGCAAAATAGAACAGGAGAAACCAGCAATGTCACATGTGGTACCCAAGGAGCTATATAGCAGGAGGTGAGTGGGGACTGTAGAGAAAGGATGATCAGCAAGGAGGATCAGAGGATTGGCAGAGCTGCTGGGTACTACTGAGATCGGGATCAGCAGAGCTGGGGGTACTACTGAGTGGGGCATCAACAGAGCTGGGGTTACTACTGAACAGCGAATCTGCTGAGCGAGGGTACTAAAATGCTGGGGATCTGCTGAGCGAGGGTACTAATAAGCTGGGGATCTGCTGAGCGAGGGTACAAATAAGCTGGGGATCTGCTGAGCGAGGGTACAAATAAGCTGGGGATCTGCTGTGTGAGGGTACCAAACAACAACAAATTCCTTGAGCACTAAAAAATGTCAGTAATATATATAAAGATGTTATATATCAACAAGGTTAAGTGAACTCAAACCCAGTGCAGCCACAAACCACTGTAAAATGGATGAACAAAGGAAGAAGACTACAAAGCAGCGCTCTATTGAATGATCAGTCCAGAAAGTACAAGTGGAAATTCCTGCAGTTTTCCTTTATCCAGCTCTTTGTAAAATACGCTAGTTTTTCAACCAATTCATGTTTCCACATGTACTTTCTAGACTGATCCATAGAGCACTGCTTTGTAGTCTTCTTCCTGAGCGAGGGCACAGATGCTGAACAGGGGTAGCTGGGGATCTGCTGAATGGGGGTAGAAGCATCAAAAACACATGAAAAAAACTTTTTGAAGCGGCATACGCTTTAATATGTGTTGAAGTTGAAGAAAGTGTAAATGAGCCTTTAGTGCAAAGAAAATAAGTGTTTTTTTGTCTGATGAACTAAGTTATTATGGTTTCATTACAGATAATATTTTTTCAACAAATCATTCAAACACAATAGTGAACTTCACATCACAATAAAACCCTCCTTCAAAATGAAATTTTGTACATTCCTGTTGCAACACATGTATGTACTAACAACACGGCAGATCTTTACATTGCATATAATTAGATTAGCTTTGACAGGTACTTATTGTTCTATTGGAGCCCCTGGGGAATAAGTGCTAGACAATTCTAATGAATCTAATTTTACAGCAATTACAATCAATAACATAACCACATTTTCTGAGACTGTCAGTGTTATGGCGTGTACTGGTAACGTCAATTATGTTATTCATCCCTGTGGTTAAAGTGTTTCAGAGCATGAAACCAAAATGTTTGTGTTTAAACAAATAAATCCTTGCCCGTCTCCTCCACTACAGTCCTCCAATAAAGCCTCCACTGTGTGTATTTGTGTTTTGTGAACACAATCAATGTATTCTAGACTTCCCGGTCTCCAAATGCTAATTTCATGGAGGCAGTTATAGAAGCCATGGATAGGCTGGGGGTCAATCACAAGCCTTGGTTATAAGACTCGGCAGGGCACTGATTACAGTTACATCATGTGAGATCATCCGGGGTCTCTTGGGTGCTCTTATTTCAAGTGCTTTATACTTTGCCATAAATTTGATGGAGCTCTATAGCAGTGGTGGTTCACCTAATTCTGAGCACCTTTATTGCATAGGCATTGATGTTTTCCAAGGCCCATAAAGAACTGTATGGTTTAATCACAAAAACCTGCTGGCATTGATCCACTTCAGAAAGCACAGTAAGGCAAATTATGGTTTCTAATATGCCATTCACATTAAAGTAGAACTTCACCCAAGGGGGGCAGTTCCTCTCTCCCACCCACCCCCCTATCCGACCCTCTGGAATATTTTGTATATTTATTTTATTCTTTTTGGGGGGTGGGCACCTAGTTTTGGCAGGTGAATATGAAAATCAGATAGCTGCACTACCAATCATGATAAAAAGGTTTTTTATTTAGACTTCCATAAAACCAAAAAGCCACGAGCAGCTACAAAGCAGGGGAGGGTAGGTATCCACTCCCACTTCTGCTCGGATCACCTAGGCAATATGAGTGGAAGTTTGACACCCCCGTGTCCCTGCCTGCAGCCTTTTGGGACATGTCACAGATCCCAGGAGACTGCATAATTATTCACAGGGCGCAGCGTGGCTCGCACATGTGCAGTGAGGAGCCAGCTGTGAAGCCGCAAGGAGTCACAGAAGACTTCCTACAGTTAAAATGCCGTGCCAGATTTAGACCTTGGGGGTCCAAGGGCACTTCAAATTTGGTGGCTTCTCAACATAAAGAATTATATGACAAGTAAAAAAGTGAACAGAAATGAATGCTAAACTCTATTTGTTCTAAAAGAAAAATATAAGTTAGGTTCCGAAGGAGACAATTGACTGATTTTTTTTCTCAATTTTATTGACTGTAAGAATACACATTACACAGGTAATTGGAACTGGCAAGTCATACATCACAGTTATATATCACACTACAATATTTAAGAAAAGTCTTTCTTCCTGCACTTAGCATTTGCAAAAAACCAGTAGACATAGAGCACTTAGGCCCCTTCCACACTGGGGCAGCGTGGGCACCGGCGGTAAAACAGCGCTATTTTTAGTGCTGCTTTACCATTGTTTTAGCAGCATATTCGGCTGCTAGCAGGGCAGATTTACCCCCCTGCTAGCGGATGAGAAAGGGTTAAAACCACCACAAATCACTGCTGCAGCAGCGCTTTGCCGGTGGTATAGCCATGCTGCCCCATTCATTTCAATGGGCAGGAGCGGTGAAGGAGCGGTGAATGAGCGGTATACACATTGCTCCTTCACTGCTCTAAAGATGCTGCTAGCAGGACTTTTTTTTACCATCCTGCCAGCACACCGCTCCAGTGTGAAGCCCAATCTTTCACACTGGAGTGTGAGGAGCAGCTCTTTCAGGGCGCTTTGCAGGTGCTATTTTTAGAGCTGCAAAGTGCCCCAATGTGAACGGGGTCTTAGTCTTTCATGGGTCATCGTGGTTTTTAGGTAAATTCCAGTGCCAATTTGCTGAACAACCTTTCTCCCGAACAACTAGGGACCATCGTGCACAAATATATTCTAAAAGCTACATTAACACTTGGAAAGGTATCAGCAAGCCTTTCATCATGAAATAAAACTGCCTGTTGAAATGGGGCGAGGCATGAATGGATCTTGGCAAAGGCTGCAAACTGGAAAATTTCCTCAACTAAAACACTACTGAAGTCTTGAGGGAACATACATTTTATTTCTTTATAAAGGACGTCTGGAGATCACTCTGGACACAAGGGCCTGAGGGCAATTGGCCCTTTTGTCCCCTTATAAATTCAGCACTGGGTGCCAGGAAGTCTGGCAAAGAACTGGACTGGTGAGGATGGCACTAGACTCCTGGACAGTTAAGAGTTTGTTTATTAAAAGTCAACTGCTACAGTGGCTGAATCTCCTCTTTAACCGCTTGCCGTCCAGAGCACCACAAAAAATAAAAACTGCAGAGGTGATCAAGTACCACCAAAAGAAAGTGTGAAGAAATGTGTGAGAAAAAAAAAGATGTCAATTTTGTTTGGGTACAATGTCGCACGACCGCGCAATTGTCAGTTAAAGCGACGCAGTGCCGTATTACAAAAAATACTCTGGTCAGGAAGGGGGTAAATCCTTCCGGGGTTGAAGTGGTTAATGTCCATATTAAGGTAAGGTGGTAGTTGCTACCAGTAAGATGATTAAATTGGTATTTTCTACTGATCAGTCCTGAAAATGTAAAAGTATTCTGTGCTGCAAGAGCAGGTCCCATGGTTAATGTACTGCTAGATATGTTTTATTGCACAATTATATATATCAATTATTCCAGATTTGTCTGATAGCAGTGATATCTGGATGTCTTTAAGGGTTCCTTTGAACTTGTCTATTTTAAAGTATAACTAAAGTAAAAAGTGGAGAAGGATTAGAACACCTGGCAGGTTTTATTGCTCTTGGTGCCCCATTTGGACATATAGACATACCCTCCAACTTTTTGAGATGGGAATGAGGGACACCTTTCATCAAAAGTATGTAGGTATAGGACACGCCCCTTGCCACGCCCCCTTAAAGGAGAATTGTACAAAAAAACAAGATATGTTAAACCGACAAGGGCTTTTTTTTACCACTACTATTCCTTTATATTGGCTTTTGGAATTTACAAATGCAGCAATTTAGAAATCAGTTGAAAGGTTTAGTGCTGGAAAATACTTTTTGCTAGATAAAAAGTGCATTTTATATTCAACTATATAGATCAGACCAAAATGAGGGACAAATGAGGAGGAAAGAGGGACAGAGGGACATTGTTCCAAATCAGGGACAATCCCTCGAAATCAGAGACAGTTGGGAGCAATGATATAGAGAGAGTGAATCTCCCTATGGGGACACAGATGTTAACTAACTAATACAAACTGTCAGGTGTACTGATCTCTCACCACTCTAAAACTCAAAAAAATGATTCCTTTGATCAAAGAAATTTTAAATATTCCATATCATTATTTCATATTTAGGCCTCATGCACACGGGTTTATTGTAAATCATAGAATTAGAGTTAAAAAACTACCTAAACTGTGTTTTTTCAAACCAGAGTTTAGCAGTGTTTGGGAGTTTATCTATTTTATTGGCCAGAATTTTAATGTATTCTGGCTGTTGAAAGGAATAAACGCAAGAGGTGATCAATTTGGCTAGTCTTTAGATGCGTTTAAATGTGTTCAGCAGCGTTTCGCAGCATAAATAGTTTTTTTCTCTTCTTCTTCTTACTCTTCTGGATGCACTGGCAGTGTTTTTTTTTTCCTGCCTCTACATGCTGCTAAAAGCTTATGTGTGCGTGGACACATAGGCTAACATGGAGGGGAAAGAAGGCAGAAAAAAAAAAAAAAGACAGACGTTCTGATGAGCAGCTGTAAAAACACCCAGTGGGCATGAGGCCTTATTGTTTCCAGACGACAAGTAAAGCTAGATATCACAGATTTCTTCCTAAAGTTGTTATAAAGTGTAAATGTTTCCCCCTTAATTCATTCATTTAATGCATTTTCCCTAGGTGAAAACGGAAGCAGTGGGGCAAACTGGAGCAAGAAAAAAGGTAAGAAAACAACAAGGAGGGAGGGTTGCATAGATGTTCATTTGTGAGTGAAGGTCCACTTTAAAGCTGAGTTCCACCCAAAGGTGGAAGCTCTGCTTATCTGCCTCCTCCTCCTCTCTGGTGCTACATTTGACAACTTCCGGGGGGGAGTGGGTACCTGTTGTTGACAGGTACCTCTCCCCACTTCCGAGAGATTTCCCCGCAGCGTGGTCATTCGGGCGTTCAGTCCCCTCCTCCTTTATCGGCTGGGTCGCCGACATCAATGGATTCCAGAACTGGTATGTCCTAATATTAAAAGTCAGCAGCTACAGTATGCTGACATTTCATTTTTTGCTGGAGGGGCAGAACTCTGCTGTTTGTTGTTGCATGCTTGTTGTATTAGCAACATCTTTAACTCTAATTTGTCCTTCTTTTTCTATATTTTCCGATCCTGTCCTGATATTATCAGTGGTCAAAGTGTACTTGGACCGTCCCCTGGTGTAAGATTATATCACTGGGCGATAACTTTGCATTTAAACATGTTTCTAAAACTTTCCTTAAAACAGAACTCAAGCCAAAAATAACAAAATCTAAATGAATAGCCCATTAGAAGATTAAATAACAAAACCAGCTTTTGTTGCAATAGTCACTTCGATTTATGGTTACTTTTTTTGCTAGATCTCCTCAGTCTGATGGCCAGAACTCACTTCCTCTAGACCCACCTGAGCCTATAACTGAACCATGAAAAAAGAAAAATCAGCACAGTGATGATCTAAATTTTCTGTCACTCTGCTCTCTCCACCTATCAGCTTGTTCTTTTTTGTTATGTTCACTGATTGGCTCCTTGTACTGCCTTTTCCTCTTGTACTTCAGCTCTGCTATACAGGAACATTGAGAGGCTAATACCAGGTTCAGTTCAGGTACTTACACTGCTTGCATTTAAAAGATACATTTTAATGAGGTTTAGGCTGAATTATCCCTGTTCTGTGTGCATGTAGAGCATGTGGTAATGCACACATGTAAGTGTGAATGGGCCCATAGAGCTTTACTTTGTCTTTCTCACTAAACTGTATTTAAGATGTGCCCGACTGAAAAATGTGTTTTGTTTCAAATTTGTTTGTTGCGTTAACAACAAATATTAGAAATATTAGAATAATTCCTTTCTGGTATTGGTTTTGTATATTTGAATATGAATTGAATATGTTTTATATATATATATATATATATATATACTGCCATGGAGGCACCAGAAATAATACAATTTCACCAAAATCACTTTGTTTGTCCCTATGTTTTATGTACCAAAGGAAATCACAAAAGGAGTCCCCTTTAGGCAAACACAAAAGAATGTTTGTCCTATGCTGCCTGTAAACATAAGATTGGCCATTGATCGTTCGTCTTTAGGTACTCTCTGATCCCAAGTAACATCTTGACAATTTTATCATTGGGAAAAAATGGTTGACTGTTCTACCAGTAATACAAGACATATAATAATAATAATATGTCATGTATGAAGTATGACCATGGTGATGCAGCTTTGGACAAATATCAGCATGCTTATGGAGTGGGATAGACAAATATCTTGACATCTGTGTTAATAACCATTCTTGTGATTCAATGTATTCATGGGGTGAATATTTTCCAATGTTTTTTCTCTTTTTTCTCTTTTTCTCTCCATTTAGATGCCACGTACAATAAACCTTATTTATTTTGAAGATGCTTTTTTGGGGTGGGGTAGATGTGTCAAGGTTAGTTTGTTTCATTTTATTTTGTATTTTGTAGATATTCACGTTTTTTCCTGTTTTTTTGTTTTTTTTGATCATTGTATACAGGCATACTCCACGTTTAAGTACACAATGGGGTGTATTTATTAAAGCTGGAAAGTGCAAAATCGGTCTGACTTCTGCATAGAAACCGATGAGCTTCCAGGTTTTATTACCAAAGCTTAAATGAACAAGCTGGTGTTAGAAGCTCATTGGTTTCTATGCAGAAGTGAGCCTGATTTTGCACTTTACAGCTTTAGTAAATGAACCCCATTGTGTACTTAAAAGTGGGGTATGCCTGTAGTGTCAATTTAAATTTGTTACTGTTTTTCACTGTCTGTTTTTTTTCATACTGCTAATGAGGGGTCTTTTTTTTTTTTTTTGCATAACCATCAGAAGCAATTTAGCATTTCACCAACCTCATTGGTTGCAATTCATATCACCAAAATGGCAACATTTCAGTGAATGGCAAAAATTGTAAGAAATTTCTGGACAAATAAAAACTCCTATTTTTGCTCATCACTATTAAAATATAAACCACAGCTATTGAGAAAAGTCCTTTCAATGTCACTTAATACAGTCTAAAGATTTGTTGTTCTTGTCATTTCTCTTTTTAATTCCATTGACATCCTCCTTCCGGTTTGCTAAGTGGTAGGGTCCGCTTGCTGCAGTCACATGATCGGTTCCAGCGTTGGGATAAGAGAAAACTCCTGCTAAATGCAGTGAGTCGATTGAGTGAGCAGGAAATGACTTGACTGGGGGTGTGCTATACACAGGCAGTGTACAAAAAGTTCCCAGCTGTCATGTTCACAATGAAGCAGTAAGTGAATTTTTTTTGTTGGCAGTTATATAAAAATCATAACTGACTGCAGGATGAAATGAAGGGGGATTGTTTGATAATGGTAAGGGCCTATTCACATCAGTGCACGTTGGTACACTTTGCACTTTGGTACACTGTACACTGCACATTAATGCAATGTGGTGCAATTTATTCTGAGTGGCACCCTCAACACACCTTCCCAGCAAACTTGCGTTGCATTGTGGAAATGCACTACCACTGTGTTTTGATGTACTACACATAGCGAATATTTCCCTAATGCCCCATACACACTATCAGATTTTCTGTTGATCTTTTCCTTCAGGTTTACCAAAACCATGTAGTTGCCTGATTGTATACAATTTGAAACTCCTAAGGTTTGACCTCATATTATATGGTATTACTGTACAGTAATCTCTAGCAACCAATCAACAAGCAGAACTCATGAGCTGTAACCTCTAGCAACTAATCAGTGAGCTGCAATGTGTGCTGTAACTTCTAGCAACCAGTCAGTGAGTGGTAATGATATGCTGTAACCTCTGGCAACCAATCGCAATCGCTGCCCGATCTGATACAGTAAACTGATTTTAAGTCTAGCTGCTATTTATTGTATGTCTCAGAGAAGGTGGAGAGCGAAATTGCATGGGGGAGGGGGTCCCAAGAAAATTTTTGCCCCGGGTATAGTCAATGTTAAAGAAGGCCCTGCACCCCGACACATGTGCCTCATGTGCAAATGTTGACAAGCTTTCCACTGAAAAGGATAGGGACTGTGGCACATGAGCACTTGCCTGCTGGGTAGATTTTGAGAGAAAGGCACCTGGGGGCCACATGGTCAAGATCACTGCAATCCCTCCTTTTAGATAAGTATATGCTTTCAGCAAAATATTTCCTGAGTGAATGGGAAACCCTAAAGCAGCCTTTCACAACCTTTTTATCCCAGAGAAACCCTTTAAATAAGTTTTAGGTATCATGGAAGCGCTACTAAAATTATATGTACAGCTCATTGGGCATTAGCAAGATAAGTAAGTCATAGATATAATATTAAATAAAAAATAATGTGTCACAGCTATAGTATTTGACACCAACCATTGATCATTCTTTCAACTCCTCCTGCTCTTTAAAATAAGATCATTTTGAGAAACATTTGTAAAATTTAATTAAAAATAATAATAATGCCCAGAAAAATAAGCACAGACAGACTGTTTTATGCTAGTGGTTAGTGGAGAAATGTCTCTTTCTATTGGTGAAAGGTCCTCTTTCACCAGTGATTAGTGGGAATGATGTCCCCTTACATATATATATATAGTGTGAGAGGAATAGTTCCCCTTACCTTGGGGATCTGTGGAAATAATGCTCCATTTATTGGGGGTTCAGTGGAAACAATGCACCATTTATTGGGGGTCAGTTTGAGAAGTCATCCTTACATGGTGGTCAGTGAGAGGAAAAATACCATTTATATTTGTGATCAGTAGGAAGAATACCACGTCATTGGTGTTATGCCATTGGTTCTGTCAAGACATGTTGGCACCAGAACTATGCAGGCATCATCAGCTGTGAGATCAATCAGCCACTTCTCAAGGAACCCCTAGCTACCTGTGAAGCAATCCTAGAGCTCCATGGAACCCTGTTTGAGAATGGCTACACTAAGGCTGCTTTCACACTGGGGCGGTGTTCAGGCGTTACAGCGCTAAAAATAGCGCCTGTGTAACGCCTGAAAAAAACCGGCCCCTTTAACTCCAGTGTGAAAGCCGGAGGGCTTTCACACTGGAGCGATGCGCTGGCAGGACGGTGAAAAAAGTCCTGCTAGTCGCATCTTTGCAGCGGTGAAGGAGCGGTGTATTCACCGCTCCTATACCGCTCGTACCCATTGAAATCAATGGGACACCGCGGCAATACCGCCGGCAAAGCGCCTCTGCAGCGGCGCTTTGCGGGCGGGTTTAACCCCTTTTCGTCCGCTAGCGGGGGTCAAAACCACCCCGCTAGCGCCCGCACACCGCCGCTAAAACGACGGTAAAGCGCCGCTAAAAATAGCAGGGCTTTACCGCCGACGCTGCTCCCGCCCCAGTGTGAAAGCAGCCTAAAGGATAAGTGCACTTTTAACTAATCTTATGAGCAGCAATTATACACGGTATATCATTTTTTAAACAAAATTGGAGTTACCCTTTAGGCTAGGTTCTTTCTAGTGTGTTTTTTGGGGCATTTTTGCAGCACGTTTTTGCATGTTTTCAAACATGCTTTTAAAGCAGTTTTACGATTCATGTATTTTTATTTTTTATTTTTTGCAGGAGGAGGAGGCTGGCTGTTAAACACGAAACTCTACCAAAAACACACCAAAAATGCACGTACATTGAAGTCTATGGGACCAAAGCACATTTTCTTCTACTGCAAGAAGTGTCTGCAGCAGCTCCTCCAAAAACGTAATACATAGATGAGAATGGGCCCCTTGAAAAACAATGTAAATAGATTGTTGTGCATTGTAGTACTTCAGCAAATGCATTAAAAATTGCACATGTGTGAATCAAGTCTAAGGACCCATTCACACTACATAAAAAATGTGCCTTGTCATTTTGTTGTGTTTCCGCACATTTCCATGTGCGTTTCTGTGCATTTTATATGCAGACTTATGGCCCCTTTCACACGAATGTTCCGATTGAGTCTCCCTGTTCGTTTTTCAGGTGGACCCAACTGTAACCTTCATTCTCCTCTATGGAGTAGCAAGTGTAAATGGACATGTGTCCATTTACACCTGCCTACATCAAATCCGATCCGCTAAAAACAGACAGATGGGGATCAGATGAGATGGCAATTGGGTGTAATCAGACAGGCAGTCCGATGTACATCCGATCACTCATAGAGGAGAGCGGGCTGTGTCCGTGTCCTACACTTGCTCAGCGGGGATCAGTGGACAGATCTCCTGCTGAGCAAGTGGATTGCATGCAGGGTCAAATAGACTGTGCACTTTTCAAGAGCAGTTGTACTCTGCAAGGGCATGTGCTCCAGAGCTTAGTAAATGAGCAGAAGCTCTGCTGGCTTCCATCATCCAATCATGTGCAATCAAAAATGCATTTTTTTTTTTTATTTGCTTGGATGTGATTGGGTATTCCTTGCAAAGTGAAGCTTTACCTTATTTACTAAGCTCTGGAGAAACTGCACTTGCAGAGTGCAACTGGAATTTGCAAAATGCCCAGTCTTTTTGCCTATGTGTGTCTCCATGCACATTTTTCTGCATGTTTATCTGCATATATTCTTTTTTAAAGGCATGTTTTCTCTGACCTATTGCTGTGAGTGAGAGGTGCGTTGCATTGTGGTGCATTTTGACGTATTGACACACATTTCTGTGCGTTGTGCTGCAAAATTATGCGAACATGTTACATAAAATCGCAAAGCTCTGCAGCGGATAGAAACACCAGGGTTGTGTTGTGAACATGACATATAGAAAACTATTTTTTTCTATGTGCCGTTGCAGTTACCTGTGTTTTTCAGCATGTTAAAGCACATGTCATTGCATATTGCGGTTGATTTACTAAAAGCAACAAGACTGCACTTTGCAAGTGCAGTTGCTCCAGAGCTTAGTAAATGAGCAGAAGCTTTGCTAATTTCCATCATCCAATCATGTGCAAGCAAAAATTCATTTTTTTTTATATTCCTTGCGCATGATTTGGGTACACTTTGCTAAGTGTAGCTTTACTTCATTTACTAAGCTCTGGAGCAACTGCACTTTGCAAAGTGCACAGTCTAGTTGCCTTTAGTAAATCAACCCCATAGTGGCTTTAAGCTTCACAGAGATGTTCTGAAAGCTAAATGATAATGATCTAATGGTGTATTTGCAGTGCAATGGGGTTTAGCTTCTAACTTCAGCTTGTTCTGTTAAGCTTTGACAATAAAACCTGGAAGATGATTGGTTGATATGCAGAGTTGCATCAGATTTTCCATCCTTCAGTTTAAAGCAGAGTTCCACCCAAAAATTGAACTTCCGCTTTAAGGGAAGGTGACCCCCTGACATGCCACATTTGGCATGTTGGGGGGGGCAGCGGATACCCTTTTTTTAGAGGGTTCCAGTTCCCACTTCCTTCCGGCGCACCGCAGCACCGGAAGGGAGATCACCTCTCCCCCTCCCTCTTGGCAATCATCTGGAACATGCGGCTCGCGCATGCGTATTGTGTGCCCGGCTGTGAAGCCAAAGCTGGGCCCCCACAGTGACAATGCCGGTGGGGCAGAGAGGAGGGAGAGACAAGCGGGGTTTCGTTCTCCCGCATTGCTGGACCCTGGGACAGGTAAGTGTCTGATTATTAAAAGTCGCAGTTGCAGTATTTGTAGCTGCTGACTTTTAATATTTTTTTTTTAAGCTGAACTCCGCTTTAAGTAAATCAACCCCAATGAACTTCAGAGATCATGGCAATTTATCCACAGAGAGGGTATTCATCATAAGCCTCACTGCATATACACCAAACATGTATTTTAGGTCTGGCGGAGGAGCAAAGTATACATTTTATTGTATAACACGGTATCAATGTTTCATGAGACGCACCTTTTCAAAAATGTTTTTTTTTAATTATATTTTCCTTTTTTATTTAGAGCCACTAGATATATTCTCTAAGTTCCGAGTCCCATTCTGTATAGAACATGTTATATGGCATGTCATGCACTACACAGGGCTCAGAGCTGCTACTGGAAGTTATTGCTGACACTGTTTTCATCTTTCATGTTAGGTGAACATCTTTGCAGACCCCTGTGGTAGCAAAGGGGTTAAGGTCAAGTAAAGCATTTCCTTCTATTGTCAATTGAACCCAGTCATAGATCCCTCCTGTATGGTCCCTCCCTGGCCTCCCTCCCCTTTCCTCTTCTCTCACTCTCTCTGTTCTTCAGACTGCTGCTACTCTCATTCTCTCCGGCATAGTGGATCTTGTGATATTTCAAACAAACTGCGCTGCTGAGCCACATCCTCTTACCATGGTTTCCCAGCCATAGGACTGCTTGACCACACCACCGGTGAGTGCCCCCATACATTCTATACATGACCAGTAGTGCACATCCCCTACTGTGCAATATTACAGTGTAATAATTCCTCTATTGAGATCTTTCCAGTATTTTTTTTTTTTTTATGCTGTGTTCTTACACAAGCCAAAATTCTCTGACCAACAGCCAAATTTCTATGGAAGAAAATATCACAACCCACACCCTTTCACATGAACCATAAATACTATCCGCTATCTAAAAGTTGGTCCTGCTGCAAACTTTGTACAGAGGGCTTATCACTTTCTACAAGTTGGGGAACTCCTCTGCCTCTTGATTGACGTGTTCCCATTTACAACCTAAAAAAGAGGTTCATTTTGTTCATATTTGCTAAGTTAAGACTGTATTTGTCTTCCTGTAAAATAAACCTGCATAGTTTAACCTGTGCATGCTTTCTAGGAAAACCGAACTCAGGAATTTTCAGTAATCATCACTTGGTCAAAACAGTATTACTGTATCAATGAAAAACAAATAGTAAGGAAAATTCTATTTACGCAAAATTAATCTAAACTGACTGCATGCGATAGTCTACAAAAGAGACTTTTTTTTTAATAATGTGTTTATTATATTGACATTATGATTGATGATATTAGGCAATGCATATGCCCCTCTGATGTAAGGTACCTGCAATGTGTATATAGTGTGCATCGTGGGAGTCTGTAAAACATTGGAATGTTTGAATTTTTTAACTGTTTTTGCAGTATTTGTGGAATACGGTTGTATGATGTTAAAAATGAATTGTTTATATTTTTCAAAATGCATGTATAAAGCAATCAAGGAAATCATTACAAAGCCTATTTGTTCTTTTTCAAGACTCAGAAATGCACTTTTTGTATAGATTAATATGATGCAAATGGACTCTCACCCCAAAATACCAATACGAAGCCAGTTTTGTTGAAAGCTAGTATGTGACTAGTTGCTATAGGTTATTCAACATCATCATTATTCAGTGCAGTTCTTATTACTAGGGTCTGTTCACCCCATGTGCACTAGGCAGCCTTTCCCAGGACAGCCCCATTGCAAGACAATACAATTTGCCTTTTTTACAATCAGTTCAGTCCACAGGACTGTGATGCAGGGGTCCTCCTTAATAAAATACAGCATGGAGTACTTTTTTCCTCACAGCATGTTGCAACGCAATCCACATTGCACTACACTACAGCTGTATGAACTATATGAAATGTCACTTTGGGGTTGATTTCCTAAAGCTGGAGAGTGCAAAATCTGGTGCAGCTCTGCATGGCAGCCAATCATCTTCTAACTTCAGCTTGTTCAGTTAGGGTTTGATAAAAACAAAACTGGAAGCTGATTGGTTTCTTTGGAGAGCTACACCGGATTTTAAACTCTCCAGTTTTAGTAAATCAACCCCTTTATGACATGTCATTAAAGTTTGAAAAAAAATGTTGCTGTGCATTCTAATGCAGCTGCTGGTGTGAACAGGCCATTAAAGTCTCATTCATAAACATTGTGAACTGTCCGTGCTCATTTGTCGTTTCTACCTCACTCTGTTGCGTAAATAACAAATTGTTTTAAAAAATCTGTAAGAGCAATTTTCCCTAATGGCATGCATGGTTGTTTTTGTTGGTGGAGGAGTCGAGAAGACCACAGAAAAAGTTGCCACCACATGACTTTTTTGTACATAATGTGACAGGAAGTCTCTTTTTTTTATCCTTTCAGGTGGATAATATCGGTATTGCATAGTGAAATTACTTTCCAACATTTAAAGATACCTGGGCTGAAAGAAAAAATGGAGGCTGCCATTACTAACCTCTCCCTTTGAAAATGCTAATCATTTGGCTTTATGATGATCCAGTGTCTTTGGGACTTGTTGAGTCACTGACATCACTCTACCTTTGCTTGCTGCATTCTTGTTGGGAATCAGCCAGAGACAGCCTAATATCAAAAGCTTTGCATCTTAGAAGGTGCCAGTGATGGTCTTCTAAATGAAGCTGGTGGGTGTGCAGGCTGTAACTTCAAATTGTATGTGTCATAAATGAAATCTCAGATAACATACCTATCCTAAGTTTCTGGCATGGATGGATCCATTTATTACAGGGGTTTAAAGAGGAAGTAAACCCTGATGGGTTTACTTCCTCTTTTTTTCCCTGCAAAGGTAAAGCATAATGGACTACTATGCATCGCATAGTAGCTCATTATGTGTCACTTACCTGACACAGGAGCCAGCGAAGTCGCCGCTGATCCCTGTAGTCCGCCGCCTCCATCTTGCTGGTGGCGTCTCGCAGCTCCGACCAATGACAGCGGCGAAGCCGCGATGACGTCACTCCCGCGCATGCGCACGGGAGTCGCGTCTCGCAGCTCCGACGCTGCCATTCGGCGAAGCCGCGATGACGTCACTCCCGCGCATACGCACGGGAGTCGACAAATTAGGCAAATCCATTCTTGGACTTGCCACATTTCGTGCGCCTGCGCGCCGCTGTCTACGGCGCATGCGCCGTAGACAGCGGTGCCCATTTTCGGGCAAATATCTCCTAAACCATATAGGTTTAGGAGATATTGCTTGGACCTACAGGTAAGCCTTAATCTAGGCTTACCTGTAGGTCAAAGTGGTTTGAAGGGGTTTACTTCCACTTTAACGTTGTTGTATTTAAGCCCCAGGCTTTGTAAGGTATGACATTTCCCCCTTGTTGCCCACTGTTGAACGTGGTATGAGGAGTCTCTTCTACAGACTGGGATTCATCAAATTAAATTCTAGTTAATCATTGTCTTTTACTTCGAAAATTGTTCATTTATTTGATATAGGCAACAAGAACAGTTATTCTTTCAGAAACTTTAAGTGGCCATAGAAATACAAAAATTTGTCTGGTTCAGCAGGAACCGGACAAATTTCGATCCATCTATGGGCAGACTGGTTGTATTCAAAGTTGAACTATTGATTGACTTCAGTACAACCAGCCTTTTTTTTTTGTTTGGTCACTGCCGATAGCTATAGCTGCCAGCAGTAATCATTGTATTCTAAAGGCAGGGAAACCTCCCGCTGTCGGAATACAATAGCGCGGTGTGTTGATGGGAGCCGTTTTCTTTCCTTCAACCTGTGGTCTCCATATGTTTGTTCAATGCACATGCTCAGTGGTGTCACTGTGATGATGGTATCATCTTGGATCCAAGTAGCAAATATTTTAGCAGCCTGTTAGCTCTCAGAGCAACTAGAAATGACCAAAGAAGATCCACCACCAAGATCCACCACTCAACTGCTAAGATGGAACCTCCTTACAATTAGACTCACTCATCGTACTGTATTTATGAAGTAGTGGTGTTGCCACCCTAGGACAGGACAAGAGAATACATCACCTTGTTTTTTCTCTATTACTATATTATACAGGACTTTATATACAGTAGCGCCAACAGTTTGTGCAGCAGTTTTCATTATAAGGGGAGATACAGTTGTATTACAGTTTTGATTCAAGACAAGAGGGTTAGAAGGGCCCTGCTCATGAGAGCTTACAATCTAAAAGGGAGGAGGAAATTGAAGAAATAAAGGTTCAGTTGTTAGGTAGAGGTGGGATAGACCTCCTAGAAGTGATGACTTTTCAGGAATCAACTAAAAGTGGACTGAGTAGCCGGACAGATTGGGGTAGGGAGTCTCAGAGGATGCATCTGGAAAAGTCCTGAAGGTAAGCATGGGAGAAGGTAACAACGGGGATAGAGCAGGAGGTCTTGGGAAAAGCAAAGTAGATGGTTTGGATGATATTTTGAGATGATATATAGTTTGGGGAGAAGTTGTGGATGCTTTATAAGTTGTTTGTATTTTGAATATTACTCATTGGGTAAGTAGAAGCCAGTAGAGGGATTGGCAGAGTGGGGTAGTGGACCCTGAGCAACTGATAAAGTGGATTAGTCTCCTTAATAGAGGTGGGGGGTGTTTGTTGTCCACAGAAAACAATACTGTACAGGCAGAGAACACAAGAAGTTATCAGCTCATACGATTTCTGGCAGGATTAGAACTTATCAAACAGTTATAACAAAATACTTTCAATTCTACATTTAACGGGCCAAAAAGGAGCAAATAACATAAGTTCGCTGTCAGAGTTTACATACACTTTAATGAATTCTTGCAAAGAATATCTTTAAAGTGTATCATAACCCTTCTACATGACTCTAAACATGTAGGTTGGCACATAAACACTAAACAATCCACCCATAAATTCGCAAGAATCTAAAAAGCAGAAATACCTTTTTAAACGTATTAATACAGGTTATGTGATCAAACTCATTCTTCCGTGCATGCACGACCCTGGTATGGGGGGCAGGGCTAAGGCACAGTATGTCACATGTCCTGATGACATCACTGTCACATGTTGAGTCCGATCTTCCACTGTGTTAAAAGCAAAAATATTATGTACTTGTCATCGATAAAAGTAATACATTTGCCGACATTCATTTGGGTTTTATTTGCGCTGCTGCTTTGTTCTGTCCAATTATGGAGGGGCTGCTGTCAATCACCAAGCTGAAGCCACCCCCTCTGGCATTCCTACCTTATGACGGTTGCTTTAGGAGGTGTATAGGCATATTATTTTTTTAATATTGACTAGTAGTGGAAGAACCTTTAATTTTGCAGTGTTGTGTCTGCTGCTTTTCTTTGCCAGGACTTTGCTCAGTTTTATGGAGAATTGGAAAAAAATTTGTTTGAAAAAAATAAATAAATGAGCAGGGAAGTTGGGAACTGGAGTGAGGTAATATACTTGTGTTTGTGGAAATGTCTTGCTAGCCCTCTGGCATCAGACACATGGAAGAGTCATAACCCTGGACTGTTGTGGCTCTTCAGCATCTCTGACTCACTTCTGCTGAGGAAGCAGACAATACTTATGTCAATGAGGCGGGAACTGTAATAAAAATACTTGTACAATCCATGGAGTGTTTTTTTTCATGAATTTAGCACAGAAAACATGGTCTCCCACTCCCACTGTGAACCTGTACAACCAACATTATTATAGTCTTCAGTACAAAATGTATCATTGCATTAGAAGATATTACCAATGGGACACAATAAAGTCTATTCCAACCTGAAAGGTGATATGCAAAGTGCAGTAATTCAAAGCAATCAAGCCAGTATTCATCATCGTTAGATGAATTAAAACCCAACTGTGGGTAACCTAAAATGCTCTCTTTGCAGTGGGGTTGCCCCCACACTACAATGGTTAACTACCTGTTCAGTACAAAGAAAAAACAATTTATTTACCCAATCCTCCCCTCCTCTGCACTGAAAAACCGATTTCCCAAACATCTTCTCCCTTAAACTCCAACAGTGGTCTAAGGTCTAACATCCTCAAGGCCAATGCAGGGTTTTTGTTTTTCGTTGGACATAATGACACAGAGCATCAGTCCACCGCCGAAACATTGGGGAGCATGGTCTGCCAGGGAAGGGGAGGATAGGGGGTAAGTAACACTGCTGTCCAGGGAGCAGAGGATAGGGTAAGAAATGCTTCTTTTACTCTAGCCTTGACCTAAACGAGCAGTTAAAATGGTTGTAAAGGCTGGAGGTTTTTTACCTTCGATCCCGCGATTCCATAGACTCGCACACCTGATTGGCTTTTGCCAGCTATTGGCTCCCACTGCTATCAATCACAGCCACTGAGCCAATCAGTTGATGAAGGGGACAAGGCCGAGCCACAGTAACGTGTGTGAATGGACACACAGAGCCATGGCTCGGGAGCATGCCTGTTTGGGTGCCCTCACAGCAAGCGGCTTGCTGTGGGGGCACCCAGCAAGAGGGAGGGGCCAGGAGCCAAGAAGAGGATGATCAGGGCCACTCTGTGCAAAACCACTGCTAGAGCAGGTAAGTAAAGCATGTTTATTATTTTAGAAAAAAACAATAATACTTTATTATTGCTTTAACCCTTGCAATGTGGCTTGCAGGTCCAGGCCTAAGAGGGACTAGGAGGCAGGGGGTAGTGGGTTTAGGTGTAGCTGGGCTTTATAGGAAATTCCCTTTTTGTAAATAAAAACAATTTAACATATATAAGTGATACACAAGCCATTTTGCAATTTGATGTTTTGACAAATTCAAATTATAGGCAGGAGCAGATCCATTTTTTCTGAGATTGTTTCAAAAACTCTTGCATGTGTAAAGGAATGATGAGACTTTAGATTTTTAATTACAGCTCATTAACTGATCAAGCAGTTATAATAAAGGCTGATTCTCTTAGCCCTTGTACGCACGGTCGGAGATTCCGACGGAATGTGTCCTATTGGACCATTTTGTTGGATAATCCGACTGTGTGTGGTCTCCATCAGACTGTTTCCGTCGGAATATCCGACGGACCAAGTTTTCCAACTTGTCTATAAAATTTTCTGACAACATGCTCCGATCGGACATACTCCGATCATGTGTAGCCTACTCCGACGGACAAAGTGCCACGCATGCTCAGATCAAATTCCTAGACCAAAGCTATTGGCTACTAGCCTGAACGTAGTCCCGTCGTAACGAAATAACGCCATTGCGTTATGTACAATCGGATTTTCAGACAACTTTGTCCGACCGTGTGTATGCAGCAGTTTCGGACAAAATCCGTCAGACAAAATCCAACGGATTTGGTTTTTAGGATGTCTGACCGTGTGTACAAGGGCTTACTTATCAGTCTGTTAAAAGTGCTCCGTTGCTGTCACAGGAGCAGTTGGAGTTAGAAGCTCCTGTCTCTGTCAGTTAAGCTGTGTCTATGGACGTACACACCCTGTCATGAGAGTGCATGCACAGATGCCCCCTGAGGCTGCCAATCACAGGCTGTGTGCTGCAGATCCCTCCCCTGTCCCCTTTTTATCTCTTGGTGTCAGGAACACTTGTAAGAAGTGATTCATGCAGATAGCTGAGGAATGAGGCAGCAGACAGAAATTACACTTATGCCGCATACACACGATCAAACAATCCGGTGTAAAAGTCCGGCGGACTTGAGTCCGCCGGACAATCCGCCCTTGTGTAGGCTCTGCCGGACTTTTTTTACTCAAAAGTCCAGCGGACTAAGAAAGTAGTTTTGCACACAAATCTGTCCGCCGGACTCGCATTTCGGCGGACAGTACGGCCCTGTGTGTGCTAGTCTGCCGTACTTTTGAAATGAGTGGACTTTTCTCCGTGTGTGTGTGGGAGAGTCCGTTCATTTTAAAAGTACGGCAGACTTAGTACGCCATACTTAGTCCGCCGCAAAAGTACCGTATGTGGGCAAGTAGCTCATTCGGAAAATCCGGCGGACAGTCCGGCGGACAGTCCGACAGACTAAGTCCGCCGGATAGTCTGCTACGTGTGTACGGGGCATTAGATGCTCTGGATTGAGACAAGTACACACTATAGAAGGATATGCTTTGTTCATATTTCATGTCTGAAATTTACAGCTACTTTAAGCCAGAAGACAACCAGTGCTTGATCATAGATAGTTGAGTCTACAGAGGCCAACATTGGAGAGGAAGTGAACATTGCAGCACAAGATGTTTTTTTTTTTCTTTTAACAAGTGCTTATTTTATTTGTTTTATAAAGTAGAGTTGAGTTTTGAAAAGTTTGTTAAAGTGGTTGTATACCCATTTTTTTAAACTTTTACCTACAGGTAAGCCTATACGGTTTAGGAGATAATTACTTTGCATGCAGCCGCTGACGTCAGCAGAGCATGTGCTGTGAAGGCCCGGCTGAAGGTCCGGGAAGAAAACTCCCGCGCATGACGTAATCGCAGCTTCGGCCACTCACAGCACCGGAGCCGTGATACCCGGAAGAAACTCCGATGGAACATGTCAGCTCCCTCGGCGTGGACAGGGATCAGATGTCAAGGTCTCGTTCTAAAGCCCCATACACACAGATTCAGATTTTCTGCAGATTTTTGGCTTCAGATTTACCAAAACCATGTAGTGCAAGGGCCTGCCTGATTGCATACACATTGAAACTCCTAAGGTTTGACCTCATATTATAAGGTTTTGGTATATCTGAAGGAAAAAATCTGCAGAAAATCTGATAGTGTGTATGGGGCTTAAGGTGAGTATTTCATAGTGAGCTAATATGCGCTGAATACTAGCTCATTATGCCTTTGCCTTGCAGGTTTTTTGGTTTAAAAAAATAATTCATTTGTGCAGGTATACAACCACTTTAAGTTGAACATATCTTTAAACATCAGCTGGAATTCCTTGTAATCAACATATCAATAAATCGATAATACGTTTTATCAGTACAGCAAAAGCAACGTGCAGCAAGAATTAGCAACCTATCAGAAATTCATCTTTCAATCTGACCATTGGGCTATTGTACTTTAACTTTTTGTTTGGATTTATTACTAAATAAGTCTGACAGCTAGAAGTGAAATATTTCTCTTCCTCTAATGCCGTACTAATGGTCATCCAGTTACCTGGAGCACAATTCCATACAATGTAAATATACTCAGAAGTTCGGTCGCACCCACTGGCCGCAGATTGAGCCAGGTTTGTTGGCTCTGCGCTGTACTAATACGTTGGAACACTTGGCAAGCACTGGAATTTGCACTCTATGACATCAACCAATGCAGTGCTGATGACAGTCAGGAACAGACTCTTGCCAGCACCAAAACACAGAAGAGCTTCAGCAGCACAGGCAAATGTTGATTTCAAGCTTACGATTTCCAGAGAGATTTGTTTGCTTCATTTGTCTATTTCTTTGTAGCTGTATAGTGTCTGCTCCAAAAAGTGGATCACAACTGAAAGTAAAAAAAAAATAAAGAGAAGAGTTGATTGCAATAAGTTTGTTCTAAACTTCAGATTTCAAACGTTTTTTTCTTGACTATAGATGTGATTTTGCAACAAAGTTTGTGATGGCTTATTTTTGCATTGGCTTATTTTCGCCAAAGCAAATACTCAGTTTTGCTTATTGACATGCTTAGGTGAAATTTGCTTTCCTTTTTTTTTTATATAGTGTTTTTTGTTGCTTGAGGGAAAAAATATGTTTAGAAAAATGTTTTTTATTTTATTTAGGGGTCCCTTTAATTCAGTTGTTTTCCCTTTTTGTGTATTTTATTCTTTATTTGTGTACTTTGGCTTTATTTTTATTTTTTTTCTATCTGTTTTTTCTTACTTTGAGTGAAAAAATAAATAAAAATAATAATGATAATGCTAGCAAGGGTCTGTTTCAGGCACAAAAACAGATCCAGGATTATTCAAAATAACTTTTGTATTAAGTAATGGCATGGCTCCTAAATGTCTCTGATTTCAAGGGACTGTCCCTGATTTGGAATAATGTCCCTCATTCTTCCTCATTTGTCCCTCATTTTGGTCTCATCTATACAGTTGTATATAAAATGCACTACTTATCTATAAAAAATGTTTCCCAGTGCTAAACCTTTCATCCAATTTCTAATTTGCTGCATTTGTAAATTCCAAAAGCCAATATAAAGGAATAGTAGTGGTAAAAAAGCACTTGCAAGTTTAACCAATCATTTTTTTTGTACAATTTCCTTTAAGGGGGTGTGGCAGGGGGTGTCCTATGCCCACATATGTTTGCTAATGGTGTCCCTCATTCCCATCTTAGAAAGTTGGGAGGTATGAGTAATGGCACCCAAAATTTACTATTTTTTTTAATTTTACCTATTTTACCTAATTTTTGTTACTCAGTTGTGTTTTTATTAAAAGTTTTTAAAGTAGAAAAACATACAACCATACACTATCTCTACTGCCCCTCTCCTACCTTCCAATTGACCCAAGAACGTATACAAGAAGTAAAAATTTGTATGGTCACCTATTATAGTTTAAAGGCTAACTTCACCTTTGCCACACCTTTTAAAATAAGATGATTATGCAGACAGGGAACCGCAGTTAGCTAAAACAAACTGATCAGCTTTTAAAAATATTGATTACTGTAGATGCATACTCCTAGGCCATTTTCTGTTCCCCAAAGCCTGGCTAGAGTACTCCCACCTTTGCTTATATTCCCTCCCGGTGTTCTGGCATATTCAGTCCGGCCATCATATAGTGTCCGCCCCGTACTGCGCATGCAGAGCAGAAGAAGCTTCGGAAAATCTTCGAAGATGAACGGCGCCTGCGCGGTGAGTGGAGGTGGTAGCCCCACCATCCAAGCGGACATAGGGCTGGGAAAATTAGAGGGCCCCTTGCGGGCTTCGGCTATTTTCGGAATCTGTGTGTGCTGTGTACTGTGCATGCGCAGTACACAGCGGACACTATCCGATGGGGAACTGTATATGATAGGACACTGGCTAGTTTCCAGGATACAGCAGGTGTTGGGCACTCTCCCCCACTCTCACAGGCACAAGCATCTCCCTGATTGAAAAGTCACACATTCGCAGTGTACTCTTATTTCCGCTATTGTAGCAGCAGCTATCCAGGATGGGAATGGAAACAAAGTAGGGAGTATTTCAGCCTGGCTTAGGGGTACAGAAAATCCCTAAAATGCCGTAGACAAAAAAGCCATAAAAAAGAAAATGAATTTAGCCACCACATCTAACAGTGGCTGGCGGCCGGTGGTAGTCTTTTTTTGGGGGAGGTGGCAAGCAAACCGTGCCACTATCATCCAAACAGCCCCCCTGGTCGGTCGGGTCCGGAGCACTTACCCCATCTATTGGCAGGTATCGCTTCTCCCAGGCTTCACCGGCGGTTTCCCCTGCTCTCCGCGGGGCGTCACGGCAGCGACTTCCCCTGCTCTCTGCGATCATCATGTAGGCAGTGGTGGCAGCTTCCCCTTCCCCTGCTCTTCGCAGCTTCCGTTTCCTCTCTTCTCCTCAGCGGTCAATCAGGACGCTTCTCTTTTTGGCCAATTGGGAAACAGGTCTCATACCCGCTCTGTGATTGTCTAGGAGGAG
Source organism: Lithobates pipiens (assembly GCF_037356315.1). Classification (NCBI taxonomy): domain Eukaryota; kingdom Metazoa; phylum Chordata; class Amphibia; order Anura; family Ranidae; genus Lithobates; species Lithobates pipiens. The sequence goes on from NW_027507748.1 coordinate 574,520,358, forward strand.
GATCAGTGTTTCAATAGCAAATATTTATTCGCTTTTGTAACACACCTGGGTCGGCTCATAGTGCAATACTCTGCGTCCCGAGCCCACTCTATTTTGAAGCCTATTAGAGCTGAAGGTGACGCCCGGGTGCCCCTAATGGACAGGCCGCCCCTGATAATGATTGGTAAGTTGCAATATATGACATTTTGGATTTTGGGTTTAATACTGCTGTAAGTGTATCTTTAGCCAAAATGTATTTTTGTTTTGGGTAATAAATGGTTAACATGTTTGTTAGTGTCTCTTTTTGCAGTCTATGTCTCGTTGGAGAGATTTCTCTTTACTTCTGCTTTCAGAAACACTTTAAGAAAAAAAAAAGGAATCTTTCCAAAGTGAGGGGTAATTCCTTCTGACAAAGGGAAGACAAGGGGTCCTAGTGGGTTAAAACAAACTGATCAGCTTTTAACAATGATTACTGTAAATTTTCACCTGGTGATCTGGCCAGTAACACAACTCCTGTATTGTGGCGCCTACAATAGGAGTTTTTTAAGTACCGTAGTTTGTCGCCATTCCACAAGCGCGTGCAGTTTTAAAGCATGACATTTACTATTTACTCAGCGTAACATCATCTTTCACATTATACAAAAATTGGGGTAACTATTGTGTTGTTTTTTTATTATTCATTAAAGTGTATTTTTTCCACCCAAAAAAATTGCGTTTGAAAGACGCATATACAGTTTGACATAAAATATTGCAACGATCGTCGTTTTATGCTCTAGGGTCTCTGCTAAATTATTAGAAATGCCAATAGGTTTATTTAAATATAATGCCCATTTCACAATAGCCTCCCCCCATCTCTTCAAAAATCTTGCTTTATATGTGTACATATTTTGTACCACAGTCTAGGTATCTTGGAATAAAGAACAGAGTCTGACCTGTAACCGGAGAACGAATGAAGTTTGTTTACTACATGTGATATCTTCTGTTTAATAATAAAAATAGAAAAGTCAAGTATTTTGCTCCACTTCCTAGAAATGGAGACCCCCCTCGGGCTTTTGAAACTAGATGATCCAATTCCCAATGCACCTCTTTACAGGGGTTTAGAGCATTCAAACTTATAATGAATATGAATGGAAACCAGATGGATCTGAAGTATGCAGCAAACACTACAAAGGGCTGTGACTTACCTCCAGGCTGTGCTGTGTGCATTTCTTCCCTCTCTTGCCATACGTGGGTGAAAGTTCTAATGTGCTTTTACTCATTCTGACAATTCCACATAATTCATGCTTGCCTAATTTGCAACTAATCACTGCGCACTGGTGACATCATGGATCAGAAGGCTACATGTTGTTAATTACAGGGCTAGTAAATATTTACTCGGCACATTATTAATTTTATGTGGCTGGATGTGTTTATAGGGCATGAATTGCATGGGATAGAAATGGCATATATATTTTTGACAATCTTCAAACTGCTTATACATGTACAGTATAAGCATATATGACAAATGGCATTCATGGAGACATTCAATGAGTGCCCCCCTTCAGGGAGCTTTGTTTGATTGTGCGAAGCACAGACCGCACACATGAGTAATACAGCTATAAAGAATAATAATAGTTGTAAAAGAAAAGAAACATGTACAAAGCCACCATACCATATGCAGTGGTGTTGGTTTACTAAAGGGAAATAGGCTGATCACTTTGCAAAGGAATATGCCCCAGACTCCAGAGCATAGTGGATGAGGTGAAGCGTTGATAACTTCCATCATCCAATCATGTGCAAGCAAAAAAAATGTTTTTATTTTTTTTGCCTTGCACGTGATTGGGTACTCTTTCATAGAAGTGCATTTTCACCACATTCACTAAGCGAAAGGGAGATTCCTTTGCAAAGTTAATAGCCTATTTGCCTTTAGTAAACCTTTTTTGAATAGTGTATTTAATGATCAAAACCCCCCGGTGACACAACAGAAGAAAGAGAAAATCTTAACGGTGAAGGGCAACACCTTCTTAGGCCTGGTTCACACCTATGCATTTGTTAGTGCGTTTTCAGTTGTGCAGAGATGCACTACAGATGATTTAACATGGGTTCGGGTCACGTTCAGTGCCTTTTCCACTGGTGGAGATTTTGGAAAGGGTCAGGGAGCAAGTTTTTGGTTCCATAGACTTCAATGGAAACACAGCAGAAGTGCATCAAAAATGCTGTGCTTGTGTTCTTTATATGAAAAGACATGCACATTAGTACATTAGGGGATGCCCCCTTGGACTTTGTATGGCAGTAATAAAGTATCAAAGTCAAAACTCAATTAACAAGTATTAAAAAAAAGGGCACAAAGGTGGCAACTTTATTAGAGTAATCAAAAAAGAGGAATATGTTACATTATGCACAATGAATAAAAAAGACTAGAGTCGTACATCAATGAATGTTGTAATATATATAGAATAATCAAATACAATGACCCAAACTCGTTGTTAAGAAAAAGCAACAACCAAACCATACAAGGGTTGGCATGCTAATTCAGACGGCATGGACCCAACATGTTTCAGAAACCAATTATACATCAATATATTCCTTCTTCGGGGGTAATATGAAGTTTAGGTATTTATATTCAGATCTGTAAAAATATAAAAATACATGATAGAGTTCATCTAACAACATCAAGCAAAATATACATCTGTTGTCAGAGAATTTTTTAATATAAAGAAAGTAGTGCTTGCGTTCTTGTTGATTTTCTACTGAATTTTTGCTTGTTCCTCCTGCAAGACAACAGATACATCACAAAAATACAAAATGCATTAAAAACGTGTCAAAAACCCGTGGGGTAAAAACGCACCCGGAAAAAGCACCAACAGTAACTTGCATAGGAGTGAACCAGACCTTAGACAGCTGTCACCAGATTGTATGTCCCTTTCAAAAAATGTCCCCAAAGGTCTGGTTCACATTTATGGGGGTTTAGTGCATTTTGCACTTTGTAGAAACGTACTACAGTCCATTTAACATGGTTTCCTATGGGACACGTTCACATCTATGCGTTTTTCAGCCACTGCCTTTTTGAAAAGGGTCAGGGGCTTTTTTAAATGCAAGAATGTGCGTTTTTGGTTCAATGGGCTTCAATTAACACGCTGTGAAAACACGTATTGTGCGGTTTTAATGCGTTTTTATGCCATTTTCATTTTTTTTATTCTACCAAACAATAAAAATATACAAAAATAACCGGGCCTTATTACAGTTTTAATTATGACTATAAAGCCTTTTGTGCTACCGTAGACATGGTCCTAAGGCCTTACTCACATAGGCAGCAGCCACTGCCACCCCTCTGAATAGCAGAATCACGGCTCAACTGCCTGCAGCAAAGGCTGACGATACTTGTAGTTAAAGTCATTCACAGGAATCTTTAAGGAGGTAAAATCTAAACCAAACTATTAGGAGCCCTAACAAAAAAGAAACAGAGCAGTCTCTGTGTATCAACATTTAAAATGAAATTTCTCTAACACTCTCTTGACAATTTAATCAGACAAGGTGTGGCTAAATAACAGTTCCATCATACCCTGAATATCCCTGTACTCTTAATTCTTGTCTTTGGATTTTATTTATAGCTGGGAAAGTTCCCAGAACCAATCATCTAGTAACAGCCCCACTCTTATGTATCAAATAGATGACACCCTCTAGAGTCTTACAAAATCAAGACTTGTCACTAAGGAGAGCAAAGTGTTAGCCAGTTGGCCAATCATTTAAAGTGATTGTAAAGTCTATTTTTTTTCTATAAAAATAACAAACATGTTATACCTGCTCTGTGCAGTGGATATGCACAGAGCAACTCCGATCCTCCTCTTCTCGGGTGCCTCTTCTGTGATCCTGCTGCAGTTCAGCCCTGCCCCCTCTATCTACCTCAATCAGGAGGGAGAGTCCTGGACCTGGACAGCCGAGACACTTGTGGACATCGCCAGACAGAGTTGGGGCTCAGGTAAGTATTAGGCGAGTTGCTGCACACAAAAGGCTTTTTATCTTAAAGCGGGCGTAAACCCGCTGAAGTTTTTTTATTTATTTTTTTGACCTGCAAAGGAAAAGGCATAATGAGCTAGTATGCACCGCATACTAGCTCATTATGAAATACTTACCTTAGAACGAGGCCCCGACATCTGGCCCGATCCACGCCAAGGGAGCTGACGTGTTCCCTCTGCGTGTCTTCCGGGTATCGTGGCTCTGGCGCTGTGAGTGGCCGGAGCCGCGATATTGTCATGGCAGGGTCCCGGACTTTCAGCCAAGAATCCCCTGTGTGCATGCACCGCTGCAGTCAGCGGCACATTGCGAGGGGAATATCTCCTAAACCGGACAGGTTTAGGAGATTTTTTTTTACCTACAGGTAAGCCTTATTATAGGCTTACCTGTAGGTCAAAGTTAAAAAAATGACTATACAACCACTTTAATGCAAAGAATTTGTTAAGATAAAAAAAAAACCTTACATCAAACCTCAGCGGGGTTGATTTACTAAAACAGGAGAGTGCAAAATCTGGTGCAGCTGTGCATGGTAGCCAATCAGCTTTTAACTTCAGCTTGTTTAATTAAGCTTTGACAGTGAAACCTGGATGCTGATTGGTTTCTATGCAGAGGTGCACCAAATTTTGCACTCTCCGGTTTTAGTAAACCTACTCCATTGTGTTGTTCCCCTTATAAGAAATAAAAACTCATCATTTTAGTGATTTAGTAAAAGTGAATCTAATGAGTTGCTATGCCTTTTACAAATTGTTAATGTGTGCTATTTTATATTTAAAAAGCTTTGTAGCGCTGACAGAAAAAATATTGAAAAAAATATATAAAATATACAGTATATGCAGGGAAAGCAAGCCTATTCTAGTCCAAATATTTTTGGAAAGACTGCTAAAGTCTGTCCAAAAAGCTTACATGATAAAATGTGACAAGATTGCTGTTCCATTGGTAAATGAGCAATGTGTCCCATTCTTGAGCCTCAATTATGTGGCGCCAACTTCCAAGCCTAGATCATATAGATTATTGTCTTTATTTACCTTTGTGTGATTTGAATTTATATCATATGTCTATTTTTTATACTTGTTTGGAATTTTTGTAGTCATAACACATGATTGATTATAATATAAGAAATAATTTTATTGTTAGCATACTGCCATTGATGAATGAGGTCCCTAGACTTGTTTGAAAGATATTAGAATGTTGATTTACCTACAAGTGGTAACAATTATACTTTGAGCATGACTAAGGTATATGCACATGTGGGAAATAAATGTGGGAATACATCAGATGGATATAGACTCTGAAAATCCTCCTTTAGGAAACATACTTAATTGCTTTCCTATATTAAGTAGAATAATATGAAAATAAATGTTGGCATTCTACAGATTATTCGTTGGGAAGATCAAATTATTATGTATATTTAAATTTATTTGTAAACATTTGTACATTCTAGTGTGTTGGTCCGTAGTAATTAAATGCACCTCAGTTGAGTTTGTTTCTTCATATACATTCATTTTTAATTTAGGATTTAATTACTAGTGGTAATAATAGTGGTTTTGTCTTTGATATTTTTGAAGTCTGGAGATCCCTAAGTGATTTGACATGCACTAGTCCCTATTGAAACAAGAGGAGCTACGGGAGATTGCCTTGGCATCTTAAGGTATACCCAACATTGGTTTACATCATCTAGTTTTGGTGTGCTATGTGCTCATCTAGCTCAACACATGGCATCAAAACTGCTGTATTGAAAGGTGAGATTTTTCTCATCCCCACACAGAGGTTTAAATGGGCACTGGAAGAAATTTCACAGCATTTTAGCTTATTCACCATTTGCTCTGCTGGAATCTCTAATTGATATAGTGAGGTTCTTAATACATCCAGTAGACCTTTATTAGTATTAGCAGAAGTCACAAAATGTAGCCAATGTGTTTTAGACACTCACTGGTCCCCTTTCATCCAGGCTAATGGTGGTGAAAAAAGTTTATATATAGTATACTTGTAAGGGTAGGGTGGTGGTTGTTTGTAATGTCCTCCATGTTTCCCTTCTTGTTTGGCGACAAGCACGGGTCACATGAGAGGCATACCCTGGGGTGGGCTCTTCTGGGCTACTCTAGGCATCTTATACAGGGTCATTTGACTACACATTGGATATCTATCCTTTGTGACGTTTTCTCCAACAGGACAGGGACAGGGCTGAGGCTGCTGTGGGGGAATACTCAACCTTAAGGCAGACCTCTACTGTTAGAGATGAATCCACACCATGTACACTTGCACTGCAATTGTTATCCAGTTAACTCTCGGTTCCCCGTGATACCTTCTCTGTAATCTGCATTTAGGAGGGACAGGCTGAACCAACATCCACATGTCCAGTGTTTTCCACTATTAATCCCCAATAGCAGAGTTAGCCCCGCTAGACACTCTGCATGGGTTCAACATGTGCACTCGACTTAACTCTTGAACCTTGGGACCTCTGTACAGGATGGAAATCTCTGCAGTGCGAATCTTCTCCCATTGCTTTGGAAGACAGACTGCTGGTGGAAGGAGACAAAATCTCCCTCACTGCTAGAGGCCGTGCCACCTATGACAGGAACACGCTACACTTCTGTTGCCCCAGGTCACCACTTGTGTCTTCACGCTACTCCATACCGCACTGATGTCTTCAAACCCCAATGTGTTAAGACCGGGTGGCGGTTGTGATTCTCTATCTCTCTCCCTTACTCAGTCTCTCTCTCTCTTGGGCTCTCTATGAGAGAAAATCCCCAAACCCTCCCCAACTACCTCTCTGGGGGGGGGGGGGGGTCCTCTCATATTGGACTACTGGGAACTCTGCGTACCGGACCACTATCCCTTATTTATATATCACAGGATTAGTGGGCCATACCCAGAGACGAACTTGCTAAAAAGAACAATGAACCAGGAAAGGCATTAACTCCTACCCTCCCAGCCAGACAGCACCTATCTAACTATTTCAACCTGCTCACATACTGAACCCATGTAAGCTAATTAGAAGTATTGGAAGATGAACATTGAAGGTGCACTCTAATTGCCAGTCTAACACCATGTTAGATCAGTTAGCAGAACAAGCCTTCCATAAATGCTTCTACTACAAGAAACCCTGAAGACAAGTGGACCAGAGAGCCTCTAAAATGTATTGGATACCTGTTGTGACTTCTGCTGGCTTACTATACATACTAGGAGCTTGAATGGTGCTCTCATACTATTACTTTACTCACTACGGGTATCAAACAGACCCTCCCAGATCTAGAGGCATCCAGAGAGCTGCCTTTCCCTCTAACCCTGAAGACTTTCCCTTTCCATTTTAAGGACCTTGGATTATTGTCCAGTGCTTCACCGGCACCTCTAACCGTGGCTCTAAGAGACAGAACTGAGCTCTGTGGCAGAGCTGTATTCATCTCAGAACTGGATGAATAAAAGTAGAAATCCTTTGGTTGTTAAATCAGTTCCCTGTTTTTCAACTGTGTATTTGACTGTTTGTCTGGAGTCAGCTTTTATAAATCTCCAGTACAGTACAATGTAAATGAACATGAAGAGGCAGTTGACTTTGTGATTTTTTTAAACTTCCATCCAGTAATTCTGGAGAAAGAAAGGTACCAAAATGTAAAAAGGAGAAGTGAATAAACCCCTTTACCTGTAAGACGTCTTGTTTTATTTAATAACACTTGAGTCAATGTAACAATGTACTGATGTAACAAAATGCTTTCTGTGGTATATTTAACAGTCCAAAGGAAACAAATACGAGGATTATGAGTAGTTCATTGTTAGGGTTTACACACACTTTTTGAAATATACTATAACGGCCTCTATTGAAAAAGCTGGTTTAATGTTGTTGTGTCCTTTTTCATGCATACCTCTCATATGCTTTCCCTTCCATCATACAATCCCTTAGCAGAAGAAAGGTCAGTTTCACTTTATCCAAACAATGTCATTTATTTTGATAGGGTGATGCTTTTACAAATACACAGTTCACTAGGGATAAGAATCACTCAAATGATATAAGATTTCCAAGAGGAACACATTGTAACTATCCTGCATATCAAGATACCTCTTGTCTACTCGATTGCATGTACAGAAGAGAGCAGGGAGGGAGATGTGGAATGACACAAAAGAGTCTTTCACATACATCCAGGCGTTTCATGAGATACAAGACTGGCAGAGAATTCTGGATCAAGAGGTCATGTTCTGAATCCAAAACCATCAAGATAATGGGAAATGTGAGAAACTACTATTTGAGAGTTACTAAATCTGTTGAAGCCGCCTTGTATTAGAAGTGGTAATGGCAAATAGCAAGGAAATGCAGGATGATTTAGGAGAAGCTAAACCCAGTAACAATTTGTTCTGCTTAGACCTTACAATTTCTTTTTTCATCTAAAAATATAAATAACGCTTTACATATAATAATATCTGCACAGAAACAACTACTTTTAAGGAAAGGCTGGTAACAGTTATGTTTGGTGTAGAAAGGATACATTGCATATGTCCAGATTTCAAGCAATTACACCAACTTGAGACATTACCGATGCCCGGCTGACTATCAGGTCAACTGCCACTTCCCAGCAGAAGCCTCAATTAGTCTAGAAAGATATAAACACAAACTAACTTAATAGTGAGCTACATAAGTAGGTATATACTTGAATAGAATGCATCATGTTTTTTTCCTATGTTATTTTCTTAATCAGAGGTTAGTGTCACTTTAAGGTTTTCTCTGAGTGTAATATTTTGAGACATTACATTTTGTATAATGTACAGATTGTCCATAATTGAGACGTAAGACTGTATCCGAGATAGGGTTAATTACCTACTACAGCTTCAATTCTCTATCTTTCAAATCAGGGGTCTCCAAACTTTTTAATTAAATGGCCAGTTTACTGTCCTACAGACTTTGATGGGTTGGACTGTGGCCAATGTGAGTAGAAAATGCCCTGGCATCAATGGGAGTAAACAATGCTCCAACATTGGTATTAGTGGATGGAATAGTGAATAGTGCCCCTTTTTTGGTATCAGGGGATGGCATAGTGTCCATCATTGGTGTCAGCGGGAGGAATAGTGCCTCATCATTGGTGTCATAGGAAGGAATAGTGCCCCATCATTGGTGTCAGTGGGAAGAATAGTGCCCCATCGTTGGTGTCAATGGGAGGACTAGTGCCCAATCATTGGTGCTATTGAAAGGAATAGTGCCCCATCATTGGTGTCAGTGGGAAGAATAGTGCCCCATCATTGATGTCAGTGGGAGGAATAGTGCCCCATCATTGGTGTCAGTGGGAAGAATAGTGCCCCATCATTGGTGTCAATGGGAGGACTGGTGCCCAATCATTGGTGCTATTGAAAGGAATAGTGCCCCATCATTGATGTCAGTGGGAGGAATAGTGTCCCATCATTGGTGTCAGTACAAGGAATAGTGCCCCATCATTGGTGTCAATTGGAGGACTAGTGCCCAATCATTGATGTCAGTGGGAGGAATAGTGCCTTGTATCTGTGGGAGGAATAATACCCCAAGGTCCGGATATAGGCAAGCAAAGGGCTACATCCAGTCCTGGGGCTACAGTTTAGGACCACTGTTTGAAAAAGTGCATCCAGAAACAAACAGCTTACATGAGCCAATATCTATTTGTATTGAAAATGTTTTAGTAAATATTGTGATTACTAGTAGTTCTTGATAGGAGACGTAAGGCCAAAGGTTCTGCACTACTGTGACCCATTTAAAGCCTGCTGTCGGGTGATGTCACAGAGCTGGTCCAGGCACTGAAAAGATTCTAACCACATGGTCGGGATCTGTCCAGAAGCCTGGACTAACAGCTAGCTCAGCCTCTCATCAAGCTCTTGAGAGCCTGAGCCAGACATTCCTGCCCACCTCAACAAACGAGCGTTCAAGTGAGTGCCAGAGGGGCAGAGCAGAGAGCCGGTGACTGATAATCACTAGCTCTCTTCAAGTTGAGAATTGAGTGATCAGCGGTGTTTGATCGCTCAGTTCTCTGTCTTAGAGGCAGCAGGGGACAGCCCGAACTTGGATCGGCTCTGCAGCCATCTAGGTGAGTATGATTTTTTTTCATATTCCCAAACTTCTCTTTTAGGCACAATGTCAATCATTTCAGTTTTGCACAGAAAAAAATATTAGTTGTGCATGCAGGTATTAATTTATCACTGAGGAGGTATCACTCTTATGAGCAGTTCTCTCACAAAACAATCCATAATGATACACATAATGATAATGTAGTTATATTGAACTGGGTTGCAGCATGTGCTGGTACTGAGTTTTAGTGTTTGTACTATTTGTAGTAGGTGTTGGTATTGTTTTTTTTTTTTGTGTTAGTATTGTGCTAAGAATGATTCAACATAACAAATTAATTATACTGTCCAGCAAACAAAGCTTTACTGAAGTCAGGATTTACACTCAATTTAGCATTTATGTTCTCCAGGCATATTTTTTTTCATAAAATACAGCAAGCGCCCCAACTTTGCTATTATGCTGCTTTCTCAAGCTGCCTTTGGCTCCTTTTTCCAATAATGCATCATGAAATGCTGCTCGTTTCCTGTTGTGGAGACTAGTCAGTGTAGCCAGCTATCTGCGTGTGGGTCACTAGACATGGAGAGCCAAACACACTTGGGTTCAGTTCAAGCAAGGTTCAGTGAACATGAGTAAAGGTCGTGTGCCAAATCCGAACCCCACTGAAGTGAATGGAGAGCTGAATACTAAAAATCTATTCTGCCCATTTTCTAGTGTAATAAGAAAGGGGTTTTCAAACAAAGGGACAAAGGGTTGGGCACTGTCCTGAGGTGCATGTACTAAGGCAAAAAATAAAAAAAGCTTAAAAATTCAGTTTTGGGGAAGCAATGATTTTAGAAACTCTTCAATTGAACATTAAAAATGCAAAATTCCATCAAAAACTTGCCCGAAGGATGCTGTAACCCTGCCCGCGAAGTGATGCATCTGTGTGATACAAACAGCATTCTACAGCAACACTGACATTTACAAAGATGACAGCTCCCGGATGCTTTGTTCTGTTTGTTAACAAGGTGGCCAGGGATTGCATTCATCTATTCCCTTATCCTAAATGGGGGCCTCCTATAGATGTTAATAGGGGACACTCACAAAAACAATGATGTTGATGTTCCCTTATAATTTATACCAAGTCCATCAGGTATGCTATGAATTTTAAGGGGGACCCCACACTAAAAATATACCATCATTGACCAAATATGGTCATGTCCATTTAATTACTTCACCCAGGAGACCCCACCCCTTTTTTGAAAATCAGTTGCCATTCACCAGAGCTGTCAGAAGTGGGCAAGCAGGTTGTCACCAGGTATTGTGATTGACTTTCATCTACATTGCTGGACAACGTGATTGATGGAGGATGTACAACGTGGGACATATTTTTACTGTTCATATTTTTTTACTCGCAGGAAAGAAGAGGATACGGAATCTGCTGCACTTCTTCAACCTTTATTGTGTGTTCCATAAACTTATCACAGACAGTGTGGGGTACAGCAAAAAGTTCATGCGTTTTGCACTATGTAGAGTGAAACTTGTTATATTTTATCTGTACCCCACATTGTCTGTGATGATTTTATAGAGCATGCAATAAAGGTTGAAGAAGTGCAGGGATTCTGGATCCTCCTCTTTCCTGTAGCTTTGCAGATGAGCTGTGCAAGCACCTTCAACCCTTAGTGTGCAGTGAAAGGACTGCTAACCACTCACCCGCAGCAGCTTTTCTTGTGTTGATGTAGCACCATGGTGTTTAGCCAGGGTTGTTAACAAATTTTGTTTACCAGGTAGTAATTGTCCTGGCTAATTGTTAGAAGATCCACTGATTTCCCTTTAATTATGGAATTGCTGCACTTTTTCACTTCTGTTGCTAGGTGGCACTGTGGATGGTTACATTAGATCGACAAGGGCATAACAAGGTCAGATTATAAATGGATGGGGTATCTCAGCCAATTGGCATGGGTTTCTTTAGTCCCTTGGCCTTCTGGGAGAGCCTATTTATTTGGGTGGAGTCAGGTGATCTGGGTTCTGTGCCACCTGGACGGCTGTCTGGGTGGACATGTGTTATGTCGTCCTGGGCTGCTAGGTCAGAAGCCTGAGGCCTATCCCAGGGACACCTGGCTGCTAGGCTGCCTGGGGCCTATCCAGGATCAGGATAAGCAATGTAGGGGTGGGACTACAAGATTGGAGTCCAACCAATTTGCGAAGGTTCAGCCGCATGAGGAACCAGTTGTGGTCAAGAGGTAAAGAGGAAGCAGTCGCCACTAAGTGACCATCCACCTTATTACCAGAGACTACAGTGAATAAGCTTGAGCAAGTACTAGAGCAGTCTTCTCACCAACCAGGACGGTGAAGAAGTGGGAAAGCTTCAGCGAGTGCCATACAAGGAACCCAGCAGGTTAGCAGGGTTGACGCTTGAGGAGTAAATAGTAGGATAGCTGTGGAAGAGCTCAGGAGATCCAATGACAACTGGGATCTGGAAGTCTAGTGAGAGACTGGGAGCTCAGTGATTGAAGACCTACAGTGGGATACTGTGAGATAAGAAATGGACTGTTCTGTGTTACCAAGAGTTAGGTACAACTACTACAAGTGACTGTTACAAGTTCAGTGCCATAGGAGACAGCGGTCCTACCTATACAGACGTGGCATCCGGCTGGAGGCCTTTCCCTGTATAGCTGTCTTCTTATAGTGTCTTGGAGTCTGCCAATTAACATTGCATCTGCCTAAGGGTGTCCTGGCCCTAACCCACTCTCCCAGAGTTCTTGTTAAGAGACAATAAATCTCTTGTTCGCATTCAAAAAGTGACTGGCGCTCATCATTTCATCTTGCATTACACCCACCATGTCTGGTAACCCACTCTACAAGGAAGGATGTCAGCTCTCCCTAACTCTTGAGGTCACTGTTAGGCCTCTGGGGGCCTGGGACTGCTACATTAGTACTACATACCCCTTACTAATTTACACTGGGAGACCAGAATCTAGGGACGCCCTCATTGTTTTTAAAGGGCTTCCAGATTCTGCCAAACCCCTTGCCTGCAGACCTCCACAACCACGGGGCCAGGGTTGTGACTAAGAGGTCATTGTCCTCATCAACTAAGGGACAAGATGCTTTGTCAGGAAGGTCTGGTATGAATTAGGGTGGAACCACCATACAATTTTGTTTTTCTTTTAACTGTTTCCAGCTTCTATGCTTACATGGCCAGGGATTGCCAGTCGTATAAGTGAATAAAGCCAGGTGATGTCACTAGTTGTTAAGGACTCCGTGAAGCTGGCACCCACCAGGGTCCTTTACAACCATTGATATGAAGCTGTTATTTGTAATAGTGGATTTAATACTGCTATTATATAAGATGTTTGGCTCCCACCGGAGACAGATAATTGTTCAGGTGTCCATCTAAACACCCGAACAGTCAAGGTTTGGTCTGAACTTTGGTTCAGACCAAACATTAAGTTCATCTGTTGTCACCAGCCTATATAATGACCCCCCCCCCCCCCACTGGTCCTGTAGTCCTGTAAGGTACACCTACATGACATCCTCCTCCATGTGTTGCTGAAAGAAGTGGATCTGGAACCTGGCTGATCACATAATGTGGACTTTACAGGGGATTTTTTTTAGTACAGGAGAAAGGTAAAAAAATATAAACGGGGGTACCATTAGACCTCATGCACACTGCAGCGGTCAAACGCCTGTCTTACAGGCATTAAAAAAAAAAAATTCTGCTCCTAAGGCTGGGTTCACACTGCTGCTATGCGGGAACGCTGCGAATCTACTGCGTTCCCGCATCGCATGCCTCCCGGCGGCAGTTCACACTGCCCTATGCGAACTGCTGGGAGTGTCAGTGAAAAGTTAATGACACCTCCAAATCAGTTCGCATATCGCAGTGCGATCTGCAAACTCAGACAGGAATTCTGCTGCGGACCAAAAAAAGGGTCCTGTACGAATTTGGGCCGGATGCGGTGCGAATTCAGCCATACTATCTGTATGGCTGAAAACGCATCGCACAGAGATCGCATGTGATTTGCACTGCAGTGCTGTGCGAATCACATCCAATCTCGTACACCGCAGCAGTGTGAACCCAGCCTTAAACGCTGTTCTACGTTAGCCTATGTGTTCGTGCATACATAGGCTTTTACAGGAGTTTAGAGGCAGGGGCGTTTAGGGGCAGAAAGCACATTTAGGAGAGGAGCTTTTGAGCAGAAAAAAAGCCTGATGCAGCTAAATGCAGGTAAACGTGCCTAAGCGCTAGACGCATTTAGCGTTTGAGCATTTTTTAATTTTAACGACCAGAAAAAAATGAATATTCTTTTCTTTTACAAGGGTTTTTATTCATGTTTAGTCAGGCAAACAATTAGATAGTTACAATGCAGAACATTCGTGTACAGACCAGAAACACGTACATAATCAAAGCACAATGTCTCACAATATCTGTGATTATTTACATATATATATATATAATATACAGAATATATATACATATATATATATATAAAAATACTAAGGAAAATAAATGGTCGAGATAATTCTGGGTTCATGCCTTGGCATAGAAAAAATACTAAAAAATCCGACCTTATGGCAGGATGCACATACACAGGACCCTACCAATAGTAAGCTGAGGTCTTTATAAACAGAGAAACAGAGGCAAAGAAATGACAATACATTGCAACCATCCACACCAGGGCAATGCCTAGTGACCAGGTAAGCATATCAAATGACCAAAAAAAGAAGGGCAGAAGGAACAGAAAAGTAGAAACAGAAGAAAAAAGAATAGAGAGGGGGAGAGGAAAGAAGAGTCTCATGGAGTTCGCGATGGAGTATCACTAAATCGACAGAAGGGTATTGCCGAATCTAGAGGGCTGAACATGAGCAATCCAAGGTTGCCAAACCCAAAGAAAAAATGAATATTCATTTCAAAGAAATAAACAAATGCCCAAGTGCATAACGTGTCGAAATATGCCTAAATGTGTTTGCAAAAACGCAGCTTAAGTGTGTTTTTGAAGCTGCTAGAAGAAAAGAGTTTAAATAAAAGCCTCGTACACACTAGTAGTTTTTTTTCTGTTCAACCAAGCAGTGCTGAATGAAAAAGAACTGACAGCTTAGGAGGAGCCGCTGTACTAACTACCCAATGTTAGTGGGCCAGTTTCAGTGCCAGCCAGTGACGTTGCTAGGGGGTGGCTTTTGGGGCTATAGCCCCGAATCTGGGGCCCATAGCCCCCCTGATTCCCAGGGGTCCCCAACCACAGGGCTACAGCCCACTACCGAGCCGTGGCCTCTCTGCAGCCATGAGGCGGGCAGCATAGGAGAGCCAGGACATCATCTCTCACTGCCCGCCTTGCATCACCGCTGTTCCACTCACACTGTGCAGCCGCAGGCAACAGAGAGATTACATCATCTCTCAGTGCCTGCCCTCTCTCTGGTGACCCTGATGTAAGAAGGGGGGCTCTCTGGTGACCCTGATGTAAGGGGGAGGCTCTTTGGGGACCATGATGCAAGGCTGGGGCTCTCTGGTGACTCTGATGTAAGTTGGGGTTCTCTGGTGACCCTGATGTAAGTTGGGGGCTCTCTGGGGACCCTGAAACAAAAAAGCCATTTATACTTACAGTGGAATGTTTTTACTTATTTTTTTTGCGCAATTGCGTATAGTTTATATACTGTTTTTGTGCGTGTTTGCAAAATTAAGGTGGGCTGGTCTGGATGAAGTCCAGGGCCAAATTTTTGTCCCAACCCAGCCCTGCCTGGGACACCTTTGGGTGAGCCAAGGAGAGTGAAAATGCGATGAACAGTGGGTGTGACCAAACTTCTCTTGTTGACATCATGTCCCGCACCCCCCTCAGTGATGCCAAACCTGCCCCCAGAGAGTGGTCCGCAGCTCCCAGATGGCAGCAGATTTTTGTGTAACTATCTCAGTTACTTGGGGAGCCACAGCCCAGTCTGAATAATGTGTCTGGGTTTCAGGCAGATTAAAAACCCAGACACATGATTCAAAACCCGGACTGTCCAGGTGAATCCTGGACAGGTGGCAACCCTACCAGTAACACACCTCCTGTATTAAGTGTGCCTCACTCTGGATGAATGAGCAGCTCTGTCAGTTTGGGGGGAGGGGATTGTTAGATGTACTAGCAATTGTTTTTATCATTAAAACAGTGATTTTTATTAAAGTTAGTACAGATAGAAGATAATAATAAAAACACAAGGTACAAAACAATAGTTACAGGCATAATTAGTAAAGAATGGCGTCTTATTTTCCTCCATAATACAACGTGTAACCAGACGTAATGGACATGAAGAAAAGAAAGATATCATTAAAGCAAAGACTTGAGACTGCCAGTAGATATACTCAGGTTGCACTAGCAGATTTAGATATTATTATTATTATTATTATTATTATTATTATACAGGATTTATATAGTGCCAACAGTTTACGCAGCGCTTTACAATATAAAAAGGAGACAATACAGTTATAATACAATAAAATACAAGAGGATTGCCTTGTACACACGGTCGGACATTCCAATCACAAAATCCGTCAGATTTTTTCCGACGGATTTTGTCCGAAACTTGTCTTGCATACACATGTTCGGACAAAGTTGTCGGAAAATCCAATCGTTCTGAACGAGGTGACGTCAAACACTTAAGTCGGGACTATAAACGGGCCAGTAGCCAATAGCTTACGTCTCTTAGTTTATTCTGAGCATGCGTGGCACTTTGTCTACACACGATCGGAATTTATGCGATCGGATTTTGTTGTCGGAAAATTTTAGATCCTGCTCTCAAATTTTGTGCGTCGGAAATTCCGACGGAAAAAGTCAGATGGAGTCCACAAATGGTCGGATTTTCCGACAACATGATCCGATCGCACGTTTTCCGTCAGAAAATCCAACCGTGTGTACAAGGCATTAAGAGAGCCCTGCTCAGAAGAGCTTACAATCTAATACACTAACAAAGCCAAACTCCAGCTCACACATAATCAGTTACAGTTTTTTGTTGTTGAGATTTTACATAAATAAATAAAAGCTGGCCATCTTAAGCATCCCTGCCAGTGGCAAATGGTTTGTCTCCACATATTTGCAGAACAGCTTGTTCTGTGTTCTGAAAAACTACAGACTTTCTGGCTGGATCACTAGATGGAAATAAAAGATAGAAAGCCTAAAAAAGGAAACTAATTCAACCATTACGTATAACAATTGGTGTACTGCAATATAATAACTGTCTGCTTTTGGGTGTAATACTGCTTTAAGGGTGTCATCTGTTTTGGTGTCATAAGCAGCCAATGATACAGGTGAAAATGAGGACATATCTTAACATCTCTTTTAATCAGCTCTCTGTTAAAGGATGTGGTTTAGCAGTCATACAACCTATAAAAGGGCTATTACAAAGAAAATGTTTGCTTTTGTGTTTAGCTTTTCGGGAACTGCACTAGAAATTAGGTCAATTTTATTTTAAAACCATTGTACCAATACTTTGTTATTTATCATTGTAATAGTCTTTTAGTAGTACTGATCCTATTCGGTGATTTTCTAGCATGCTAACCTTTAACGTGGTTTTAAACAGAATCAAACATTTATTATGCAGCTTATCAATTTTTACATGTGGTGCTTGCATTCATTTTCTTTTTTAGGCTTTCTTTCCGTTATTTTTTCTTACTTTTACTTTCCTCTAGTTTGACGTTTTTAAAACAGAACAGAGCAGATGTAGCATTTAGAGGGATGAGAGAAACGATTTACCACTGATACTTACAATGATCCGCTTTTATTCATTTATGTAAACCCTTTATCCCAAAAGAAAAACAAAACTGTTGCTGTAACTTCTTATAAAATTTTAGCTTTAGTTTAGCTTCCGTATGTTAGTGTATCTAAATCTGCTAGAGCATCTAACACTCTCCTCCCTTCAAACTGGCAATGCTGCTGTCCTAAGGTGCACCCTGTGCTCCTACATCCAGAGTGGGGCTACTCGAATACAGGAGGGGTGGTACTGGCCAGATCTGGATCGAGGGACATGCTGAAAATGTTTTCCCGGCCAATGGCTGCAGTCAATCAGTGGGTGCTGAAAATATAATATCCCAGAGAAGAGGGCGAGGGGAATTTCTCCATCAGCCTCTTCCTCTATTCACGCTGACTGGGCACAAGTAGAGCCAATAAGTGGCTCTCCTGACGAGGGGCATCTGCACTGGTAATCAGTGCAGTATTTATCAGTGCAGCCCCATCAATGATGCCCGCTAGTGCCCACCAGTGGTGGCTAGTGATGCCCACCAGTGATGACAATCAGTGCCTATCAGTGATGCCAATCAATGCCTATCAGTGACGCTTTTCAGAGCCCATCAGTGATGCTTTTCAGTGCCTCCTCATCAGTTCCGCCCATCAGTGCTGCCCATCAGTGCCACCCATCAGTGCCAATCAGTGCTGCTTATCACTGCACATCAGTGCTGCCTATCAGTGCCCATCATTGCTGCCTATTAGTGCCCAGAAAGGCTGCCAATCAGTGACACATATTAGTGCCCAGCAGTGCCACCTATCAGTGTCCATCAGTGCTACCTATCAGTGGCACCTATCATTGCTGCATATCAGTGCACATTAGTGCTGCATATTAGTGCCCCCTCATCAGTGCGGCCATCAGTGCTGTCTATCAGTGTCCATCATTGCCCATCAGTGCCACCTATCAGTGATCATAAAGGCTGCCTATTAGTGCACATCAGTGCTACCTATCAGTACCCAGAAAGGCTACCCATCAGTGCCCATCAGTGCCACCTATTATTGCCCATCAGTGCCACCTATCAGTGCCCATCAGTGCTGCATATGAATGCCCCCTCATCAGTGCCGCCTCATCAGTGCACATCAGTGAAGGAGAAAACATACTTATAACATTTTATAACAGAAACGAAAAACTATTTTCCTTAGCAAAAAAAAAAAAACTGTGGCGATTAAATACCACCAAAAGAAATCTATATCTGGCTCAAAAAATTATGAACATTTTTGTTTGAGTACAGCGTTGCGTGACCGCGCAACTGTCATTCAAGCTCCGACATTGCTGAAAGCTGAAAATTCGCCGGGGCAGGAAGGGGATGAAAGTGCCCGGTATTGAAGTGGTTAATCTGCTCATTTCTGCAAGTAGGGACTAACCTTACCATTATTACATAAACACTAATACATACCAGGGCACTGGTTCAATGCTGTTCAAGACTTTTATTTCCATTGAAGGTTCCTTTTAAAGCATATCTAAAGAAAATTTATTTTTTCATTTGGATAGAGCAGGGAATGGTTATACTTAAGTTGGGTCTAATTTTCTGTTTCCATCTGTGACCCATTGGAAAGGTTTCCTTTCATATCTTCTCTAGTAGACACAACAGGAAGTAAAAGAAAATCCTCCAAATGTGAGTGAAATTCCCTCTTAAGCCTCATACATGCGATTGGATTTTCTGCAGACAAAACCTCAGACTTTTGTCCGAAGGCATGTGCCTGGATTTTGTCTTGCCTACAAACGGCAAGGAATTGTCGGCCAACAATCACAAACATAGTGATGTACTATGTGTTTTTTAGCTCTTTAGCGCCACCCTTTGGGCTTCTTCTGCTAATTTCGTTTTAGTAGAAGTTTGGTGAGTGTTGATTTGCGCTTTTCAGTTTGCGCTTTTCATTTTGTGCTTTTCATTTCGTGCTTTTCAGTTAATTTCTGAACGGCCGTTTGTCAACCAGACATGTTGCGGAATCGGAGGAGATAACGTGTTATTTATTATTGGCCTTGGAGTTATTGCTTTGACCCAAGTCCAGTCCTGGAACAGGAGGAGGAGTTCTTGGACCAAAAATTGGTTGCTTTATTAATCGCGACCAATTATGTCATATGCCTTTGCTGCAGGGGCTCCAGGAGACTAATCTAGATGATTTTCTGAATTATCTCCGGATGACAGACCCCTGCTTTCACCAACTCTTGGCATTGTTGACCCCCTATATTAAGAAGCAGGACACATGCATGAGGCTTTTATTTTATTTTTTGGTTGAATAATAATGATTTGATTTGGTATATTTTCTATATTTTTGGATGCATAGAAAGCACTTTTTGGTTAAGTTCGATTGACAGATAGCATGTCTAATTTTATTTGTTTTCTTTTTTTAATACACAATAAAAAAAAAAAGTGGGTAATAATACTTGGCTATGTGTTTTACTTCAAATGACAGTTTGGTAGTAGGCAATTCCATTTAAAAAAATACAATGTAAAATTGACAAGGGAAACCAACATAGTTGTATCTTTGATCTTAAAAACTACGGGATAATGGTGTTGTGGTAACTTGCCCAAAAAAAAAAAAAAAGCATAATAATATTATTCTTGCTATCACTAGATAAAAAAAGCCTTTGAAAATTAGTTTGCCATAACTCCATCAGTATCACCAGCAAAGCAGCTTAACCCCTTCCCGCCGAGCGTATGCAGATCTGCGTACTCGGCTTCCGGGGGGTATACCGGGATGATGCCCGCACCTGCAGGCATCATCCCGGTACCGTTTTTTACAGCGGGCGATTGGCTTTCCAGCCATAACAACCGATGCGGCTAAAAGCCGCTCGGCTGTTATGCCGGAGGAGCGGGAGGGGACGTCCCCCCCTCCCGCCGCCTCTCGCCGCTGTTACCGGTGCTCCCGCTCGATCGGGAGCACCGATCAGTGGTCCGACGCCTCCGGCTGCTGCGGAGGAACTGGAACGAAGCCGTAATCGGCTTCGTTCCAGTCTCCTCATCGTAAACACGGAAGCGACGTCATGACGTCACTTCCTGTTTACTCGGCTGCCAATGGCGCCGGTTTTAAAAAAATATCCGGTATTCAGAATCGCCGTTTTCGGCGATCTGAATACATTGAAGTGTAAAGGAGGGGTGGGGGGTCTTTTAGACCCCCGATCCCTCCATAAAGAGTACCTGTCACCACCTATTACTGTCACAAGGGATGTTTACATTCCTTGTGACAGCAATAAAAGTGATCAAATTATTTTTTTTTTAAAAACAATTTAGTCGTTTTAAAATAAATAAAAAAAATAAAAAAATAAAAAAAAAAATTTCAAAGCGCCCACCGTCCCCGCGAGCTCGCGAAGCAAAGAAAACGCATACAGAAGTCGCGCCCGCGTATGTAAACGGTGTTCAAATCACACATGTGAGGTATCGCCGCGATCGTCAGAGCGAGAGCAATAATTCTAGCAGTAGACCTCCTCTGTAACGCTAACCTGGTAACCGTAAAAAAATTTCAAAGCGTCGCCTATTGAGATTTTTAGGTACCGTACTTTGTCGTCAATCTACAAGTGCGCGCAATTATAAAGTGTGACATGTTTGGTATCTATTTACTCGGCGTAACATTATCTTTCACATTACGCAAAAAAATTGGGCTAATTTTACTGTTTTGTTTTTTTTTTATTCATGAAAGTGTCCCTTTTCCCAAAAAGTTGCGTTTAAAACACCACTGCGCAAATACCGTGTGACATAAAATATTGCAACAATCGCCGTTTTATTCTCTAGAGTCTCTGCTAAAAAAATATATATAATGTTTGGGGGTTCCAAGTCCAATATGGATTTTAACTTGTAAACACCAAATTCCAAAAATAGGCTTAGTCATGAAAGGGTTAATTATTATCCCATTAAAGGAGAAGAGAATGTGCGCTGAATTTCAAGATTTCATAATTTGCCACGTCACGAATGTTAATTCTCCATTGGACTGACTTGTGTACACACGATCGGAAAATCTGTCAACAGACATTTGTCCACGGAAATATTTTAAAACCTGCCATCCAACATTTGTCCGCAGAAAATCCAATAACAATTAAACAATTATCCAATGGAGCATACAAACGGTTGGATTTACCGCCAACCGCCTGTCATCGAACATTTCCCGTCAGAAAGTCTGATCGTGTGTATGAGGCTTTAGACTGTTGTCCATTGAACAAGTGTTACCATAGGAAGGACGAATAGAGAGTTACCCTAGGTTCACATCTATGGTGCCATGCTGGCCGCGGTTTGGGCAGGCACGACGGCCCATTCATTTGAATAGACTTTCATGCCCCGTGAAATGAAGGAAAGAAGTCCCTGCACTACTTTAGGAACCACAAGTACAGCACGGTGCCCAGTGGCAGTGCAATTTCTAGCGTGGGTGGCGAGACATTAGGATTAATGCTCACAGCCTGCATAGGAACCACGAGTACAGCACGGTGCCCAGTGGCAGTGCAATTTCCAGCGTGGGTGGCGTGCCATTAGGATTAATGCTCCTGCATTTTACTGTGCGGGTGGTTTCAACTGTGGAAATTTGTGTGGTTTTTTACAGTGGCACCACCCACACAGGTCTGAACCTAGCCCTAGGCCTCATGCACAGAGGACTTTTTGCCAACTCTCCTAGAAGCCTTTCCTCCTGGCAGCAGCATTTTGGCAGAAAAAAGGCCTGATGCTTCTTTTACAAGCTTTTAGGCGCATTTACAGACATCAAGAGCTCGGGCGTTAATTCATTTCACTGGCCAGAATAATAATTTATTTGGCTATTGAAATGAATAAACAATCAAGTGCTAAATGTGCCTATCGTTTACGCACGCTTAGATGTGTTTAATAGCGTCGTTTAGCAGCGTCAAGTGTTTTTTCTGCCAAAATTCCGCTGCTCCTGGACACACTGCCAGTGAGGGTTTTTTCCTGCCTCTAAAAGCTCCTGCCACTAAACGCTGCTAACAGCATATGTGTGCATGGACACATAGGGGCAAATATACTGTGCACATTGCAAAGGGCAGTTTCTACAGAGCTTGGTAAATGAGCAGAAGCTCTGCTGACTTCCATCATCCAATCATGTGCCAGCAAAAAAGCTTTTTTTTTTTTCCCCTTGCACGTGATTGGGTATTTTTTGCAAAGTGAAGCTTTATGTCATTTACTAAGCTGTGGAGCAACTGCACTTGCAGAGTGCAACTGCCACTTGCAAAGTGCACAGTCTATTTGCCTAAATTAACTCCATATGCAGGTGAGTTAGAGGCAGGAGAAAAAAAAATCCTGATGCTCCTAGAAGCAGCTGCAAAAACACCCAGTGTGCATGAGACCTAAATCTTCCTAACAAGGATACAAACAGCGATAAAATAAAAAAAGTTTTAGTATTAGTTACAATTACATTTCATAAACTGAGGAACTCTCAATATTTCTACATGCCCAGACACTGCAGATAATTATTATAAATTGCTGCCCCCGTCGTAAAATTAGCTTTACACAGTAACATTAGGAGAAAGAGAGACTCAAAAGAAGTAAGGTACTTTATCTAATTAGTCACTACAAATGCACTTGACTGTTGTAGTATTTTAACTTAAAGTGATTGTAAAGTCTTGTGGTTTTGAACAGAGCAGCCCGAATCCTCCTCTTCTTGGGTGCCTCTTCGGTGCTCCTGGCCCCTCCCTCCTGTTGATTGCCCCAAGCAGCAAGCAGCTTGCAATGGGGGCACCTGAGCCGAGCTGCAGCTCTGTGTATTAATTCAGACAAGGAGCCATGGTTCGGCCCCGCCCCTTCTAGCTCCTCATTGGCTAACTGACTTAATAGTAGGAGCCAATTGCGCCACTGCTGTGTCTCAGCAAATCAGGAGGGAGAGTCCTGGGTGGTGGAGGCACAGAAGATCTTAAGCCCCATACACACTATCAGATTATCTGCTGAGTTTTTCCTTCAGATTTACCAAAACCATGTAGTAGAAGGGCCTGCCTGATTGCATGCACATTGAAACTCCTAAGGTTTGTCCTCATATTATATGGTTTTGGTAAATCTGAAGGAAAAAGTCAGCAGATAATCTGGGGCTTAAGAGTGATTGTAAAGGCTTGTTTTTTTTTTTTTAATAACAAACATGTTATACTTACCTGCTCTGTGCAAGGGTTTTGCACAGAGCATCCCGGATGCTCTTCTTCTGGGGTGCCCCGGCGGTGCTCCTGGTTCCTCTTCTTCATCAAGCGCCCCCACAGATAGCCACTTTCCATGGGCGGGCACCCATGTGGGCACACTCACAAGTCCTGCTGCTGTGTCCATTGACATTGACAGCAGAACTTGGACCAGTCACCCTCTCCCATGTCACTGGATTTGATTGACAGCAGCGGGAGCCAATGGCTCCTGCTGCTATCAATCTATCCAATTAGGACAGAGGCAGCGGCTGGTGCTGCTGGGCTCGTGATCGTCACTGGAACAAATGGGTTCAGGTAAGAAAAAGGGGGGGACTCTGGGGGGGCAGATGCAGTACAGAAGGTTTTTGTTGAAAAACCTTGAGACTTTACAATCACTTTAAAGCTGAAGTTTAATTTAAACTCTTTTGGGTGTACAGCACTAAGGGTATAATTTACCTCTAATGAAGAGTATCCTAAATCCTACTAGAGCTGCACAATTAATCGTTAAAAAATCGCAATCTCGATTCAACCCCTCTCTATTGCAGAGTTTACCGATTTTTTCATATAACAAGTGGAGAGACTTATCTGCTCACTCAGCTGTCAAAAGAAAACATCCAGGCAGTCTGCCAAGTTTTTAATATGAAACATTGTAACTAACTTCCTTCTTAGATCAAAGGGATAAACTTCTGTTTGTAAAGAAAAAATCCAGGCAGTCTGCCCAGTTTTCAAAAACGTGTAAATGCAGGAAGTTTAACCACTTAAAGTCTAAATCTTTTTCTGACACTTCTTTCTTAAGGTAAAATCAATATTTTTTGCTATAAAATTACCTGGAACCCCCAAACGTTATATATATTTTAACAGTGACCCTAAGGAATAAAATAGCAATTGCTGCAATATTTTATGTCACACTGTATTTTATTTGCCCAGCAGTCTTTCAAATGCAATTTTTTGGGAAAAAATACACTTCAATGAATAATAAAAAAAAAAAAAAATGAAAATGTTGCTAGAATTGTGAGAGAATCATGATCTATCGTAATTCTCATTTTAGCTAGAATCGTGCAGCTCCATAGCCTACTGGTTGCTATAAAAATCCTACCATTAGTGATGTCAGATGCTCCTCACAGTAGTGAACGTCTGGCTCTGCATGGGTTACCTGCGCCAGCTTCCACACCCCTCTGTCCATTTACAGAACTCCTTCTATTACTGTCACAGATGCAACATAGTCTGTGAGTGGAGGATAGGGATCCTATCATTCATTCACCTCTCTTCCATTCAGAGAATGTTTTGCATTGTGGGAATATAATACAAGGAGTCCTGTGACTGGAGGGAGGCGGAAAGGGGGGACAAATGGCGTGATCCTTCATCGGTAGAGATGCAGCAGTTAACCCTTGCAGCACCAAACGTTCCCCACTGGAGGAAGATTTGCCATTACTAAGTGGAGGATTTTTACAGTAACCAGCAGGACATAGAATATTCTTCATTGGAGGTTATGTCCTGTACTGTATACCTAAAAACATTTTTCATCTACTTCAGTTTTAAGAAGGTTATTTTTCAGCTGAGCAAAACGAACTTTTATTATATTAAGTTTTGAGATATTACTGTGTTGAAGAACAGTTTTAAGTACTACATCATCGGACATAACCAGACTGGGCGTATTACGGCACAACTAGCTTCCTTACTCTCCGGCATCCTAGTGATGCTAATGTTCCACTAAAATCCATATTGTGCCTAGAAAAATATGAAATCACTAAGAGCGATACTGTGAAGAAGTGAATGCGACAGGAAAGCACACAACGCAGAGGTCCTGGTGGTTGAGCTGTGGCTGCTTCTCATCCAGCTGTTTCCAGGGGTTTAATTCTGTGCAGCTGGTGTGACCTCACCACTCTCACAATCCCTGGAGGGCCTGAAAACTCCTAATCTACCAACTCCGAGCCAGCTGCTTGAAATGCGTAAACGATCGTCCTAAAACGTACATGCTTTTCCCACCCCTCAAAACACACCCATACAACACACTTTATTTCCCACCCTCTGAAAACATACCCTGAGCTCCCAGCTGTATTGTACTGTCGTACGTTCTCCATTGTGACCTGTGTCATTCTATTCAATTACTATTACAGAAAAGGCTGACAATCCCCGTTGTGCATGTTTATACAGTGTGTGCTCCATTCTACAGGACAATACTTTATGCTAATACACTACAGAATACTATGGATTCCATGGGTACCAAAAAAAAAATCAGCATCTGTTTAATTATATTAGTTTGGCATTAGTTACGGGTCTCAATTTGGCGGCCCTTCAGCTGTTGCGAAACTACAAGTCCCATGAGGCATTGCAAGGCTGACAGTTACAAGCATGACTACCACAGGCAGAGGCATGATGGGACTTGTAGTTTCGCAACAGCTGGTTGGTTGCCAATTTGAGACTCCTGGTTTAAACTATGCCTGCCATGAAAGCTGAGTAAGGCTAGAGTTAACTGAATTAAATAATCAGATCTATTCTGTAAGACAGTGCAAAAGCGAAGTTGCTGTACTAATGCAACCAATCAGAAATGATCTGTTAATGTTTGTTCTCTTCAGTCACATTGGGGTTTATATACTAAAGGCAAATAGACTGTGCATTTTGAACAGAGCTTAGTGAATGCGGTGAAATTGGTTGTAAACTCTAAGCCAGGGGTGCCCAACCAGCGGCCCGGTGGCCACATGTGGCCCGCGGAGCCCTCTTATGTGGCCCGCGACCTCCTTCTGTAGGATGGCGGATTGGCAAGCCCAGATAATGGGTTGCAGACTCCCCATCCCAGAGCATCTGTGTTGCTAATGAAGCCAGCAAAGCAAACAGCTGTGCAGTAGAGCTGTATAAGCTGATGCTTCCTTTAGGCTGCTTTCTCACTGGGGCGGTATTCAGGTGTTACAGCGCTAAAAATAACACCTGTGTAGCGCCTGAAAAAAACCGGCCCCTTTCACTCCAGTGTGAAAGCCGGAGGGCTTTCACACTGGGGCGGTGCGCTGGCAGGACAGTGAAAAAAGTCCTGCTAGCCGCATCTTTGGAGCGGTAAAGGAGCGGTGTATTCACCGCTCCTAAACCGCTCCTACCCATTTAAATGCCCGCTTTGCGGGCGGGTTTAACCCTTTTTCGGCCGCTAGCAGGGGTTAGACCGCCGCTAAAATGACGGTAAAGCGCCGCTAAAAATAGCAGCGCTTTACCGCCGACGCCCGCACCGCCCCAGTGTGAAAGCAGCCTTATTGTGCCGTCTCTTGCCACAGGCGGAGTGATACCAAATGCACTCTGCCGGGGACAGCAACAGCAGGCGATACCTGAATGGAAAACTGTTATTAAGGGTCAGTTTATTACTAAAATTGCAGTGTATGTATGGGCATATCTGCGCAGTGGTTACTGGGCTGTTTTCAAACTGATCCGCAGGGGCAGC
Source organism: Lithobates pipiens (assembly GCF_037356315.1). Classification (NCBI taxonomy): domain Eukaryota; kingdom Metazoa; phylum Chordata; class Amphibia; order Anura; family Ranidae; genus Lithobates; species Lithobates pipiens. Next base: position 574,547,588 of record NW_027507748.1, read on the forward strand.
GCATCTTCAGGTTACCTGCACTGAGGCATAGACTTCTGTTATTACCTGCGGGTTTGGTGTGCTTTCAGAAAGTGCACCACACCTGCAGGATATAATAGAAGTCTATGGCAAAGTGTAGCTAACCCGCTGGAAAGACACAGGTCCATTGTGCTGCATTAGTGTGAACGCCCCTTTCACACAATCGGTCCAACTCAATCGAACCCTCCATTCACCTCTATGAAATGGCAGATATAAACAGATTTGTGTCTTTTTACACCCACCTACCTATAATCTGATTCGCTAAAAAAAAAACAAAAAAAAACAGAATCAATTACCTATCATCAGAGAGGATCGGATCTGAGGACCCGTAGAGTGGGCTGTGTCAGTGTCCACTCTGCACAGACCTGTCATCCGACTGCTCTGCTCACCGTGGCCCCCGACCGGTTACCAAGTCACTTAAGTGGCCCTCGCTTTTCAAAAGTTTGGGCAACCCTGCTCTAAGTCCTTGTACACACGGTCGGACATTCTGACAACCAAATCCGTTGGATTTTGTCCGACGGATTTTGTCTAAAACTGTTGCGTACACACGTTCGGACAAAGTTGTCGGAAAATCCGATCGTTCAGAACGTGATGACGTAATTTCGTTACGATGGGACGATGTTCAGGCTAGTAGCCAATAGCATTGGTCTAGGAATTTGATCTGAGCATGCGTGGCACTTTGTTCGATCCGAAATTCTCTACACACAATCGCACAAAGTCCAATCAGATCATGTTGTCGGAAAATTTTATAGCCCAGCTGGAAAACTTAGTCCATCGGATACTCAGACGGAAACAGTCCGATGGAGCCCACACACTGTCGGATTATCCGACAACACGGTCCTATCGGACATTGTCCATCGGAATATCCGACCGTGTGTACAAGGGCTTACAGACCACTTTGACCTACAGGTAAACCTAGATTAAGGCTTACTTGTAGGTCCAAGAAATATCTCCTAAACCTACACGGTTTAGGAGATACAGGCATACCCCACTTTTAAGTACACAATGGGGTTTATTTACTAAAGCTGGAAAGTGCAAAATCAGTCTGACTTCTGCATAGAAACCAATGAGCTTCCAGCTTTTATTACCAAAGCTTAATTGAACAATCTGGGGTTAGAAGCTTGTTGGTTTCTATGCAGAAGTGAGCCTGATTTTGCATTTTCCAGCTTTAGTAAATAAACCCCATTGTGTACTTAAAATTGGGGTATGCTTGTATTTGGAAAAAGACAGGCACCAATGTCTACGGCGCATGTGCCGTAGACAGCTGCGCGCAGGCGCACTGAGCATGCCGCTGCTAATGGTGATATGCCGTTAGTGGCGGCTCCCGTATGCATGCAGTGAGGCTCTGGCCAATCACAGCGCCGGAGCCATGATACCCGGAAAGAAGATGGACACTCCGTGGAAGAGTTGACATCGCTGGCTCCTGTGTCAGGTAAGTGACACATAATGGGCTACTATGCGATGCATAGTAGCCCATTATGCTTTATCTTTGCAGGGAAACAAAGAGGAAGTAAACCCATCGGGGTTTGCTTCCTCTTGAAGCTGAGTGAATCTTGAGTGCAAGATTTTATTTGTTTCTTTTTTTCCTTGCACCGGAATGGGTATTTTTTACCTAGTGAAGCCTCGCCGTATTCATTAAGCTGTGGGGAAAATGAGCACAACTGCAATTGCAAAGTGCACAGTAAAACAAGTAGATAAACCTTGTGAGCTTCCACACTCCTACCCTAAAGTCAAAAACGAAAGAAATAGAAAATGAAATAGAATAAAAAAATGTAAGTAAAAAATAATAATATTTAAAAATAAAATAAAGATAAAACTTGAAATAAAAATAAAAATACATTGCAAAGTGCACAGTCTATTTGCCTTTTGTAAATCAACCCCAGTATCTGCAAGCGATCCTTCAGTTTGCATAGGGTGTTTATCAGCGGTGGCTGGTGGTAAAAAATGTTTGGGGGGGGGGGGGCGCAAACTGAAAAATGTAAATAGTGAAATCACTCGTCGTGCTCCCTTCTCCAGGTCTGCACTCACCAGAGGACACCTTGTGTTCCACGTTATGAAAAGTTGGAAACCGGAAGTGACAGGATGACAAATATTGATTCGCTAAAATCAAAAGTGGGAGCACTGCACCCCGAGGACAAGCTCAACCAAGCCAATTAGAGCCTCAAATCACATGCTTATTAAAAGTGTATGGTCCTAACAGACACCCTTTATTTTTTTAACAAATGATAATATGACCAACAGTTTTTAACTTGTTAAAGAAGCTTACTTTGGGGGGGGGGGGGCGGGGGGGCAGGGGTACAGTTGACAGCAATCTATCTGGAAGACAGCACCTGAAGTCACTGGTTCTTTGTGTTTTGTAGTCCGCAGAAAGTTCTATAATATATATATAATATACAGTAAATATCTGACAGATTACAGAATAAGCCCCAGTTCACACAAGTGCAACTTCTGATGAGACTTGAGTCACACAAAATTGCATGACAAGGGAAATCACATTGTTTTCAATGATGCCCATCCTAATCAATGCAATTCACCAGGGTGCAATTTTGGAAAACCTTATTTTTTCACACTTTGGGGTGATTCCTGCGCAATTTCAAGCCCCATAGACTTCTATATTATCTTATAGAAGTCGCATTAGCATCAGATAAGAAACATTCCTATGTGAATTTGATGAGATCAGTGGGGTTTTCTTTAACCACTTGTCGACCATCCCATAACAGATTTACTGCTACAGGATGGCCGCACTGTGCAGGATCACGTATATATACGTGATCCTGCATTTCCGGGTATCAGGCTCGAGTGCCCACCACCCGCGGCTCACTCCTGCTGTGATTTTTATACAGCGGGAGCTGATTAGCGGGTCCAGCTGACCTTATGTTCACCGCCACCCGCTGATCATTTGGTACACTGGCAGAATGGCAGTCTGCCTATGTAAACAAGGCAGGTTGCTGTTCTGTTAGTAGAGAAGGCATGGATCCTTTGTTCTGTAAAACAGAAACGCTGATTCATGCATTTTGCTAGTAAAAGCACCTCCCCTGCTACACTGGAACATTAGCTAGGCACACAGTTAACCTTTTGATCGCCCCTGATGTTAACCCCTTCCCTGCCCGTGTCATTAGTACAGTGACAGTGCATATTTTTAGCACTGATCACTGTAATAATGTCACTAGTCCCAAAAGAAGTGTCAAAAGTATCAGTTAGGTGTTCGCCGCAATATCGAGGTCCCATTATAAGTCGCTGATCGCCTCCATTACTAGTAAAAAAGAAAAATATCACATAATTTGTAGACGCTTTATCTTTTGCACAAACCAATCAATATGCGCTTATTGGGATTTTTTTTTTACCAAAAATATGTAGCAGAATACATATTGACCTAAATTGATGAAGAAATGTAGCTTATGATAAATAGGGGCAAACACAAAAGTGTTGCGTTTATAATTTTCCTTGTAGTAGTAGTAACCCAGAAGCGATGTCATGATATCACTTCTGCTTTGCTGGAGCCTTAAAGGCGCCAGGTTTAAAAAAAAATTGGTATTCAAAACTTCGCATTTTGAATGCTTTTAAGTGCAAAGGAGGGATTTGGGGGCAATAAAAGTCATAACAAATAAATTGAAAAGGGACAGTGTAAAAAAGCAATGAATAAGAAAAAAAATTAAAATGAAAGCGCACCATCCCTCTGTGCTCCCGCGCAGAAAAGAACGCATAAGTAAGTTGCGCCCGCAAATGTAAACATTGTTCAAACCACACATGTGAGATATTGCTGCGATCGTTAGAACGTGAGCAATAATTACAGCACAAGACCTCATCTATAATTCTATACTGGTAACTGTTAAAAAAAAATGTAAGCGTTGCCTATGGAGTGTTTTTGAGATTGTTTTGAGATTTTAAAGCATGACATGTTAGGTATCTATTTATTTGTTGTAACATCATCTTTCACATTATACAAAAAAATTGGGCTAACTTTACTGTTTTTTCTTTTTTTTAATTCATGAAAGTGTATTTTTTCCAAAAAAAAAGTGTCAGAAAAAAGTCTCCAAGGATTTAAATACAGACTTTACTACTGATTGAAGTCAAACGCAGCCAGGGATGCCAGCAGTCAGCCCACCTTATGTCTCTCATAATAGAGTCACATAAACCTGGCTGATCATCAGAATGGAGGTATTGAAAAGGGGGAACTTCACCTTCTACCTCTCCATTATATGGTCCCATGGGTAACCACTGCACTGTAGTGGAGATAAATCAAAGCAACAGCATTTTATTGTTAACATTTCAACGGAGCTCAGTCCTTCTTTCTCCATCAAAGGTTGTATGTGGATTAATCCTTTAAATACATGTTCTTTGCTAATAAATAACAACACGAAAAGAAATTCATACTGTTCACAATGTTGAATGAGGGGAACCCCCTCAGGGTAAATACCATATTTATTAGCAGATAACCAGCTTAAGTGCTTATACTAAAAGTCACAGTGTATGAACACATGGAACATTGTGCACAACACTTTATATTAATGTTTGCACCATCTTGATTTTTTTCTAAGTAGAAACCAAAAAAAAACTATTGAAAAAGAAATGCTTATTGTTACTCAATCTCAGGTATGTGCCATAATTTATTTAGCAACACAGAGAACTAACTGTCCATGTACAATGTTTTTTTGGGGGATATTAACATGCATTGCGTTATTTGTGGGCTTTTTTTTTTTTTGAGCCCTTAATTTACTTCCAGATTCCAAAAAAGCGACCTGTCTTCATTTTTTATAGTGCACTACAAGGCAACATGTATTTCTTTACATGTTTTTACATGGTGCATGGAAAGTCAGGGGCCTTTGCCTGAGACGTGGAGTGGCATAAGAAATACAAGACAATGCACCGCAAAGCGCATACAGTGCATGTAGTGTTGCTGTACTGTTCATAAGGTGTTAAAAACGCACAACAGTGTGCGCCCACATGTGAAAACTTTTTCATTGTAGTGCAACTTTATAGCTTAGCATTACTGCTCTCTCTATTGCTTTTAGATGTTCTGCATTAAATAATACAGATTGTTATAATTGCTAACAGTTGCCATTTGTATTAACAAGCAATTGACATGCTGGCATTTTATTCAGGAGGAAGTAATAGAGTATGAGGACTTTCTTTTCTTTTGCTTGTTTTCTTTAATCCTTGTTTCTGCAAGCAAAGAAGGTCATATCTTATAAAGTTAGATGAGATGTATAAGGAAGTATGTGAATAGCACAAGTATCTTCTGAACATATAGCAAGGCATAGTCAAATACCCCCAGCCTTTTCTCCGCTAAGATGTTTTTAATTTCCTTGTATTCTGGTGCATCGGTCCAATGCTACCTAGCAGACTTTGCATTTGGCACATTTGTTGTGTTTTAAGTGGAACTCCATCCAGAACCTGTGCTGTGTTATCTTTGTGTCTGTGTTCCCATTGGGGAGATTGGGCAGCACTTTCTTTTTCATAGCACTGCAAGAAAACAGAGAACGTCTTCCCAAAGCGACACACAGCCATTAATGTCTAAACCGCTGGCAACAAAAGTGAGTACACCCCTAAGTGAAAAAAGTCCAAATTGTTCCCAATTCGCCATTTTCCCTCCCCGGTGTCACGTGACTCGTTGGTGTTACAAGGTCTCAATGTGGAATGGGGAGCAGGTGTGTTAAATTTGGTGTTATCGCTCTCACTCTCTCATACTGGTCACTGGAAATTAAACATGGCACCTCATGACAAAGAACTCCCAGAGGATCTTAAAAAAATAATTGTTGCTCTACATAAAGATGGCCTAGGCCAGTGATGGCGAACCTTGGCACCCCAGATGTTTTGGAACTACATTTCCCATGATGCTCAGCTACATTTCCGAGTGCTTGAGCATCATTGGAAATGTAGTTCCAAAACATCTGGGATGCCAAGGTTCGCCATCACTGGCCTAGGCTATAAGAAGATTGCCAAGACCCCAAAACTGAGCTGCAGCACGGTGGCCAAGACCATACAGTGTTTTGACAGGACAGGTTCCACTCAGGCTTCGCCATGGTCAACCAAAGAAGTTGAGTGCACGTGTTCAGGGTCATATCATGTCTTTGGGAAATAGAGGTATGAATGCTGCCAGCATTGCTGCAGAGGTTGAAGGGGGGGGGGTCAGCCTGTCAGTGCTCAGACCATACGCTGAATACTACATAAAATTGGCCTGCATGGCTGTCGTCCCAGAAGGAAGCCTCTTCTAAAGATGATGCACAGGAAAGACCACAAACAGTTTGATGAAGACAAGCAGACTAAGGACAGGGATTACTGGAACCAAGTCCTGTGGTCTGATGAGACCAAGATAAGCGTATTTGGTTCAGATGGTGTGTAGCGTGTGTGGCGGCAACCAGGTGAGGAGTACAAAGACAAGTGTGTCTTGCCTACAGTCAAGCATGGTGGTGGGAGTGTCATGGTCTGTGGCTACATGAGTGTTGCCAGCACTGGGGGGCTACAGTTCATTGAGGGAACCATGAATGCCAACATGTACTGTGACATGCTGAAGCAGGGCATGATCCCCTCCCTTTGGAGACTGGGCCGCAGGGTAGTATTCCAACATGATAACAACCCCAAATACACCACCAAGATGACCACCGCCTTGTTAAAGAAGCTGAGGGTAAAGGTGATGGACTGGCCAAGCATGTCTCCAGATCTAAACCCTATTGAGCAGGGGCATTGTGGGGCATTCTCAAACGGAAGGTGGAGGAGGAGTGGAAGACTCCAGTGGTAACCTTTGAAGCTCTGGTGAACTCCATGCTCAAGAGGGTTGAGTCAGTGCTGTAACATAATGGTGGCCACACCAAATATTAACACTTTGGACCCAAATTGGACATTTTCACTTAGGAGTGTACTCAATTTTGTTGACAACCATTTAGACATTAATGGCTGTGTGTTATTTGAGGGGACAGCAAAGTCACTAAACTTTCATTAGACATTAATGGCTGTGTGTTGAGTTATTTGAGGGGACAGCAAGTTGCTAAACTTTTTTCTAACGCCCACCTAACCTCCTGTCCCCTGGACCCTGTTCCTTCTCAAAAACTACGGTCACCATCTGACCCTATCCTACACTCTTTAACTCATATCTTCAACCTCTCACTCTCGACTGGCCTCTTCCCCAACCCTCTAAAACATGCGCTAGTCACTCCCATACCAAAAAAGGCCTCACTAGACCCCACCAATCTTAACAACCTAAGACCCATCTCTTTACTCCCTTCAGCCTCCAGACTCCTTGAACGTTTAGTCTACAACCGACTGAGCGACCACCTAATTGAGAATAACCTTTTTGATCCCCTTCAGTCTTGATTTTCCCCACAGCAGTCCCCAGAAACAGCCCTCCGAAAAAACTCACAAACGACTTACTAACAGCCAAAACCAAAAGGTCATTATTCCATACTCTTACTCTTGGACCTTTCTGCTGCCTTTTATACAGTTGACCACCCCCTCCTCCTCAAAAAAATAAATTTGCTTGGTCTCCATGGCTGCACTCTCTGTTGGTTTGAATCTTACCTATCTCATCATACCTTCAGTGTCACTTACAACTCCACTTCCTCCTCTTCAACTCCTCTTACCGTTGGGGTCCCCCAAGGTTCTGTCCTTGGACCTCCACTATTCTAAATCTACATGTTTTCCCTGGGTCCACTGATGGCTTCCCATGGCTTCCACTACCATTTATATGCTGATGACACCCAAATCTATCTCTCTGCCCCTCAGCTCACCCCATCAATCTCCTCACTCATCACTGATCTACTAACAGACATATCAGCCTGAATGTCAAACTACTTCCTCAAACTGAATCTATCTAAAACCGAGCTCTTAATATTTCCTCCCCCATGTGCCCCTTCCCCTGACTTCTCTGTCAACATCAATGGCACATCTATCAGTCCATCCCCACATGCCAGGGTGCTAGGGGTAACCTTAGACTCTGAACTGTCCTTTCAGGCCCACATACAATCCCTGTCCAAATCATGCTGCCTTAGCCTCCGCAAAATTTCCAGAATACGCCCCTTTTTAACTAATGACACAACCAAGCTTCTAATTCACTCCCTGGTTATCTCTCGCCTCAACTACTGCAACTCCCGCCTCATTGGATTACCTTTACATAGACCATTCCCCCTTCACCCCAGACTCATCCACCTTACCAGCCATTCAGTATCCTCCATCCCTCTCTGCCAATCCCTCCACTGGCTTCCACTCACCCAACAAATAAAATTCAAAGTACTAACAATAATTTACAAAGTCATCAATAACTCTCTAACCTAGTCCCAAAATACCAAGCAAGCCCTTCTCTTCACTCTTCCCAAGACCTCCTGCTCTCTAGCTCCCTTGTCACCTCCTCCCATGCTCGCCTCCAGGATTTCTCCAGAGCTTCTCCTACCCTTTGGAACTCCCTGCTTCTAACTAACACTGTTTTACTTCCTCCATCAGCTCATCCCCCACAGCTATTACCTTTTGGATTAATTGACCCTTCCTTTTTAGATTGTAAACTGCTGGTGCTATATACAACCTGTATAATAATAATAATGATATTTCTCAGGCCTATAGAAGCCTATAGAGGCCTACAGAGGGCAGTGCTAGGAATCCTTATGTGCAGACCCAGAGTCAAGACCATCACCATACCAAAAAAGATACTGGTAACCATAGAGATTTTTAGAGTAGGGCAGTTAGCTTGATAGGGCCAGAAGTAGAGCCCCTTAGTGGATGCCTTCTGGTTCATTTATTTTTGGAGCTTGGATAAATGTATCTTGACATTAAGGCTTGGTTCATGTGTTTGCTTGATGTAAAAGCACCCACTGCAAGCATTTAAAAAATCCTAAAATATTGCTATGGATTCACAAGCACCCAAAAGATCCATCTGTCTGCGCTTCATAAAGGCCTATTGCTTTATTGAACGTAGACTTTAAGATTTTTTACCAAGATCATGTCTAGGCGAATACAAATTGTTGTCTAATATTATTGATTCAGATCAGACGGGATTTATGTCTGGTAGGACTACCGATGTAAATCTGAGGAGATTATATACCAATATTCATGCCTCACATCTTAATATAGGCTCTAGAGTAATTGTTTCACTAGATATAGAGAAGGCCTTTGATACGCTGGAGTGGCCCTTTTTGTGGGAAGTTCTCCGTAGAATGGGCTTTCCAACTGTGTTTATAAACTGGTTGCAGGTCTTATATAGAAATCCAACAGCTGTAGTAAAGATGGGGGGTGGATTTTCGGGGGGGGGGGGGGACTCGGCAGGGTTGTCCTCTCTCTCCGATTTTTTCCATTGCCATGGAGCCTGTGGAGGAGGCTCTGCGCACTTCCCCTAACATTAAGGGATTGCGGATTGGTTGGCTGGAGGAGAGGGTGGCCCTGTACGCCGATGACCTTTTACTATTCTTAAATGATACTGGACTCTCTCTCCAAGGGGCTTTGAAGATATTGGACTCTTTTTGTACGGTCACAGGGCTGAAGGTAAACTGGAACAAATCTTTGTTGTTTCCAATAGATATAGAGACCAAAAGTATTGCTTCTAATCATATCCCATTGCAGTTGGTGGAGAATTTTAAATATTTAGGAGTTGTTTTTTCCTGTCAAGTTTCTGAATTTATTCCCCTGAATCCGACTCCGATTCTGGGAGATGTCAGATTGAAACCGAAGGCATGTAAGTCCTTACCGTTGCCTTTATTGGGGCGTATTAATCTTTTGAAAATGAAAATTATACTGAAATTTATGTACTTATTTAGACAGTCCCCTCAGTGGCTCCCTATGTCCTTCTTTACAAAAATAAATCCACTTTTTTCATCCATTTTATGGGGTTCGAAGAACCCCAGATATAAATTAACCACTTAAATGTGCCCTTGGGACCAGGGAGGATTAGCTTTTCCGGACCTATATAAATATTTTCTAGCCACTCAGCTTGTTACGGCCACATGGTGACTGAATCCTGATATATATGATTCCTCAACCCGGCTGGAAGTGGCAATAGTAGGTTCTATAGATGCTCTTAAGGCCCTTTTATTTAGGGGCCATAAGGCACCATATCAGCTGGCTCCTTCAATGCTCACTAGACTTGTGCACAATGGAAAATTTCGTTTAGTTTCGGTTCGTTGTCATTCGTAAAATACATAATTTCGTTCTGTTACATTCGTTATGTTACGTTAATACGTTTTCGGATAATTCGTTATTATTCGTAGAGTGTCGAATTCATTCGTTCGTATTCGTTGAAATTCGATATTTATGTATGTATAGGCATTCGTAGTGATTCGTAGTTTGGAAAGTCGTTTGTTTATTGAATCTTTTAACACACACAATGACAACCTCTCTTCTCCTCGGCTCAAATACAATACAACACCCTTCTAACTCAGTTCTCAGGAATGCACTTTGCCAGTAATCCAACCATTTGAATTCATTCGAATTCATTCGTTATATTTCTTTCGTATTTGTTGTTATTCGTTATTTTTTTAATTCGGACATTCGGATGCATCCGAATGTCCGAAAGATGCAAAATTCGGCCGAATTTAGATTCGTTACGAAACGAATTGCACAAGCCTAATGCTCACTACTGTACATGCTTGGGAGGCCGGTCTTAGATATGAGCATTATCCTACGGATGCGTTCTCTCCAAGTGCTCCGCTATGGCGTAATCCTACTAATCCTACTCTTCCTCAATTTTTTAAAGCACCAGAGCCCATTGCATGGACAAAATATAACATTAAACTACTCTCCCAAGTGGTCACAGATCAGAAACTACTTTCTCTGCACTTACCTCGACTTTTAATATTCCAGGTTCCTTCCATCTATTTAGATATTTTCAGCTTCTCCATACCTTTCATGCCCAATTCCCACTGAATAGTTTAGTGATTAGACAATCTATGTTAAAATCAGTGCTTAGATCTGAGTGCCTGGATAAGTCTACTTCAAGACTATACTCACATCTTACATTCATTTCTATCCTAACACTAGAGGATCTTAGAGCTAAATGGGTGCAGGATATACCAGATTTAGATGTGGAGGATTGGAGGGCTGTGTGGAGTAATCCTTTCCGATCTTTGATATCCTTAAGAGATCGTATAATCCAATATAAACGTGTACATAGAGCTTATTACACCATTCAGACATAAAAAGATAAATCCTCTTTACTCCTCAGAGTGTTGACGTTGCAGAGCAATACAGCAGGATTTTACACACATCTTCGGGACTTGCCCATATATAGCTATTTTTTGGGCGGAAGTGGTGGACTTACTGAACTCTCTCACTTCCGCTCCTCTACCGGTTTCAATGTCTGTTTGTCTATTGGGTCTGGTAGAGACTATCTTTCCAATAATGTCTGAGCAAACCTTTGCTAATATAGCACTATTTTATGCAAGAAAAGCAATTGCATTGCATTGAAAGAAACCTCGTCCCCCCACGCTTTCATATTGGTAGCAATTGTTAAATAATAACCTTCCACTGTATAGAGATACCTGCATGAATAGGGGTTGTCCTAGCAAGTACGACAAAGTGTGGGCAAAGTGGCTGGACAAGTCGTATACAGTATAGATTGTCAATGGGGGCTAGGATGTATAATATGCATGCTCCTATGTGAGAAATGTCTGATACTAATGGTGGGAGAATTTTTGTCTATTGCAATTTGTTTTGCTTCTTATTTATTTTTTGACTTTCATTTTGGATTAATAATTAAAATATCATTTTTATAAAGGGTATCATTATTTCCTTTTTTTTAAAGTGTATGATGGTTTGTCGTGCCTCTGCATGTTTTGTTTGTAATTAAGAAATTTAATAAAAAGATTTATAAAAAAAAAATATATATATATATATATATATATATATATATATATATATATATATATATATATATATATATATTGCTATGGATTTGATACTATTAATTAGAATAAAGTTATCCCTCATGGCTTTACAGTTAAACTTTGACCCCCTAATATAAGTTTAACTTAATTGTCTCTTCAGTCCTCAAAAGCTGCAAACTTGTACAAATTCAGCACATTTCAAACCAGGGTAAATTCCACTAAAGTCTGCTGAGTAGTGAGTCCAGTTCTGCATCAATACTTCTAAAGAATCACTAAACTTTGATATACATTAACTCCAGGAGAATTGCTTTACTTTGGGGACATATAGCACAAGCAGCGCACATGGCTAGAGAGGCATGCCAATTTACTGATTGTGTTTATATCATTTCAGCTTCATTTCCTTTTTCTCCAAAATGATTGTCTCTCAGAGATACACCAGGGTCTGGAGAAAGTAGAGGAAGGGATGGAAAGTTCAGAAGTTCAAGACATACAAAAAATGCTGGCAAAGCATTAATTTGTTTGAGAAATCAGGATGACTTGTAATAAGTCCCATAATTATAGTATGGAATTTAATAGACATTACTGAGAACATAAATTATGGTTTTGTTAAATATCATAGCTAAGTTAACCATTGTGTTACAGAAGGTTTGCTTTGATCTCCAACAAAAAATGCTAAAGTTGAAAGTATACTTTCAGATAACGTAAGAGGATTAGTAGAATTTCTCAATTTTGCTGTAGCATCCATGTGGTGACAAAGGACCCCATCTTCCCATACCACTCTTGTGAGCAACTCCATGGACCCCATTCATTGGCAGACTGGAGTCTAAACAGTAAATGCAGTAGTTTCCAAAATTAACTTTTATATTTTGTGGCCAGTATCTGATTATGCCAGCAGGTCCCATGTTTCCTGTTAAAGCAGTTATGCAGGGTGTCTAAAAATGACTGCACATTTTAGTAGGCACCACGGTTCAATTATTGCATTTAATTATCTCTCTGTAACATACCTACTCAGGGATGCTTTTTCCTCTTCTCTGCAATTTAGTCTGTGTGAGAATATTTGTGAGGAGCAGGTGGCGTAGCCGTTATTCAGCTCTGCCAGCACAGAGCACTGGAGTAGAAGTACAGAAACTGGAACTAGGGGGCATCTAGAAATGTAAGTCCCTAATCAGTATGTTGAAAGATGTAGCCTTTCTCTTAAATTCCTCCCAAAAAAGCAATGTTCTCCCTGGTATGTGAGAGTTCTTTGAACATATGTGTCTAAAGCCTCACAGCCATACCTCCCAACTTTTTGAGCTGGAATACCTATTAACAAAAGTATGTAGGCATAAGACACGCACCCTGCCAAACCCCCTTAAAAGTGAAATTTACAAAAAAAAATATTAGTTAAACCCACAAGTTCTTTTTTTACCAATACTTTTCCTTTTTACTGGCTCTTGAAATTCACAAATGCAACAATTTAGAAATTGGATAAAAGGTTCAGTACTGGGAAACACTTTATGAAAGATGAATAGTGCATTTTATATACATCTATATGGATCTGACCAAAATGAGAGGCCAATGAGGATGAAAGAGGGATAGAGCGACTTTGTTCCAAATCAGGGACAGTCCCTCAAAATCAGGGACAGTTCACAGCCGTATATCTGCAGTTTGAAATCGATGGCACTGCTGTGTCTGACTGTCGGCTCACTATATTTTGAGTGAGATTTAGTCATAGCACTACTCTACTGCTTGATAAACATAAATATGGAACTGAGGACAGCAGAGCATTCATTTCCCTGCTTCTCATAATTAATTCTGTGAATATGTGCTTCCTACACCTCTCCTTCTGCTTCTTGAAGTTTGCCCTACCAGTCATCAGATTACCATCTATCGGGGGGTACAAGGAACCAAAGCCCTGCCTTTATCAAGATAGCAACGTCTACACAAAGACACAGTGCAGAAAAAAGCATGTTAAAGCAGAGGTCCGCCAATTTTTTTTTTTTTTTTTTAAAGTCAGCCACTACAAATACTGCAGCTGCTGACTTTTAAAATTTGGACACTTACCTGTCCAGGATGCCCGCAATGTCGGCACCCAAAGCCAATCTGTCACTTGGCTCAGTGGGTGCTGCCGCTGCCATCTTCGGTAAGGGAATCAAGAAGTGAAGCCTTGCAGCTTCACTTCGCGGTTCCCTACTGTGCATGCACGAATCACGATGCACAATCTGGATGGTCCCTGCTGTCTCTGGGACCTGTGTGTTTCCCAGCAGACAACAGGAGAGGACAGGAAGAGGCGTAGACTCCTGCGGGAGTCTATGTCAAGAAGTGAGTGCAAATATCTGTATTATACAGGTATCAGCACCCTACTCCTCAGGAAACATTTCATGTGAAAAGTGTAGAGTGAGGCTGCATTCACCAAGTAACCAATAGAAGAGTATTGTTTACTTTGGATCCATGGCCCTTTATATGCTGTCAAAATGATGATTATGAATGAGCCGAACACCCCCCCGGTTCAGTTCGCACCAGAACCTGCGAACAGACCTAAACGTCGCATGAACTTTAGAACCCTATTAAAGTCTATGAGACTCAAACGTTCAAATCAAAATTATTTTAAAGGCTAATATGCAAGTTATTGTCTATTGTCTATTGTTATTAAAAACTGAAGTTTTTTCAGGAGCAGTGATTTTAATAATGCTTAAAGTGAAACAATAAAAGTGTAATATTCCTTTAAATTTCATACCTGGGGGGTATGTATAGTATGCCTGTAAAGGGGCGCATGTTTCCCCTGCTTAGAACTGTCCCTGCACAAAGTGTCATTTCTGAAGTAAAAAAAGTAATTTAAAAGCACTCACGGCTATAATGAATTGTCGGCTCCCCGTAATACAGAGAACAGTCATTGAAAATCATTGATAAAAAAAAAATGCGTGTGGTTCCCCCCAAGTTCAATTACCAGGTCTTATTCAGGTCTGGTATGGATATTAAGGGGAACATTTTTTTTTAAATTACGTGGGGTTCCCCCCAAATATCCATACCAGACCCTTCCGTTCTGGTATGGATTTTAAGGGGAACTCCATGCCAAATTAGAAAAAAAAGTCATGGAGTTCCCCCCAAAAATCCATACCAGACCTTTTATCCAAGCACGCAACCTGGCAGGCCACAGGAAAAGAGGGGGCGTGAGAGCACCCCCTCTCCTGAACCGTACCAGGCCACATGCCCTCAACATTGTAAGGATGCTTTGGGGGCCATGTTGATGGGAACAAGGGCCTCATCCCCACAACCCTGGCCGGTGGTTGTGGGGGTCTGTGGGTGGGGGGCTTATCAGAATCTGGAAGCCCCCTTTAACAAGGGGACCCCCAGATCCCGGCCCCCCATTTGAAATGGTAAGGGGGTACAAAAGTACCCCTACCATTTCACAAAGAAAGTGTAAAAAATTGTTAAAAAACACACAGACGCCGTTGGGAAAAGTCCTTTGTTAAAAATAAAAAAATAATAAAAAGATTCCAGCGGTGGTAATCCACTCTTGCTATCCAGCAATGGCAGATCTCTTCTCCGGGGTCCAGCGATTGGGTGATCTCTTCCGATGGTCCAGCGCAGCGCATCCTGTCTCCACCAGAGACATTGCGGGATGGGGCCACCTGTCACCTGACCCCACCCCGCTGATGCAAGGGGAAACCCAGGCTTTCCCAGTGATGTACGAGTGACCCTGCCCCCGTACTGCTGGAATCCCGGCAGCCTGAAAGGTCTTAGCTGATGAGGATGGGGCCATCTGTCACCTGACCCCGCCCCCTCTGATGCAAGGGGAAACCCAGGCTTCCCCAGTGATGTACGGGTGATCACGCCCCCCTCTGATGTAATGCAGGTTTCCATTACATCACAGGGGGGCAGGGTCACTCGGACGTCACTGGGGAAGTCCAGGTTTCCCCTTGCGTCAGAGGGGGTGGGGTCAGGTGACGGGTGGCCCCGTCCTCCTCAGCTAAGAGCTGTCAGGCTGCAGGGATTCCCGCAGTGTCTCCGGTGGAGACAGGATGCGCTGCGCTGGACCATGGGGAGAGATCACCCATCTTTGGACATGGTGCTTTGAGGGGTCACAGACCCCCAAAGCATCCTCCCAATGTTAACGGCATGTGGCCTGGTACGGTTCAGGAGGGGGGTGCTCTCTCGTCCCCCCCTCTTTTCCTGCGGCCTGCCAGGTTGTGTGCTTGGATAAAGGGTCTGGTATGGATTTTTGGGGGAACTCCACGCCATTTTTTTTTATTTGGCGTGGAGTTCCCCTTAAAATCCACTCCAGACGTGAAGGGCCTGGTAATTGAATCTGGGGGGAACCACGCACATTTTTTTATCAATGACTTTCTATAACTGTTCTCTGTATTACGGGGAGCCGACAATTCATTATAGCAGCGAGTGCTTTTAAATGACTTTTTTTCCTGCAGAAATGACACTTTGTGCAGGGACAGTTCTAAGCACGGGAAACATGCGGCCCTTTACAGGCATACTATATACACCCCCCAGGTACGAAATTTAAAGGAATATTACACTTTTATTGTTTCACGTTAAGCATTATTAAAGTCACTGCTCCCGAAAAAACATCAGTTTTTAAAACTTTTTTTCGCATTGATACATGTCCCCTCGGGCAGGACCCAGGTCCCCAAACACTTTTAATGACAATAACTTGCATATTAGCCTTTAAAATTAGCCTTTAAAATTAGCACTTTAGACTTCTCCCATAGACTTTTACAGGGTGTTCCGTGGCTTTTCGAATTTGCCACGAACTCCCCAAATTGTTCGCTGTTCAGTGAACAGGCGAACAGGCAATGTTCGAGTCAAACACTCAAACTCAAAGCTCATCCCTAATGGTGATGTTTGTATACTGGTTTCTGATGCAGCCTATTCAGGTGCGTAATGAATGTGTTGGAACTAGTCTTACTTGTTTTTACACAATAATGTTTTATGCCTTCAATTATCAATAAAGAATAAGAATTTTATGTTTTGTGTGTGCAATTTGCTGAGGGGGGGTCACACCTTACAAGCGTTGTTTCCTTGTTCTGCATTTTTCATTAAGACAAGAGGGAGGCAAAACCCCCGGAGACCTGCAGTGGCAAAGTTGTACAAGGCTGCACGCAGGTAGAGCTGGGTGTTCAAAACCCCATGAGAATATGCTCCTGCACGCTTGCACTTTTTTATGCCCAGCAATTTAGGATGGGGTTGGGGTGCTACTATATAGTCCTTACTTGCTGCGAACTGCAAGGTTCATGTTAAAGAAATATAATCTGTTTAAGGTTAAAGGGCAAAAATGGGCCCTTTTAGTTTTGTAATACAAGTTAGTAACTAGACTTGTATCTGAAGAGGTAATGTAGGCAGTCATGTTGAAGTGAGCAGGCACTGCTCTTAAGGCAAATGACGCTCATCAATCAATTTCCTTGTCATCTCATCATGTTGTATCCTTTAAGAGATCTCTGAAAGACAACTGTGTGAAAACTGTAGGAGGCCTCATGGATGTCTTTATTGCAGTTACTGTGCATCAGATTACTTTCTTTTATTGTCATAATGGTGTTCACACTAAACTTCAAAGTTTCTGACACAATAGATATCCTGTGTTGGTTCCAGATGCAGCTGACTTAAGGCAGAATAATGGACTTCAGTGAACTTTAATGGGTTTTACAACACAAGTGGAAGTTGGAACTAGTTATGATGAGATCTTGCTTTTCAATGAGTAACTAATGTTACACAACTGATCTTGTTATAGTAGTGTGCCTGGCACCAGAAAAAAATAAAAAATATATATATTTTTTAAAAAGTCTAAAATATTTTTTTCAGCATAAAATGGGGCACATGGTAGTAAGATAACTGGTAGCACTTATTGGATCTCATTACAATCTTTTGTTAGGCAGTAGTATAATACTCCCCAATTGCTGTCCAATGAGGGACCCTGTACAAGAAGTCTTTTCTATAGCCCAGGAGAGGCAGGACCTCCAATTTGTTTAAATGATGCCCATCACGTGGTGTGTTCAGTTGTACATGTCTGGAATAAAAAGCAGAGTACAGCATACAATGAATCATTGGCTACTGTCCTGTCCAAATACAATGAATGTTACTCCTTTCCATAGGCATGTGTGCTGTGGGCAGCGATCTTTCTTGCTCAGGTTCTTCAGCAATGTGAAGTAAATCATTACCAGTGACATAGCATATTATTTGCCAAATGGCATCTTCTACACCAGGGGTCTCCAAACATTGTAGTAAGAGGGCCACAATTGTATATTATAAAAATATTTGCAGTCCAAAAAAAAAAAACAGAAAACAGTTTTATAAATGAGTGATTAAAATGTAAATGAATTACTGTAATACGTTTTACTTGGAACATTTTGGTAACCAGCATATGATTCAAAACAACAAAAAAATTATTTTAGTAAAACAAAGCAATGCAATTTCAAAATGCAAGCATCTGTAGTTCATAGAGGTGAGGTGAAAAGGCCAAAAACGGTACTTGAGTTAACATCGCAGAAAGTACAGCACACAAAAACAAAATTAGATTAGTGACAAAATTAGCAGGTATATTTTTTAACTAAGGTCTTGTTCATAGCTGTGTGTTTAATGAGCATTTTAGGTGTGGTGCATTAAAAAAAAAATCCTGCTTGCTGCATCCTTGATACATTATCTAGAATTCAATGGTATTGTACCTAAAACGCATGTTGAGCACACCTAAAACACAAGGCCCCTAAACACACCATACTCTGAATGGTCTATAGTTGTTAATAGTGTACCTCAAGGTTCAGTGTTGGGGCCCTTACTTTTAATATAATTATAAATGATATAGTATTTGGGATTAAAAGTACTCTCAGTCTTTGCAGATGACACCAAGCTATGTAGTGGAATAAGGTCCTTACAGAATTTCTCCAATTTACAAGCCGACCTCAATACACTGTTTCATTGGGCAACTATGTGGCAGATGAGGTTTAATGTTGATAAATGTAAAACTATGCACTTGGGGGCTTGCATCATACATACTAGGGGGAGTACATCTGGGAGAATCTATGGTGGAGAAGGATCTGGGTGTTTTGGTAGATCATAAGCTTAATAATAGCATGCAATGGCAAGCAGCGGTTTCCAGAGCGAGCAAAGTCCTTTCTTGTATTAAGAGAGATGTGAACTCCAGAGAAAGAGATATAATTTTACCCCTGTTCAAATCATTAGTAAGAACTCATCGAGAATACACAGTTCAGTTTTTGGCACCAATTCACAAAAGGGATATGGGGGGAATTGGAGAAAGAGCAGAAAAGGACAACCAAACTGATAAGAGGCATGGAGGAGCTCAGCTATGAGGAATCTTTTTTTTCAAACATTGTTTTCAGAAAATGTGATTACAAAACACCTCCCATGTGTTATAGCAAAAAGAAGAGGTGTTCTGTAGTCCCTTCAAACTTCTTGTCTGGGGGCAACAACTCTGCTTCTCCAAAGAAATGGTAAAATGAGTGAACATTCTCACCCTACCACAGGACTTGTTTTGCTGTCTGGATCACCAGGTGTAAATATAGGGGAAAAAAGGTTTGAAAAAACAAAAATATTTTCATCACCACACCAAGAGCACTAGCACTAGAAAAACTATTAAACTGCAATATATTATATTTTTGTTCTTTGGTTTGGCTATGCTTTAAATGAGAAATCCACCTCTAATTTTTAGGCTTTGTGTTGAAGGTGATGATTTATACAGTATCTCACAAAAGTGAGTACACCAATCACATTTTTGTAAATATTTTATTATATCTTTTCATGTGACAACACTGAACAAATGGCACTTTGCTACAATGTAAAGTAGTGAGTGTACAGCTTGTATAACAGTGTAAATTTTCTGTCCCCTCAAAAAAACTCAACACACAGCCGTTAAAAGCGCTAGCAATAAAAGTGAGTACACCCCTAAGTGAAAATGTCCAAATTGCGCACAATTAGCCATTTTCCCTCCCTGGTGTTATGTGACTCGTTAGTGTTGCAAGTTCTCAGGTGTGAATGGGGAGCAGGTCTGTTAAATTTGGTGTCATCGCTCTCACTCTCTCATACTGGTCACTGGAAGTTCAACATAGCAAAGAACTCTCTGAGGATCTTAAAAAAGAATTGTTGCTCTACATAAAGATAGCCTAGGCTATAAGAAGATTGCCAAGACCCTGAAACCGAGCTGCAGCATGGTACCCAAGATCATACAGTGGTTTAACAGGATAGGTTCCACTCAGAACAGGCCTCGCCATGGTCGACCAAAGAAGTTGAGTGCACAGGCTCAGCTTCAAAACCAAAGGTTATCTTTGTAAAATAGGCGTATGAGTGCTGCCAGCATTTCTGCAGGGGTTGAAGGGGTGGGGGGTCAGCCTGTCAGTGCTCAGACCATACGCCGTACACTGCATCAAATTGGTCTGCATGGCTGTTGCCACAGAAGGAAGCCTCTTCTAAAGATGATGCAAAAGAAAGTTTGCTGAAGACAAGCAGACTAAGGACATGGATTACTGGAACCATGTCCTGTGGTCTGATGAGACCAAGATAAATGTATTTGGTTCAGATACTGTCAAGTGTGTGTCACAGCAACCAGGTAGGGTGCACTCACTTTTGTTCCCAGCGGTTTAGACATTATTGGCTGGATGTTGAGTTATTTTGAGGGGACAGCAAATATACATTGTTATACAAGCTGTACACTCACTATTTTACATTGTAGCAAAGTGTAATTTCTTCAGTGTTGTCACATAAAAGGATATAATAAAATATATACAAAAATGTGAGGGGTGTACTCACTTTTGTGAGATACTGTAAATACCATCTTGTTTTCAGAAGGATCTGCTGTGGATGAATAGATGGCTTTTTGGTTCCTCTGAAGCCCCATACACACTATCAGTTTTTCTGCTGAGTTTTTCCTTCAGATTTACCAAAACCATGTAATAGGAGGTCAAACCTTAGGAGTTTCAATATGTATATAATCAAGCAGGCCCTTGCACTACATGGTTTTGGTAAATCTGAAGGAAAAACTCAGCAGAAAAACTGATAGTGTGTATGGGGCTTAAGCCCACCTAACCATAACCTTTCCAGATATACTTTCTCATTGTGCATCAACGCTGATAGATATTTGGTATGTTTATCTAATGCAGCTACTGTATATTTTTTTTGCAAATACCTTTCTAAAAGTGCTATACTGTAAAAGCTATTTTGTCTGTGTCGTGCCCTCGGGCATATTGACTATGCACTACAAGGTCAGTAGCAAAGAAGGAAGGATAAAAGGCACTTGTGAAGTGGGGTCAGTTTCCTTAACCTCTGCACAGGCAGAAAAGCAATGCTGGAAAAGACATGCAGACAGCTGAAAGTCTTGGCTACATGGGGAACAAGTCTCTACATGTTTACATAAGCGGTAGCCATGCTTTTTCTCCATACTGAGAAAGGTATGTAGGCTATCCTAAGAAAACAAAGAAATAAGCTGCCCTCGGGTTAACCCTGTATGTTTTTCAGGTATATCAGCTAAAAATAGATGGAAATAGCTTGGTAAACATTTCACGATGTGTCACTGTGCGAAGGACAAAGAATGTGAGGCCAAAGTATGGTTTTCTAATCTGCTTCTAGTTATCAGCTCACCTGTTTTACTTCCTACTTTCCCCTATGCCTAATCTATCATATGTTTCAGCAACCAAAAAATTGCGTGATTTGGAATTGTCCTATATTTTGTATACAAAAAGGCAAAAGACTTGTGAAAACAGACATATTAAAATATATTTTTTAGTTATACTGTATATATGTATGCATTGCCTACATAGTCACTACAAGTTCAAACTGGTTACCAAATCACTTAAAGAGGAAGTAAAGCCTCAGAAATAAAATAAAAAATAAACCCCTGCAAGACAAAGGCATAATGAGCGAGTATGAATGAATGAATGAATGAAATACTTGTATAGCGCACAATGCGAACTGAATCGCCTCTAGGCGCTGTTGCGAGCTTTGATCATCTGCTAAAAGAGGAAGCAGACTCGCTCATTATGAATTACTTACCTGAGATCAAAGCCGCCGAAGCAGGGCTTGTTCCCCTCCTCTGATGCGTCATCTATCCCGGAGTGACTTTCGGGTATTGCGGCTTCCGGCGCTGTGAGTGGCCGGAGCCACGATAACGTCACTCCTGTGCATGCGCGCTGGTGCTGCCACTAACGGCATACTCAGTGCGCCTGCGCCCGATGTCTACAGAGCATGCGCCGTACACATCGGTGCATCTAGTTTTGTAAATATCTCCTAAACCTTTTAGGTTTGTGAGATATTTCCTGCACCTACAGGAAAGCCTTAATCTTGGCTTACCTGTAGGTTAAAGTAATTGTAATGGGTTTACAACCACTTTAAAGGGTAACGCCACTTTCGTGGGGAAAAAATATTGCAAATAAAGAAAAAATAATCTAGAATATACAATTGTGACACAAGTGATATTGTAAGTGAATGTTATTAAAATTATTATTATTATTATTATTATTATTATATAGGTTTTATATAGCGCCAACAGTTTGCATAGCGCTTTACAACATGAGGGCAGACATTACAATTTGGTACAAGAGGAATCAGAAGGCCCTGCTCATTAGAGCTTACAATCTAAAAAGGAAGGGTCAATTGATACAAAAGGTATTAGCTGTGGGAGGATGAGCTGATGGAGGAAGTAAAACAGTGTTAGTTAGAAGCAGGATAGGCTTCTTTGAAGAGAAGGGTTTTCAGGGATCGTCTAAAAATGGATAGATTAGGGGACAGTCGGACAGATTGGGGTAGGGAGTTCCAAAGGATGGGAGAAGCTCTGGAGAAATCCTGTAGGTGAGCATGGGAGGAGGTGACAAGGGAGCTAGAGAGCAGGAGGTCTTGGGATGACCGTAGATAGCGTCTTGGTTGGTATTTGGGGACTAGGTTAGTGATGTAACTAGGGGCAGAGTTATGGATGGCTTTGTAAATTATTGTTAGTACTTTTATTTGTTGGGTGAGTGGAAGACAGTGGAGGGATTGGCAGAGAGGGGTGGAGGACACTGAATGGTTGGTAAGTTGGATGAGTCTGGCAGCGGCATTCATTGGACTAAAGGGGGGATAGTCTATGTAAAGGTAATCCAATGAGGAGGGAGTTGCAGTAGTCGAGGCGAGAGATGACCAGGGAATGGTTATTAGAAGCTTGGTGGTGTCATTAGTTAAGGGGGCGTATTCTGGAAATGTTGCGGAGGCTAAGGCAGCATGATTTGGACAGGGATTGTATGTGGGCCTGAAAGGACAGTTCAGAGTCTAAGGTTACCCCTAGCCCCATGACATGTGGGGACGGACTGATAGATGTGTGATCTTGACAGAGAAGTCAGGCGAAGGGGCACGTGGGGGAGGAAATATTAAGAGCTTGGTTTTAGATAGATTACGTTTGAGGAAGTGGTTTGACATCCAGGATGATACGTCTGTTAGTAGATCAGTAATGCGTGAGGAGATTGATGGGGGGAGCTGAGGGGCACAGAGAGAGATATGGGTATCATCAACATATAAACGATAGTGAAAGCCATGGGGGGCTATCAGCAAACACAGGGAGGACGTGTAGATCGAGAATAGTAGAGGTCCAAGGACAGAACCTTGGGGGAACCCAACAGAAAGGGGAATTTGAGAAGAGGAAGTGGAGTTGTAAGTGACACTGAAGGTGCGATGAGATAGGTAAGATTCAAACCAAGGGAGAGTGCAGCCATGGAGACCAAGAAACTTTAGTTTTTTGAGGAGGAGGGGGTGGTCAACTGTATCAAAGGTAGCAGAAAGGTCCAAGAGTAAGAGTATGGAATAATGACCATTGGTTTTGGCTGTTAGTTAGTTGTTTGTGAGTTTTAGGAGGGCAGTTTCCGTGGAGTACTGAGGGCGAAATCCAGACTGAAGGGGATCAAGAAGGTTATTCTCAATGAGATGGTCACTCAGTTGGTTGTAGACTAAACGTTCAAGGAGTTTGGAGGCAAAAGGGAGTAAAGAGATGGGTCTTAAGTTGTTAAGATTGGTGGGGTCTGAGCCCTTTTTTGGTATTGGCGTGACTAGTGCATGTTTTAGAGGGTTGGGGAAGATGCCAGTAGAGAGTGAGAGGTTGAAGATATGAGTTAAAGAGTGTAGGATTGAGTCAGATGGTGACTGTAGTATTTGAGAAGGAACAGGGTCCAGGGGGCAGGAGGTTAGGTGGGCATTAGAAAAAAGTTTAGTGACTTCCTCTATAGTAGCTGGGTTAAACGAGGGAAGGAAGTATTGATTGTGCAGGAGGACAAGGAGTGTAAAGTGAGGGAGATGTCTGTAGAGCGGAGATCTCGAGAGAAATTGTCTCAATCTTATTTTTGAAGTGATAAGCAATCTCCTGGGCAAATTACCTTTCCTTTTCAATCTGCAGCTCTGTCATTTTCTAAAAATGCAATGCAATATGGCAGCCTGGAGGTGTTCTATACACAGTGTACAGAACACCCCCCAGAATTTTCAAAATCCAATTACCATTGGGAAAGAAATGTTTTTTTCTCAACAAAAGTGGAGTTATGCTTTAGGTGGCCCTTGCTCTTCAAAAGGTTGATCACGTCTCTTCTCCTACCCCGAAGAAGGTTACAATATACTCTCACTATCTCATATACCAGGACAAATTTAGACAGTAGACAATTAACCTACCAGCATGTCTTTGGAGTGTGGGAGGAAACAGGAGCATCTGGAGAACATGCAAACAGACAAAAGACCCTAGTGCTCCAAGGCAGAGGTACTAACCGCTAAGTCACTTTACTACCCCACTTCTGTATGTGCAAATGCCCACTCTCCTTCTGCATGCTGTTGCTGTGGTACCTGCTGCGGGCACGCACATCACTAAAGGATGTACAAGCCAATGGAAGAGATTAAAGCATGCAGCAGGGGGAGCAAGTATTCAACCTATCCAAAGTGTCAAATACCTACAGCGACCAAGGGACAGCCATGTGGCAGTGTTATAACATACTGGCCAGTCAGAAAGGTATGTATATAGCCTCTTCTTTAACAGTCATATGTTGTTTGAAATTTGGCTCTGTAGAGACAGGGTCACATTAAAGTCTACCTCCACCCAACATTTTGTTTCAGTTTTTGACAAATTTAAAAATAATTAAAAGTTCTCTCAGGTTTTTATTCCTTCCTGTGACCTGGGAGATTTTACCTAACTTGTAAAAGACAGCAAAACAAAAAACCTAGCCTAGCCTCGGGTGATCCTCAGAGATGGGGGGGGGGGGAATCCTCCTCATAAGTTGTACCTGTTTATCTGCAGCATTCGTTTCTCTACCTCTATTCAAAATGCACAGTGTACACAGCATTTCTTAGCGTTAGAAAGAAGGGGGTGGGGATCTGATGTCACACACTGAGCAGGGAGCGGATTGTAATCTGAGACCTGAGTGAAGAGAATGGCTATATCCCCCTCTACAAAATCTTATATGGAAATATGCACAGCTGATGCTGTCAATCACCTGCTGAGTGCTGGAGTCAGGCCATCTCCCGGGATTCTGTGGTGTCCACATAACCTGTCAGAAGAGACTCTTGCAGATAGCAGATAAATGAGAGGACTTGATCCTGATTACTGGCTACTGGGTGAACATACAGTGCCTTCAAAAAGTATTCATACCCAATTTGTCATGTTACAACCAAAAACGCAAATGTGTTTTATTGGGATTTTATGTGATAGACCAATGCAAAGTGGCACATAATTATGAAGTGGAAGGAAAATTATAAATGATTTACAATTTTTTTTTACAAATAAATATGTGAAAAGTGTAGAGTACATTTATATTCAGCCCCCTTTAGATCCCCCTAACTAAAATCAAGTGGAACCAACTGCCTCCAGAAGTCACCTAATTAATAAATAGAATCCAACTGTGTGTAGTTTAATGTCAGTATAAATACAGCTGTTCTGTAAAGCCCCCAAAGGTTTGTTAGAGAACCTTAGTGAACAAACAGCATAATGAAGGCCAAGAAACACACCAGACAGTTCCTTTAGAATCACTTTAAACTCTGGACAGTTACTGTAGGAGCTCATCTCTCACGTGTATCCAAACCAGAAGCATAAGACAGGTCAAACATTTTTAGGAATCAATTGCTTCTCCCATCAAGCGTGAATACCTCCCGCTACCAGCCATTGCATTCTGACAGCTGGCATCGCCGGCTCCCAGAATACCCAAACTGTGGCTGTAGCTGATTGGTTACAGCTACTGTTTGGCTAAAAAAAATTCCACCCAGCATCTTCATTGAAGAAGGTCAGGCGGAGTGGTTCTGCCAATGAACTAAGTTAAAACTAGGAAAATAACAAAACTGAAGGAAATATCAATGCACACCATATTATAATTAATACAAGAACTCCATAGGGTTTTCCACAGGAATTTGTTACTTTTGTTCCTCGAATGATAAAGTTGTCACCCGTATTCGTCAAATTTGAAATGTGTAAAAAATGTGTAAAAAAATTGGCCCATGTAATATTACAAGTAAAAAATAAGTGCAGTGCTAATTAATGATAAATAAAAAAGATTTTAGTGAAAAATCCTTGACAATTGGCATAAAGCTGAAATGATTCCCACTTAAGCACTCAAAATAATATTGTATACAATATTGTACAAATATAAAAAAAAAAAGTAAATTATTATTTATAATTATTTTTTTTTTTGTGAAACTAAGAGTAATGGTGAAAAAACTCTTAGGCCGCGTACACACGGGCGGATTGACTGCCCAACTAAGTTCGTCAGACAATCCGACAGACAGTCCGTTCAACTTTTGAATGAACGGACTTGACCACACACGATGAACAGACAGTCCGCTGAAAGCTTGCGCGATGACGTGTACAGCACGTACGACGGGACTAGAAAAACGACATCCAATACACTGCAACGCAACCTTCGGCCGTGTAAATCCTTTCTGAGCATGCGCCATACTTAGTCCGTCCAACTTGCCTACACACGAGCGGACTGTCCGCTGAAACCAAGTTTGGACGGACAAAACCAAGTTTGGACGGACAAAATTACGGAAATTCCGAAAGACTAAGTCCGTCAGACTGTCCGCTGAAAAAGTCCACTGAAGCCCACACACGAGCGGATTGTCCGCTGAAACACGGTTCAGCGGACTAAGTTGGCCAGACAATCCGCCCGTGTGTACGC
Source organism: Lithobates pipiens (assembly GCF_037356315.1). NCBI lineage: Eukaryota > Metazoa > Chordata > Amphibia > Anura > Ranidae > Lithobates > Lithobates pipiens. The sequence goes on from NW_027507748.1 coordinate 574,574,505, forward strand.
GGCCTTAGAAAGAAAACTAAAGCAGTCACCAAAAGAAAAAGAAAAATTGGTAAAAAACTGTGAAAAATGTGTATAAATTAAGCAATGTGATCACTAAATAATACAAAACAGTGCATTAATAAAATCACATGATATTATGTGAACAAAAAGTTCCCAAACTAATACATGAAACGAAGTCCATAAAGTGCAAATGCTGCTCCAAACAAGTTGGCAGTGAAATGATCCCAAATCCAAGGTGAATCTCACCAAAGTGAGTATCAAAGCCTCTTACCAGCTGCAGATGACTACCATAAAGATAGTCTCACCAAGCATTAGGGAAAAGATTCAGGTCTCCCCCGCAACCTATACCGGCTTCCACAGCTGAGGAAATAACTGTTTCGCTCATGAGACAAAAACAGAGATGGCTTCCATAGCGTAGTATTTTTTGCAAAATTTAATAAAGTAAGAGAATGGCACTTACAAGATGGATCATCTTCAACCAGCGTAATAGTAAACAGATAGTCTCGGAATTTGCGGCGTCTCCACAGGCTTCCGTTCGCCCATCAATCTCCGGATATCAAACGTAATGACGTCACCACCACAGGCTCCTCCCTACGCATTTCGTCACGATAGGACGTCGTCTGGGGATTGGCCAGCCATGTAATATTGCCTCTCAACATAGTCTCGATGATGATCAAATGATGAAAACTGCATTCTCCAATTCACATCCCAGCTTAAACAATTCTGTACCTTAGTGCTATTTTCATGAATGGATTGCACAATGTTTGCGTGTTTGTTTATGGACCTGCAGAAATATGTTTGTCTATTCTGATGCTTAAATCTTCCTGTTGCTAGCTAATATTCACAAAAAAAAGAAGTAGCCCAAGGGTTTCTGGCTATTTAATTGATTATTCATGTTAAATGAATATTTCCTATCCTATTGAGACAACATCTGTCTTTTATATAATATGTTCTCAGGAACAGTGCCCAAAATAAATGGTATGTGAGTTTGTTTGTTATATTTGTATTTACTGGCTTTTTTTTCAGTAATAGTCACATTTTATTTTTTTAAATTCTCTCTAATGCTGGCCATAGATGGCTCATATTTCATTCATTACTGCCAATTCAGCCAAAAGTTGAGTCGTAGGAGGCTCTGCAAGCACCAACGAGCTCAGAAAAACTTGATTTAAAAATCGATTGAACTGGGTGGTAAACTATTGACAGTTGCCTGCCTAAATAACTAAACAGTGACTGTATCTAATAGGTCACTGTCCAGTAATTCAGGTAGCCACTGCACCCATGGCTGTCTGAATACAATAGCCTACAGTGGAAATTCCTCCATCCACACTGTTAGCGTAGATGAGAAAATCTAGCCATCTACGGCTAGCTTAAAGTAGAACTTTACCAATATTAACTTGATAAAAATAATGTCCTTTAGCAAGGAACATACATTCCAAATTTATAATTATGCTACCTGTTATGGACCGCCTGGCACTCCATCTGAATGCCTTTGCTAAAATGTGGCTTCCTCCACTTTGGAACCAGGAACCAGGTATTATAGCTTAGAATTGCACCCAAGAACTAGACGACATTAGCTTAGGTGCAAACTGGAACCCTATATTGGAAATTCACACAGAATTAATACCACACAAAATTAGATAACAACTTGATCACAGTATCCTAAACGCAAACTTTAAACAGTAATATCATCAGTACATCTAACCTTGAGTAAACAGTGATCTAATTAACAGTAAGCTAATCAACAGACAGGTACCCAAGCTTTGATTAGTCAGGGACCCCACCCCAGACAGTCCGGCACATAAAGTACATTTGCATGCTATCTTTCAGCTGTTTGGCTTTCACTTGTGTAATCTGTCCACTAGAAAAGCCATCAGAAGACAAAACTCATACAATAATCCATCCGTCTGAAAAAGTGGAATCAATTTATCTTCATAGATTTCTCGAGGAAGATTGTTGATAAATATTTCTATCCCAAGAGGAGGAGCTTATCCAACCCAGTCTGCAGGAGGGCCACCATATTTCCTCTGACGATTAACCTGTACAAGATTATTATTACACCTTTTCAGCCACTCAAAAAGGGAATCTTAATTGTCTTTATACAAAGAATTAGTCCAAGCCTTGCTCTCAGTGTTCATCACATTGTTGTGCATCATTAGAAAATGATCCACTTTCTTCATGGGATCAGAGGCTAAACCGAGCCCTTTTCCATGCTCTGTTTGGTAGCTGCTGACTTTTAATTTTTCCACAGGGGCTTGAAAAATCAAATAAAATAGAACTAAGAGCAACGTTTTTTTTACATTTTGGATAGAGTAATGCTGCGTACACACGACCGGACTTTCCGGCAGAAAAGGTCAGACGGAATCATTTCATCGGATATTCCAATTCCGATTCCGATTATTTCTTCAAAAATTCTGACGGACCTAGAAATAGAACATGTTTTAAATCTTTCTGACGGAATCAATTCCTATCAGGAAAACCATTAGACTGTATGCTATTCCGACGGACCAAATACGACACAAGGGCAGCTATTGAACTTCCTTTTCTAGTCCCGTCGTACTTCATTGCATTAGAAACAAACAGACTTTGGTTTGATCATGTGTAGGCAAGTCCATTCGGTCGGAAATCCGTCGGAAACTCCATCAGAAAGACCACCAGAGTTTATTCTGATGGAAAGTCTGGTCGTGTGCGGCATAAGGGAGGGCATAACTACTTTCAGTTTATTTTCCATCTGTCTTCCATTGGGGATACGTTCCTTATTTTCCTGTCCCATAACTAAAAAAGGAAGCAGGAGGAAATCACTCTAAATGGAGGGAATCCCTGGTGGTCACCAGGCTCACCAAAATGAATGTCCCCATTGGAAGATTTACACATTATTGTTGTACTGGTGACAACACAAAATGTCTTTCACTCCCAGTAATAACTGTAAACAGGACAAATAGAGAGGGGGAACCTAACGAGGGCACAGGAGGTAATAAAAACCTCAGGACTGTAATGAGGTCCTGTTGCAAGAGTAATGTACAAATATGATGAGTAAATCACAACACACCAATGTTTTGGGACCATGGTGTACCCCTTTCTCAAGGTGACAGACAGCAAGGAGTGAAACAAGCCACATACATACTGTATATACACTTTCTATTAGGGAATGTTCACCTTGCCCGTGTAGATACAACGTGAAAAACATACTGTTACAGCAGAGCCCTGTGCTATACGGCAGGAAAATGTGGCACTCTATGGATGAAACTGGAACTAGAAGTCGTCATATATTTCAAACACTGAAAGTCATCACTTGTCACCACCCAGTCATGTGATTCAGTCAGTGAATGAGGGTTTATCACTGTATTTATACCTAGTCATCACTAGGCACCACCCAGTCATGGGATCCAGTCAGTGACTGAGGGTGTACCACTGTATTTAGGCCCTAGTCATCACTGGGCACCACCAAGTCCTGGGATCCAGTCAGTGAATGAGGGTGTACTACTGTATTTAGGTGCTAGTCATCACTAGACACCGCCCGGTCATGAGATCTAGTCAGTGAATAAGGGTGCACCACTACATTTTGGTCCTAGTCATCACTAGGCATCACTCAGTCATGGGATCCAGTCAGTGAATGAGGGTATACCACTGTATTTAGGCCCTAGTCATCACTAGACACCACCAAGTCCTGGAATCGGACAAGCGAACAAGGGAATCAACTTAGCAGTGCCTAGCAGAAGTTTCTAAAATGGATGTCTACAAAGGGAGGCTTTTACTGGTAAATAATATGCACACATTACATTAAATACACACGTAATCTTATTGGAGGATTTATATTAAAATTAATGGACAGGCAACAGGGTCTCTTTAATGCACAGCCTATGATTTCTGTCATGCAGATTGCAGGTCTCTTTACTATGTAGATATTTGTACAGGCCATGCACCTTAAAAAAACAAGCCTGAGAGCTAAGGATCACTCAATGGCTTCCTCTCAGAGGGCCTCATTGCTCCAAAGGCCATAGACACCACAGTCCACAGGGAGCAGTTTTGACCAGTACCATTCTTATCTAATATGAAAAGAGTAGGACTTTTCCTGGTCAATGAAAGAATGTTTCTGGACTTTTTTTTATGTATGTTGCTCTGTCTAAGAAGAAAAGTATGCTACTGTTGAAGAATTCTCTTTTGTCTAATAAACTGTACAATGCATGAACATTTTTACTACACTTTCCCTGTTTCCTCCCATGGAAACTAAAAAGCAAGAGACATAGATGCCAATATTATGTGTCAAAAGCTTAAAGTAGACTTGTGTGGAGAGAGAAGCTTCTGACTTCTTTTTGAAAATGTTAGCTGACAGCCTGTTACAGTGCCTTGAAATAGTATTCATACCCCTTGAAATTTTCCACATTGTGTCATGTTACAACCAAAAACGTAAATGTATTTTATTGGGATTTTATGTGATAAACCAACACAAAGTGGCATGTAATTGTGAAGTTGAAGGAAAATGATAAATGGTTTTCAATTTTTTTTTTTACAAATATGTGAAAAGTGTGGTGTGCATTTGTATTCAGCCCCCCTGAGTCAATACTTCATAGAACAACCTTTCACTGCAATTACATCTGCAAGTCTTTTTGGGTGTGTCTCTACCAGTTTTGCACATCTAAAGAGTGACAATTATGTCCATTCTTCTTTGCAAAATAGCTTAAGCTCTGTCAGATTGAATGGAGTGTGTCTGTGAACAGCAATTTTCAAGTCTTGCCAAAGATTCACAGTTGGATTCAGGTCTGGACTTTGCCTGGGTCATTCTAACACATGAATATGCTTTGATCTAAACCATTCCATTGTAGCTCTGGCAGTAGGTTTAGGGTCATTGTCCTGTTGGAAGGTAAACCTCCGCCCCAGTCTCAAGTCTTTTGCAGACTCTCTAACAGGTTTTCTTCCAAGAATGCCCTGTATTTGGCTCCATCCATCTTCCCATCAACTCTGACCAGCTTCCCTGTCCCTGCTGAAGAAAAGCATCCCCACAACATGATGCTGGCACCACCATGTTTCACAGTGGGGATGGTGTGTTTAAGGTGATGAGAGTTTTGCTTTTAGGTCAAAAAGTTAAAGAAGTTACCTTCTTCCATATGTTTGCTGTGTCCCCAACATGGCTTCTGGCAAATTGAAAATGGGACTTCTTACGGCTTTCGTTCAACAATGGCTTTCTTCTTGCCACTCTTCCATATAACCAGATGTGTGGCATGCACAACTAATAGTTTTTCTGTGGACAGATTCTCCCACCTGAGCTGTGGATCTCTGCAGCACCTCCAGATTTACCATGGGCCTCTTGGCTGCTTCTCTGAATAATCCTATCCCTGAACTGTCTAGTGTGTTTCTTGGCCTTCATTTTTGAAGGGCTTTGAGGGCTTTACAGAACATCTGTATTTATACTGAGATTAAACTATACACAGGTGGATTCTATTTATTAATTAGGTGACTTCTGGAGGCAATTGGTTTCACTCGATTTTAGTTAGGCGTATCAGAGTAAAAGGGGCACTTCACACTTTTCAGATATTTATTTGTTAAAAAAAATTATAAACCATTTATCATGTTGCTTTCACTTCACAATTATGTGCCACTTTGTGTTGGTCTATCACATAAAATCCTAATAAAATACAGTTACGTTTTTGGTTGTAACATGACAAATTGGGTATGAATACTTTTTCAAGGCACTGTATGTTCACCCAGTAGCCAGTAATCAGGATCAAGTATACCAATAAATAAAGTCAGAGAAAAGGTAGAAATCCGTATTTTGCATGCTTTTTCTTAGTCAGTCAGTGACTCAGAAAGCTGTACAGGATGTACTGTATGAGCAAAAATCAAGGAGGTTGGAAGATGCTCCACCAAACTTGAATTGCTCTTTGTCACAAAGAGTATATGATTTACCATGACGTCAGCTTTGATGTAAACCTCAAATCTATATTTTAACCAACTGTTAGTCTTTATACAGATGTGTGAATTGGTGTACTTGCATAAATAGCATCTATCCCATTCTCTACCCTGAGCTGCCTGTACCAATGTTTATGTGACCCTTACGCTATTTGGGCAATTATAAACACACATACTAGTGCAGTTTCTCAAAGCATATCAAACATTGCTCCTGTTGTCTATGCTAATTGGTGGTTATACCAAAAGTGGTAGAGATGCTCCCTGTAAAGGCCCGTACATACGATCAGAAAAAAAATACAGATTTCGAAGTGATCATACGATAATCTGATCGTTAGTACACAGCTTTTTGAGCGCTGATCACAACAATTCTTGCAAAATTATCCAATGGGACAAACGCAAAAAAAATTCTCGTACAATACCAGATCGTAAGATTTTCATTTATTCAGCATAGTTTTAATCTGAAAATACAATACTACACATTACATCACTTCCAAATTTTTATTCTGTTGTATGAGAATCTTTGTAAGTTTAGTAACCTCTTCATTTTTTATATGGAAACTAGCATGCATTCGTCATTCATCCGATAATCTCATCGTGTGTACGAGGCGTAAGCCCTCTGGAGGCATATAATCTTCACTTGTGGCTGCTGCAGCCTTTATTACTATGCCTAAAACCATCAACTTTTATGGTTGTATATATTTGTGAAAACTTAATAAGCAATAGGGCCATCTTGGGCCTTCAGAATAGCTTCAGTCCCTCTTAGAATTCTGTCATATAAGTCCTGAATTCTAAATGTATTTTATGCTAATATTCAAGAAATAAGCCCTCCTGTTATTTGACTGATGAAGGAAGCTGTAAAACACTCACACTCTTTCGATAGTCCTATACATTCCTATTGATAAATTGGTGAATTACAAGGCCTTGAAAGGCACTTCACTTTATCCAAGTGTTTATTAAACCCTTCTCAATTAAATATGTGGTATATGTGGATGTATTATCATCCTATCATTTTGGACCATTATTCAGGAATAATAGTTACACCTGTTCAATAGCCTTAGCTGCTGTATGACCGTGCAGAGGAATCTTGGGACCTCTTCAATCCCAGCAGATGGATGTGCTTTATTACAAATCACTTATTATGTTTAACTGGTAATAGCAAACACTGTGGGTTTGTTGAACGCATCCTTTTTATGTTCTGCAATCACAAACCAGTCAAGTGTCAAGACTTTTTTACTACCTATGCCAAGTTATGTACAGTATCTTTCTCTGCTGCCTATGGATGCAAGTGGTTTTACAATGGCAGCCATGCCAATTTCTGTTGAGATCAGGTCATGGAGGTGCTGATTCAGAAGTTATATTTCAGAAAGTCTTTTTTTTTATTATGTATTAGCTATGCACACTGATAAAAAATAAAACCTGAACATAAGAAAAACCTGTGGTTGGAAGGAGATGAAGTGCTACCAAACCGAATTACTTTGTCGGTAGTTTGTCTACTGCTGTTAATGCTTAAAAAGTGCTAATATAGTCCATATTTTAATGCATAGCCATTTTTAGCTGTTTAGAGTAAAGTACTAATGTAGCATTGTTATGACTACTTCCATATGTGCAGAGAATTTTTGGAGTATATTTATAATCACCATATTATGCTTACTCAGAGAAATACAGTCACTCCTGAAATATGCATTTTCTCTTGCATATTTTTATCTTAGGAAAGTGGTTTTGTTGGGAATTTATGTAGACTCACTGATATAAGACACAGCAAAATATGCTTTTTGCCATGAAAAACAAACCAGTGACCTTAGTGTCCTGAATTGTATATTGCTTTCAGTAAACGCGGAATGACTATCTCCTAATGTCCCCAGGGAAAGGTCTCCATTCATCTGCAAACTCTCAGGATTGTCTGGGATTGCACCACAAGCTATGAAGATACCTTAATTAACATCTGTTCCCCTAAGCTGTGTCTGTGAACTCTCCCTAAACTTCAGCTATGTTTCATTCTGGATGTTATCCAACACTCCTCAGATCAATGCCTGCAACAAACAGCATGGATGCATACATCTCTGATTTTATGTTTTCAAAAATAAGCGTGCAAAACAGAAGCAGATTACTGCTGGTTTTCTAATAACTCCACTCTCTCATCCCAAAAAAGGAATTCTATTAATGTGGACATTGGTGTTTTTTGCAAATAATTGGAGATGCATGGTAATCATGGCCTGATTTTAGCACAGCTAATTCAGGCTGTGCCCTAGACAGTAGGGCTTTTAGGGGTAGCACACAGCCACCTATGCATTATGTTGCAGGACCAGTAGGACATTTTTGTGTGTAATCAAAGGTTTAAGAGTACCTCCTTGCTTCCCAGTGCAATCTGGCCAGGTCCTCATTGTTGCTGTCCATGCAAAGTTGGTGCATTTTCTGTTGGTGGAGTATTGTACAGTGTGTGTACAGTCCACCTACTCTCACCCAGCACACCTAGAACCAAAGTAATAACAAATTAGAATGATAGTTTGCTCAACTCTCTTGGTCATTGGCTGTAGGTTTAGTGACATACAAGTGGGCAAGTTTTTTCTCTTATTTTTCCACTTTGGCCTTTCATGGTTATGATATGTAACCATCTTACTGCCATGCTATGGCTAGTTAAAGAGGAAGTAAACCCCTTCAAACCACTTTGACCTACAGGTAAGCCTAGATTAAGGCTTACCTGTAGGTCCAAGCAATATCTCCTAAACCTATATGGTTTAGGAGATATTTGCCCGAAAATGGGCACCGCTGTCTACGGCGCATGCGCCGTAGACAGCGGCGCGCAGGCGCACTAAATGCGGCAAGTCCAAGAATGGATTTGCCTAATTTGTCGACTCCCGTGCGCATGTGCGGGAGTGACGTCATCGCGGCTTCGCCGAATGGCAGCGGCGGAGCTGCGAGACGCGACTCCCGTGCGCATGCGCGGGAGTGACGTCATCGCGGCTTCGCCGCTGTCATTGGTCGGAGCTGCGAGACGCCACCAGCAAGATGGATGCGGCGGACTACAGGGATCAGCGGCGACTTCGCTGGCTCCTGTGTCAGGTAAGTGACACATAATGAGCTACTATGCGATGCATAGTAGTCCATTATGCTTTACCTTTGCAGGAAAAAAAAGAGGAAGTAAACCCATCAGGGTTTACTTCCTCTTTAATCAACTGGAGTGAAAAGGGCAAGGTAGGAGAAGGTTGATACAAAACAATTTGCATAGGGGCAGAATGTGCAAACTGAGCTCTAGTGGCAATACAATTGTGAAATGGATATTTTATAGATAGGCAACTCCTATCCTCATATTAATTAGTGGTTCCAAATTAATAATAACTACTGCAGTAGGGAACAGACACAACGGATACGCTCAGCATCTTTCCAAATAACCGTTCTCCTTTATTATGACGCATTTGAAGGTTTTTATACACATGATTACGTAGGTATCACATTAATATTACAATTGTACGTTTATGGTAACAAGGGGAGTTACATAGGCAGGCTAATTCTAATCAGGACTCGAAAGAATGCAAAACATGTACTGAAAACATTGTTAGTGCCATGTGCACAGTGAGGGCATCGTGCAATACATATAAAATAGAATACAATTATATACAGAACCTACAAATTTCCATTACAATTGGATGCAGAATATGCAAAGACTTCCCAGGAAAATGAGTTTGACTTCTCACCCACAGTTGTGGTAATCTACTTTTCTGTCTTCCATATTGTACACCTATAGCTTATCTGTCTTGATTTTCACAAAAAAAACAAGCTATTAATAACTAATAATAAGGGGCATTTCTCATAACAAAAATTCAGTAAATCAAGCAACCGGATGCAAGCATTTGGCAACTTAGCTATCATTGGTTACTACAAACTATTGTGCTGCACTGTATAAAATACTGTATAAAATACTGCGTGTTTAAAGGAAGAGAGCGAATGAGTAGCCTATTACAATACATTTGGAGTATCAGTAGAAACATATGTGAAATCAGATACACAGAAGTGAGTCATAATAGCAAATCTGCTTCAGAGCCAGATTTATATTTAGAATTCATTCTAACTTAGGAACACTTGAATGGTCATTTCATTTTGCACAAGATCAAAAGAAATGTAGAATGATAAAAGTAAACACTCACCAATGTGATTAAGAAGTAAAATTTAATTCTGACCAACCTCTCTTAGCCAATATTCAGGGAAATAGGGAAATCTTCGGTACCATTGTTTTTCTAGGTTTATATGTTTTTTTATCTGATTTTCTATATCCCTTTTAAAATGTATATAACATCTTTATTTTATGCATAACCATTTAATACAAAGTGCACCCATGACAATGGTCTTGCAGAGCATTCTAGGTTTTCTAAAGAGAGAGCACAGCGGCAGCTTCTTCCTTAGGAACTGCCTCTCTCTCTTATTAAAACACCGTATGCCATCAGTGCTGTGCCCTGCCTGGGGGGTTTCAAAGGTGGGAACACCTGGGTAGGGGCATGACTGATAAGTCACCTTGTCACGAATGAGTGTTCCCCGACTGTTACATAGAGCAGGGGAGTGCCACATGTGATGACAAAAGATTTAAAATACAAAAAATATAAACATATGTGAAATCAGATACAAAGAAGTGAGTCATAATAGCAATTCTGCTTCAGAGACTTAAATGGTCATTCTATTTTGCACAAGATCAAAAGATACGTAGAATGATAAAAGTAAACACTCACCAATGTGATTAACAGGCAAGATTTCATTCTGAGCCACCTCTCTTCGCCAATATTCAGTCTGCTAGGGAAATTTTAACAGTTTTGGTAACATTGTTTTCTAGGATTTTAGCATAGGTGTTTAAGCAAGTGGAATCTGTGCTACATAGGGTGATTAGGGTGTGCCCAGGCACACCTGGCACACCCTGTGCGCACACCTATGGATTATACAGTATGTTTTTAATCTGATTTTCTATATCCTTTTTATTATGTATATAACATTTTTATTTTATGCATAACCATTTAATAAAGAGTGCACCCTAAAGAAAGAGCACAGCAGCAGCTTCTTCCTTAGGAACTGTCTCTCTCTCCTGTCGAAACACAGTATGCCATCAGTGCTGTGGCCTACTTGGGGTTTCTCAAATTTGGGTATACCTGAGGTAGGTATATGATTGATAAGTCATCTTGTTAATGAATAAGTGTCCCTCAGCTGTTACCTAGAGCAGAGGGGTGCTACCTGTGCTGACAACAGATTTAAAATACTACAGAGCTACATTAGAGACTGTAAAAATGGCGCTCTTTGGCTAGCTTTTCAGGGCCAGTTTAAGACCACACAGGTGACAACCCTGATTTACATGTATTATATACTGTATATGGTGAGTATGAATGGTATTGAAGACATGGCATTGCTATGTCTCTGGTATGCGATCGTACTTCAGACGCTCCCCTTTTTGCATAAAATGTATTCAAGAATGAAAAACAAAACAAAAAAAACACCTTGCCTACCCTGAAAAGGTTAATAAGGTTTATAAAAGAGTTTAAATCTCTCTCATGAACTATGGGAAATATGTTGTAAGCTTACAGAGATGGGAGTGGTGGGATTGGATTTAATTACGGTTCCCAGAAATCTTTCCAGATAGACTGATGATTATTTAATGCAGAATGTAATAGTGATCAGCATTTTGGGTGTGTGTGAGGTGTCTTGGAAGCTGCCTGCCTCTCGGTCCTCCTCTATGCCAGGGTTTCCCTTTTATTCTTCAACGCTTTAAAATAAGAAAGAATAAAAATCACATCTGCGTAACTGTTTAAACAAATACTTTATTAAGTCTGACTGCAGAATAAGGACATAGAGCAAAGATCTTTTACCGAAAAAAGTAATAACGTTCAATTTTATGCTGTTTTTTTTCTCCAGCAGTCATTCTGACTATGCTAATATCGTTCAAGCAAATGCTGATTCCGTTTCCTTGGAAAACAATGGTGCCAAATAGTACGTTAGCTCTCCTTGAGTTGCAGTGTGCTGTGTAGTGCCAGATGGTGTTAGACATGTTGTACATTGTTTGCCATGTAATATAGAAGGGAGTGTGCCAATTCCGTCTTGCTCATAATTAACTCTAAAGAGCATAGTCTGAAAAATTGAGGTGGTAGGTGTTGTCCATTGCTGCCAATCAGATTTAAGGACTCCTGCTTCTGCCAGAAGAAAGCTTCTGATTGATTAAAACTGAAAAACAAAAAACAAATTGGTTGCTATGCTATGGTTGGTTGTAAAAGAACCGGCTGTCCATTTACACCTGACTACCTTGATCCGATCCAATCCGCCTACACAAAGGACAAATCCTCTGCCATTTGATTTTAGCATGTCAAATTGAATCAGAGGTAGGTGACAGTCAGTTCAAACCCATCAGTCCTTAGGGATACATGGACCATCCAATGAGGTCAGTCTGAAAAACTGACTTGATCAGATCACCTATGTGAAAGGGAATTACTCAAAAAAAGAATATTAATTGAGTAGACAGTTACTGTATAATTAGGGACATGACTGCCAGAAAGTGGGCACGATCTGGCAGAACTGCCTGGTAATAGGGTGTGATCTGGACATGACTGCCCGGAAGGTGAGCACTTCAATTTTTGGTCAC